>NC_056057.1:100122128-100747128 GCF_016772045.2 Ovis aries
CCTTCATCAAAATGTATTTTGTTCACAGTGAACGCCTAGAACAGGCCCTGGCATGTGGGTGAGACTCAGCAAACATTTGTTCTGTGAATGAATGAACTATTGTAGGGGGAGTTGGTAATTGCTTTCATATACTAATATACTAATTCTACTATTCATTAAAAGTTCAAGAGTAGGCAGTTATTACCAATTTCCTGCTAAACAAAATGCAGATTTAGCTCTCTTATCTAGCATCATCCTACTAACATGTTCTTGCTCATTCTCCTCTGAATCTAATTACATCATCACTGTTTTGGCGAACTCAACATGTAATGTTTACACAATTACAGCTGTAAATTTTTCTCACAGTTGACCTGTGTAGTGTATAATAGCCACTTTTCCTTTCTCATACAAATATGTAATTTTTCCTGAAATTATAATGACCTCAATCTTATACTTATTTTCTACATACCTATCATATATCCTTTTCCCAAGAACATATCAGGTAATCTATCTACTTGCCTTTTTCTAAAATATCTTCCCTGGAGTCCTCTGCTCCAGTCTCTACTGATTGGTTTCTGGACCAGCTGTTGTCCTGGAATTTTCTTTCACCATCATCATGGGACCACTTTTTACCTCTGTCGTGGGTTTGCATCCCGTTTTCTGATCCTTGTCTTTGAAGCTTCTTGGTTTCTAGTTTTAGCTCCTACTTTTTTCTCCCTTTAAAATATATGACTTCAAGAACTTGATGACTTCAGAATACAATATGTTTTCATTCATTTTACTGGATGACCAGTGGGCCCTCTGAATCAGGAAACTTCTGCCTTTTAGTTTGAGGAAATTTCAATTTATTCTTTCTTTCGTAATTTCCTTCCCACAATTTTCTGGAGTACTCAGATGTTGCCTATTTGGTTGATTCTCTAAAGTTCTTTTCTCTTATTTTTCCCATCTTGTCTTTTTCTTCTACTTTTCTGGAAAATTTTTCTAAACTTTATCCTCCACTTCTTGAATTGAATTTTTATGAATTTCTGTCCTGCTGCTGCTGCTGCTAAGTCGCTTCAGTCATGTCCGACTCTGTGTGACCCCATAGACTGTAGCCCACCAGGCTCCCCCGTCCCTGGGATTCTCCAAGCAAGAACACTGGAGTGGGCTGCCATTTCCTTCTCCAATGCATGAAAGTGAAAAGTGAAAGTGAAGTCGCTCAGTTGTGTCAGACTCGTAGCGACTCCATGGACTGCTAGTATTTTTCATTTACAATAGTTCTCTCCTGTTCCCTGCAAATACCTTTTTACAGAGTATTTCTCTTGTTTCGTGGCTACAGTATCTTCTCTCATCTCTCTGAGAATGGTAATTATTGTTTTCCTGAAATTATATGGTAATTATAGCTTTCTTGAAGTTTTCTTCCATTTCTCACCCTCCCCCTTTTCCTCGGAGTTTCCTTTTTTCTGTTGTTTTAATCTTTCTTTCAGAGCTTTTCTTTAACTCGATGTTCATATTTAAGAGTGAGATGCTAAACAGATGATTGAAAGTTCCTTTCAATTCACAAAAGTTCACGAAAGGGTTTGGGGTGATAAGACAGACGTTTCTGGGGTCCCTCACATTTTGTGCCTCCAGATCCTTTTTCCAGGGGTCTGCCAGTTTCTCTGGAGTGGGATCCCCCAGTTTCCTTTCTGTGGAGTACAGGCTGAGTGTTCCTCGAGCAGACATTCGTTTCAAAGTCCGTTTTTAGCACGTGGCATCTTTTCTGTCCTCGGCTTTGCCTGACATTCTGAGGTCAGCACTTCTCTTCAGAAAATGAACTTCGTGTCTATCTGGTTGGGTGAGGGGTGGGCATCTGGGTTGGTGGGGGCAGATGAGTATCTAGGCTTCTAACTGTTCCTTACTTGGATTTTCAGCCTAACCTGTTTTCTGCTCTATCTCCCACCTCAGAGATTCCCAAGCTTCCACATCCTGAGTTTTTCCTGGTTCTGAGGCTAGAATTAGCTTCTTTCTTGTCCATCAGCCTTCTGCTCCACAGGGCCAGACTTCAGTTTCTCAGCTCTGGTAAGTCAATTACTAACCACCCGTCTACTTTCCATATTTCAGAATTTGGCTCACATCGACCTGTGTTGACTCTTTTCCAGTACTCTTTGCCCTGTAGGATTTATTTATGATTTTTTATTTCTTTGTTATCATTTTGATGAGATTTGGGGAAGGAGCAGAAATAAATGAGGAATGTGCATTTAATCTGCTGAGTTTAACCATATCCTCAGTTTTTTTTTTTTTAGTCTTTTCATTTGTATGTTCTGCTTTTTATGATTTAAGAATTCTGCCATCCTCTATCTTAAATATATTCTCCTATAATTTTTCCTAATCATTTTCAAGTTTTGTTTTTCATGTAGTTTATATTCTTTTGTTGTGGGTAGTAGTAGTAGTAGTACTTTGTCGCTCAGTCCGACTCTTTGCGACCCCATGGACTGTAGCCTACCAGGCTCCTCCCTCCATGGGATTCTCCAGGCAAGAGTACTGGAGTGGGTTGCCATTGCTGTGGGTGGAAATTCTGAATCTAACTGTATTATTTTCACATAATTGGTTGTAACCTTACCATGAAAAATACACCATTTTCTCCCTAATCTATAATGCCTTCACTACTATTTTAAATGTTTTCATAAATACTTGGGACTGTTTCTAAGCTTTCTACTTTATCCTATTAATCTACTGGTCTTATTTGAACTAGAATTGTCCTATAAATATATTGATGCTTTTCTTTAGATCTTTACTTTTCCATATTACTTTTAGGATTATTTTGTCAAATTCTATAAAATAGATCATTTGGGGATTTTAGTTGTAATAGTAAATGCATAGGTTAATATGAGAAGAATGTACATGTTTATAATTTTGAGGTTTGCCATTTTATAAAAGTGATATATTTCACCATTCAGGCAGACCTTTTATGTCCTTAAATCCAGGACATAAGCATTTTGCTATTTTCTTGCACATATTTTATTACATTTATTTCCCAGGTAATGCATACTTTTGTTGCTAATAATGACATATTTTTCCACTATATTTTAAAATTAAAAATGGCTGGTTACAGAAACTCTGAATTTTTGCATACTGAACTTGATTGCAATAATCTTGCTAACCTCTTTTAGTAGTTCTAATATATTTGATGATTCTCTTTCTACATAGATAATCATATCATAAGTAGCAAATAAATAAATCATATCATAACAAATAGCATGTTTTTCTTTCTAATTTCAATAGCTCCTATTTCTTTTTTCTATTTCTTTGTCTTGGCTAGGACTTCCAATCCATTTTTTAATTGCAGAAGAGATAATAGTCATTCTTGTCTTTTCATTGATTATAATAGGAATACTTTTAAATTTCATCATTAATCGTGATGTTTGCTCTATATTTCTGGTAAATATCTCTTAGGTTTACAAAGATTCTGGTGCTAGTTTTTCAAGAGATTTTTCTTTTTCCTATAAGTGATTACTAATTTTACCAAGCATTCAGTTTCAGTTTTAGTTCAGTTGCTCAGTCATGTCTGACCCTTTGTGACCCCATGGACTGCAGCATGCCAGGCTTCCCAGTCCATCGCCAACTCCTGGAGCTTGCTCAAACTCATGTCCATCGAGTTGGTGATGCCATCCAACCATCGCATCCTCTGTCATCCCCTTCTCCTCCCATCTTCAATCTTTCCTAGATCAGGGTCTTTTCCAATTAGTCAGTTCTTCACATCAGGTGATCAAAATATTGTAGTTTCAGCTTCAGTATCAGGCCTTCCAATCAGTCCTACCAAACATTATTTTTTATCTATTGAGATGAGCATTCACTTTCTTTTTTTCTATTTTTATAAACTTTTAAACTGCTAATAGTGTATAATATATCAATAGATTTTCAGATTTTGACCATCACAGAATTGGCCCTTTTTTGCACTGTTAGATTCAATATGCTAATTTTTTCATCTAGGTTCATAAGTACATTTAGTCTAATTTTCTTTTCTTTTTCGTTCTTTCTTTTCTTTTTTTTTTTGCCATTTTTATTGTCCAATTTTGATATTAACATTCTACCAGTCTGATTTTATTGTTTATAAACTTGAGTTTCTGGATATACTTAATTTGAGTAAAAGCAGGTATGTGTGTGGGGGAGACAGGTTGTTTTACTGCCTTTTAAAATGTCTGAAGTATCTGTTCAATTCAATAAAGTAGATATTTTAAGTTGGAAGAATGTATATTTTTCATGGAACTCAATGAATTGATTTTCATTTTGAATGAGAAAAGTATGGCTTGCTTTTACTTTTCCCAAATTGACACACTAGCAAAATAAAACTGCTCACCACTGCAGGCTTGCAAATACTCAGTTGGAAATGAAAGAATATAATGAATCATCCAGGTGTTTCCAAATGTCTTTTTAGAGTTGTTATGGTTTGATCAGGTAGATACAGCCTATGCTAGGCAAGCTGTTCTTTATCTGGGATGATCCAAGTGGGGAATATATTCCACAGAAGTTTCCTACGTAAATCCTGTATTTTTAGTGTCACTTACAAATGACTTCTGGAAAAAGTGAATATTATTATCCCATGAGAGAGATTGGCAACATATATCTCTTTTCTTTCTTTTTATTCCCTTTCTTTTTTTATTCCTGTTTACTTTTTTAAAAGTAAAAGGACAATGAAAAAAAATTTTTCTATGTCATGGTGTATATTACATGAAATTTGTTAAATTATTCTTCCAACTACGTAGTTCCTGCACAATAGGTCTATTTTCAAATACACAAAATAGGCTGAATGATCGCTCATCCACAAAACCCTGGACTCAGAATTTATCTAGGGAAACATACGTCTCTTTTCTAAAGACATAATCCAAAAATATTTAGCATTTATCTCCTAAAAACCATGCAAAATGCATGTCCTTTCCATGTTTCCTGCTGATAATACTTTCCCCATTTGTAGCACAAATTTTCTTTCCTCTGGAAAGCTGGTACTTATTTTATTCATAGATGGTAAATTACACCCTGATCCTGCTCAACCAAAGGGTATTACTCAAACAAGCAGGGAGAATGCTGCTTAGGATATAATCAGCGGTGGCCATGGAAAGCAGCACATCCAAACAGGCCTCAATGAGTTACAGTCATACTGCCTGGAGATCACAGGCACCAAGTCTCTCTGGACACAGGTCCCATCTTCACATAAACTTCACAGCCGAGATGTTTTCAGAGCTCAGGGATGCCTGCCCCACCAAGTGTTGAAGCTCAGCAGTTTACCAGATTGCGGAGTGTTAGTCTATCTTTACAACCTGTCCCCAGCAGCCCAAACTGGTTGTGTTCCCAAAGTTTATTTCCAAATCATTTCATTGGGATCAGAGAGCATTTTCCCATAGGAACAATTTTTATAAACAGTGGTGTTCCACAAATGCCTGGTTGAGCCACAGCGTACTTGAAATGCAGCAGTGACTGTCCTATTCCCACAAGCCGTTATTTATTCTGCTTCCCTGGGAAAGTGCATTCTGGGTTTCAACTTGGGATGCCTGGAGCTCACCTCTCCCTCCGCCTGGCAACCTTTGCTGTAGATTTTTTTTTTTTTTTTTAGGCTGTGCTGCAGTAGCAGTTGGAAAGAGGGGACAGAGTAGCCTTTCCCCTAAAAAGGTGAGTGTAGGTTGACAGAGATGCCTCTGGGTAACTTAGTGCTTTGGAACTGAGGAAGGAAGCCACCGATGGGGCTCAGTCACTTCCCTAGTCTTCTGAGGGAGGCAAAATGGGCAGGGACTTTCTCCTAAGTAGAACTCATTTCTAATTCGGATCTTCCTAAATAGGAAAAAGGCTTATACAAGTTATACCTAAGATTTTTGAAGACCATGCTTCTGGGCTTGTAATTAGCCAGGGAAAATATTTTAACTCCTTCTGGTCAGTAATGGAACAGTCTCCAAACACAGAGCAATAATGAATGAGGCAGAAATGTAGCACCTAGCCCCAGTACCTGGCTCACAATCTCTTGTTGCTAAATTGAGTACTGATCGACTGAATAAATTCTGTATTGAGAAGTACAAGACCACAGGATATATATAGACACAGGCTAGTTAATTGCAATTCAGCATCTCCTAATTCTGATGCTCTCACAACACACATCCTACCAAGGAAGAGCAGTTTGGAGTGCTTTCAAGAAGACGCCAGGATGTCAGCGTCATCTCTGGGCATATGCATCCATCTACAGCAGCTCCAAAGCAGGTGCTAGGTCCCTTCACACCCTGTCTATTGTGCAGTTTCCAGCAATATCTCTGTCGCCAAATCGGAGTAAACAGAGGGGAGAGGGAAGAAGAGAGAAAAGAGGTGTGGAAAACCAGAGGATAGCCAAGTCTATAGGACCCTGCCTGGATGAATTTCTGGCAGCATACTTATTCTACT
The DNA here is from genome assembly GCF_016772045.2 of Ovis aries. NCBI lineage: Eukaryota > Metazoa > Chordata > Mammalia > Artiodactyla > Bovidae > Ovis > Ovis aries. The sequence goes on from NC_056057.1 coordinate 100,128,489, forward strand.
AAAAAAAGACTTGCCTTTTTTTTTTTTTTTGATTAGTTGTTTTTATAGCACATATTTTAGGAGGCTGGTCCTCTTTCAGTTTAAATTTTAGCCTGTACCTTGGACCTGGGTCCTAGCCATTTCAGGCTTTAAAATTGCATACACAATTAAATTCCATTTTGTATGTACAACTCCTTTTAAAAGAAATAGGCTATCAAAACTCTTTCCGTTAAAAAGCCTTTCCCAGCCCCCACCCCAGTAAACGTACAGACTGTTAAGTTTAAGTTTCATGGACCGTGCTTTCTTTTTAAAGCTCCATTTGTGTTCTACAAGACAGCCTCCTTCTCCAAGATTAACATTTCTTATGATTGTTCCTGACAATGGATTCACTTCCAGAGGCCCTGCTAAGGATAACCAAAAAAGGGCATGTAGCAGGCTGGTTTTGGCAGCCTGCACGCAGTTTCAGAGCTTTTTAGGTCTTGGTTTTTTCTGATGAGTGATTTCCTGAGCATGCCTAGGGAATGACAGGCATCTCCACAGGCAGGCTGCATCCACCTCGGCTGGGGTGTCGTCATTGGCTGCCTATTAGAAAAACTACAGGACAATGCATACCACCGATGCCGACTGTAAACATAGGGGATATGTGTTCACTTAGCATGGACTTCTGGGAGGGGCCAAGGAAGGGCGGTCTGGAGTTTTATTGAATAGAGCAGTGTGTATTAGGCTGCCTGCCTGCCTGCCCTCTTGCTGTGCTCCTGCTTAAAGAAATCAGTCCTTCCTTTCCGACTTAGTCCCCGGGAAGAAGTTCACCCTACGAGGTAAGGCACAGAGGGCTTTCTTTTAATCTCCTCCAGAGAGCGTGGGGGCTTTCTCTGGGTTTCAGTCAGCATTCCTGGGCAAGGTAGCTGGAGATGCGAGATTATAAAAGTCAATAAACCACGCAAATGCTCGGGATTGGGATTTGCTGCCCTGCAGATGTTCCTGGAAGACAAACAGGATGAGATTTCAAGTTTTGTTCTTAGAGTCAGGATGAGAGGAGAGATTATAGAGAGACTTATATTCAGGGACCACTGGCAACTTTGATAAGATAGCCTTTTGTTCAGGAGTGCCCTGGGGATTATACCTGATCGCCATAGACCAGTGTCAATAGCCATGCAGTGCCTGTTTGCTCATGCCAGCCATCTCTCCTGCATCTTTTATTATCAGAGATTTAAAGAGGTTTTGCTTTAAAAGCAACAATAACTTTCTAGGTGGATAAGAAGCCAAAAGTGATCATTTTTAATCAAAAGTATTTACATTTTATTCCGCTATCAGTGTTTAAGACTTGACTTCTAGAGCTGCAGGGAGATAAGGTCAGGGGTGGGGGGAAGAAGAGCACTGTCATTTAGCATGGGCTGGGTTAATGTAGCTGATCTGCTATTTGCCCAGACAGAAGATGCCTCCCGTGATCTGTTTCCTATAAAACCTAATAATGAGAGAATGCATGTGCTAGTGGGTGTGTTTTTAGAAATCACATTTCACATCTGACCAAACTATTTCTCAAGAAATCCTATTTTCTGTTTGAAAGCATGCCTGTGTGTCACTGGAGAATTTGAAAAAGGTGTAGGTTGCAAGTTTGTTCTGGGAAGGGAGGGAGCAGGCTTTCATTTCAAGATAGTCAGACATATTGGGGCATCTTAAACAGCAGTACAAGGCAGCTAGTTGGTAGTAGCCTGGAACTCCTTTTAGAAAGAGATGATTGTAAAGGGTAGGGAAATTTTAGTGGCAATACATGGTCAAAAAAAAAAAAATGAGTGAGAACAAAGTACTTGGTATTCATGGATCCCATCTGTTAATCAGACCATGCAAATGGACTTGTGAGCTGGAATAGTGAAATCCTTCTAATGTGTTTGGCAAAGCCAGATGTGGATGTCAAGAACTTAAGCGAAGACTAGGTGCTGTGGGGCAAGAAAGGCAAATCTGAGCATTGTTTTCAAAAATAAACCTGGATATTAAAGGTTTCCAGTTCCAAATGACTGACTCGATTTGATTTTATTCCATGAATAGAGGTGGTTTTGTGTTGAGATTCATTAAATAATCTTCTATCTTCGTATTTAAAAGTTTGAGGATAATTTGCCTGAGAATGCTTCCCTCACCTTCTAGAAGTGATATATGAGAACAGAATTCCCTGTGAGTTTCTCTTCCTGGAACAGTTCTGAGTAAGTGTGAAAGAAATGCTGCAGGCAAAGCTATAGTTTGATTATTGTCATTCCCTCGAAGAGATCAAGTTCCAAACTATTTTCACAGTGTTTTTAATGTCAATCAAAATATGGAGAGCAGTTTCTTTCTCAATTGCTCTCTAAACCATGTAGGGAATGTAAGTTTGGGAGGAAATCTATAATCTTGGGATTTGAGGATAAATTCCATTTAGAAACCAACATCTCTGAATCCCTGACAGTTCAAACTTTGCTACCACCACTCTCTCCTGCCTTCCTCTTGTGCTCCCCACCCCCCAAACAACCGCAAAAATACTTTCTCAAAATAATGCTTCAAGTGTTCTACTCTACGTAGTGATGGAGCAAGGGGATTTGGGCACTATACTTTAGGTAGGACTTCAGGCCACTCTTTCTGCTACTTTTGTTGAATATTAGCTAGCACTCATCTCCCCAAATAGTAAAGCAAAGGAGCACAATGAAACCACAGTGCAAAAAATTTTGTTTGATTAAAATCATTTAATAAAAAGAAATACAATGGCAAAAATGTGGACTAAAAGTCACTAGTGAAAAGTGATCTCAGCACACAGGAGGAACATACAATAAATTGATCCATAGGTAACATGCTGGGTTGTTTTCATTGTTCAAAACCAGCAGAATGTACAATTTAAATAATTCAGATCAAAAGACTGCTTTAAATAAACACACACTTCTTACATTGAAGAAAAGGTTCAAACTGAAGTTTAAAGGATTTAAATGAGACACATATAAGTATTCCCTGACAGTGAGGCCATTAGCAATTCTAATTGGCTCTTGTGACTGGCCTGAGGATCTGCTCTGGGGCAGATGGTATAGAGTGGTTCTGTACCTGGCCACATTTTCTGTTCTGATGAGTACAATGTACCCTTGTGCATGCTCACTCAGTCGTGTCCTACTCTGCGACCCCATGGACTGTAGGCCACCAGGCTCCTCTGTCCATGGGATTTCCCAGGCAAGAGTACTGGAGTGGGGTGCCATTTCCTTCTCCAGTGGATCTTCCCAACCCAGGGATCAAACCCAGGTCCCCTGAGGCTCCTGCATCGGCAGGAGGGATTCTTTACCACTGAGCCCCCTGGAGAAGCTCTCAAAATGTACCTAGTAGACGTTTTCTTAGGAACACACGTAGTTATCTCCCTTTGTCATTTCATGGTAGGATGGTTCCTCGTTAGTCATTCTTTAGTAAGACCAAAAAATGACCTGTGCATGGGTATGAGGAGGGACTGGCAGATTCCCCATCTGCCTGTAGCCTGTCACGTGTCTTGGAAATGTGGTAGGGTGAGGCCATGGGGAGGGGGGGGGGGTGGCGGGTGGGACCAGGGAAAATGCTGACGGGGTGGTATGCAAATAGCATGGTAGGACTAAGGAGGAGGTTAGAAAGATGCTGCCAAAGAATTTTTAGACTTTAAAAAAGAATTTTCTGGGTAAATTCTCCCAGGGCCCCAAAATAGAAACATTTTCTCCTTACTGAAAGGCCTTCATCCATCAAGTTAATTCAAGTTTGATATTGGAGAAATGCCCATAGGATTGGAGTAGTTGGTTAATTTAAAGAGATACTTGTAGCTCTGGCTTCACTCCTGAGAGTCAGTCTGAGTACTGGTTCTCCTATTTAAAAAGCCCAGAACTTTGAGGACAGTCATCAGTCTTTGACCTCATGTGTGGAATGGGCCTTCTAATGCTTCTCCGACCTCCCACAGTAGTTAAGATGTGTGAATGAGATGAAGCTGTTTCCCCTTCTTCTCTATAGGCTGTACGCTCCACTGCCTTCAATTTGAGTCCTTTGGACATTATGCTCATTTTGGCTGGTATCTCCCCTTCTTATCTATTTTCCCTAATTATCTGCTCAATTCTTCCTCATATTTGAAGACCTGAGAGTGATATCTGCTAGATCCTGGTTCTTTCTAAAACCCAGAACCCAGAGTTTAGGGAATACTGGTCCACCCCAGTGTTGACTAAACTTTGGCTTGCATAATCAGAGACCAGGACAACAAAAGTTTCAGGAATCGAATAAGATGGGTCATCAGTGGTGTGAGGCCATATCCAGGAACCAGGAAATCTGAAGATCCTGTTGAATAGAAGGCCAGTGACAAGGTGCTGACAACAGAAAGGCCTTGGTAAGTGAGGCAGTTTCTCTGCCCCCAGCCAAAAGCGCGGAACGAATCCCAGCATGTCAGGCCTGGGTCTTGTGAGGAGGCTGAGGTAATTGAGAGCGCCTGGCTGTGGTTCCTGTTGGTACTGAGACCAGAGCGAGCCGTGCACCTGGCCTCTCATCTCGGCTCACTTCAGTCTTCAGCACCCCCAGCTGGGTCCCCTGTGACGGACCCTGCGTGGCATCCCTCACTTCCTACCCCAGGCCTCTGCCTCTACAAATTTCTCTAGTTCTTCCATCCCCAGGCCAAACAAGGGGGCTTTCCTGATCCAACACAGACAGTTTACAGTGGCTGGGCTGCAGGGTGAGGCCCAGACAATAGCAGACGATCAAGCCTAGATATGCTCAAGATAGGGAAAGCCTCCTCACATTTTTAGCTCAAGGGAGAAGGGTGAGAGCAGACGCAGAGCAGTTTCTGTGTAAAGAGCCACTCTGAGGCTCACAGGCTGGCTGCTGGTGGAAGAGTGTCACGAGCAGAGGGGAAAAGGCAGGGGTCACGGGGTAGCGGTGAGGAAGGGGTGACGGGGCTGCCCGGTCAGCCGTCCTTCCTTGCGCTGCTGTTGTTGTTTTCTCGTGAAAGCCTTTGAGAAACTGATAAAAACTCTAACCCCTCAAGGTCCACTGAGAACCCACTTTTCTGACTGACTTGTGAGAAACCCTTGAGCCGGTGGAGGTTGGGGTGGGGAGTGGGATAAAGTGTTGATTCTCCCTGGAGACAAGAGTGAATGGCAGCAGAACACGTGAGGAGGTGTCCTGCCTAGTTTCCCAGATTCTCTGGAAGGAAGACAGGATGGTGTAAATATACGCATATATAGAAGGAGATTACCTCATATGGCCTCCATTTCAAAGAAAACATCATCTCTAGAGAAGCAGTTTTCTGTGGAGAACTGGGGGGCTGAAGAATTCAGGAAAGGCTGCTGTTAAGCTCTTAAGTGTATGCTGAGAGCTTAGTAAAAGGATTGATAAGAATGGTTGAAAGAAAATGAATATTTGGGGGAATATTTTAGGAGAATTGGGTGTTCTTACTAAGCGGTCATTTTAGAACATGACCTTTCTTTAAAAAAATGTATGTGTACCACTGATGGCTAACTTGAAGACAAATTACTTTTTAATAATTTCCTGAGGTTTCTAACATGGTTTTGAAAATATGTAGATGAAAGCACTGAACTGTAAGGAAGTCATCTCACTAGGAGGGTGATATATTAAATAGGAATAGGTAGGTAGTTTCTTTTATCCTCACATGCAACATTCCCTCTTGGCTCAAGCTGGAGAACTGGGCAGATTTCACCTGTGTGCCAAAGAGGGGCAGGACCAGGGTGAGTCCCCCACCCCCACCAGAGACCCTAGGGCCAGAAGTACCAAGGACCTTCATTCCGCTGGAGTCAGGAGGGTCTAAGCCACATAGACGTAAAATATACCAATGGGCTAACATGTGAATTACAGCCAGATAAGTAAAAGAAAAACAGCAAAAATCAGAAGTCAGACAGAGGTTAAAAACCAAGAGCTTGCTTAGCAAGGCAGTGTACAGACAGGTACAATAACATATGTGAGAACTCTTGGCACACTGCTTGGAACAAGTAGACCCTTATGTTAATAAGCTTCAGTAGCTTGAGTAAAGGGACAGAATGATAAGATACATGTGGAATAATAAATGGATGGAATTTCAAGGAAACCCAAGGATAGAAGCCAAGATGGGACCAGAGTCCAAGGAGAATGGACCTGCAATCAAGGTGGGTCAAAGCAACCCAGCAGAGGTCCATGTGCTCCCATTAACATAACTCAGCTGCAGCACATATGAGTGCTGCTTTTTGTTGACCTGCGGACTGGGAAATTTTTTCTGCACTTCCTGGTTAAATTCTGAGGGAGAAAATGTGATTGGTTCAGCTAATAACTATTGTTTTTGGCAAATCCCTTAGGAAAATCAAGGGTTACTTGCATGCCTATGGATGAATTACCAGTGTGTCTGGCTGCAGTCGTCACCCCTGGGGAAAAATACAGCCCAGTGGGCAATTTTTTAGTTAGAAGAGAAAGTTAGGCATGGAAAGCAAATTAGCTGAAATGTCCAACAGCTGTCAATGAATATTATTTGAATTTTTATGTGACAGAATTTAGAGAGAATCAAACACCCACTGTCAGAGTCATACATTTCCTAATGATCACTTCAGCATGGTCTGATGAACCAATCTTAAAGCAATTGGCCTGGAAGCTTGTACCATTGATAAGTGAAAAGATAAGAATTATCCATTTTAGAAAGATTCTGAAGAAAACATGAGTATTTTCATATGAGTCATTTGTGTGATATGGCTCCCCACAAAATAAGGCAATCTTTAAAATTAAATATGCAATGACTTAGTAATGTTAATAAATAAAAATAACTATCAGTACATCTCTTAGGCCTCCCCTGTGTCAGCTGGTAAAGAATCCACCAGCAATGCAGGAGATCCTGGTTCGATTCCTGGGTTGGGAAGATCTGCTGGAGAAGGGATAGGCTACGCATTCCATTATTCTTGGGCTTCCCTTGTGGCTCAGCTGGTAAAGAATCCGCCTGCAATGTGGGAAACCTGGGTTCAGTCCCTGGGTTGGGAAGATCCCCTGGAAAAGGGAAAGGTTATCCACTCCAGTATTCTGGCCTGGAGAATTGCATGGACTATATAGTCCATGGGGTCGCAAAGAGTCAGGCAAGACTGAGCGACTTTCACACACACATATCAATACATCTCAGTGTAAATCACAGTACTTAGTAAGTTAAATGCATAAAAGCTAATATACTCTTAGTAAATTAGTTTCAGTTTTTGGTAATGTTTGCAAGACAACAGTGCATGCTAAGTCAGTTCAGTCATGCCCACCTCTTTGCAACCCCATGGACCAGAGCTCGCCAGGTGCCTCTGTCCATGGGATTCTCCAGGCAAGAATACTGGAGTGAGTTGCTATGCCCTCCTCAAGGGGATCTTCTCAACCCAGGGACTGAATCCAGGTCTCTTATGTCTCCTGCGTTGGCAGGTGGGTTCTTTACCACTAGCACTACATGGGAAGCCCTGCAAGATGGCAGAACTAAATATAAACGATTCGTGGATTTTTATTTATTTATTTATTTATTTTTTATGGGGAGGGAGGTGGGAGGGGGGTTCATGTTTGGGAACGCATGTAAGAATTAAAGATTTTAAAATTTAAAAAATAAAAAACTAAAAAAAAAAAAAAAAAAAAGATTCGTGGATTTTTAAAAGCTGGGCAAGGCCTTAGGAGTCATTTAGCCCAGGGGGTGAGAATAATTTTTCATCTGTTGGCCAACTTTAAACAGTTGGTAGTGACCATCTGAAATACTCTGTGAAGAAGGATTCTGAGGCTGACGCTAAACTTCCTTTGGGCAATTAAATGCTGTCATTGATAGTGATGTCTGTTGTATAAGAAAAGAGCCACTGCTGCTCAAGTACCACGTATTTCATAAGATTAACATAGTCTGTAGTTTCCTAACCTCTGTTCCTTGGACCCCTGGGAGGCCACTAAGTTACTGCAAGAGGTAAATAAGTCCATACATGCAGTAAATTATTTTGACAAGCTGAGTAAACAATATGTGCTACTATTTTTCTAATTATATAAGTGCATTATGAAGACAAAAGTGTTAATTTATTGTAAACAGTTATTGAGTTCATAGTAGCTTTTGGTATTGTGTTTTCTCAATCAGTGGACCTAAAACATGTAATTATATTGTGTGCGGGAAGGGTGGGGCAAGAAATGTGGGGTCTTAAGAAGAAATTCTTTAAAAAAAAAAAAAGAACCAATAATCTACTCTTCATTGTCTAGATGAGAAATTAAAGCTTAGCCACACCAAGTAAAATTACACACATATTTGTAGATTCTTTGATTCTTGTCAGTAAGATTCATAATGGCAGGAAACATCTTTTTTTTTTTCCCCATTATATTCCTAATGCCTGGCACATCACAGAAGCCCAGTAAATATCTGCTGAATGAAAGAACAAACCAAGTGACTCGACCAAGGTCACCCAGTTAATTAGTGGCAAAGGTGGTTCCAGAACACATATGTCCTAAGTCCCACGCTGTTAATCTTTCAGTACAGCAGACTGCTTCTCCTGGTAGCATAGGAAAATGTTCCTCCCATTTTAACAGTTTATGGATTTGGATTGTACACTGTAGCCCAATTTGCCTATAATCCAGGAGATCTTAATCGGAGTCAACTGTAGGGTTTTCTGAAAACATCCCTGAGACCCTCTACAGAGATTCTGATACAGTAGGGTTAGAATGGGGTCCAGTTTATGAAAACTCCCTGTGATTCTGCTAAAACACCCTGACTCAGAAACAGTTCTGTACATCTGTGCTTAAAATAACTTATAGTAGATCCGTGGAATCACTTATTCCTCAGAAGCCTTGTTGTTTAGTTTCAGATAATTTCTTTCCAAAAGTTACAGCTGTCTATTCCAAATAATCAGTATTGCTAAAGAGTCTCTCCAGAAGCACTAGAATATTTATCTGAAAATTCCTCCAGCTTCCAATACTCTTTTGGTTTGGCCGCAAAGTTATCAACCCTGTAAGGTCAAGCTCTCTGATGAGATTTCCAGTGTTTGCTTTTGTAAAGCACTGAAAATGTGGCAAGAATAAAATTTCTCATGGTATTTCCACTTCCTGTTCCAGCCACCATTACTAAGTGAAATTTAGGCTTCAGGGGAGGGGTGAATTGAAGAAAAATTGTCTCTTTAAGTATTTCTGTCCTTAGGATGTTTTGAAGATTGGTTACTTTAGATATTTAGCTTACCAAGAAAAACAGAAAATGTTTTTCTCTGTTTTCCACTTTGTGGTAAGGAATGTACAAATCCTCCACTCTCACCGTCTATCTCCCCTTAGTCTGAGGCCTTGGATGCTTCCCTGGGTGGCCCCTTCAGAAGTCTGTTAGCCCTAAGAGACAAGAGGCCTCAGGTTCATGGACAGGGGGAGTAATTTGCTTTTGTAGGACAGAAAATCTATCCCTAGGGTTTTCCTTTACACAACAGTCAGAGGTACCTCCGTACTGCGCAGAAGAATCTGCTATATTCAGAGCACCAAGGACATAAATTATATTCACTAAGGCTTGTAGAGTTAAAACCATATCTGTATGAACAACCTGGTCCAATAAGAATGCCAGAATGGTTGCTATATTTGTGCTGATGGTATTTAGTTTACAGAGCAGTGCTTCCACAGTGTACATGAAAGCAGAGCTTGCTAGAAAAAAGCAACTAAAAAGGAATCAGATTAGGACCTATGTCTGCATGGTGACACAACTGTGACTCAGTCTCCTTTTCCTCTGAAATGTCTCCTTACCCAGTAGTGTGTGCAGCCAGCTCATACTAGCTCCCAAAAGCCAATTGCTAAATTTTCAAGATTTTGAGAACTAGTCATTATACAGTCATTACCAAAAATTAAATTACATAGACTTTCAGTTAAATCATAGCAAAAAACAAGGTTAAAATAATACTCAAAACTGATCTCTTCCTAATTATTTTACATTTTACTATTAACTATGCTGTTGAAGTTGGTTACATCTACTTTATCCATATAATGGAAATACCACCAAATACTGTGCAAGAGAACTTCTTCTCCCAATTCTTCTTTCACTGATGACATGTTGGGAGCTTGAGGTCAACCATGATGGAAGTATTTACACCCTGGAAATTAGGAAATAACACAAATCAGACTCCCCGCCCCTGCCAACCCCCTGGGATTGTTATCGAACATTTATTAGCATACCACTGACTCTAAAATATCAAGTCAGTAAAATTAATTGAAGAGGCAATCAGGATACCCCTGATACTTAGGTACATGCATATTCATAATGTACGCTTATGCCTGCATATTTATTTGTTTACTTGTTTGTTGTTTCCCATGCTCCTAAAACAAAGCACTATGAACTCAGAGACCTTGTCTGGATTTTTCAAGTGCTGTGACTTGAGCCTATAAAAGTGCCTTGCCCCACATAAAGTAGGTGCTTAATATGTGAGTTAAATAATTAAAGGAATAAATGTCCATAATTTCTTCTTGATAAGAAAATGGAAGCCAATAGTTTGAATTCATTGATTGCTCTCTAATTGTATCAGTCCTGAGTGCTTACAACAGCCCCTGACACAGGCCAAGTAGCTAATTACATAAATAATCTTCATAACAATCAGATTGACAGATGAGGAAACTGAGTCACACAGTTAGGTTAAGTAACACATCTAATGTCACACAGATAGTAAGTGGCAGAACCAGGATTCAAACCTGGATAAACTGGCTCCACAGTTTATCCTCACATCCTCAGCCACCACGCGGTGCTGCCTAATTACTCCATCTGCACTTGTGTATGTTTCTGGGGATGTGACCTATCCGAGAACACACTTTAAAATCAGGAAGGCTTGAGCTGGAATCTTAAACTTACCATTATCTGGCCCATTTCTTTACCTCAACAAGGGGATCATTTTTTCCTTTTTGTCGTTGTTATAAGGACTAGAAATAAGAGCTGAACTGCTTTGCGCATGACAAGCACTAAGTTAAAAGTCGTCGGCTACTAGCCGTGGCTTCCTGCGGAGGCTATCTGTAGGCACGGGACTCCTTTTAAAAGTGCCAGTGCTCTTAGCTACCCATCCTCCCAAGCTGCCTACTCCACTGCTATCCCGTAGACAGAGCAAGAGGAGCCAAATTCTCTCACGTCCAGTTCTCCAGGAAGTAAAACTAGGACCAATAGATACAGTTCCAGGAAACGCTGTTTCGATCAGCATAAGCACTTTCTAACTAGATCTGTCTGTCTCTGGAGCTCAGACAGCCCTACTCTGCAGAGGCAGGCAACCCCCGCCATCCCTTTCAACCACAGGATTTTCTCTCCTACACTTATCACTGGGTCTGTGCTGCCTTGAACATTCTAAATCATCTTTTATCCAGTATGGCTAAAGAGTTTTATTATTCCTGAGACTGGGTTGTGTTGTAGGATTTTTGTGTTTTAGACCTAGAGTGAGAGAGAGAGAGAGGAAAGAGGAAAGAATGGGAGAAGGAAGAAGACTGAGACTTATCTAAGGAACAAAGCACTGATCTTGGAAGATAGAGCAAACAAATGAAGTGATTGATGGCTCACCTGAGCCTTTAAGTTAGAGATGGTTGTGAAGGTAAGCTAACTCAGTAAACTACCTTGTTGGCATACTTGTTACATGTTCTAGTAGGCACTAGAAGGCAGTGCCTTCTACTGGGCACTGTTCTAGTAGAAGATAACTATCTCAGGTCAGTAAATTCAGTTCAGTTGCTCAGTTGTGTCTGACTCTTTGCGACCCCCGTGGACTGCATCAACTCCCGGAGCTTGCTCACACTTATGTCCATCAAGTTGGTGATGCCATCCAACCATCTTACCCTCTGTCGTCCCCTTCTCTTCCTGCCTTCAGTCTTTCCCAGCATCAGGGTCTTTTCCAGTGAGTAAGTTCTTTGCATCAGGTGGCCAAAATATTGGAGTTTCAGCTTCAGCATCAGTCCTTCCAATGAATATTCAGGACTGATTTCCTTTAGAATGGAGTGGTTTGATCTCCTTGCAGTCCAAGGGTCTCTCAAGACTCTCAAGAGTAAATTAGTTGCCCAAAGTCACACAACTGGCAAATAGCTGAGCTGGATTCAGTGATATTCCGTGACTCCAACCTTTTCCATTTCCCTACAGCTGTCTGTTCTGTGTCTTTCCCGGGAAGAGCGATGGAAACCAGAGCAGGAGGTTTCCATAACCAGTCATTATAATTTGTCAGAGAACCACACTGCAGTTCAAATAGACAAGCACATTGTCTTTCCCTGCCATATAAGGAAGCAGGGCTAAACGCCACTGCTTTCACTAGTGACTCAAGAGGTTATTCAAGCGAGTGTTCGATAGGATGAGATCTAGGCCTATAACAGCTTTAAAAAAAAAAAAAGTAATGTGCAGAAATATTTTTGTGTTTTCTTTTTCTGGTAGCGGAGATAGTTTAACAAGCAGGTTAACAAGCCTTTTCTCTAACACAAGAGGAGATAGTCTGTACTGAAGGAAAACTCTTTGTCCAAATACATCAAGCTGTTTGGGGTTTTAATTATGTCAAATTTAGGTACTCAAAAGGTGGAGACAGCTGATTCTGTGAGGATCAGGTGGGAAGTCCTCCACTTTGGTGATCAGCTAAAGAATTGAGGGTCTACTTTCCATGACAGCTGTTCTCAGTGTATTTATTAATAAGGCTCCACATTTTAAGTTTGGTCTTCCTGCCCCAAACTCAGAATACTTCTGTGATCACCCTTCACCTTGCCGCTCAGTCATAGTATGAATTTCAGAACACAGGCCCTATGATCAACTCCATGGAGGGAGAAACTGAGGCATGAACTATCAAAATTATTTCCTCAGGATCATCCAATCTGACTTGCCACAGGGACTCTTTCAGATAATTCAGAGAAGCATTCCTTAGTCTTCTTAGGGAAATGAAAAAAGCTGTAATTAGTCTGGTGAGCTTCTCCTAACTCTCATCTTCCACCAGACTGCATCTCTGGGGATCAGTCTCCTAGGACTGCTATAATAAAGTAGCACAATCTAGATGGCTTAAATAACAGAAGCCTATTGCTCTGGAGACTGGAAGTCCAACCTCAAGGTGTCAGAGGAGCTGGTTCCTCGTGAGGCCTGTGAGAGCAAGATCTGCTTCAGGCATCTCCCCTTGGTTTGTAGATGGCCTTCTTCGTGCAAACATAGCATCCTCTCTGTATGCAAATTTCTTCTTCTAAAGTTACCAGTAGTATTGGATTAGGGCTCATCCTAATGACCTCATTGTAAGTTGATTGTCTCTGTGAAGATCCTATTTTCAAAAGAGGTCACATTCTGAGGTACTGGGGGTTAGGACATCAACATAAGAATTTTAAGGGAGACACACTTCAACCCATAATATGCCCCAATTCAAAATAATGGTAGAAATCTATGAGACATAGTTTTTGAAACTCTAAATAGCAAAGACCCTCTTGTTGGTGGTATTCCATCTTCCCTCTGGGTGTAAGCAAGGCTTAGCTAGAAATCACTTGGCCTTTTGAACTTGCCCTTGACATTTACTTTCTGCTTTTTGCAACACAAAATTCCGATCCAGGAAAAAGTCAAAAGAGGTCTCTGAAATGACGCAGCGAAGGGCAGCTTCACATACTGTGGCCTATCTGTGGAAGCCTGTGAAACCACAGTGGCAGACAGTCTGGTATGCGGCCATCAGAGGTGGGGGCGGGGGCTTGGTGGGAAGGCTTGCTTATGGCAGCCTGCAAGGCTGAGAGGCAGGGAGTTAGGAGGAGGTGAGCAGCTTTGGAGTAGCAGGCTAGGAGACAACAGCAGATGGGACTTTATGTGTGCCTACACACGTTGGAAAGCCAGGATGGCCGTTTTAAGTCATTTTTATACATGCTGATAGTAACCACGAATCCCCCAATACAGGGGAAAATATAGGAGCCTAAACATATCTGTGCTCTGAATCACATCTCTTGTCTTTAGTTTCTTCTATCTCTTCCCCATCCATCTTTAAGTCTTCATACACTTTTCCCTCTACAAGGCCTTTCTAACTTTATCTGTGTTTGGCATAATTGGTTACAAATTGTCTGCACATTATACCTGGTCTCTTTTTTCTCCTCTTTCTTTAACTATTGTTTCCTTTTACCCCTTCCTTAAAGCTCTTCTTGATTCCATTGCCCAGGTTGAGTCCTGCTTATGGCTACTTTCTGTCTTTGGCCAGAGGTGGTCTATACAGACGGTAACTCTATCATTTATTATCCTAACCAGGAGGGAAAGGAAGAGCTATTAATAATTTTCCTAAAAGAACAGTTCTAAAGGGAGACAGTCCTGGGTAATTGGGGATGGACCCGTTATCCTACCCATGATTGTTTTCTGCCTTCCATAGAGCCTACTTCACTTAGCAACAGCTCCCTCTATTTCTGGATCTTAAAAATACAACGCCATTTATGTTCTGATTCTTCCTTTTATTTCCACCCCAGGAACTTTTTTGTATTTTTGTCATTGTGAGTTTCTATTTTCCCTTATCCCCTCCTCACTTTTCTTTCCTTTTCTCTGTTCCAGATCCTACATCACCACTTGAGTTCCTCTTCTTCCCTTTGTTTTGCTACAATCTTGACTGCATCTCAAAGAGGCTACATCTGTTTGCCATAATACATGTAGGACACACATGCATGTTTGTTGAACACACACACACACAACCACCACCACCATCAAATGGGTCTCAAGCGAGTCCTTTATAGGACTGTCACCAATTCAGCACCTCTGCTTAGAAACTAGAACAATCTCTATCCCACATAAGCAGCCAAACCTAGAACTATCACATAGAAGCATTCTGTGTATGCATCTGGGATCTTACAGGACATATTTTCAGTATGTGTACATGTATACACTTAGAGCTGAAAATATATGGCCTGAAAAAAATAGTCAAAGCTGACTGTGTTGTGACTTCAGTAAGCTGGACTATTTTAGCCTCTAAAGTAATATATACTAAAAATCTAGTAATGGCTGCTATAGGTGTAACATATTTAGAAATAAACTTTGAGGTGAAAAGATTAAGAATAAACATTGACTTAGCTCTCTTTCAAATGTCATCTGCAACTTACGGTTCATTCTGAAAAATCACATCAGTTATCATTTAAGGTCATACAAGGATGTACATTCTCAACTCTAAAATGAGAAAGGCAAAATAGTTTCCTCTTGTGAATTGCTGGAAACCAAGCCCTCAATTCTGAAATATTTGACAGTATAGCACTGTGTCGGGTTTCCCTGGTAGCTCAGCAGTAAAGATTCTGCCTGCAATGAAGGAGACAGGACATGGGGTTTCAATTCCTGGGTCAGGAAGATCCCCTGGAGAAGGGGATGGCAACCCACTCGTTTTCTTGCCTGGAGAATCCCATGGACAGAGGATTCTGGCAGGCTGCAGTCCACGGGGTGGCAAAGAGTCAGACACGACTGAAGTGAATGAGCATGCATGCGTGCAGCATCGTGTCAGCCAGAAAAAGCTGCTTTTGTCCTTTAGTTATTTACTTATTTTATAATTTGGATCATAATTTTCCCTCCTCTTTAAAGTACTCAAAAAATGAGTAAATAAGGGAAACTGAAAGAAGATACTTTGGGGAAGGAAATAAGGGTTTTGTTAAAGTTTACTCCCTTCTTCCCTCCATCCTCCTTTTCTCCTCCCACTATAGGACCTCCTTCCCTTTCATCTTCCCCCCTCGTTTTTTTGAAGGTGATAGGGCATAATTTATTAGAAAATGAGATTTGATTATAACAAAAGTAGAGAGAGTTTTCACTAAAACCTTCTGGTCTGATTTTGGAGCCTGTGGGAAATACTGACTCAAGGCTGAAGTGTGACATCCTTCACTTTTTTTCGAGGTGGAATGTACACAGAGTTGTAATATGCATACAGTGAAGTGCACTAGTCTTAAAGGTACAGCTGGAAGAATTTCTACATATGTATACACCCATATAACTATCCTCCAGATCAAGATGGAGATGAATTCCATCCATTCTCCCCTAGCCCCTCTCCCCATTGCTGTACCTGGGCCCAGGGAACCACTGTTCTGGCCTCTGTCCCTTCCATCCATTTGTTCCTAGACTTCATGAAGGGGCAGCCTGTGTGGCTTGTGAAAGTTACCCTGTCACCAGGTCGGCCAGCTGTCCACCCCTGACCCTGCCTGTGGTGTCCTTCACCCTTTCCCTCACTTTGCTGACAGTCCATTGAATGACTATACCCCAGTTTGCCTAGTGAAAACCTTTACTGACTTTTGATGAATATGACTAGAGCAGCGAGGCATGTGGTGGCACCCCTCCTGGTGGATCACGTTCAGCACTCAATTCTGTGGCTTTTTTCCCTCTACTATTTATTTACTTATTTATTTGGCTGCTCCGTGTCTTAGCTGCCCAGATGCTGAACCCCAGGCCCCCTGCTTTGGAAGCACAGATTCTTAGCCACTGGACCTTCAGGGAAGGCCCTCAATTCTATGCCTTTTTCCCCAGGTAGTGCAGGCATGATACTGATGCCACAGCACTTGGCCCTCCCTGATCTCCTTCTATTTGTTGTTATTGTTGTTTCTTCTCCCTACTGAGATGTATTTGGTTGAAAATGTTCTATAGCTGTTGGGTAGGAGTTGGACACGACTGAGCAACTTCCCTTTCACTTTTCACTTTCATGCATTGGAGAAGGAAATGGCAACCCACTCCAGTGTTCTTGCCTAGAGAATCCCAGGGATGGGGGAGCCTGTTGGGCTGCCGTCTATGGGGTCACACAGTCGGACATGACTGAAGTGACTTAGCAGCAGCAGCAGCAGCAACCATATGCTTTAGCCATGAAGTCCTTATGTCTCTCTTGCTTAAATATATCTTCTTTAAAATATTGATGATAATAAAGGGAAAATTCAATTTTCAAACACTCTGCAGGGTAAGTATAATATACAGTTATGGCAATGACGGAATGGAAATATCTAGCCAAGGAGCTCTCTAGTGCCCCTAAGATTGGATACAGAGATTATATCAGCCAGCCTGGAACTGCTGACCTACCTGCGCTTGAATAAATAGGAAATGAGAAATATAGAAGCTTTAGAATTTTTTTTATATGTCATAGCTTTCCATATTTCTGCTTTTAGTTACGCTGTTAAAGCAGTCTTACCATTGGGAATAGCTTGCTAATTCTTTTTCCTGAGAGCATGTGCAACGAGGTTTAAGTTTTTGCTATCTTGGTTCTTATGGTTTGTAGGTACCTCAGATTCCAGGTGGGTGGTCTCACCAAAAAGTGGCCCTGGTGCCTGCTTCATGTCTACAGCTGATAACCTGTGTGGCTTTGAACAGACTTCTGTGCCTCAGGCTTCCAGATTATAAAACTCACAACAGCCTTTTTCCTTCTCTGTACACCCAGGTAGGGAGCAGTGAGATCTGAAATATAAAGGCACTTTATGTAGTAAAGTATCTTTAGGACATAATTTTCTTCTTTTTTTTTTTTTAATATGAAGACTTTTGCTGGTTGGTTTTCTGGGAAGATATAAGTCATATTGAATACATTCTTAAAGAAAACTCTCTAGATTCTAAGTTCAGAATTTGAAGTTTCCAAAAATGATGCCGTTCCTGACAGCTTCTGCTTTCTCTTACTGGAGTAAGCTGCCCCACTCCTGATTCAGCCTTTCCTTCCCTTCCCCCCCTCCCCCCACCCCTGTTTTTCCTTTTTAAGGCTTCTGGGACAAGCACATTCCTTTATATCCTTGCCCTAAAAAGCAGTATTGACCAGCATCTTGTTTGGAGACAATCTGAAACACCAAGGTGCTGAAAAAGGATGGTTAAGACAAACTACCATCCAATTTGAGCTTTTTCTCTAATGTAGTCAGAAAAGCTTTTTTTTTTTTAACAAGCTTTTCTGAAACCAAAGCACAAAGAAAACAGTTTCAGATCTTAGAATCTTGTCACTCTCCGATTCGCTAAAATTGTCTTCATCAGCATTTAAATTTCTAACACATGAGATCACATATATGAAAGTGCTGTGCTTTGTAATGTCTGTGATTATAGTATCTATAGCCAAATATGTTAAAGTTTAAAAATGCTCTAGGAACCTAAGGAGAAGAGCAGAAGAAAAGCAAGTTTGATCCGAGCATGAGTGCTTGGGCCAAGCTTGCACATGCAGTCCTACAGGTGGGTCACGCGGTCTATTATTTTTAAACTAAAATCTTGTTTTGGAATAATGATTTGTGGATTTATAGAAGAGTTGCAAGGACATTACAGCGTTCTCACATACCCACACCCAGATCCTCTGTTGTGAATGTTGCTGTGCGTGTGTATCACAACAGATGAAACATTATCTATAACATAATTATTAACAAAACTCCATAATGGTTCAGATGGTAAAAAATCTGCCTGAAACGCAGGAGACCTGGGTTTGATCCCTGGGTCAGGAAAATCCCCTGGAGAAGGGAGTGGCTACCCATTTCAGTACTCTTGCCTGGAGAATCCCATGGTTAGAGGAGCCTGGTAGGCTACATAGTCCATGGGGTCACAAAGAGTCGGACATGACTGAGCAACCGACACTTTCACTTTCATACTTTATTTGGATCACCTTAGATTTTGCCTAATATTCTTGGCTTAATTTTTAGGCCCCTTAGAATTGTGCTTTACATAGTAAAAGTTTTATATGCACATCATTTGAGATATGGATGGAACATTATTGCATGTATGAAGATTGTGTGATCCCCTGAGGACTTTCTACCTGAAATACCCAAATAGTCCTCTGGATTCTGGTTTGTTTCCCTTGAGGCTGATGGCAGATTCCTCAGCCTGCTCTACCTTGATGCCAGATTCTGGAACCCTCTTGCTGCTTTACTGAGATGGGTCATCCCAAACAAATGGTAACATCCAGCAACGCCTCCCACTCTCACTTTACAGTTTTAGGCAGAAGTGTTAGAGTGAAAGGGTTTATCTACCTGGCTGTTCAACTCCTGACACTCTGCTCCGAAACTGCATCCTATCACAGTTATTTGTAAGAGCTTCAACACTAACAAAGGCAAGAAAGACCATCCATGATCCCCCAAACCTTGAAATCTATAGGTTTTAGCCAATTTTAAAACACCACAATTTATTAAAAAAAAAAAAAACCTATTACTAAAACATGAATTATGGAGGGACTTGCCTTATAGAAGTTATCTCAGTAACAGTCTTCCTTTTACTGAGCTTCTAAAACTTTCTCTGAAATATGAGTTAGCAGTAGATAATAGCCAGAGAAGGCACCCCACTCCAGTACTCTTGCCTGGAAAATCCCAAGGAAGGAGGAGCCTGGTGGGCTGCAGCCCATGAGGTCGCTCAGAGTTGGACACGACTGAGCGACTTGACTTTCACTTTTCACTTTCATGCATTAGAGAAGGAAATGGCAACCCACTCCAGTGATCTTGCCTGGAGAATCCCAGGGACGGGGGAGACTAGTGAGCTACCTTCTATGGGGTCGCACAGAGTCGAACACAACTGAAGCAACTTAGCAGCAGCAGCAGCAGTAGATAACAGCAGAAAGAGTCCATTTAATTCTGCCTTTGAGCCACTTGATGATGTCAGGCAGGTGACTCAGCCTTCCGGTTGTCAGTTTTTGTAATGAAGAGGGTGTACTAGATGTAGTCTCTCCTAGCTCTAGTGCCCTGTGGATCACTGGCTTTATGACTTCCCCTCAAAAGGCTTGTTATTGTCCTTTCCATCAGGGTTGCCTCTCTAACGTTGTGCTTTTATTGGCAAATCAGCTTAAAGGAAGAATAACAGCTAATTTGGGCATTCCTGGTGGCTTAGCAGTAAAGAATCTGCCTGCAATGCAGGAGACTTCCAGGAGATGCAGGTTCAGTCCCGGGGTTGAGAGGATCCCTTGGAGAAGGAAATGGCAACGCACTCCAGTATTCTTGCCTGGGAAATCCCATGGACAGAGGACCCTGGCAGGCTACAATCCTTGGGGTCGCAAAGATCAGACACAACCGAGCGAGTAAACAACAACAACAAAAAGCTAAATTAGGTCACACAGTCATTAGAAATCAGTTGCATTCAAGGTAGCCAGGCTTTCTTTTTTGTTTTCTTTTATAACAGTTTGTTTTTAAAGTAGATTTTGTGTGGAGATATAACACATGCAATGAAAACAATAAAAATGAAAATATATATATTAATGAGGAAGGTATCTTCTTGTTATATTCATATCAGGAAAATCAGTTGAAGGAATCCTTACATCAGTGAGTGAAAGTGATAGTCTGGACTCAGAGATAGTCCTTAAAACCTCCTGATAAGAACATTATCATCACTGAGTTTGTTATCTATGTATAAATAAAGCTGGTAAGAGACACCTTCCATAAAAGAAATGATTGAACTGACTCTCAAATAGGAAGACATCAAAGTCAAGGAAGAGAGTAAAAACTAAAGCCATGGAGTGGAAATGGTTACTGGGTTTAGCCATCTGCTTTGGTCTTTCCTGTTCCACATGTAGCTATATAGTTTACATAAAAATATCTCTCCAGAGGATCAGAAAGAACAGATTTATGGAACCAGATGTAAGCTAGCATTTCTACAGGTGTGGCTCTGCAGCTGAAAGAACATGTTGTACCAGGGATGGAGTTTCTTATTATGTAATCAATATAAATTACCTCTAGACTTTTACAGAGGTTGATAAAGCAAACATGTGTCATTTGGACTGGCCTTCTGATATATAAAGAGAACCTGCTCTACTTGGGGTACAACGTGAAAAAATGCACCATTTAGTATTTATGAAAGACTTGGTAGCAAATGGCATCACAGTGATCAGGCAAAGTCATTACAGTTTGCACCCAGAGGGAATAGCTGGTGAATAGATGGAAATGGTGTATATGTATTTTTCTTCATCAGGAAAGACAAGGAACAGGTCATAAATACTTATGGCATTTTTTAGCATCTGATAGTAAAGGGCCAAGAGAACGAAAATGATTAGAGGATTGGGGAAAAGAAAAATATAACATGAGAAAAGATGAAAAAATTAAAGAGGCAAATATCCTGCTTAAATGATACATAAAGTCAGGACTATTAAAAAAATTAACTTGGTAAATCACAGAGCACTTTAACAATTACACACAAAAAGAGGATTTGAAAACTCTAGACAGTGAGAGTAAAAATGTTGATGGCTAATTAACTTTGATCACTAGAGTAACACAAATGTTTTGATTCTTTAAAAAACTGGGTGCTTTTATGTTAGATTATCTAATGAAACAAAAATGAATATTCAGACACTTCTCATTTGCTTTAAAGCTTTTTTGATTGAGTTTAACTGTATTTTTCAAATATCTTATATACTTATTAATTTTTTTAGTTTCTTAATCTGTTAATTACTGAGAGAGCTGTGACTGTGAATTTGTCTACTTCTACTTGTAACATTTGTCATTATTATGGTTCACGTGTTTTAAGGCTCTGTTATTGATACATGTATGTTCATGATTTTTAACTCTTTCTGATGGAGCATTCCTTTCATCATTAATCCACCTTAAATTCTACTTTGCCTGCTATTAATATTGCTACAATGCCTTTCTTTCTATAGTCATTTACTTAATAAATAAATTTTAAACCTTTCATATCAGTCTTCCTATGTGAAATAAAAATTAAAAACATTTAAAAAATAAGAATAAGTGGCTCTTTCATAAATGGCATATAGACAAATTCTAAATATCCTCAAAGATTTTAATCATTTGATGTATAAGCCTGTTTGTTATGGTTCATGATATATAGGATGTTTGAAAAATCTGAAAACATAGGACGAACTTAATTTTTTTTAAAGACATTTATTTATTGGCTGTGATAGGTCTTCACTGCAACACCGGGCTTTCTCTATTTGCAGCAAGTAGGGTCTACTCTTCAGTGGGGTGTGCAGCTTCTCATTGCAGTGGCTTCTCTTGTTGCAGAGCACGGCCTCTAGGTGCAGGCTTCAGAGGTTGCAGCACACAGGCTCAGTACTTACAGCTCTTGGGCTGTTGTTCCGCAGCAATTGGCATCAAACCAGTATCTCTTGCATTGCAAGATGGATTCTTAACCACTGGACCACCAGGGAAGCCCTCAGACTTCATTTTAAATAGTAAATTAGCTACATTTTAACAAAATTTGCTCAATATATTTTTCTTCAAGCTTCAGAAAACATTTCAAGTAAAGTGTCTCTAAATTTAAAGCAATGGGACCAATTATCAATCTTAAAAAAAAAAAAAGACAGTATATACACTATTTTCCTTGAGTTTCCAGAATTGTTAGACCTTATGTGGTGTGTTTATTATATAAGACATATTGCACATATTATTTGAAAACAGAACTAACCTGCAGTATAAGCATGCCAAATCCTTATCTGCTATAGCAGAAAGTTAACAGGTAATCTCTAATACTAATAAGACTACCAAAATCAAAACAGTTTGATATTGGTTTAAGAATTAACAAACAGATCTATGAGACAGAAGAGAAACTACTGTCAGAAATAGCCATCATATTCCCCATTTTTAATATTATTACTGTATATTGCTCCTAGCTGACCACATAGTATATATTAATACTGTTATTAATTTTTATTTCTTATATTACTACCTTCCTTCTCCCAACTCTCATAATTTAATCAATCAGTTCAGTTCAGTCGCTCAGTTGTGTCCGACTCTTTGCAACTCCATGAACTGCAGCACGCCAGGCCTCCCTGTCCATCACCAAACTCACATCCATCGGAGTCGGTGATGCCATCCTGCCATCTCATTCTCTGTTGTCCCCTTTTCCTCCTGCCCCCTGCTTAACTTTCTATCATTGATGCAAACATCGAACTCTTTTCAGTACAGTCATATACATCAGGTAAATTGACATTTTGTTTTTCTTTAAAGGTATCCTTTTTGGAAACTGCTTAGAATTTTTCTACATTTGTTGCACAGCTAGCTATTCTAAATCTTTACTTCACAGTCATCTTAGGAATTTCCTTCCTAGGATTGAAAGGAATTTCCTTTGCATGTGGGTTGAAATTTGAATCCTGTTCCCTGATTCCCATTCTTTCTCTTTCTTTAATACCCTGATTTGATGGAGAAGATCATCTAGGATCTTGCTGAACATGGATGCAGAGAAGAAGAACAAATTTTAGTGTCTTTCATTTATCTTATACTTGGTTGATTATTTGCTTTCACATAGAACTCTAGGCTGAAAATCATTTTCCTCAGAACTTCTCAAAGTATGCCTACATTGTCTTCTAGATTCCAATGTTGATTTTTTACATCTGATGCCATTTTGAATCCTGAACATTTGTATGTTGCCTGATTCTTTTTTCCTCTGTGGAAGCATTTAAGATCTTTTTATTTTTAATATTCTGAAATTTTATGACAATGCAACCTGGTATTATTTGGATTTTTATTCATTCTTTTGAATACTTAGTGCACCTGTTGAATCTAGAAAAACACGCCTTTTAGTTTGGGGAAATTTTCTTTTATCATTTTGGTAGCCATTTTCTTCTCATTCATTTTCCATATTCTTTCTCTCTCATATCTTATACACTTATCCCCTGATTTTTATGTTTTCTCAGATCTTTTTTTAGATCTTATTCTAATATCTCGAAGGTTTCCTTAATTTTGTCTTTATATTCTTTGTTTTTAACCATAAGGCTTTGAATTTCCAAGAATTCTTTGGTTGTTCTTATTGTTTTGAATGTTCCTTTTTATAACATACAGATTTTTTTCAGAGATACAATGGTTCTCCCATCTCCTTGGAAATATCATTTATACTTTCAAGTGCTTTTCTCTTCCTGTCTCATCTGTGTTTCTATATTTTGTTGTTTGTATTGGTTTCTGTATTTAATTCCTTCCTAAAAATACTGGTGATCCTTGACTGGCTGTCCATATATAGAAGTGAGACAATAAAACACCAATGAAGCTCTAAGGACGGGGCACTCTTGGGCCCACTGGCATATATTGGACCAGTTTTTTTCAATGGACAATCACCAGTGCCCATATATGTAGATTCTTTTCCTTGAACAAGTTTATCCAAAGACTTTCACAATCTCCTCCTGGTCCTCATAAGCACAGCTCCAGCATTTTAAGATGTTTTAAGGCCTGGATTGTAGAGGCTCCCCCACGGGATGGTTTCCTATTTGTCTTCACTAGTCTCTGACAATTTCACTGGTTTTAGATCATGTGTCTCTTCAGTTTCTGGGCTGGAAGTTTTAAGCGGGAAGTTCAGATTTGGATCCCATTCCCTTACACAGAAAGAGGTCTTCTCTCTTCCAGTCCAGGGTTTGCCTCTTGCTGACAGATTCCTTCCCCATTAGTGAGTTATCATAGGTAGAGTATTCCTATTCTTGTTCACAGATGGAGCACCATCTTCCTAGCTCTCGGCTTTATGCTTAGGTATAGTTTTTCTGTCATGTTAACAATGAAATCTGCCACACCTTCAGTAAAGGCTAACCTCTTTGTCTTTGAATTCCCTCTGTATTCTTAAGTGTTCCTCTCTTTCTTTCAACCTTGTTTGTTGTTGTTCAGCTGCTAAGTCATGTCCAACTCTTTGAGACCCCACGGACTGCAGGGTGCCACTTCCCTGTCCTCCACTGTCTCCCACAGTTTGCTCAAGTTCATGTCCATTGAGACGGCAATGCTGTCTAACCATCTCAACCTCATTTAACTGTTTCTAGATGTTTTTCTGCAGTGTTTATGTGTTTGGAGCATAGTAGGAGCACTTCTTGAATCTGCTTAGTCTACCATGTTGAGCAGAAATAGAAAATAATTGATTCAAAATACTAACCTCTTAGAGCTTTGAGTAAGTTAGAATGCCTACATTTGTTTTTGTGTGTATTATCAATCCTCGGTCATTAATTTTATCTGCCAAAAGTTTTCTTAATGTAGTTTTTGTAGTACTTGTTTTTCTGTATGTATCAGTTAGTTAAGTCACTAAACAAACAAAATTTGGGGATATTGGTCTAAGGGACATTTTTTTCTGGTAGCTTTTTTCCTTTTTTTTTTTTTTCCTTCCTTTTAAGTCTAACTCCCCGAAAGTAGATCTGATAGATGAGACTGAATGCTTCGGAATATCTTGATAATCCTTGTCGCTTTTTTTTTTTAAAGTTTCAAATTTTTACCTATTTCTGTATTCAGTCTGCATTATTATTAATAATTGAGGAAAATTAAGTTAACCTACTGGAGATTTAGCCTTGAATATATTTTAAAAGGAAATTTGTTGCCTCCTCTGAGATAGCTGTGATGGGAGGGAGATACTCAGAAAGTCAACCCTTCTGTGTTTGTATGTAGGTAGAGAATTGTTATGGGCTTCCCTCGTGGCTCAGATGGTAAAGAATCTGCCTGCAAGGCAAGAGCCCTGGGTACAATCCCCAGTCAGGAAGATGCTCTGGAGAAGGGAATGGCTAGCCACTCCAGTATTCTTGCTTGGGGAATTCCATGGACAGAGGAAGCTGGAGGGCCACAGTCCATGGCGTTTCAAAGAGTTGGGCATGACTAAACGACTAACCCTTTCACTTTTCAAAAAACAGTCATGATGGTCGGAAAAGCTAGTTCTTACTCCTATTTATGTTTTTCCATGCTCAACTTTTTAAACAGAGATGATTCTCCTAATGGGAGAAATATAAACCTTGCACCCTGAGAATCATGAATATGAGATCTGGAGACATCTAACTGCATACATATTTAGACATTAACCCAACTATAGAAAATTCTTTCTGTGATAGAATGACTGGTTTATTAAGAAGTCTCAAATCACTGGGTGTATAAAGACAATATGGTTTTATGGTTTGTGTATTTTTCTTATTAGTACCTTTAACTGTTCTGTTTCAAACTTCCTTTTATTATAGAGGAGTCCCTTAAATACATCTCTACCCAGCATCCAAATCAAGAAAGATAAATGTTTATTTTAAAATTTTAATCTCATCTCTTATTTGATTCAAAGCTCTGCTTCCGCCTCTACTCCCAGGATAGTCTAGTGGCTTAGAGTTGTATGGCTGAGGCTCTTCAAAATCTCCCCCTGCCACTCCGTCATCAAGGTGGATAACTGGAATTCTGGGGGGTTGGGAGAGGAGAGAAGGAGGAAGAGGTCTCTACTGGACTTCCACAATACTGGTTGTTGTAAAAAGACCTGCTCTAATTTGCCTGGCTCTTTATGTTCAACGTCAGTAGTCTCTAATGATCAGATAAAGTCACTGCTTCCTCCCAGATAACCTGCCAGATAACCAGGTATGTTACAATGGAAACAAGGCTCAGAAACTAAGTTCTGCACACATGCAAACATTCATTAGCCGGTAGGCACAACAACAACTAGAAAATCTGTTCTGTAGACTTGGAGAAGCTCTTGCTTTGTCCCTTTAGTGGCTCTGACAAATACCTTTTGCTAAAGGTTTACACCCTGGCAAGTGTTACAGTATTCTGATGACAGCATCAGTTTCCCTTCTAGCCAGGTCCAAATTTTTTAATGGGCATATTTGAAGCCCAAATAGGATCCTAGAGTTATGGCACTTCTCCAATTCAGGGCTTGCCAGATTCTTAATTGCTATACACACTAGGATGAGATGCATGAACAAGTCTTTCTAGGCAAATCAATCATATATATTGACCCCCCATTCATCTGCCAAATGAAAAGCTATTTCTGCATCCTTTATGCTAATTTATAGGCTTCTTAGGTGTGTATTTAGATAGTGGTATTTTGGGCTTCCCTTGTGGCTCAGCTGGTAAAGAATTTGCCTGCAATTTGGGAGACCTGGGTTCAATCCCTGGGTTGGGAAGATCCCCTGGAGAAGGGAACGACTACCCACTCCAGTATTCTGGTCTGGAGAATTCCATGGACTGTATAGTCCATGGGGTCACAAAGATTCAGACACGACTGAGCGACTTTCACTTTCAGTGGTATTTTAAACATCAGTCTTACACCCTTTATGGAGTGTATATTCCTAACTAGAGTCCCTCATATACTAGTTAACAGTAGTTCCTAGCACACAGGTTAGAGTTAATTTACACACACATGCGTTTGTTGTTGTTCACTGCTCAGTCATGTCCGACTCTTTGAGACCCCATAGAGTGCAGCACACCAGGCTTCTCTGTCCTTCACCATCTCCCAGAGTTTGCTCAAACTCATATCCATTGAGTCAGTGATGCCATCCAACCATTTCATCTTCTGTTGTCCCCTTCTCCTCCTGCCTTCAGCCTTTCCCAGCATCAGGGTCTTTTCCAATGGGTCAGTTCTTTGCATCAGGTGGCCAAAGTACTGGAGTTTCAGCTTCAGCTCCAGTTCTTCCAATGAATATTCAGGGTTGATTTCCTTTAGGATTGACTGGTTTGACCTCCTTGCTGTCCAAGGGACTCTCAAGAGTCTTCACCAGCACCACAGTTTGAAGGCATCAATTCTTTGGCACTCAGCCTTTTTTATTCTCCAGCCCTCACACACATATATAAATTACATTGAATACACTGAAGTATTTAAAAATGAAATTTCAACAGTGTAACATTGGTCATAACTCTGCACTAACTCTTTGAAAACCAGTAATGAGGAACTCATTCCAGAGGGATGAAAAAAAAGTAGTTAAGGAGTCTAGGGTGGTAAGAAAATAGTACAACTAGGGGAAAGACTAACTTATACAAAACTCTGTGTTTACAGAGGAAATGATAGTAAGGCTAAAACCCATGAGGATAATATATTCCTCCAAGCTTTCCACTTTCAAGCTAAAATTACCAATATGATTTATGTACAATGAGTCCATACTAAGTCACTTCAGTCATGTCCAACTCTTTGAGACCCTCTGGACTGTAGCCCACTAGGCTCCTCTGACCATGGGATTCTCCATGCAAGAGTACTACAGTGGGTCGCCACGCCCACCCCCAGTGGATCTTCAGCACCCAGGGTTTGAACCCGTGTTTCTTATGTCTCCTGCGTTGGCCGGCAGGGTCTTTACCACTAGCACCAGCTGGGAAGGCCCTTATGCATAATAACGGAGGTGCAAATAATATTCTTGCTACCAATCATGCTGCTAGCCTTTGACTCACATTGCTAATTAAACGTAGCATTCTTTTTCATGGCTTCAGAATTCTTTTCAATACAGTATTCTACGCAGCTGAAGCTGATAGATTAGAACTGACAGACAAGTGAGAATGTGGTGTAGGACAAAAGTCACAGGGTCTGTGCAGTATATAAGACCTATAGGTAAAATTTTAAAGCCCTTCAAATTTTCATTTCCTCATCTGTAAAAAAAAAAAAAAGGCATGGCTGGAATTTATAAGAACTAAATGAAATAATATAAATAACAGCACAGAGCCTGTAGAAGTTCAATACATATTAGTTCCCTCCTCTTGTAACCTTAATTTTTTGTTTTTACAAAGATGATATATGTTACTTTCAGCTCATGTCTTTTCTATGAGAACAACACTTCATCGAGAACAAAACGTACATTCGACATGGTACAGTTGTCTATATTTTGACTGTCAGTTTTAGTCATGTCTGTTATTTTTTATTTTCCAACATGAAAAGAAAGGTTTAGGATAGTAGTCACATTGGAAAACAAAGACAATAAGATTAAAATTCCCTCGAATCAGCTTTGGAGCCACAAAAATATTAATGCCTTGACAGCTTACTCACAATTCCAACAGGCTGTGAGCCAACATCTTGCTTTGTATCGTAGAGGTGATGAGAACATATTTTCATTGCTAGAAAAAAAATTAAGCTATACAGACAGAAATGGGACATGAGAGCCAAATTCCACAAGAACACTCTCAAGTTTAAAGATTTTTTTTCCCCCATAATTTGACAAAGTTTAGAAAACCAAAGACTATACACTTTTAAAGGATTCTTGGATAGCTTACAGATATAGTAAGGTCACCAAAACACTTAGCAGATATTGAATTTTAATAAAAGTACTTAAATTGATTAATATTAGCTTCAGAAATAGCATACACTTAAAAATCAGAAATGCTTACTACAGTGAACATATTGTGACTAGTTGCCAATTGTCTAATTAACCCAACTGGCCTAATCCTGCATTTTCAAGGAACAGACAGATCCTGCCCATGTGAAGAGAATCAAATGGTTGGAGATGGCAAATCATCCAGTGAATTATCCTCTGCTGTCTTAGTCAGTGTTTTCTAGATTTTTCCAGTTTCTGACACACCTCTGAATTGCCAGATCATGCCTGGTGAGGGTCTAGTCTCCCTTTCTCTGATTGGTTATAATTATATTGGTTATAATTGCCATGATCTATTTACAAGAATATGCACTATGAACACACTGTTGGGAGGGTATTTGCATGTTGTTTTTCCAGTCCTCAGTATATTCTTGTATAGCACCATAGTTCAAAAGTGTGCCCTCTTCAATGGCTCCATGGAGGGAGAGTTACAGTCTACCACCGATGTTCTGGCCATTGAGAAGACCAAACCATTGATTTCTTCATTCACGCTCCTCTTTGTGGTGGCGGAAGGCCTTCTCTTTACCCATACCCAAGTGTATGCCAGTTTTTTAACTGGGTAGCAGTTTAATGAAACCCAAAGTTTGTCTGTGAGGTTTGCTCAAGTTGTCATTCTGTTCTCAGCCTTTGTATTGTCAGTCTGAGTATACCTCCTACTCCCTAGCAGCTGACAGTGCAGCTGCTAGGTGTGCATGGGCAAGACTCTTGGCATCTCCTGGGCCAAAGAGGAATGACTAACCACCCAGGTTACATACATAATTTTCCAGAAACACGTCTATCAACACAGGCCATCAGCTAAGAAGAATGTTTCTTGGTCCGTGGGTCCTTTGCATTCACTCTCTGCAGACTGAAAGTCAGTAACCCATAGTTCATCTCATGTACCACCTCCTCCTTCCTGCCCCAGTCAGAGTGGATGGAGAAGTTTCCCACAACTTAAACCTCTGTGTGTTATATCTGACCAGAAGAGTTTACTATTCTTTTCTCTCCACTCCACCATCAGGCAGGAACAATTTCCACTGATCTTTGTATATCCTGCCCTCAATTCCACTGTAAATTACAACTTCAAGTCCAAAGTAGAGGATCAACAAATGCTGAATTGAATTCACTTAATTGAAGACAGGAATGTTCACTGACACGATTAATACTTCTGATATTATTCTGCCTCCCTGGGGACTTATAACTGGAGAGAAGGGTTGCCAAGTACAATCAAAATTGGCTGGAGAGTTTTTTCAAACTACCCAGGCTGATAGTGTGAATTGTGCTACTCAGGACATTCTGAAATTATCCTCACCTGTTCCCCCACCAACCCTTATCCTGGTTGAGAACCTTCAGAAGATTCACCATTCCGAACCTTCTATTTACTCCTATTCATTTTAATGAAAACGTCATAAAACTACCCATAGCTGTGTTTCCATCACATTTGAAGTTTAATTGACTGATAGCTTGGGCGTGATGGAAATGCTTAGCTAGATTATCTTAAGTTACATTTAAACAAAACTGTTTACAAAAGATCTGCTTCGTGGATGGGCTATTTTTAATGTTTCCTAAACAAGTTATTGTAGGTGGGCCAGTTTTCCCTCTTTGCTTGTCACTTTAGAAGCCCATTTGGACATGTTCTATCCCCGATCTTGTTCTCTCACCCCACTGGCTGCAGAGTAGTGCGTTCTTGTTTGAAAGGGTCAAAACATTCAGAATCTGACATCCAAAATATGTGCTCTTTTCCCTTTTTTTTCTTTCTGGAGTCAAAACCCCTGAAGTATAAATCCTTTTTAAATGAAGAAAACAGTGCCAAAAGGAATGAAACATTTTTGGTCCCTCTCCAAAACAGAGAGATAGCGCTGAAACAGGAAGTGGATGATTTAAATATCCACTCGGCATCTTGGCAACATATTTATGTTTGAGGGACTTAAGGTTAAAAGGTTTTAGTCTGGCCTGGGAACACTCTATCTTCCCTTAGGGTTTGGAGCTTTGGGGAAAACTTTTAAGCACTTATCAAATATTCGCAATTAGCCATTTTTTTTTCTGAGACCAGACTGTTACTAAGAATGTCACAGGACTGTGCTCCTGATATGTAGCATGCCACCATTCAGTTCAGTTCAGTCGCTCAGTCGTGTCCAACTCTCTGCGACCCCATGAATCGCAGCAAGCCAGGCCTCCCTGTCCATCACCAACTCCCAGAGTTCACTCACACATCAATCAAGTCGGTGATGCCATCCAGCCATCTCTTCCTCTGTCGTCCCCTTCTCCTCTTGCCCTAATCCCTCCCAGCATCAGAGTCTTTTCCAATGAGTCAACTCTTCCCGTGAGGTGGCCAAAGTACTGGAGTTTCAGCTTTAAGTTTCATTCCTTCCAAAGAACACCCAGGACTGATCTCCTTTAGAATGGATTGGTTGGATCTCCTTGCAGTCCAAGGGACTCTCAAGAGTCTTCTCCAACACCACAGTTCAAAAGCATCAATTCTTCGGTGCTCAGCTTTCTTCACAGTCCAACTCTCACATCCATCCATGACCACAGGAAAAACCATAGCCTTGACTAGACAGACCTTTGCTAGCAAAGCAATGTCTCTGGTTTTGAATATGCTATCTAGGTTGGTCATAACTTTCCTTCCAAGGAGCAAGCGTCGTTTAATTTCATGGCTGCAGTCACCATCTGCAGTGATTTTGGAGCCCCCCAAAATAAAGTCTGACACTGTTTCCACTGTTTCCCATCTATCTCCCATGAAGTGAGGGGACCAGATGCCATGATCTTCGTTTCCTGAATGTTGTGCTTCAAGCCAACTTTTTCACTCTCTTCTTTCACTTTCATCAAGAGGTTCTTTAGTTCCTCTTCACTTTCTGCCATAAGGGTGGTGTCATCTGCATATCTGCGGTTATTGGTATTTCTCCCAGCAATCTTGATTCCAGCTTGTGCCTCTTCCAGCCCAACGTTTCTCATGATGTACTCTGCATATAAGCTAAATAAGCAGGGTGACAGTATACAGCCTTAACGTACTCCTTTTCCTATTTGGAACCAGTCTGTTGTTCCATGTCCAGTTCTAACTGTTGCTTCCTGACCTGCATATATTACTCTCCTGCTTCTTACGATTATCTCTTTAGCCATTTAGGCTGGTATGGTATTTTCTATAAAGAAAGAAGAATGCAGTCTCCAGTTCTGCTTCTCCCAAATCTGGAACTACACAGAAAGACTGAACAAGCAGAATACAAAATTGGGGTTCAATTGACTGTGTATCCCAGAGGCCACTGAAGGGCTCCATCCTCCAGGAAAATTTTCCTCTCCCCTATCTAAGCTCTATACCTCTCTGCTCTCACAGCACCTCCTGCCCATACCATTATCACTTATTTTCTTTCTCTCTTTTTCTTTTTTCATTCTTTCTTTCTTCCTTCTCTTCTTCTACCTGTCTTTCATTTCTCTTCTTTCTTCCATTTTATCCCCATTCTTTCAGGTAATGCCTTGTGGCCCATTTGTTGAACTTGGGATTTTACTCTGTATAAATCAGGAAGCAATTAGAAAGTTTTAAGCAAAAGAGTGATGTGAATTGACTTAGCATTTACATCTGACTCCTGTGTTGAGAACAGACTGGCATGGGGAGAGTGGGAGCAGTGGGAAAGCTGATGTAGCTCAAACAGAATGATGGCTTGAATTAGAGTGGCAGTGATGGAGACAGTGAAAAGTGATCAGCTTCTAGATATTTATTTTGAACATAGAGCCATCATGATTTACTAATGAACTGAAAAGTGGAAGAGACACAGACAGTAAGTGGTATTCTGGAGCCAGCTAATAAGAGTCATGAGAACCAATAACTAAATTTTTAGGAATTTTGTAAGCCAGTTAAAAACAAACTGTATTACAAATTAATTATATAAACTTCTAATTAAAAGTTGTATTAAAACAAAGGTAATGAATACTAAAAAAAAAAAAAAAAGCCTCATCATTTCCTAGTTATTCTACTACATTTTACAATTACCTAAGCTCTTCAAGTTATTTACATCTTTGGTTATCTGTATGGTGGAAATATTACATGATGGAGAGCTAGTATGCATCTCTTTGCAACTTAGTGTTCAGTGATGTGATCTTTGCCACTAGAAATGCATAACTGTGGGAGTATTTATACAGAGAAAGTTGGACCTTCTCCTACTGCCCACCCTGTTACAAAACTTCTTACATGTTTACCAGAAAATCATTGGAAAAAAGCAGTCAAAAATGAGCTCAAGGTTTTTAGTTTAAAAAATTGGAAGAAAGAAATTTTCATTTACCAAGTTCAGGAAAAATGAAGACGTTGGGGGTTGGAAATCCATAGTTTGGTTTTGAACATTTTGAATTTAACATAACAACTATTCATCTGATTGGAATTGTTAAACAGAGTGTGGGGTGTACAAATCTGGGGTTCAGGGGAGAGGTCCTGGGTGAAGATAATGTTTTTGAGAGTCATCAGCATTTTCATGCTATTTAATGCCAAGTGACAAGATGTGATCAGGGAAGTGAGGGTCCTCCAACTTTTAAAGATCAGAATGAAGGCCAAGAACCATCCCAGGAGATCAAGAGGAATGGCTAATGAAAGTAGAAAGAGAACCAGGAGGGTGTGATGTGCTAGAAACCAAGGGAAGAAAAGACTTCCAAAGAGAGGAAGTGACCATGTGAAATGCTAATAGGCCAAGTAAAACAATGATCACTGGATTTAGCAACATAGAAGTATTGATGACGCTGAAAGAAAAGTGGGTAAAAAGCCTGATTGGTATGGATTTCAAGAGATAAATGGGAGGAAAAGAAGTAGGAACTGTGAGTAAAGGCAACTCTTTCCAGATTTTTAAAAAATGATTTTATGTTTTTATTTATTCCTGTGTTTATTTTTGGCTGTTCCCTGTCTTGTTGCTGCCCTCGGGCTTTTCCCTCGTTGAGGGGAGCTGGGGCTACTCTTGAATTGCAGTGCTCAGGCCTCTCACTGTGGTGGCGTCTATTGTTGAGAAGCTTGGCCTCTGGGCTCACAGGCATCCTTAGCTGTGGCTCCTGGGCTCTAGAGCGCAGGCTCAATAGCTGTGGTGTGCGGGCTTAGTTGCTCCATGGCATGTGGGGTCTTCCTGGATCAGGGATGGAATCTGTGTCTCCTGCATTGGCAGGTGGATTCTTTACCACTGACCCACCCAGAAGCCTCTGAATCTTTATTGACAATGGAGCAGAGGATTATAATAGTTTTTGAAGTGTCACATGAATTTAATAAAAGTTCTCTTTTCTTAATTTAAGATGAGATATATTTGGGCATGTTTGATGGTTGAAATAATTTGGTGGAGAAAGAAATATTGATGATGCAGAAGAGAAGTAGCCATTGCTAAAACAATGCCCTTGGAAAGGATTCAGCTATAGGTAGATTGGGAAATATGATGGTGGGAACCTGTGAAGTTTCCATCTGATTTCCTCCATTTTCTCAGTGAAATAGGAAGCAAGTTTATCAGCTAAGCTGGGAAGGGAAGAGGAGATTTGGGAAGTTTTAAGAGAAGAGAGGATGTTTAGACCCAGGCAACGGAACTTTCAGGTAGCACTAAGGATCCACTCAACATTAGTGGTAATGAATTTTAAGGAAAACCAGTCAGCTTAGCTGTGAGTTTCCTCCAGCTGGATTCAGCTGCCTGCCTGCTACATGGAAAGTAGTATTTAGAGTGATGAATCATGGGGGTAGCATCTGGGAAAGGAGGTGGGTGGCTAAGTTGGAGACCAAGATCATTGGAGGAGAGGAGCTCAAGGAACTACGAGGCCAGGTATTAGAAGGATCACATACATGAAATTTGAAATCACTGAGAATTTTGACAGGTATCATGTTGAAAAGAGTTACAGCCAGGAGCTAAAATCTTCTAGAAATGAGGGGGAGTAATGCAGAGATCAGTAAATGACTGTAACAAGAAGGGGTAATGGGTAGTATTTTTAGGGAGAAATGAGGGATGAAAAATGGCAAAGAGGAGAAAGGAGGATACCTCCTCCACCCTCAAGCTCTGTGATACACGGGTGTGAATGACAGAGGACTGTAAATTGTAAAGGGATATATGAGGCATGAAATTGGAGGGAATAATTGAAGAGTTTGTGATATGGGATCTTGGTTGATGACGGATTCTGAGTTCTAGAGAAATCAGGTAGGGGGATGTTATGGGATCAGAACAGGAGATGCATAGAGTCAGTTGGACTTGGATTATGGGTAACGTAGGAGGATCTGACAGTCTTGGGAGCCTTGCAGAATGTAGCGCATGTTGCAGTCAGTCCTGATAGTCTCATGTACAGACTGTGATAGCAAGTCTGGGACAGTTGCTGAGAAGGGAGGGATTTCTTTCCAGGAACATGCAGAATTCTGGGGCTTCTTTTCCAAGCCAACTTAGTGATCAGTAGAGGCTTGTGAAGGGGTTGTTTACTAGGAGTGCTAAAACTCTACAGGCCACCTTTACTCCTGCATAATATCTGTCCCTTCTTTTTAGCCCTTAGCTCACCAAGATTTAATACTGTTTTACTTCAGAGTCTTCTGAAACACTAGAAGTTCATGCCTATGTCTGTGTCCCTAGTCCTAGCATTCTCCTGTCATATGCTCAGGAATATGAACAAGGGAATGAACGAATAAGGATTTGAGTGAATGGTAAATCCTTAAAGATCTACTGTTGGAAGAAAACAAATAAGCTAAGTGAGAAGCAGCTTCTGTTCGCACCCAAGCTCTTTCCTCAACAGACTTCTCCCTTCTGAATCTTTTGAACTCACTAGACTTGTTGACTCCTACTGGCAACCTTAGCCAAGCCCTTCATGGTCTGTCTTTCTGCCTGGACTGTGTCATCCTCTGTAAACAGGTGTAACTCCAGTAAATGAAGGGCTTCCCAGGTGGGGCTAGTGGAAAAGCACCTGCCTGCCAGTGCAGGAGACACCAGAGACATAGGTTTGATCCCTGGGTCGGAAAGGTCCCTGGAGAAGGAAATGGCAACCCACTCCAGTATTCTTGCCTGAAGAATCCCATGGACAGAGGAGCCTGGTGGGCTACAGTCCATGGAGTCACGAATAGTTGGACATGACTGAAGTGACATAGCACACAGCCAGAACATGAATCTGGTGATCAAGCCCTAACTCTCCTGATCCTGACCTACCTCACTGCTTGCCAGATTCTGAGAGAGGGCTTTGAGCACAAATTTTGCCCCTTTCACTGGTGTGTTTAGGATGACTTGGTAAGCTACTGGCCTCACTTTTGTGGCCCTCAAGAGCAGTATCTGAGGATTTGCCTGGCAGTCCAGTGGTTAAGAGTCCACCGTGCAGTGCAGGGATGCAGGTTTGATCCCTGGATGGGGAACTGAGATCCTACATGCCACAGGGCAACTAAGCCAGCATGCCACAACTAGAAAGCCCATGTGCTGCAACAAAAGATCCCACATGACACAATGAATATGGCACAGCTAAAATTCAATATAGCCAAATAAAATGTTTTAAAGAAAAGCAATATCCAGCTGCATCCCCTCAACGCAGAGCAACCATTGCTTATGATTGCTCTTCGTCATTTAGTATACTTAGTCAATGGTGCCATCCTGTTTTGTAAGGAAATAGTAATTCTAATTAGTTTCAGGAGGCTTAGACTTGAGACCTCTTTAGGGAATAAGATGGGTGGGTTTGGGACTTTGATGTGGCTGATACTAACCTGAAATTTACTTATAAGATTTAAACTCTACATTTAGAATTGTCTTTCCAAGAATGGTAATTACTTTCAATTAACCATATTTCTTGTCACACTGTGGTGAACCCTAAGATGATTACAGAGAAGGGCAAAGTCAGGGACTTTGAGATTGTTAGAAACTGGATAGATGAAAGCTACATGATCAGACATATAACCATAGAGAACAGGATAAAATAGTATGTAGTTAAAAGCTGGAATCAAGATTGCCAGGAGAAATATCAATAACCTCAGATATGCAGATGACACCACCCTTATGGCAGAAAGTGGAGAGGAACTAAAAAGCCTCTTGATGAAAGTGAAAGAGGAGAGTGAAAAAGTTGGCTTAAAGCTCAGCATTCAGAAACGAAGATCATGCCATCTGGTCCCATCACTTCATGGGAAATAGATGGGGAAACTGTGGAAACAGTGTCAGACTTTATTATTTTGGGCTCCAAAATCACTGCAGATGGTGATTGCAGCCATGAAATTAAAAGACGCTTGCTCCTTGGAAGAAAAGTTATGACCAACCTAGATAGCACATTCAAAAGCAGAGACATTACTTTGCCAACAAAGGTCCGTCTAGTCGAGGCTATGGTTTTTCCAGTGGTTATGTGTGGATGTGAGAATTGGACTGTGAAGAAAGCTGAGCACCGAAGAATTGATGCTTTTGAACTGTGGTGTTGGAGAAGACTCTTGAGAGTCCCTTGGACTGCAAAGAGATCCAACCAGTCCATTCTGAAGGAGATCAGGCCTGGGATTTCTTTGGAAGGAATGATGCTAAAGCTGAAACTCCAGTACTTTGGCCACCTCATGCGAAGAGGTGACTCATTGGAAAGGACTCTGGTGCTTGGAGGGATTGGGGGCAGGAGGAGAAGGGGATGACAGAGGATGAGATGGCTGGATGGCATCACTGACTTGATGGATGTCAGTCTGAATGAACTCTGGTAGTTAGCGATGGACAGGGAGGCCTGGCGTGCTGCGATTCATGGGGTTGCAAAGAGTCGGACACGATTGAGCAACTGAACTGAATTGAAATGATAGAAGGCAGGAGTCAGATCCAGCCAGAGCAGGAGAAAGAGTTTAAATGGAAGTCATCGTGATCTAATAAGACTACTTGGAGGAGATGGGGTTTCATCGGGGCCTTAAAGATCAAGCAGGAGTAAGACAGAGATAAAGATATGTCATATGGAGATATTTATATTAAAGCACAACAATACAGACATTATTGTAAGACTTTCTGGAGAATTCACTGACCTGATGACAGTGAAAGGTGAACGTAGAGGAGTAACGAAAGGTCAAGTTGAGTCCATAGCAGCAGCTATTGAATGGCCTCTCAGCCCTTCAGCTGTTGGGGGTATAATTGCTCGATGCCTCAGCAGCTGCACTTTAAAGTCTGTGTTCTTGCTGAAACCACAGATCCCATGGAACCTTGCCAGCAATATTAAAGTAGGCTTGTTCCTGGGAGATATGGGAGTCCTCTGGTGGGCAACTTGGTTTTGAGGACTACCCTAGGTCTTGACTGACTTCTTTTTTAAGATTGGAGGTGGGGGAAGGACCATTTTTAAAGTCTTTATTGAATTTGTTACAATATTGTTTCTGCTTTATGTTTTGGCTTTTTGGCCATAAAGTAGGTGGGGTCTTAGCTCTCTGTCCAGGGATTGAACCCAGATCCCCTGCATTGGAAGGTGAAGTCTTAACCACTGGACTGCCAGGGAAGTCCTTGCCTGACTTTCTCAGAACTTCTCTCTAATCAAAAATTATTCCTACTACCCACCTTCCTTCTCTCCCTTCTTCATGGAGCTGAGCCCTGCATCCCACTGTGTGTTTCTCTCGGCTTCTCCTGGTTCTTCACAGTCACCAGCAGTGTTCCTCCAATCAGCTGCTCTGATCTGCACCTGCTCCTGCTGGGTCATCAGTGTTGTACCCTAGTCATTGTTCTGGAGGAGTGACCAAACTAATGATTTTCTTATGGTTTTATAAGGTTGAGGGAATGTATAGGACTATGAAATCCCAGTCCCAGAGTTTTATTTTAACTTCTAGAAGCTGACAGGGTCTAGGGTTTTGACTAAGCTGAACAACTTTACTGAACCAGTTGGACTGAGAAATCTGATGTTTGAACCAAATGCATGGAAATAATGAAAGTAGAGATCAAATGTGTATTAGTCATTTGTGTGTTCGTGCATGTTCAGCCTCTTCAGTCATGTCCAACTCTTTGAAACCCTACGGACTGCAGCCCACCAGGCTCCTCTGTCCATGGAACTCTCCAGGCAAGAATACTGGAGTAGGTAGCCATTCTCTTCTCCAAGAGATCTTCCCAACCCAAGGATCAAACTTGGGTCTCCTGCATTGCAGGCAGATTCTTTACCATATGAGTTACTTGAGAAGCCCGAATACTTAACACTATTAATATATGACAGTCTCAAAAGATTGTTTTTATCAAATAAAGCATTTAAAAATATCTTTCCTCTAAAAAAGTCTATTAAAAAGTCAACTGGTGTATATTCCTTTTGTGAATATCAGTTTCTTAAGAATCTTCCTTTTAATTGCAGTTATGTTAACCAGGGTCATTGAGTTGTGAATCCATCTAGTCTTCTCTTGACCAAATCTGGAACACTAGTTTTGCCCATTGCTTTCTGTTTTTCTCCAAGCCTAGCTAAGGGTTTGGTAATTTAGTTCAGTTAGGTACTTTCCTTCTGGTTGCAATCTTCCTTCAGTCCTAATATTTTATTTTTCTGGGAAAGTGCAAGAGCTCATATGCACAAATATAGACTATAGAGTTTTAAAATAAAACAAAATGTTATATCAAGTCAAGTGTAACAGCATCTGGTTATATGTGTATATCAAATCAGCAACTGTGTTTCCAGAAAAGCTAGATGAGGTTGAGGAACAGAAGGATCCTCCCGTTACCTTCAGACTAAGAATCTCACAGCTTATCAATTAACAACCTTTTACTGAAGGAAATTACTGGAGTTCTTGCATTTTCTAGTTAGTAATTTTCATATGCTAGAGAAAGTGGAACTTGACTAATTATATTTAGTTTGCATTTTAAAGGCTACTCCAAAATATTTGAAAGAGTTTAGGGGACTTCCCTGATGGTCCAGTGGTTAGGAATCCATCTTGCAATGCAGAGGACATAGGTTTGATCCCTGGTCGGGGAACTAAGACCCCACATAACCTGGAAGCAACTAAGCCCACAAGCCACAACTACTGAGTTCGAGCAACCAAAGACCCTGCATGCTGCAACTAAGACCCAAGGCAGCCAAATTAATAATCAATAAATTTCAAAAATAAGTAAGTTTAGGATATCTTTCTTAGATCAGATGTACATTCACAGCAACAAAACCATTCCTGAACAGTAGCTATTCAGCCATTTTAAGCTAGCTGTGGGCTGTTTTGTATGGGCTGTGCTTAACTGCTCAGTTCTGTCCAACTCTTTGCGACCCCATGGACTGTAGCTCACCAGGCCCCTTTGTCTGTGGGTATTCTCCAAGCAAGAATACTGGAGTGGGTTCAAGGAGTTTGGAAGATTTATGTTTACGTTACTGCTTTGACTGAACTGGCATTTTAGAAGACTTTTGGAATCTCCAAATTAATAGGTAAAGTTTAGAGAGTAAGGACACTTTGGGCATTGATTATATGATCAATGTTTTCTGCCAAATACAAGTAAAGACAATTTCATTGGTTCCAGTGCAGGTCACATTTCATTGACAATCCCATGGCTTTAGTAGGTGAGGTTTTACTGAATCAGATGGTAGAACAATGAAATTAATGATGAAATCCCTGATGAAATCTGTTTTCTTCCTGGTTTTAAAAATAATCATTTATCTGTTGTTTTTGAAGCAGTGGCTATTAGAGGTGTGGATTCATTGAGCTGGATTATTTATTGTAGAGAAAGTTAATGTTATAACCAGAGCAGTGAACTGCTGTTTACATTTATTAGGAAATGGTGATTGTTTGGGTTTTATTTTTATTTTCATTTTTTATCACTAGTCTTATGTACGGTCAAAACTGTCAAGAGAGTACCTTAGGAGGAGTGTAAGGTAGACAAGCTTGCTGTCTACAGGACTATGTCCAAGGAAGAGTTCCATTTAACAAACAGTTATAGTCTCAACAGACACGTACCTTCAGAAAGGGCTATTTTCTTTGTTTGTGCTTTTTGACCACTGACATTTATTTTCATTTTTTAACTTTCTATTTTGAAATAATTATAGATTTGCAGGAAGTTACAAAAATAGTACACAGAGGTCCTTAAGAACCCTTCACTCCGTTTTCCCCAGTGGTAATATCTTATATAACTACAGTTGCTGCTGCTGCTGAGTCGCTTCAGTCTTGTCCGACTCTATGTGACCCCATAGACGGCAGCCCACCAGACTCCCCAGTCTCTGGGATTCTCCAGGCAAGAACACTGGAGTGGGTTGCCGTTTCTTTCTCCAATGCATGAAAGTGAAAAGCGAAGGTGAAGTTGCTCAGTCGTGTCCAACTCTTCACAACCCCATGGACTGCAGCCTACCAGGCTCCTCCATCCATGGGATTTTCCAGGCAAGAGTACTGGAGTGGCGTGCCATCGCCTTCTCCTATCACTACAGTACACCACAGTACACCATCAAAACCCAAGAAATCAACTTTGGTACAACCCACAGATCTTATTCATGTAGGAAAGACTTTTTAAAACAAGAAATAATTCATAACAACCACAGTCGTCTTCTAAAACCTGACCTTCTTACAGGCAAGAACCTGAGTGTTGTTTATTGACACTTCTCCACACTTTTCAGAGACAAACTCACATGGAACTGAACGTTTTAGAAAAAACTACGTTTCTTCTATAAGATTATCTTCACAAAGTACAGCATGTTGAGGACAGAACATTATTGTTTCCTTTCATGAAGTATACAAAAGCTAAATGGAAAAACCATATGGGAAGGTAGAAATCAGTTTGCACAAAGTACTTAGAAAGCTGAGTGAGGCAGGAATTCTCTTACTCGCTCCATTATATAAGAAGCCTTTCAAGACAGAGGATATTGTTTGTTATTTCTCCATATAGGATTTGCCTGAAAAGTCACAGGTGTGTGGCAGCAAGATAGGAATTTTCAAACAATAGTTTTCCTCAGAGTAACCTTCAACTCACTGAGATATAACCTCTTCTTAATGAAACCACTGAGTTTTCCCTTTTCCCCTTTTTCTTAGTTAACTGTTTTCAAGTTTGACCCATATATATACGTATATTAGTATATATATATATATATGTATATTGGTAATATATGTATATTAGTGACTTCGCAGCATATATATATAT
This sequence comes from Ovis aries, assembly GCF_016772045.2. Classification (NCBI taxonomy): domain Eukaryota; kingdom Metazoa; phylum Chordata; class Mammalia; order Artiodactyla; family Bovidae; genus Ovis; species Ovis aries. The sequence continues at coordinate 100,170,193 of NC_056057.1, forward strand.
CGCAAATTTTGTAGGAGGAGGCAAGTCACACACACACAAGTTGTTTTGTGTTGTTGTTTTTTTCATGGTGTACTTAAACTGGGCTTCCCAGGTGGCCCTAGTGATAAAGAACCCACCGGCCAGTGCAGGAGACATAAGAGACACAGGTTTGATTGGGAAGATCCCCTGGAGAAGGGAATGGTAACCCACTCCAGTACTCTTGCCTGGAAAATCCCATGGACAGAGGAGCCTGGCAGGCTACAGTCCATAGGGTCACAAAGCGTCAGACACAACTGAAGCGACTTAGCACGCACACACACACTTAAGCTATTTTGAGCGCAAACGCCCAAATATTCTGAGGTGAATACAGTGCTTTACTTGTCAAAATTTTTATTAGCCACAAGATATTATTGAGGTATAAGTGACTTACCTCCCTGTGTAAGTTTAAGGCATACAGCATGAAGGTTTGATTTTCATATGTAGATTGTGAAATGATTACCACAATAAGTTGAGCTAACATTCATCTTTTCTTATAGATAAAACAGAAAGAAGAAAAGAATAAAAGGACAAACAATTTCTCTTTGTGATGAGAACTTACAGGATTTCCTGTCTTAACTTCCTATCGATATATATCATACAGCAGTGTTAGCTGTGCTGGATTCCATAATTCAGTCACTCAGTCGTGTCCAACTCTTTGCGACCCCATGAATCGCAGCATGCCAGGCCTCCCTGTCCATCACCAACTCCCAGAGTTCACCCAAACTCATGTGCATCGAGTGGGTGATGCCATCCAGCCATCTCGTCTTCTGTCATCCCCTTCTCCTCCTGCCCCCAATCTCTCCCAGCATCAGAGTCTTTTCCAATGAGTCAACTCTTCGCATGAGGTGGCCAAAGTACTGGAGTTTCAGCTTTAGCATCAGTCCTTCCAAAGAACACCCAGGGCTGATCTCCTTTAGAATGGACTGGTTGGATCTCCTTGCAGTCCAAGGGACTCTCAGGAGTCTTCTCCAACACCGCAGTTCAAAAGCATCAATTTTTCGGCATTTAGCTTTCTTCACAGTCCAACTCTCACATCCATACATGACTACTGGAAAAACCATAGCCTTGACTAGACAGACCTTTGCTGGCAAAGTAATATCTCTGCTTTTGAATATGCTGTCTAGGTTGGTCATAACCTTCCTTCCAAGGAGTAAGTGTCTTTTAATTTCATGGCTGCAATCACCATCTGCAGTGATTTTGGAGCCCCCAAAAATAAAGTCTGACACTGTTTCCACTGTTTCCCCATCTATTTCCCATGAAGTGATGGGACCAGATGCCATGATCTTAGTTTTCTGAATGTTGAGCTTCAAGCCAACTTTTTCAATCTCGTCTTTCACTTTCAAGAGGCTTTTAGTTCCTCTTCACTTTCTGCCGTAAGGGTGGTGTCATCTGCATATCTGAGGTTATTGATATTTCTCCCAGCAATCTTGATTCCAGCTTGTGCTTCTTCCAGCCCAGAGTTTCTCATGATGTACTCTGCATATAAGTTAAATAAGCAGGGTGACAATATACAGCCTTGACGTACTCTTTTGTATTCCTAGTACTTACTTATTTTTTAACTAGAAGTTATTAGCAATGAATTTAGTTTTGTGGGATAAGGATGGAACACTGTAAATACGGAAGTTCTACCTTAAGGTCAATGATAAACCTGATACCATCGAAAATAGATCCAAGACTGGTTTGAAGTTTCAGCTAGAATTTCATGCAGCATACTTTTTGTGTCTCAAGTCTTAATGCTGGTTGATAAAAGGAAAAGTAAACTGCTTTCTGATAACCAATTATCACAGAAGGCTTTCTGCTCAAAATATAGATGTATTTTATTCTTGGATTCCTCTGTTTTTGAAGGGTTCAGTGTTTATTGGAGGAAGGTTTATGTCAATTATTTAATCAGAAGCAGACCCCAGGCTCTGCCAGAGATATTTTGGAATGTACGATCTACTTCAAAGGAAGGTTCCATGTCTCTATACCCAGATGAACCCAATTTTTCATAGTGAAGACCAAGGTAATTAGATTTTCTTTTTCAGAGCAAAAATTATTTTTAGGTTGAATTTAATGGGTCATATTTCTCTGCTCAGTAAATCTTGCAATTATCACTCCTCTCTGGAAAATGTAACTGGATGACCCACCAGTGTGCCAGAGCTTCTGTGGGTCACCACGGAAGCAGGACAGACGGCAGCCACGCTCCAGGAAGCCCCTGGATGCAGTCTGAGGCTGGTGTCTATGGCACTCTCCAAGATCAAAACCAAGCCACCAACTGATGGCAGTAGTCCACATGCCACCATTTTTGTTTGTTTGGAATGGAAAACTTTAGGAGGAAAAAGACAGGAGACTGGATGCCAGGAGTATGTGGTAGACATTTTAACCATGTTCAGTCACTGGAGAAAGTCTGAACTGACCACTCTAAAGAGGGCCTTTCTTTGAAAGGAAAGGCAGTAGGTCCAGATCTAAATTCTAGACATATGTCTTCTTCCCCTCTCTCCTCTATAAGCTCTTCTGATACTGTACAAAGCAAGAGGAACCGAGGACAGGGAATCTGACCAGACGGAAGAGTGACCCCAGGTGAGGCCCAGGAGAAAGAACCAAGGCCCTAGCGTGGAGAATATACTTGAGGCACAAATGGCTCTCTCTGGGAAATTAAAAAAGATTCTCCATGCCATTCCACACCCTCTTACTCCACTACCTGAAGTCTCAGCTTAGATGTCACTTCCTCAGGAAAGCTTAACAGGCTCATGTTTGGCTGATTGCCTTCTCTGTGCTCTGACAGTGCGCGATTCTTTCTCTATAGCAAGATTATCACACTGCATTGTGATATTCGATTTTCATACCCCTAGTAGACGTCGCACTTAAGAGGACTGGGACAATGTCTCTCACGTTTATAGCTTTATTCTCAGTGCTCCTCGCACTGTATCTAGTGCGATAGCAAATACTCACTATAAATGTGCTGTTTTGAGTTGGTGTAGTGAAGCACAAGTGAGATCCACACCCTTAGTGTTTGGAATACTCAAAACTCCTTAACAAAAGTACTTGCATACCCTCAGAACCTCAATCCAGTCCAGTCGTGTTGAAATCATCTCTATAAAGTTTTGGAAAGTTCAGTCAACAGCTAAGAAGCCGTTGTAAAATCACTGTAGAGCCTCACAATAACTGCACATAAAATACATTGTTTTAATCATATGTATTATTTTTTAATCATAAAGTCCCTGTAGAGATGGAAAAGGAAAAATAGCTTTAATTTCATAAGTGAAGAGAGTCAGACCTCATAGTAGAGAATTGTCAACCAAGGTTGTAAAAATTGACCAGCCTATTTGTGGCACCTCCCAGACATGGCATCCCATAGTTCTGCATGCTCTAGTTAACTGCCGCTTGAATATCCCTCTGCCACCAGTGGCCAGTCTTTATTGCCCAATGGAAAGAATGGTGGAACACTAATAATCCCCGCAAATAAAAGTTTCTGTTTCTCTAGTCATCTTTCAAGTTTTAAAGAAAGGATTAAGAGAGCCATGAAAATATACCTGAAAAGATAACAGGAACTGAAATAATGGGTCTCGTGAAAATCAGATGTGGTCTTATAATTTTGTTAACGTGCTTATTTTTCAGCCTTCTACACAGTTCAGCTTTGATTTTCAGGAGAATTTGAATCTAAAAAGGGAACTTTGAGTCATGTCTCTTTACATATATAATAACCAGAAACTTCTAAGCCATAGTCTAAGTGTAACTTCAGTCCATATTGATGAGAGTAGTTGGGTAGTCTGTCTACACTGTAGTGGGATTAAACTGACTGATCTGATGATTTTGACCCTGTGTAGATGGACAGTGGGACTTCCCAGTTAGCACTAGTGGTAAAGAACCCTCCTGCCAATGCAGGAGACGTAAGAGACGCAGGTTCCCTGGGTCAGGAAGACCCTCTGGAGGAGGGCATGGCAACCCACTCCAGTTTTCTTGCCTGGAGAATCCCATGGACAGAGGAGCCTGGTGGGCTACAGGCCCTAGGATCACAGAGTGAGACATGACTGAGACTTAGCATAGCACAGCACAGATGGACAGTAATCTGAAAGCTATGAATAGAGGAGCTGCCCTTTAAACCATGTTACTCCAAAGTCTATTGGTTTCTATAAGAAAATAGTTCTGTTTTTTAAAGGAAGATCAGTAAAATGTAAGAGAAATCTGACACAGGTAAAAATAAATAGAGCACATTTAGTCTTCCAGGTAAAATACTTTTGGGCCTAAAAGATTGCTGAAAGATATATGAAAGTCTAGATGTTGGATGATCCTATTCACATACTTTTGTGTGATATACAGAGTATTGAAAGAAAAGTTACAGTATAAAGTATATACAAAATAGTACACAAGATAGAGAAAAAGCATCTGGCTACTGGAAGACTTTTTGGCTGTATTATCCACTAGAAATGTTTAAACGATCTGAAGGTCTACCTTACAACTTTCAGTTCAGTTGCTCAGTCGTGTTTGACTCTTTGCAAACCCATGGCCTTCAGCATGCCAGGCTTCCCTGTCCATTACCTGGAGCTTGCTCAAACTCATGTCCATCAAATTAGTGATGCCATCCAACCAGCTCCTCCTCTGTCGTCCCCTTCTTCTCCTGCCTTCAGTCTTTCCCAGCATGAGGGTCTTCTCAAATGAGTCAGTTCTTCGCATCAGGTGGCCAAAGTATTGGAGCTTCAGCTTCATTCTCAGTCCTTCCAATGAATATTCAGAACTGATTGCCTTTAGGATTGACTGGTTTGACCTCCTTGCAATCCAAGGTACTCTCAAGAGTCTTCTCCAACACCACAGTTCAAAAGTAACAATTCTTTGGTGCTCAGCTTTCTTTATAGTTTAACTCTCTTGCACATTTAGTGATTCACATAATTTAAAATGAGAATCCCTGTAGGCACTAGATGTCCATGGTTGCCTAATTAAAAAAAAAAAAATGTGTTACTTTGCAATTTTGCCCAATTTTTTTTTTCCTGGAAGGTAAGGTGGGAAGAAGCAGGGGGTGGTGGGATATGGTAGAAGTTTCAACTTTAAAATATATGTGAGCACTCCCATTATTTAAAAGAAGGTTCATAATGTAACATGTTGTTTTATATTAATCTTAGATTATATTTATAATTAAATATAAAACTAAGGCTAAACAACTGTTACTATTATGATTTAAAATGTAAATGTTGTAAACCTTAATAACTAAAAAATAATAATGATATTGTTTTAAAATAGGGAAGGAACTGTAAAACATGGTGTTAAGGAAACAAATTTCCCTATGTTTTATAATAGAGAGTCAGGTAATGTCTAAAGATATCTATAGTGAAAACAACAGTTATAACCCCAGTCTGTCTATCTGTCTAGCCATCCATCTTTCCTTGTGTCCTTCAAAGATTTAGCATATAATTCTGATAAAAATGGGTAAACTTCAGCACATCAAATTCTACTGGCCAGACACTTGTAGGGGAAAGTCCTGAACTATTAACAAAATGAGAGTGAAAGTGAACACTGCTCAGTGGTGTCCAACTCTTTGTGACCCCATGGACAATGCAGTCCATGGAATTCTCCAGGTGAGAATACTGCAGTGGGTAGCCTTTCCCTTCTCCAGGGGATCGTCCCAAACCTGGGATCGAACCAGGTCTCCTGCATTGCAGGCAGAATCTTTACCAGCTGAGATACCAGGGGAGCCCTGTTAATAAAATAGTTGAGACTAACAAAACAACTGACAATTTTGTGACTTTTCACCAAAAAGATGATGATGATGCTCAAGATGGTGTCAATCCTTGGGCAACTCTATCTTGTTTCAAGTACAGTACTGCTTGCTGAGTTAAAGTTATACATAGTAAGGAAATCAGAAATGTTCAGTTTTAGAATTTTGTATTTAATGAGATGCCAGTAGCTACCTTTTGCTATTGAAATGTCTGGACTTAAAATGAGGTTTGCCTCATTTCCTCAGTATGTGGGAAAAATGTTATACTTCCTTGCTTTGTTCTGACAATCAATTTATTTGGTGAATGATAATGGGTAAATTGAATGAAGAGAGACTTTCTGGAATTTCTAGAATCATGTGTCTGAACAAGACATACATTTGATCAATTCACTTGTCAAATGTGTTGCCCAACATGGTATAAATAAGGCATGTAGTAGACTGACTGAGATTTTATTCTTCAGTTGAATGTCATATTATGGTGATTTTCATAAGAAATTTGACAAAATTTAATGTTATAATTTTTTTAAAGAAAGACACTAACTAACACACTCCTGGAATGCTGTCAGTATTGAATAATTGTCATATGAGTGAAAGCTAACACTATAAATAATCTATGACATGGACACCTCCTTGTATAAAAGTATTTTGACTTTCTAAAACAGTGCCTTTTATCATCACCTTTTCAAACTTCCTTTCCAGATCTTAAAGCAACTTGTGCTACTTCATTTGAAGAGAATTAGGTATGTTTTATTGCATTTTTATTTGTTTATTTTTAATATAAAATTTTGACATTTATTCATTTATTTGTTTGGCTGCTTTGGGTCTTAGCTGTGACACGTGGACTTAGTTGCCCTGCTACATGTGGGATCTTAGTTCCTCTTCCAGAGATTGAGCCCAAGTCCCCTGCATTGGAAGGCAGATTCTTAACCACTGGACCACCAGGAGAGTCCCTATTACATTTTTTATACTCAGCTTTCTATACTTGGTTGTGTCTGTCTCCCTGTTTAAATTCTTTGAAGACAAAAACTGGGCCTTCATTGACCTTTGCTTTGCTCCCTCTCCACTATGACTAGTACAGTACTTTATATATGGACCCTCCAGACTCAGGTCAATAAGTGTTGAGTTGCTTTGAGATGAAATTGTTGGATAGGTTTTTAGAAAACTTCCTGTTTAACAGGCCTGTGATAAAGCTCAAATATGATTGTGACAGAGAGTTTTGACACTATAAAGTTATAAACTGGTGTTCAGTTCAGTTCAGTTCAGTTGCTCAGTCGTGTCTGGCTCTTTGCGACACCATGGACTGCAGCACGCCAGGCCTCCCTGTCCATCACCAACTCCCAGAGTTTACTCAAACTCATGTCCATTGAGTCGGTGATGTCATCCAATCATCTCATCCTCTGTCGTCCCCTTTCCCTCCCGCCTTTAATCTTTCCCAGCATTAGGGTCTTTTCTAAGGAGTTAGTTCTTTGCATCAGGTGGCCAAAGTATTGGAGTTTCAGCTTCAACATCAGTGCTTCCAATGAATATTCAGGACTGATTTCCTTTAGGATGGACTGGTTGGATCTCCTTGCAGTCCAAGGGACTCTCAAGAGTCTTCTCCAACACCACAGTTCAAAAGCATCAGTTCTTCGGCACTCAGCTTTCTTTATAGTCCAACTCTTACATCCATATATAACTACTGGAAAACCCATAGCTTTGACTAGACGGGCCTTTGTTGACAAAGTAATGTCTCTGCTTTTTAAAGACATTTTTCATCATTTAAGCTTCGAGCATGTGATACGTGACTGAATGGAATTCCTGGAGAACTGTATTAATGTGTTCCAAAGACCTGAATCCTGAGGAAAGGATTAGGAGTGCACCTTCAGAGATGCAGCCTAGTTTCAGCCCAAAGACCCCACAGAGACTGAGACAGAACTGTGTCTGAGCGTCTCCTGTGGAGGCACAGGTCAGCAGCGGACTGCCACAGGGCCAGGGGCTCTGGGTGCAGCAGGCCTGGGTATGGCATAAGTCCTCTTGGACGAGGTCGCCATTAACCCCACCACAGAGCTGCCAGAACTTACCCAGGGCTGGGAAATAGGCTCTTGGAGGGCACAAACAGAACCTTGTGTGCACCAGGACCCAGGAGAAAGGAGCAGGGACCACACAAGAGACTGACCCAGACTTTCCGGGGAGTGTCCAGGAGTCTCTGCAGAGGCGTGGGTCGTGGTGGTCTGCTGCAGGGTTGGGGGCACTGAGTGCAGCAGTGTGTGCATGGGACCTTCTGAAAGAGGTCACCATTATCTTCATTACCTACATAGTTTGGCCTCAGGTCAAATAACAGGGAGGGGACACAGCCCTGCCCTTCGATAGAAACTGGTGTTAGTGGTTATTATCATATCTATCTGTAGATTGGAAAGTTTAACTTTGGAGCCCTTAAGCAAAAATTCTAGCAAGTCTCCATTTATCTCATTTATCCATTATCATTTACTAATCTCTGTGGGTCATCCTATCAACCCCAACAGTCCCCTCATCTATGTTCCTTGAAATGCCAGAGTTGCTAAAGGCTTGGTTTTCATATTATCTTCTTATGTATACCCTGACATCATCTTAAAAGTACCATTGGTATAATACTTACATAAAAGGTGTTTATGAGGACAAAATCAAACAAATAACTAAAGACTTAAGCACTCAATATGCTTCCCAGATGGCTCAGTGGTAAAGGAGACGTGGGTTCGATCCCTGGTCAGGAAGATCCCCTGGAAAAGGAAATGGCAATCCATTCCAGTATTCTTACCTGGGAAATCCCATGAACAGAGGAGCCTGGCAGGCTGCAGTCCACGAGGTCACAAGGAGTTGAACACGACTTAGAGACTAAACAGCAACAGCCAGCACTCAATAGAATGAATACAGAAGAGATTTTTGCATGTTTCACAGATTTTACAGGGCAGCACACATCTGCTTGAAAAGTAAAAAATTCAGCCCTTTAGATGACTGATTCCAAATTGTCGAACATTAGGTATCTTGTCATCTGCATCTGGTTGATAGAATGTGAATCCTCCCCAACACCCTTTTTTTTCCTTTTGCCAGATGGCTTCAGCCATAGATAAAGCATGGACTTTTCCATGTTTCACATGGTACTTGATGTTGTAGAATTCCGTTTTTGTGCTGTTCTTTTCTCCCCTCTTGCTATTGCCTGGATCTCATTAGAAACCATTAGTGATGTAATACTAAACCTATGGAATCTTAAACATGCTTTTAAAATCCTGTGGAATAAAGATGTCTCCTACCAAACCAAGAATGCAGTGGGAATAGACAAAGTTAAGTTTCTTTAAGAAAAAATGACTCATTTCATAGTTTCCAAACTGTTTTGACTGAAGCCTCTCAAAATAAACTTTCTGCACTATGCAGCCTTTGATGTCTGACTTTGAAAAAAAAAATCATTTCTAAAGATACAATTCAGTCTTTTTTGGGTGTTCATGTATTTTTGCAGATTAACCTACTTTTATTTCAACCAGTGAATGACACAATATTAAATAGCCATCAGACTAAAAAAGAAAAGTATGTTTGAAGTGGTCTTAACTCCTACATAAACCAAATGTAAAGAACATGCCATATGACTTTTTAAATTACCACAAAAATAGAATTTCCAGAACATTACCAGAAAGGGGATTTGGTCCATTAAGAATAACAAAACAGAGTAGATGTCATGAAAGTGGAAGATTAGGAGTGCAGTTAAGCTTAGTAATGATATTTTTGATTCATATGCTATTTCCTAGGCTAGGCAACATTTTTAATTTTTCACAGTCCTGAACCTTAATCCTTGAAGGGTAATTCAAGTTTCGGAGCTTACATGCCGCAATTTGTTTGGGGTGGCGATTTGCCATTGACTTGCCTCCGGCTTCTTTCGTGCTCTTCCAGCTGGGGGACTCAAAGGTGGTCATTTATTAAGTCCAGGTCTACATATGGCCACTGAAATAACTGGCTTTCAATCAAACCTTTATAAAAAAATCCAAACAACCAGTTCTTGTGCAGTTGATCAGATTGATTTAAGACATCAATTGCTTCTGTTCAAACAACAGTGAATGAAATAACTGGGTAACTGAACAACTTTTCTTTCTTTCTTTAATTCTTTTTTTTTTTTTTCTTTTTGAGTGTTTCCCTTTGGAGCAGTGGGAAGGAGCTAGATTAAGATGTGCATTCTAGTTCCAACTCTTCCACCTCTATCTGATGCTTAGCGAGTTCCTTAACCTCTCAAGCCTGTGCTTTCTCATCTACAAGTAGAGAGAAAAAACACTCTCCTCGTGGGTTTGTCTGAAACATTAAAAGAGAGATGTATGGCATTTGACACACACTTCAGTCAGTTCACTTCAGTCGCTCAGTCGTGTCCGACTCTTTGCGACCCCATGAACTGCAGCACGCCAGGCCTCCCTGTCCATCACCAGCTCCCGGAGTTCACTCAAACTCACATTCATCGAGTCAGTGATGCCATCCAGCCATCTCATCCTCTGTCGTCCCCTTCTCCTCCTGCCCCCAATCCCTTCCAGCATCAGAGCCTTTTCCAATGAGTCAACTCTTCGCATGAGGTGGCCAAAGTACTGGAGTTTCAGCTTTAGCATCATTCCTTCCAAAGAACACCCAGGGCTGATCTCCTTCAGAATGGACTGGTTGGATCTCCTTGCAGTCCAAGGGACTCTCAAGAGTCTTCTCCAACACCACAGTTCAAAAGCATCAATTCTTCGGTGCTCAGCTTTCTTCACAGTCCAACTCTCACATCCATACCTGACCACTGGAAAAACCATAGCCTTGACTAGACGGACCTTTGTTGGCAAAGTAATGTCTCTGCTTTTGAATATGCTATCTAGGTTGGTCATAACTTTCCTTCCAAAGACACACACTTAGCATATGGTAAATATAAATTTCTTTCCAGTTGCCTGAATGTTATATACGTAGCATCTTCTGCTTTTTCACTTTCCACTGCAATGATAATGTCTCAATAAAAAAGTGAAGAGAATATTTGACACTCAAGTCATTAGACTATTACAAATATCAGAATCTAAGATATATCTCACTTGGTCAAATCCAAGTTCTATAGCCGGATGTCTGAGATAATGGCAAGAAGGGACTATTGTTGGAATTTATGTTATATTATGAAACCTGTACATCCTCTAGAACTTAATGTTATCCTCAAGCCTTCTTTTTCTTTCCTTTCTTTCCGAGGCCCTTTCAAGTCTATTATCCGGTAATATCTCTAAACTCTTCTTGAACCGATATGCATTTTTAGCCTGGCACCAGCACTGCAAGTAATGTTTTCCAAGTGTTTACTACCCATAATTTGAAGAGGTTCTTCTATTATTTGGCCTGAAACTGTCATTTCAAAGCATCAAAACTGAGATAAAGCAGGGACTGGGAGATGGGAAAAAGGCAAGACAACTAATATTTATAAGATGACAGAAAGTTTAATAGAAAATGAATGGGGTCATACATTCTGGTAGGCTTGGACTTCATTCCATTCTTGGACTCTGTTTCATTCTACTTCATAGGGTTGTTAAGAGGATGCTATGTACCCAGTTAAACTTCGCTAATGCCAGTAGACAGTTAATTTTGGATTCCTTCTTTCAAACCATTTATTTTAATGAGTAATTAAGGGAATTTCTCTTGTGATCCAGTGGTTAAAACACTGTGGTTGCCCGGCAGTGGGTGCAGGTTTGATCCTTGGTCTGGAGATTAAGATCCCATGTGGTGCAGCCAAAAAAGAAAAAGTAACTAAGGTAGTTTACGGTCTTTAAATTGCTGTAAAATGTCTAAGTATTGAAGAGGGAGAGAAATTAGTATTGTTCTCTCTGTAAAGTGTCTGCCTACAATGCAGGAGACCCAGGTTTGATCCCTGGGTCAGGAAGATCCCCTGGAGAAGGAAATGGCACCCCACTCCAGTACTCTTGCCTGGAAAATCCCATGGATGGAGAAGCGTGGTAGGCTACAATCCATGGGGTCCCAAAGAGTCAGATATGACTGAGCAACTTCACTTTCTTTCTCTGTGTAAAGATAATTTCATAGCCTAACTTTCAGATTTGTAGAAAGTGAAAGTCGTTCAGCCGTGTCCTACTTTTTTCAACCCCATGGACTACACAAGTTCATGGAATTCTCCAGACCAGAATACTGGAGTGGGTAGCCAGCCCTTCCCTTCTCCAAGGGATCTTCCCAACCCAGGGATGGGACCCAGGTCTCCCACATTGCAAGTGGATTCTTACTTACCAGCTGAGTAAGTCTTATTTATATTATTTCCACCCCAACCCCGTGAATTATTGCTAACCATTTTTATTGCTAAGGGCATCTGCTCTAATACTTTAACATGGTGAGTCTCAAACTTTAACACTGGAATCATCTGGGGAACTTGTAAAACACAGTTTGCCATGCCCCTTCCCCCATCTCTAATTCAGTAGGTGTGGGGAGGGGCGCCAAAGTGTCACAATTTTGAGTAAATTTCTATATTATACTGATGCTGCTGGTCTGGGGACTACATCTTGAGGACCACTAGGGCGGTATTTTGTTCTAGATAAGCATCAAACCCCAAGAGCTAGGTCTCAAATTATGCCCAGGTGGCAATAACCTTCCTATGTCAAAGAAAAGAGAAAGGTGATTGGGAGGATCAAGATTTCCTATGTTGTAGGCCTTCCTCAGGGTGAAAGTCCTCGTTCTTTCTGAGACAATCTTACTTTTAGCTGGATTTCAAGAAAAACGTGAGAAGCAGGAACTAAATCTTTATAAGGCAGTGTTAGTCACTCAGTCGTGTCCAACTCTTTGTGACCCATGGACTATATAGCACACAAGGCTCCTCTGTCCATGGAATCCTCCAGGCAATAATACTGAAGTGGGCTCCATTCCTTTCTCTGGGGCAATCTACCCAAACCAGGGATAAAACCCGGGTTTACTGAATTACAGGCAGATTCTTAACCATCTGAGACACCTGAGCCACCGTGGAAAACCTTATAAGGTAGAGACAGGCCTAAGTTTGCTGTGTGTATAATATGTGTATTCTTTCAGAATAATATGGAGATTTGTTTTTTACTGAAGTCATTTGGAGTGGATTATTGGTCTATACAATTTATAAAATTATATTCAATCATACAATTAAAGAAAAGACCTCTATTTGCAAAATAGCCCAAAGTCATTTTATACTTACCAAAAAAAATGATCTTGGCACTTCTGTAGATAAGTCTTCCAAATGATTTATGAATCATTAATAGCTCAGTTCTTAGACCCAGGGATTAGAATTAAGTGTTGTATCTGAGAAAGGATAACTCCACAGACTAACCAGAGATGATAGGACAGGTTGGAGACAAATAAATGCATCATTTCTAGATTCTTCACTGATGATCTTTTCATCTAAAGTTTCATTGTCACCATTTTAATTAAGATTTCAAGAATTACCAAACTTATTTCCTCCCTGACTCATCTCATTCTAGACACTGATTGTGAATCTTTCCAAACTATCATTTATATTTAAAAACCCTAATTCCTACTGACTGTTCCAAGAATAAAGTGTGAAATGGATATCCAAGGACCTAATCAATACAGCGTGCTTCCCCAACACTCCCAGCCATACTTTTGAATGTGCTCCCTCATGAATTTAACTTGTGCGTTTCTGCTCAAATGGCTTTGCTTTGTTCCTGAGCAAGAGTGAAATATCCTCACTCCTTTTTTTTTCTAGTTATCCTGAATCTTAACTCTTCCCTGAGAGCCAGTCTTCTCTGTGAAGCCTCTCCTCAGTACTGTGTGTATGTGTGTGTGTGTGTGTGTGTGTGTGTGTGTGTGCTGAGTTGTTCAGTTGTGTCCAGCTCTTTGCACCTCCATGAACCATAGCCTGCCAAGCTCCTCTGTCCATGGAATTTTTCCAAAAGACAATACTGGAGCAGATTGCCGTTTCCTACTCCAAAGGATCTTCCCAACCCAGGGATCAAACCCACAGCTATGGCATCTCCCACACTGGCAGATGGATTGTTTACCACCGTGCCACCTGGGAAGCCTTCCTGAATACTGTGGCTCGTCTAATCCATAAATAGCAGAGCTCTTCCAATACACCCTTCATCCTTTTACCCTTGAGGAACTTGAGGTCTGCAGAGTTCATGACTTGCCCAAAGTCCCATGACCAGTTAGCAGTGTCACCAGAACCTAAAATTGAGGTCATTTAACATCTAGCCAGTACTTTCCATTACACAGCGACAGTTGTCTGAATTATTTAAACTAATCATAACCTTTTTTGTATTGTTGATTCATTGTTCATAAGTATGTAACCTGGAAATGACAAAGCTCTCCCTGGGTTATTGGGGCCTCAATCTCCATATATCTAGGAATCCCCACGAAAGAGAGTGCTGGGAATGCCTATGTTTTCCTGTCACCTCCTGCTCCAAATTCCTGTCATCGTCTTAGAATTTTCCACCCCTTCCTATCTCTCTCGGCTTCACCCTAGGCATGGAAAAACTCCTTTTTTCCTGATTCCCACAAAACTGTGCTGTTTAATAGACTATGATAAAAGGTTTGAAGTGTTAGAAGAACATCATGGTACAGCCCAGACTGGATCACAGTTTAAAACAAAATGTTAGACATGGTGGCCATGGGGCCTAAGGAGGAAGAGGGCAAATGAAAAGTTACCTGAGACTGGAATGGCTGCGGGGAAAAAAATCAGCTTTTTAGCTCTTTGCCTAATTCTCTCCCAAGCAACTTGGGGGTGGGGATTTGTTCACCTGTTACAGAAACAAAAATGATCAAAGTGTTCAATTTACATAAAACAAAACAGTCATCTGCCCTGGGCTTATGCTCTTTCTTAGTAGCTCTAAGTCACAACAAAAATGTTGATGTTAGTTTTTCTTTAACTTGGGCCAGACTGAATTTTTAGGCAGCACTCCATTCCTCAATGACCAAGGCAAATTTCCGAGGTCAATGGTATATTTTTCCCTTTGAATTTCTGCACAGGTAGTTAGGTAAAAGCCTCCAGCAGGAGTGTGCAGAAGGCCCTGAGATTAGGAAGAGAACAGATGCAGAACACGGGAGCTTGCTGACACTTACTGAGCGTTTCCTTCATGTCGGGTGTCATACTGCCATGTGATAGCTCATTTAGTTCCCACAACAACCGTGCAAAAGAGATGCTTTCCATCTTTACAGAGAAATTAAAACAGTCCACAAAAGTCATCCAGCAAATAAGTGGCAGCTGTGAAGTGCAGATCCAGATCTGTCTGACTTGAAAACATTTCTCATGCCTCAAAACAGCCGAAGAAACTGCAGTGCCTGGTCAGATGACAACTGGAGAAGGCCAGGCACAAAAGTTTATGAACAGAGAAAACAGTAGTGGGATGGAAATAAGGAAGCCCTCATGGCTGAAACAGCCCAGGGAGAATTCTCAGATCTGATGACTATTCATTATATTTGTGCACTTCCCCGATGGTTTAGCTGGTAAGCTGGTAAAGAATCCACCTGCCAGTCCAGAAGACATAAGAGACATGGGTTCAGTCCCTGGGTTGGGAAGATCCCTTGCAGAAGGAAATAGCAACCCATTCCAGTATTCTTGCTTGGAGACTCCCATGGACCAAGGAGCCTAGCAGGCTTCAGTCCATGCGGTCCCTAAGAGTAGGACACGATGGAGCACACACAGGCATATGCATTGTATTTGTGATGAGAGAAAGGGTGAAGTTAAGATAGTGTTGATAGCTATACCTGAGTACCAGGAGTAAGAAGCAGAAATGTTGGTCAGAGATGTTGTTTGCAGAAGATAATGATAAATCCATGACGGGGAATGGTAAATTCTCTTTCATCCTTTCTTCTGTGTGAAGCTATTTGATTTTACACAAACTCAGAGGCCCTCCTACAGAATCTTAATTGGGTATACTCAGTCACTCAGCCTTTATAACCCAAGAAGGGCAACGTATTCAATGTAGTATCACTGAGAGCCTTCTTGGGCAACTTTTATTTATCCATCTCGCCTGTGAGTGGGCAAGGCGGGCAGGTATCTGGTTTTTGTTACTGCGTAGAAGTCTTTACAGTTTTGTTGATGTGAATGGATAAGTACTTGCATCTGAATGGCAATCACTCTATGTCTAAACAGAAGACTCTGTGGCAGTTTTCTTACTAAAAAGTTGTTAAATTTGGCAGTCCTCACTCTGTTCCAGTCATACATTTTCTTAGCCATATTAGGTTATATGGAAAAAAGCCAGTATTGTGGCTGGTGTATGAGTAGTTTTTCTGTACCAAGGCAGTTTTCTTGAGAGCCTTTTCTCATTGGTTTAAAAAAAAAAGAGGCAAATGTAGCTCAGAGTATATTTTGATATATGGCTGGAAAGAAAAATAAAATCTTGCCAATCCCCAAAGTATTAGGAATAGCATCTAAGACCAAAATCAGATTTTTAACCTGGATGACTTGGGAATATTTGGGTATTTATTTGTTTCTTATTGAAGGGCTGTATCAGTTTATTAAAAGTCCAACTAACCTTGTCACAGATGCAGAGGAAGAGATTAGAACAAAATCACACTAACTGTCTCATATTTTCTCTTGCTCTTGTTTTCACTCAGTCTCTAGTCTTAGAAATTCAGCATCTGAGTTCTGGACCCACTACAGTCTGAGCAATCATAGACATTGGACTTAATTTCATTGTTCACCAAATGGAGATGATATAGTCTCTATCTCACAATGTTCTTATGAGAATCAAATGACATAATGCATGATTCAACCATTAACGATGGAAAGCATACTTTCTCTTCCAAACTACTTTTAGAGAAAAGGGTAGCAGCAGATTATTGACCTGGTTGCTTTGGTATGGTTCTCTGCCTTTCATCAGAATTTAATCATATTCTATTTTGATACCTAATAAAAATTCATCCATATATTCATTAATTTATTCAGTTTATTGAGCACTTGGTCAATGACAAACTTAGTAAATACTCTATCTGCAAATAGATAATAAACCTATAAATTAATTAATCTATAATTAATTAATTGCCTACCTTGTCACTGGATATTCTTTTGAAATATTGACTGTTTTTTGGTCACTTATTCATTTTATACATATTTGTTGAGGGATCACTATGTTTTAGGTAATTGCAAAGTGCTTGGGGATCAATGATTTAAGAAAAAAAAAAGCAGAAAGCTTTTTGGAGCTTTCAGCCTGGTAGGAAAAAGTTGAAAGCTTTATGGAGCCTTCAACCTGGTAGGAAAGACAAACATTATATAAATACATAGACACTGAAACATAAATGTCATTACAATTTGTGATTGTACATGAAGATATATAACAAGAGCCATAAAAGAATAATGTGAAGTGGAAAAATCTTAAAAATCTTCATATCTAATACCTTTAATTTATATACTATGGCAATATAAATGGATAGAATACTTAAAGCTTTAATCATGTGTCTTATGCTTGTGCTATAACAAAAAAAAAAAAATCAGTGTTTTGTGAGTGTTGCAAAAACTTTGACTTTGTGGATTTAAGGAAAGCTGAGAAGGCAATGGCACCCCACTCCAGTACTCTTGCCTGGAAAATCCCATGGACGGAGGAGCCTGGTGGGCTGCAGTCCATGGGGTCGCCAAGAGTCAGGCACTACTGAGAGACTTCACTTTCACTTTTCACCTTCATGCATTGGAGAAGGAAATGGCAACCTACTCCCATGTTCTTGCCTGGAGAATCCCAAGGACAGGGGAGCCTGGTGGGCTGCCGTCTATGGGGTCGCACAGAGTCGGACACGACTGAAGCGACTTAGCAGCAGCAAGGGCTATTCAAGTGAGAAATGTGCTGGTATAACTAAGGAAAGGTAGGGGAATCTTTTCAGTCTTAGAGAACAGCATGACCTAGGGCTGGCAAGATTTTGATCCATGCAAGAAACTGAAAGAAAGTCTGACCAAATCACAAAATTAGTGATACAAGAGGAAACTGGAGAGTTAGGCAGGGACAGATCATAAACGGTAGTTACAGGTTGTGTAAATAATTGAATCTATAATCTAAGTGCACTGTGAAGCTATAGAGGTATTTTAAGGAGGGCAGTGATCCAATCAGATTAGTGTTTTTTAAAAGGTCTTTATTTGCAGAAGGCCAGAAAATTTGAACAGAAAGATGTGTAAAGGAGTCTCCTGGAATGATCCGAAGAGATAAGGTGGCTTGGATTAGAGCAGTAACAGTAATTATGAAGATAAATGGACTGCTTCACTAAATATTCTGGAGGGAGAATCACTGGACTTATTTATTGCGTGGGGAGTAGTGGGGAATATACGGTGAGGACAAAGTGGCTGGAAAGACTCCCAAGTCAGGGCTCAAGCAGTCAGGTAAATGCTAGTGCCATATTTGAAGATGGGAAGAATTCAGGGAATATGGACTATGTTCAATTATTAACATATTATTTTTGCTGAAAGAAAAAGGAGCAGTGCTTGAATGTTTTGAGTTGTAGAGAGGAAACAAAAGTATAAACTCCTCCCTCAGAGTATTTGCACCATAGGCATTAAGCCCACTATTGACACTATTTGACTTCCCTGGGCTTCCCTGGTAGGTCAGACAGTGAAGGATCCGCCTGCAATGTGGGGCGACCTGGGTTCAGTCCCTGGGTTAGGAAGATTCCCTGGAGAAGGGAACGGCTACTCACTCCAGTATTCTGGCCTGGAATTCCATGGACAGAGGAGCCTGGCAGGCTACCATCCGTGGGGTCTCAAAGAGTCACCAGACCTTCTCAAATCACCAGTGGCTCTCCTGTGATGCTATGGGTTACCTCACTGCTAGGACTTATTCCCTCTCCTTTCTCCCACTGTGTGTACCTACCTATAATGTGTTTGCTTACAATACACTTTTGTGTATATTTTGCTTATAATACACTTTTGAATTATCTCAAGACTTAAATCGGTCAGTCTTGAAAATTAGGTATTTTGTTTTGTTTTTGGCTGTGCCAAGTCTCAGCTGTGGCACCCCAGGTCTTTGCTGTGGCATACAGGGTCTTTAGCTGCAGCGTGCGAACTGTTAGTTGCAGCGTGTTGGATCTAGTTCCCTGACCATGGATTGAACCCAGGCCCCCTGCATTGGGAACATGAAGCCTTAACCCACTGGGCCACCAAAGGAGTCTCCCAAAATTAGGTTCTTAAAAACAACTTTGCGGGGTGGGGAGGGGCGGCTGGGGGAGTTTTTCTACAGTCTTGGCAGTGAATGGATAATACTAGAGGTCTTTTCAATTTTGTCTTGCTATGAATATATTATTTGTTGTAACTCATCTGTAAGTATTTTGGTGGTATTGCAATTATTGTTCCAACTTTTCCAGCTGGTTATTTGAAAACAAGAATTCACATAAAGAAAATGTGATCAGTTTGATCCCTTGAGCATCACTACACCCTCTACGTTACTTAACAATTAGAAACAAAGTGATTGAGATTTGGGGATTATGGTTTATATATAAGAATGTCCATTACAATATTACTTATAACAGCCCAAACTTGAAATATATGTCCAGTCATAGGGGAATGATTATGTAAACCATGACATTGTTAATCAAGTTAAAATAATGGTGTAGGAAAATATGTGTAGGTGAAAAATATGAGTATATAACATATTAAATTTATTTTTAAAATACTATCATATGTGTTAGTAAAGAGAACCAGAAGGAAATATATTTAAACTTTAAATCTCAGAGTAGGAGGGATTAAGAGACTTTAAAATTGTTCTCTACATATATTTCTATATTTTCTAAATTTTCTAGAGTGAAATTTATGTTTGTATATTCTCCCTTTTGTTGTTTTCTTTTAGTCACAAAGTCATGTCTGACTCTTTTGTGACCCCATGGACTGTAACCCACCAGGCTCCTCAATTCAGTTCAATTCACTCAGTCATGTCTGATTCTTTGCAACCCCCTGGACAGCATGCCAGGCCTCCCTGTACATTACCAAATCCCAGAGTTTACTCAAATTCATGTCCATTGTGTTGGTTCTCATCCTCTGTCGTCCCCTTCTCCTCCTGCCTTCAATCTTTCCCAGCATCAGGGTCTTTTCAAATGAGTCAGTTCTTCTCATCAAGTGGCCAAAGTATTGGAGTTTCAGCTTCAGCATCAGTCCTTCCAATGAATATTCAGGACTGATTTCCTTTAGGATGAACTGGTTGGATCTCCTTGCAGTCCAAGGGACTCTTGAAAGTCTTCTCCAACACCACAGTTCAAAAGCATTAGTTCTTCAGCACTCAGCTTTCTTTATAGTCCAACTCTTACATCCATACATGACTCCTGGAAAACCCATAGCTTTGACTAAATGGACCTTTGTTGGCAAAGTAATGTCTCTGCTTTTTAATAAGCTGTCTAGGTTGGTCATAGCTTTTCTTCAAAGGAGGAAGCTAGTGGATGTGATGAAATTCCAGCTGAGCTATTTCAAATCCTAAAATATGATGCTGTAAAAGTGTTGCACTCAATATGCCAACAAATTTAGAAAGCTCAGCAGTGGACACAGAACTGGAAAAGGTCAGTTTTTATTACATTCCCAAAGAAAGGCAATGCCAAAGAATGTTCAAACTACTGTACAATTGCACTTATCTCACACACTAGCAAAGTAATGCTCAAAATTCTCCAACAAGGCTAGGCTCCTCTGTCCATGGGATTTTCCAGGCCAGAACACTGGAGTGGGTTGCCATTTCCTTCTCCAGGGAATCTTGCTGACCCAGGGATCAAACCCGCATCTCCTGCATTGGCAGGCAGATTCTTTACCACTGAGACACCTGGAAAGCCCATATTCTCCATAATAAAATGTATATCTACAGAGCATTCAGAGATACATCTGACTTTACAGATTTAATGATCTGAACTGTTTTTCAACAGAGTAAAATAGAAATAAAAGTAGTCTTGAAAAGCATCAGTCTTTCAATAAATAATTGATGAGTACTGCACAAGTTGCCTTGGGGATGTAAAGTGATAAAATGTTATTCCTCACTCAAGGAACTTATGATCAAGTGCCTGCTCTCCTAGATTTCCCCCCTTTGGATTCAAATAGCCTAAAAACATAATAAGGACAGCTTTTATGTCTGTCTCTGAGCTTTTCCTTTTGAGATACATCAGGAAATGAAAGGGCTCAGAGAGAGAGAGAGAGGAAAAAACACTACCCGAGTAGCTTATCTTCGCAGCCTCAATGCCATTTAAATCCTGGCTAAATTTAATGTTTTCCTCTCACATTTCTAGTATATTTCATATAATGTATTTGTAGTTCTATCCAAAGTTCTAGGATGGCATTTGTATTCAAGCTTAGTTGTTCTAAATTATTTAGTCATTTGTTTTTTATTCTTTAGCAGTGATTTCTCACAATCTTATTTTTTGTTCCAAACATGTAAGAACTGTTGTCTCTGAAAAGCGCATTTTCTTATAAAGCTGCAAGGTACATTTTACATACATGTCAGCTCTATTCAGTCTTTATGTGCCTTCGTAATGCCAGAATGGCCATTTCAAAAGACAGAGAGCTGCCCAGTATGAAATTATTTGGTGGTGGCAGTTGCTCAAAAGATTTCATTGAACTAATTAGTCTCTTCCATTTAATTCAATGAACTCAGCTATAAATGCTGTCCCTGATGAGGCTTCTGTTGGTATCTTTGTTGGCATATGAGTAAAGACACTGCTGTTTAGAAAAAGCTGTTCTTTAGAGATAAATTTACTATAGAATGTTAAATTTGAAATATTGTAGTAATGTGAAAATGGATTTTATTGATCCATCTGTATCTTCACTCCATGCTCCATTTGTTTAATCACACACAGTTGTTGTTGTTGTTGTTGTTTTTAAGAGATCAGCCTGGGTTTAAGTTTGTGGCTATAAAAGATTGAAGCTGAGGTACTGTCCACACAACCATCAACCATCTAATGTAATTGCCAATAAAATCATTAGTAACAGGCTTCAGTGAGATTCTGATTGCCCTATTTGTATCCAGTTTGAATCTGGTCCCAGAAAAAAATAACCCTGGATAATAAGTCAAGATTTAGAAATAGAAAAGTCAGAACATCTAGAGACATCACACATATTTACTGAGAAACTAATGTCTGCTCAGAACTCCACAAAGCGCTGGGGATATAGAAGTGAAGATGACATTAAGAAAGTAGATCGTATGTAAGGGTTCCTAATCACAAATTTTTTTTCAAGAACTCAAGCCAAAAAAATAACAAAAAAGTGAAAAATAGTTTAATATTTTTTACCTTTCTCACTAGGGAATTAGCTCAGTGAGGGCAGAGATCTTGTCAGTCCGTCTCTGCCTCATCCTTAGCAGTTTCCATTTCATAACTAGAAATAGAATCTCAAACTGGTCTGATGTTTTGTGTCATGATATAGGAATAGAAGATGAGCAGATCTCGAAATATTTTTCTCCCTGTGTCATGTGTGAGGAATGATATTCACAGCGAAGTCTCACTCTCAGGAACACACATAAGGAGGCCTTTTCTTCCACCCAAGAAAGATTCCGAGAATGCAACTGAGTGAGAGTCAGGTTTACAGAGATAACCTTGACTCTTTCCTAATGGTTTAATAAAGAGTAAATCACATGTAACCTCAGATTTCTGATGACACTTCACGGGTAATGATGCTGTGATTGAGAATTCATGTGGAAAACCTCTGATGGGCCTCCATACCTTGACAGATCTATTTTGATGTTCAGGTGCTTTGAGGTTAAGATGATTACTTGAAGGATT
The DNA here is from genome assembly GCF_016772045.2 of Ovis aries. Taxonomy (NCBI): domain Eukaryota; kingdom Metazoa; phylum Chordata; class Mammalia; order Artiodactyla; family Bovidae; genus Ovis; species Ovis aries. Next base: position 100,192,544 of record NC_056057.1, read on the forward strand.
TATCGACTGTAGCACTCCCCACACCATGTCATTACTGCAAAGACAGTGCAAATTGTAAGGGTAACAAAGAACCAGTTCTCGGGATTGTTGTTTTGAAAATTTTTATCCCATGATACCAGTTGGGAGTCAAATAAATGGATTTATCTGTCCTCTAAAAACAAATATAGTGATTGATTTGTCTTAAAATAAAAAACAACCAGCTTCTGCTGAGTGAACTTGGTTGTTAAGTAACCAACTAGAGTCAGAATAGTGTTCTACCATGAGAAAAGATCTGGAGACCCATATCTACTCACCACTAGCTGAGAGGCCTTGGACAAACCATTTAACTTCTCCAGGACTCTCTAGGTCCTGTTTATAAAATGTTTTCAATAATATTTATCTTACTGATATCCAGGGTTGACATGAAAATCATTTGGGAAAAGGAATATGAAAGCTCTGTTTACTATCAAATTGCTTTCGTTTGTATTCTTAGTCCATTGATGATACCACTAGTCACTTGGAAATCAGTCCACAAATGACTGATCCCATTGATGATAGAAGCACAATTGCCTTGTGACCAACCACTCCATCCCTACCAAGCATTCCAGACATTTCAGTGCAAAAACAAGGTCTATGGGAAAAAGTCAAAAGGCAAGTGATCAGAGGAATTCCACTGGCCCTTCCCAGGGCCCTGTGCACAAACTGGTCCCCTGTGCATTGTTATTTTGCTGTGTTTGCTGATTTCCATAGTTTCCAAGACAATCACAGACTGATAACTGGGGGGTGATGATGAACAGGGACAGAGTGAGCGTGATGTTATACCAGTCTTCTAGTGCAAAGGCCCCTCTGTCTCATCCATGGGGTTGCAGCCTTCGCTGTCTACTCTTTGAGTTAAATGTGCAAATACATTATGCAGAGACTGACATTTTTAAATGCTGAGGAATGACATCAACCAGCAAATGTTTTTTTTCAAGACTATACACATTGATGCTTTTGTCTTTGTTACATGGGTAGGACAAAGTGATTCTAGGCTCTAAGCCCTCAGTCCTACCACTGTTCACATTCCAAGTCAGACTTTTGTGCTTAAGGCTCTGAATCAGGTCTTGGCATAAAGCCCTGGAGTGGAGGAGAAAGGTGGGCTGTGCTAGTTGATTACAACGTAGAGAAGAGGAACAGGTTCATTCCACTTTCGGTGTTATTTTGCTTTGTGGCTTTGCTCATCTTGAGCAACCAGCCATACAAAAAATATATAATATGCAGTCCTTGAATTTTAATCAGTAGTAAAAGCTAACACTAGTAAAAGTTTTAAGAATACTTTAAACAAAGTACATATTATGTAATAGAAACAAGAATATTGATTCACAAAATCAATAAAGTATGCTCAAATTTTCCACTGAGCTGACTGAATTGAATACATTATCCAATTGCTTTGATTACCTGTAGTCTCAACCAGAAGGAACTGAATTAGGACACTGCTTCTTTGTGAATATCCAAAATTCCTGAGTACTGAGATTGTTAATAAACTGAGTCTATTGAAACTAATGGGTTTGATTTAATGAATTGTAACTAAACTTACAATTATCAAACTATTCTATACGCCTGAAGTTTACTGCACAGGAAATATTTACAAGTTATTCACCTTGCATAGCAAGGATGTTGGAAAAACAGAGCCCTGGTGGTAGGAATATCAAATGGTGCAGCCACTTTGGGAAAATGTCCTGTAGTCCCTCAAACAATTAAACATAGAATTACCATATGACCCTGCAATTCCACTCCCAGGTATATGCCCGAGAGAAATAAAAACATGTCTGTGCAAAAACTTGTATACAAATGTTTATACCAACATTATTCACAACAGGCAAAAGAAGCAAATAACAAAACATCCATCAACAAACAAAATGGATAAATAAATTGTGATGTATCCATACAATGGAATATTATTTGGCCATAAAAAAGAATGAAATGCTGATACATGCTACTATATGGATGAACCTTGAAAACATTGTGCCAAGTGAAATAACTCAGTCACGAAAGACCATATATTATATGGTTCTATTCATATGAAATGTTCACAACAGAGAACTTTATAGAAACAAAATATAGCTTAGTAGTTGCTTAGGGCTGGAAGATATAGGGGATATTATGGTGAGTGGGGAGATGGCTAAGATTGTGGTGATAGTTGCACAAATCTGAATGTACTAAAACTATTGATTTTAAACAGATAAGTTCTCTGACATGAATTGTGTGGTGTGTGAACTATACCTTAATAAAACTGTTATTTAAAAATAAAGTAATATCTGATAAATAAAATGTACTCAATTGAAAAATACAGAAGCCATACGTAACCACATAGGCAGATGAGTGCCGTGAAGACTGTATGCTTTGGAGATTTTCATATACGTAAAAATTAAGTGTACCACTTAATATTACACATGAGAGGCCCAGTATTGAGTGCCTTACAAATAATATAAACAAACACCAGTGCTTATTGATAATGATAATAATGGTGGTGGTGATGCTGATGTTTATGATGATGATGGTGACAAAAACAATTGCCATTGCCTCTCCACAATCTTTGGACGTCTAAAAATATCTACATTAGGTTTTTCCTGATGGGAGGCAGTTAAACAAAATGCCAGGTGCAGGCACACCATGATTCTATAAAGAGAAAGACTGCATTTTTCTTAGGAATTAATGTCTCATATGTTTGCAGCCACAGGAAGCTTATCAAACACTGACGTCAGCTACTTTCCCATGAGAAGCTCAGAAATTTCATAATACCATAAATTACTTTCACTTTCCTGCTTGCTTCAGACAAGTAGAGAACTTTTCATAAAGCTTAAAAATAAACATCTAGCCCTCACCCTGCCGTGGACACATTCTTAAGGCTTCTCTGATCAGAAATTATCTTGCCTCTAAAAATTCACCCTTATTCTTCTATTAACAATTGAAAAATCTTGGCCAATGCAAATAACATCATGGATTATTCCTATTCAAAAAGTGTCCAAGAAAAAAAGAGGAAAGGCTGCAGCAAATAGGAACCATTTTACGATAGCAAAGCCCTTCTTTTGTACCATTATGTGACCTTGTTCTGTTCAAATAAGAATTGTTTTCATCTTCATACTTGTACAAAATTGGCTCCTCTGTGAACAAAAATATAAGCTGTGTCTTTGGCTTGGCTTCCCATGAAATTTGAAGGGGAATTCAGAAAAACTTCCTTGGCTACCTTGGCTAGTCCTGGCCATCTAATAAAAATAAGCTAAGGGTTGATTCATTCTTCTTTCCAGATAGAGAATAACAAAAGGAGGAGGAAAAGAAAGGGGTGATATTCACTGGGAGCCTATAGCATTCTAGATTCAGTAACGGACACTTTATATGTTATCTCATTCACTCACCAGTGAACTTTTACAGAGTATTATATGTCATGGAATTTACTAAATGCTTGGGATAGAATTATGAGTAAGACCATTCCTTGCCATCAAGATGCTCATGCTCATATATACACTATCATCTGTAAAACAAATTAACAGCAAGTGGGAAGCAGTTGTATAGCAAAGGGAGCTGAGCTTGATGCTTTGTGATGACCTAGAGGGGTGGGACAGAGAAGGCGATGGCACCCCACTCCAGTACTCTTGCCTGGAAAATCCCATGGACAGAGGAGCCTGGCAGGCTGCGGTCCATGGGGTCGCTACTAGTCGGACACGATTGAGCAACTTCCCTTTCACTTTTCACTTTCATGCATTGGAGAAGGAAATGGCAACCCACTCCAGTGTTCTTGCCTGGAGAATCCCAGGGACGGGGGAGTCTGGTGGGCTGCTGTCTATGGGGTCGCACAGAGTCAGACACGACTGAAGTGACTTAGTAGTAGTAGTAGTAGTAGTAGAGGGGTGGGATGAGAGCTAGGTGGGAGGGAGGCTCAAGAGAAAGGGGATATATGTATGCATATAGCTGATTTACATTGTTGCACAGAGGAAACTAACACAACACTGTAAGGCAATTATACTCCAATTTTTTTAATTGTAAAAAAAAAATAAAAGAAGCCCATGTTCATAAGATGACAGCCCACTGTGGCAATGCCTCCATAGCAGCACTAGCAAAATACTACATAGGCACAGATGAGTAAAAGCCCTTCAAAGCAGTTATTATTATCCTCATTTTAAAATAGACTCTGCTGTGCATGTATGCTAAGTTGCTTAAGTCATGTCCAACTCTTTGCGACCCTATAGACTATAGCCCACCAAGCTCCTCCATCCATGGAATTCTCCAGGCAAGGATACTGGAGTTGGTGGCTGCCATGCCCTTTTCCAGTGGATCTTCCCAACCCAGGGATTGAACCCACATCTCTTATGTCTCCTGCATTGGCAGGCAAATTTCTTCACCACTAGCAAAAATAAGTAACTGATGCCTAAGCTCATATATCTCTCTTACAACCTCACAGCCTGTCTTCTTTCACAATTCCGTGCTGCTTTTAAGGGAAAGACATTTCCAACCCGACTGAATACTGAAAGCTTTGTTAGCAATCCAGTGAAACGTTTGTTGCAGGATGCCAAGACAATTTTTACTTTCATTGGATAATTGACTTTTTCTTGAATTATAAGAGCAGTTTCCTTACTCTCTTGCTTTATTTAGTCTGGTTGGTAGCTAAATTCCTAACATAGTATTTTGTTGATACATGTTGTCCCTCTTATCTACTAGTTTATACAAATATCTCTGTATATCCATATGCATAATCTCATAAGAATATGAAAAATGCATCCTACAAAAATCAAGAGATTCTCCCACAGGCATAAAAATTTACACTGAAATACAAGCATACTATAGGCAAGTGTTACTCAAGATACAGAGGCAAAAACTTAAATGGAAACAAACAGTTGAAAATAACTGAAGAGGAAACTTTGTGCAAGAACTTAAGGTATACGTAGGGCACTGGAGACAGAGAAGGCAGTGGCACCCCACTCCAGTACTCTTGCCTGGAAAATCCCATGGACAGAGGAGCCTGGTAGGCTGCAGTCCATGGGGTCGCTGAGAGTCGGACACGACTGAGTGACTTCACTTTCACTCTTCACTTTCATGCATTGGAGAAGGAAATGGCAACCCACTCCAGTGTTCTTGCCTGGAGAATCCCAGGGATGGGGGAGCCTGGTGGGCTGCCATCTATGGGGTCGCACAGAGTTGGACACGATTGAAGCGACGTAGCAGCAGCAGCAAGGCACTGGAGATTTGGGAAGAGCAGCGGTGCAAAGTGAAGAGGAGGCACTGTGGTTAGTGAGCAAGGGCCTGAATGCACTGCAAGGTTTTACAGCATCTTAAGATGATAAGTAGTCCCTGTATTTGAATTGCTTTGGTATGGGCCACTTGCAAAAACATTCAATATTTCCCTTCTAAGATATAGTAAGCCAAAATATATATGTGGAAAGTTCACTAAGTCATTGGTAAATAATCCAGTGTTGACTTTTAATTTAGAAATAACTGGCCAAATTGATCCCAGCCTTCCCGACTGCGATTTTCCCCCTACAGAGTACATTCATTTATATTACGTTTTTGTTTTCTCTCATTGTTTGTCTTTCTATTATTTTATTTTCCTACTCTAATATATAGTAACATATGACTGGGAATATTAAATTTTCATAATTTTATATATGTTGAGCTCATAAATTCCCTTTAGTTGTCATCTTTCCAGATTGAGGCTTCCTCTTTTTCTATTCACGTTATTAAAATAATCTTTTTATTGATGTGTAGCATACAGAAAAACACACAAATCGTAACTAAACAGCATGGTTAATTTTCACAGAATGAGCAAAGTGATGTAGTCAGCACCCAGATCAAGTAACAGAACATTACTTAGCACCCCAGAACCCTCCTCGTGCCCCCTTCCACAGTCATGCCTCCTCCCCTCCCCCACTGCCCCAGGATAACCATCATTTTGACTTCTGACACCTAGTGACAGTTTTGTTTGTTTTTTGGAGAAGGCAAGGGCACCCCACTCCAGTACTCTTGCCTGGAAAATCCCATGGACAGAGGAGCCTGGTAGGCTGCAGTCCATGGGGTCACTGAGAGTCGGACACGACTGAGCGACTTCACTTTCACTTTTCCCTTTCATGCATTGGAGAAGGAAATGGCAACCCACTCCAGTGTTCTTGCCTGGAGAATCCCAGGGACGGGGGAGCCTGGTGGGCTGCCATCCTTGGGGTCGCACAGAGTCAGACATGACTGAAGTGACTTAGCAGCTTAGCAGCATAGTAATGTAATCCTATAGAATTTGGGGGAGGGGGGTGTCCAATCTCTGTTATTTAAAATTATGTTTCTGAAATTCATTATGTGAGTGATAATTATATTATTCTAATTTGCAACGTTGTATTTTGTTGTTTGCCAACCACAGTTTATCCATATTACCGTTGATAGACACTGAGGCGATTTCCACTTTGAGGAAGTTTTGAGTAGTGCTGGCATGAGCATTCTAGTTCATGTGTGCTGATGAACATATGCATGGATCTTTGTCATCTATATGCATAGGAGTAAGCTTTCTGGGTCACCAGTTAGACCAATATTCAGCTTTAGCAGATACTGCCAAATATTCCACCTCAGTGATTATTCTAATTGACATTCCCACAGCAGTGCATGAGAGTTACAATTGCTTATCAAAACTTTGAATTGTCAGTCTTTGCAATTGTAGCTATTCTAATAGTGTGTAATTTGAATTAGAATTTTCTAATGATTAATGAAATTAAGCACTTTTCATATGTTTATTGCCATTTTAATATCCTCTTTTTGTGAAGTACCTATTAGAGTCTTTACTTACTTTTTATAGAGTCATATTTTTTATTGATTTGTGGGAATTCTTTGAATATTTAAATACAAATCCTTTGTCAGATGTAAGTTTGGCTAACATACATTTTCTGAATCTGTGGTTTGCCTTTCACTCTCTTTATGGTTCTTAATTTTGATGCAGTACAGTTTATCAATTTTATTCTTTTATGGTTAATAATTTATATACCCTATTTACAAAATCTTTGCCTATCCCAACATCATTGAGGTATCTTCTCTTTTCTGAGAGCTTTAATGTATAAGTTTTCACATTTAGATCCATAATGAATCTGGAATTGGAGGAGGGGGTGTATGGTATATGATATTAAATAAAAGTCAAGATTTTCTTTTCCTTTCTTCCACATGGGTATCCAGTTGAGGTACTAGGTGATGTTACTTTCCTCCAGACTGAGTTACTTTATCTTCTTGTGGTTTGATAGAATTGGGGAAATTCCCTTTAGTTGAATTTGAAATTCACCTGCCATTTCCTACGATTCCATTGACTTCGAGTTTGCCCCTTCTCCACAGATGAACTCTTCAAAGGTCTGAGACTATATCCCAAGACCTTTTCCTCTTTTTTTTTCTTGCTTGCATTTTTTAAATCAAAGTATAATTAATATATGGTAAAAATTTACTCCTTCTAGTGTACAGTTCTATAAGTTTTGACAAATACAGACAGTTGTGTAACTTCCACCGCAATTAAGAAATAGATATATCAACTCCAAAGTAGTTCTTCCTTCTTGTACTTTTGAGTTTTTCCTACTCAGTGCCATAATACTGCAGAAAACTCTGCTGTGCTTTTCAGAAACATTGTTTCTTATTCTCTTATTGACTCTTGTCCTTTCCACTCCAAGTGTTCAGTCCTAGAAAGCCTTTGAAGTTGAACAAGTCTGGGATGCAATTTCAACTCTGATACATGTTAACTATGTGACAATGAATCTAAATCTGTGTCCTTACTTTGAAATAAGATACTAAAACAACTATTTTCGGTTTTCTTTTGAAGGTTAATTAGATAACAAATATCAAGTACCTTGCACATAGTAGATACATGTAAGATACATGTAAGATACATTTATCTTTTAGAAATAATAGAGAAGGGGTGGTGTAGATGGTCCCTGAAAAGCAATTCTTTTCTCTGGGAACCCCCTTCGATGCTGAACTTGATAGAACTTGTTTTATTCCCAGCCATAACAAGGTCATTCATAGATACTGAGACATACACATTATATATTTTTTCCTTAAAAAACCATAGAATTATAGGAAAACCCTCTGAATTGGAGAGATCTTTAAAAATCTATTCCAAATGCTTCATGTTACAGATGAAAGAATTGAGGGGCCAGGAGTACTTAAATAACTTGGTCAAGGTCAACTCACTCATTAGTATTTACTTAAGTGACCCAAATTCCCTGAGATCACATATTTCTTCTCTTCCAAAATACTCCTCGGTCCCATATTCAACTATAAATGTAAAACAGAGAAAATTCACAAGAGACAATTATTAATGTTTTATTGTTACTGGCGCATTTTGAGTAAAACCCATAGATCTATTTTTAAATATTTTATTTTAATTTCCATTCCCACAAATTATGTGACTTCCTGCCAACTAAGTCTGAAATAGCTTCTTACCATTCCTTTCCCATTCCAAGGATTATATCCTGTAGTGTTTCATTCTTTTTTTTATTAAGAAATATTCTGCCTTATTCTCCGATGCACAAGACTGAAAGGAGGTCATGGAAATGCACAGAAGACAGCTCTCTTCAAGTTTACCGAGTTAACAGGAGAGCAGGGGGGTGTCTATTGTCCTGGGCATTGGATGCTCAGGTAACCAATTGCATCCCTGGCATGCACCCGATGGCTGGAGACAGATGACCAGCACCTCTGCCATCCTCATGGTTTCTGGCAAAGGTGGTGCTCTGACGATCTTTTTTTTTTTTTTTTGGTAAGTCCCTTTTTGTTCAGCACATCTTTCAGCATTGTATATTCTGCTAATGGACAGATAAGCCTGAATCCCGTAGGGACTGAACAACTTGGAAGAGTTTCATGATCACAGAACACACAGTCACCTCATAAAACCCTCTACCTCCCACCAGGATTCTCAAAGGCTCTTCCAGAAACACTCTTCACATGAGTGACTCCTTAAACTAGAAATATATTTTCAGCCTAGGTATTTCCTCCTCAGAGAGACCATCTCTCACCATCCAGCATTCAGTGGCTCTCTATCACATTAGGCTCTTTTATTTGCTCACTATTGGAAATATGCGTGCTATCTACTCCACCAGAATATAACTTCCATGAGAGCAGAGTCCTTGCTCCTCACTGTGTGTCCTGTCCTGGCTTAGAGAACTCACTCAATCTGTAAATGAATGTGGGTGTGTGTCTGTCTCCTATACCTGTCAGGCTGAGTCTGCCCCCAGATTTGAATACTGGCTTCATTACTTACTAGCTGGGTGAATTTAGGCCAATGTGTTAAACACAACAAACTTCTCAGGGCTTCTCCTATGTTAAGAACATGTATCTCATTAGGTCGTTATAATGATAAATGAGATATATGCAAGGAGCTTAGCACAGGGCCTGGCACTAAAAACCCTTAACACACAGTAGTTATCAGAATCTCCACAAGGACAGCAGAGCATATTACAAAAGTGTTATGGGGGATTTTTTAATATAAATATTAATGTTGAAATCAAAGGATCCTAACTCAACTCCACAAGACAGTATATAAATTAATGAAAACCCAGTTCTTCCTGTTGACTCCATGAAGTTATTCTTTTTTATAAAGGATCTCTAATTGAATCTTTTTGATAAACCCTTGTTATAATAAGTTATCATTTGAGATACTCTCCTTTATCCGACCCCTTGGTATCCTTTTGGAAAATGGCATCTTTCTGTGAACACTTGTGATAGGAATTTTAAAGGAGAAGCATAACCACTTTTTGCAAGTATGTACTGTCAATATTTTTCCATTTGTGTAACCTAGGAAGGTGCTAGGTCCTGCTCCTCATGCTACTGAGTGGCTTTACCTAGAGGTTTCCTGAGGCTTTTAAGAAAATCACTCCCCTTAGAAGACTAGAAAGCTGATTGAAGGGAGAGAAATTCCTCCTTTCTTTTTATTACACCTTGATTCTCCCATAGTGAATGCTTTCATATAAAACCCCAGTTTCCCCACATGCCTGAGCAGACAGTTCAATCAAAGGAGCAATAAATAGCACCTGGCCTTTTGCCACTGGCTGGGAAGGCGACTGGTCTGAGGCAGCGGGGCTCATGTGCCTCACACCATCCAGCTCGCTCCTCTGGCCCCTCTACCTTCATCTCAGGTCATTCCTTTCCTTACCATGTCCAGTCTAGACTTAGCTTTGCCTGCAGAGAATTTCAGCAGCTGAGCCAAGTCAGTCCATCTCTACATGTTGGGCACCGAATGAAAAGCTTAAAGGGATCCAGTGAATAATGGTTCACCCAGGCAAGCATCTGAAGTTGCAAGGTAGTGGACAGTAGAAAATGGTCTTGAAACAGGAAGTGAGAGCTTCATCAACTTTCTGGCCCTTCCGTCCTCAATCTGAAAATAAATATGTGAAGACAAACTCTGTGTTTAGTCACTGCACTATTCACCTTACGGTTTCTCAAAAGCCTTTCTATCTTTGTCTCACTAACAAGATGGTTCATTAACATACACGTAGACTCTACAAACCAAAAAAGAAACATTTCCCCAGATCCCCGATTTCTTTATATTTTTCTTTATTCATTCCCAATTTTAAAAATAAAAATACTGAGGGAATTGGGACCCGGGAAAGGGAAACTAGGCAAACAAGTACTGACCCTGCCAGAGGGTTTGGGGGAAGGTACTGAGGACTTTTTTCCCTCCAAGTTTAAATCTCTTGATTCATCCATTAGGCAAGTAACTCCCTGATTTCCTCTAGTCTCCTGTTCCTTCGATGAAGCCTGAGGGTCAAGAATGAGAGGCCTGTGTGGAAGGGGTGGACTTCCCTGCTAGCTCAGTGGTAAAGAATCCACCTGCCACCGCAGGACACCTGGGTTCAATCCCTGGGTGGGGAAGATCCCTGGCGAAGGAAATAGCAACCCATTCCAGTATTCTTGCCTGGGAAACCCTGGAGGGCTACAGTCCACAGGGTAGCCAAGAGTCAGACATGATTTAGCAATTAAACAACAGCAAGAGCAACATGTGGAGTGGCTACTATAATCCGCATCAGCATCTGAATGTAAGGAACTTCTTGTAATGCACAGATTTCTGGACACCTCTCTGGAATTTCCCATGTCATATTTTCTTGAAAAAGCTCTCCCAGAAGACTTTGATATGCAGTCAGTCTGAGAACCTCGATTCTAGGGGGACAGTCTACCATAAGTGCCATGAAGCCAGGTTCATTGGCTGTTTGTTCACTGGCAAATCTCAGATATGTTCCTGGCACATAGAGAGGAGCAGGACCTGGAGGGGAATCTCTCCCACCTGCACTGTACATGTGCACAGGGCTCAGTGATTTGGAAGAGAAGTCTGCGTCTTTATCTCAGTGACTTGCAACCTGCCAGCACTTTAGACTCACTGAGGACAGTTGAGAAACACGTATGCCTGGGGCCTAACCCCCCATATCCTCATTAGGTTGATCAAAGGAGGGTCCCTGGGTTGGGTCATTTTTTCAGAGCTCCTTGAGTGATTGTGGTATACAGCCAAGGTCAAGACCATCAGCTAACTCTTAGGCCCTTGAAGCTGCCCTGAAGTTAGGAAGGACAGGGATCATGCCTTCCTTGCATTCTAGAGATGATGAAAGAAAGGCCAGGGAATAGACGCAGTAGGTCTGGATGTGGCAGCATGGGGACTAGGTACTCAATCCTTATTTGTTTTTAAATTTACTCATGGGATTTGTTCTCATCTAAACTCTATCCTCTCGTGCTATGCCAGGGCTGGCACTAACGGTAAAGAACCCCACTGCCAATGCCAGAGACATAAGAGCCACAGGTTCGATCCCTGGGTAGGGAAGGTCCCCTGGAGAGGGCATGGCAACCCGCTTCAGTATTCTTGCCTGGAATATCCCATGGACAGAAGAGCCTGGAGGGCTACAGTCCATGGGATTGAAGGCATTGGACATGACTGAAGCAACTTAACACACTTAATGCACACGTACCAGTGCTATCCTAAGCATTTAGGCAGTGGTTCTTAATTTGAGGGGGAGGGAAAAAGGGAGCAGAGACTATTTCAGAAGTGAATGAAAGGTAATACACAAAATCTGGCCTACAGTTTTGAGGAGTTCATCACCCCTCTCTAACTCTTGGTTTTGTTCACTCACTCAACAAAATTTCTGGATGCCCTGCTGCGTGCTGGCAGAAGTCTAGGAACTGTAGGGAACTAGATTGTAAGCCAGGCTTGAGCAACTTCTCCAACTAGCAGATGTCTCACAGATTTTCTTGTCCCCCTTTTCTGCAATTTTATAAGAAAGTCCTCCAATATGAGGCCCACAGCAGAAGTAAAGGAATTTAAATGGGATTTGGAGCTGTTACCACTTTCTAGCATTGTAACCTAGAAGGATAATTATATCTTCTATCACTCCAGCTAGATATCAGGCTCCTTAAGATCAATGCCCACATCTCCAGAATACTGAGCAAGGTACTGTAGGTGTACGACAATACAACAGTTGAAGTGTGCATTTTGGACAAATAGGAGGAGATGTAGAGGTTGAGGGAGGGGAGCTGAAGGTAGCCTGAGTGACTCTCAGGAATAAAGAAATGGAATAAGAAATAACACCTGGCCCTGCCAAACAATTTACAAGCCCCTCAGGGTTCCCCATCCTTAGTTTGCAAACCAGCCTTCCTGAGACGGATACAGACCACTGATACCATGCTAGGCAGGTTTTTGTTTGCTTTGCATTTTACCTTTGAAATCTGAAATGAAAATCTAGGAATCTAAGATTGATTCCCAGCAGTGTGATTCCAAGCCAGTCCCTAAACTCCAAGAACTTCTAATTTCTCCCAATGCAAAAAACCAGAGAATGGGGTGGGAGAAAGCAACGTGTGTCCTTAAGGTCCATGTGGGCCCCATTATTCTACCAAAAAAGGCAAATGTTAAAACCCAGAGCTACACTTCCCACACTTATACACATAGCATCCTTGCTGCATCGTGTTGGGGCAGGTTAGGGATGCAATGTGATTTGCTGTTGCAGTTCATTATTTCTTTGGTCTAATATTTAATATTTGTTGCTGTGTTTCAAGTACAAGAGAGTTACCTCTAGATTATCTACTAGTGCCTTCTATCATTATTTGTAATCTTCTGGAGCCTCCTCTTTTACCCATTAACCAAGTTCCTAACCATCAATAGCAGAAGACTTTGGGCAAAGCAAAGGGTCTAAAAAGACTTTGAGAGTCTGAGGTTTAGAAGGTTTTGAAGGTGAACTTAGAAAAGGCAGTGTCCCTGACTATATTCTAATCCCTTTGGTCTTTGATTGTTGGCATTGGTAGTGCTCCCTGCTTTGTACAAACCATCTCTCACCTCCACTATTTAGAAGAATTTAGGGACTGACTCTGTAATAATTGTATTAATTTTATTTAAAATGCAGATACAACTATCAATTGAAAATGCAATATCTATTTATATCTGTGCTTTATTTCCCTTTCACGGTCCTAACCAACATCAGTACCTGAGAAAGAAATTGTATCTTAAATATTTGGAATAGTTCTACATTAACTAAAATTCACTCCACTGTTTCCATCCATTTATCCCAGGTAATCATTGAAAAGCTTGAAGATCATCCAGCCAAATTCATAGGGATTGGTAATCAACCAGAGGTTCACAAGCAGACGTTTGACTGCTTACCTGTGAGTAGAGTTTATGTGGTTTTGTTGGTGGGGAGGGCTCTGATCTTAGCAATTACATAGCCTTTCTGCCTGATGGTCTAAATTCTCACAGCTAAAGATGCATTGTGAGAAACCAAGGGTTCTGCTATGCCCTTCATAGTTTATTTACCAAGTAATCTATCAAGTTTGAAAGAATTGTTTTCCTGTTTTGGAATCTGATTTTTTTTTTTTTTGCTTTATTTTACATTTTTTTTCCTGCATCTATAGTATATTAAGCAAAACAGTCCCCAATCAATAATGAAGTTCTCACTTCCCAAGAATGTTGCTGACTCGAGGGAATAGAGAGATGATGAGGCAGTCTTCAAGGTAAAGGAGCTCACCTTTGAACAAACAATGATTTCAGAAGGAAGTACTCTTTACTCTCAGCAAATCCTCCTCACCCGGAAGAACTTCTACCAGTAGACAGTCTACCTGGGGAGCAGCAAGAGGGACTTTCAGAAGGTAGAGGATGGAGAAGCTAAAGGAAGCCTCACTCATTCACACTCTTTCCAAGGCTGGCACTAGTAGGGAGAAGAGGTTTTCTGTGGCTGCCAGAGCAAATTACCGCAACCAGGTGGCTTACATAGCAGAGATTTATCTTCTCACAGTTACGAAGGCTGGAAGCTCAAGGTGAAGGAGGCGACAGGTTTGCTTTCTTCGAAGGCCTCTCTCCTTGACTTGCAGATGGCCCTCTTTTCCTGTGTCTTCACTAGCATCCCACTGCCAGCACATGTTTGGAGTGCCCTCTCTGTGTCCAACATTTCCTCTTCTTAGAAGGGCCACAGTCATATCGGACTAATGCATGCTCTAAAGATTTCATCTTAACTTAATTACCTCTTTAATGACCAGATCTCCAAATCTGTTTATATTCCAAGTTATTTGGAGCTAAGATTTCAACATATGAATTTGTGGGAACACAACTCAGTCTCTAATATCCATCCTTTTTCCCCCATATGCTGATTTTTAGTTTGTTGCATATGGACAGCTGTCTGAGTCTCCTCTCCTGAACTACCTTAGCATTTATATCACTCTTGGAATATTTGGTTTTCCTACGGTATGTTGCAGTCCTTTGTATACATCTCTCACTTCCCTATTTCATTACATAATTTTTGAAGCTGGAAAGTGTGCCTTTTACATCTTTCATAGCACTAGAGGAGGCTTTGTAAATAGTGAGCATTCAATAGTACTTATTAAATGAATAAGTGAATGGAGAGGTAAGGTACAAGTCTCTGAACCTGTAATTTGCTTTAAGACTACCTCTGAATAATGATTATTAGTGGTGCTTTCTCCTTACTTGCTGCCTGTCTCCTGACTTCCAAAAAGTGGAAATAAGTCAAGGCTGGAGAGTGAGACTGAAAAAAAAAAAAAATATATATATATATATATATATATATATATGATTACTGATGGCGGGAGACTTACCTCACTCCTCAAAGAGTAAATAACATGGACCTGCTCCAGATACTGAGAACACTCTTTTGGGAGCCAAGAGGGAAGGACAGTGAGTTAGACTGAGACTTGCTGAGTTTAAGGGCCTGTGCAACATCCAAGGGTGTGTGTCTAGAATACAAGGGCTATGCACGTCTGAAGCCCAGGTAATAACTAGAGATAGAAATTTTCATAATCATAACCTACACATAGGAATTATGAGGCCACCCAGAAAGAGTGCAGAGGGAGGAGCAGCGGTTTAACAATGCCACTAGAAATTGCATGTAGAAAGTTTTCCTGATGAATAACAGGAAGAAGAAATCTAAATGGCATTTCTAATGTAAGAACATGCATGTTAGCAACTGTGGATGTCTATCTATTTCTTCACTTATTCCTTTGGTCCTATTTTATACCTTCTTCTGTCCTCTCCTTTAGGGCTTTGCCCCAAACCATTCCTGGGGAGCTTTCTCTACCCGAGCTTGCTCCTCTCTAGCCAACTCCACCCATGAGCATGTGTTTGACTCCCCAGCTGCTTGCCCAAGGCTATCATACATCAGCACTTCCCTTCAGGACCATTTTCTCCATCACAATCAGAGCTGATCAGACTGGACAGTAGGGGAGGTCCACGATTAGACGCCTCTGTGTCCAAAGAGACAGAAGGTCAGGTGGCTGGGACGCCTCTGCCATGGAACATCGTCTTGTCCAGACAGTAAAGGACTCAGTTGAGGAGAATGTACCTCCTTTGCACTGAACCCCTTCCATAGTCCATTGGTCTCCTCACACTTCCTATGCCTTCAAGGAGGTTTTGGTGATATTTTCATGTTTCATGCACAGGACAGAATGGGGGCTAATGAAGCATGAATGGACCAGGCCCTGGGTCACGGTGGCCATAGCCAGCTTCTCCTCTCTGGGTCTCACCATCAAAAGTGATTTCTAATTGGGCCACCTTCACCCCAGCCCTGGATTTCCCACTTTTTTCCTGCTTAGTGTGATACAAACAAAAGGAAGAAAACTATTCATTCATTTCTCAGTTATTTTCTAAAGTGTCATTTCTTTTCGTTGCTTCTCCAAGCTCATCCCCCTCCCCATTCTCCACTGGTTCTCTTTCTCTAGCAGAAACCCATGATCTTTCTTTGGATTGTCTGATTATTAGCAGGAGAGCCTGTCAGAGGTTTGTAAATTTCCTCCTTCTCTACATACCCTGTTCCATTTCTTAAACTTTGAGATACCAGATTTCTTCAAGTACCCTCCACTTCCATACTTGCCTCTTGGTATTCTTCAAGTTGCCAGGACAAAGATGCCCTTTTTCACTCAGTGACCTAAAGTGCTAATGGCACCTGTGTCAGTGGATTTTACATAAATTGCTATTTGTGTAAAATGAGCAGGGAGAAATTTTGAAGTCAAGAGAAAACAGCTCTGCAATCCTTGAGTGGCCTAGGTTGGGTATTCCAAATGAATGGTGGCCAATGGCCAGCAGAGGTGCCCCCAGACTGCATTTTATTCATTTCATTCAGCTATAGGATATGAAGAGAAAGATACATTTCCTATGAGCATGTATAAGAAGTGCTTTGAGTTGTAAGCACCTAGCAGGCTTTGCCTTGTTTTAGAACAACATAAATGGGAGTTTTTATAACCACTATGGGCCAGTATTTTTAGAGTCAGTTGAAGCTCCAGATGGTATGGAAAGAGAGGGGTTTTTTTCCCTTTATCTTCTCTTGAGTTTTGCAGAACAAGCCTCTCTGGACACTCTTGACACAATATTCAGCCTCCTGTTTAATTCAAGTGTGTCTGTACTTGTTACAGCACAATCTGAAGGGATCACTTTTGCACTAAAAGTCTTTTCTACAGATTTCTGGTAGTGACTGCAGAACAACGCCCAAGTTTGCTTAGAAATCAAGAGGACTCAAGGAGCATGGGTTCTCAGGTCTTCCCAGTTCTTGAAACTTTAATGATAAGGAAGGTAACAGGACATTCCAGCATCACCATGTGCAGATTTTATAGCTTTGGCCAAGTGATGGTGTTTCCTTGGCCAGGAAATTGCACCTGGCCTTAGGAGGCACCTCCATCCAGCATGGCTGTTGATGGAAAGAGGTTTTGTCAGGGTGGGCAAACCAAGATCAAGGCACAGATAGCAGCGAGAAAAACAAACAATGGTGCCAGGAGTTCTTGCCTAGAACTCCTTTCCAGACTTCTGTTCCAAAAAACATGAGTAAGTATGCCATAAAGAGGAAAAAAAAAAGAATGATCCTGCTATTTAGCTCTCAAACAAAACTATCAGAAGTCTGAGGTTCCAACTGTGACAGGATTTGTACAGTTCAAGGACACAGACTCAACCACTTCCAAAGTTTGCTTTGGGATGTTCGACAAAACAAAGCTGCAAACATCTTGCACTAGTCCACGGAACAGTCCTCCAGTAGGGTTTAAAGGCTCCGTCTGAGGCAGGGGGAAGACTAAGACATTTTCCTTCCTACTATTTTCTGTATCAGGTCCAACTTAACGCCAAATTAAATCTAGATTTTTTTTAAATCAACTTTTACTGGAGGAAAAAGCAGAGCTGCATTCCCTGAAACAGATATTTTAAGGCCAAACTTATTACTTGGGTGGTTTTTTTTTTCCTCCTCCTTTTTGCTAATTCAAAACAAAATGTCTATCATTCACTCTAACACCAGTCTTTAAGAGCTGGAGACAAATGGAGTCTGAATATTCACGCCAATGTGGTATAAATGAGCTGTGATTTCAGGAGGCTGGCTGTTTCTCTGACAGGGGAAAAGAGAGGTTGACTAGTTTAATATCTTTGGCTGAAAACACTTTGTTAAAGAGGGATGGAGACAGCCAACATTAATATCAAGTCCTGTTATTTAATGACCAAGAACGACATACCGTGGAACGGGGCATCCTGAGTTTGGAGAGAAGTGTGTTTATCATATTCAGAGAATGCAGAGAGGGAGTGAATACAAACACATGTCAGGCCTGAAGGAAGGCGCTCTTCTAAAAGCATTTTCTTCAAGTTCTTCAAAAGATTCCTCCCATAAGTATATTATACCCATGACTGTGAATCTGATTCCATCACAGACTCTCAAGATGTATAAACATAAAGACATTTGTTACCATGAGGGACTCTGGGGACATATCCACTGCCTCCCCCAGCTTGCTGGCTAATGGATTAGAACTAAAAGGTGCAGTTATGCGTCAGGGTTGGTGGGGGAGGCTTGTGACCACTATTAGCACCATCTGTCCTTTTCTTGCTTTTCAAACATACATATTCAGTCACTCATTAATGTATTCACTCTACAGCTATATACTGAATTGGAGCTTCTCTAGCCAGTGCTATATTAGCTCTGGGCTACATTAACAAGTCTAGTGTTCCTTCATTCTTCCTATAAAATGGACTTTTTTTTATTGAAGGCAGTGGGAAATCTAGTGACTCTAATAATATACTCATTGACATAAATTGTGATTTCTGGTTCTTTTATTTATTTTTTATTGGCCTTATCTTAACAAAGAGTCATAATACTTTATATACCTCCGCTGTCTCGTTTACCTATCATTCTTAATTATGTGGTTTACAGGCAAAGCACTGCAGGGCACTGGCTATATCTCTAATTCTACTTTTCTGAAAATTGCTTTGAAGAATGGTACTTAATTGTCCCCTGCCTTATTTGTTTCCTAAATTCTGTTTTCAAGAAGAATTTTTTAGGGGGAGACATAACTGTAGTATCAAAATAATTGAAAATTAAGAGCAAAGTAAGGGTTTGTCACTTTTTATTGGAATGCTCAAAGAATCAAAGGTGACAGACCCAGAGTGATTCACTGTGAAACCAGTGGTGTGCTTAAGCCACAGAGCTCCTCCTTTGAACAGATGTCTGTCACACCCCTGCCTAAGTTTTTACGTTTAACATTGTATTCACTTTCTTAAAGGACTCCCAAATAATTTTCAGGTCCCACAAAATCTGACTCTGTCTTAAGACAGATACTAACAGATAATCTTAGATGATTTTGCTTCCTGTCTGAAATTAATTAAATGAAAAAGCAAAAAAAAATAGTCAAAGTGTGTTTTATTTTTTAAAGACTTTAGGATGAATTCAGCTTATTTTCTAAAGTGAACCCCACTTAAATGAAATAATAAATTAGTTTGCCAAAGCTCAAATGAACATCAACAAGATTCATTTTCATTTCATTGATAAACATCAAATATGGACTCCCCCTAACATCAAGCAAGCCAACTCCTTCCAACAGGAAACAAATTGTAGACAGGGTTGTTTGTAGCCAAGTACGGATCCTTTAGGCAATTACATGGTCTTTTCATCAGTGAGGTTCTTGCCATAAGCTACTTTGCATTACATCTTGTGAGAAGTAGCATAGTCTCACAAAGCACAGAATCTAAGGGCTAGGCTGCCTGGATGTAAATCCTGGCTCTAATATTTGCTAACTCTGTGATCATTTTTGGGCTCCAAAATCACTGCAGATGGTGATTGCAGCCATGAAATTAAAAGACACTTACTCCTTGGAAGGAAAGTTATGACCAACCTAGATAGCATATTCAAAAGCAGAGACATTACGTTGCCAACAAAGGTTCGTCTAGTCAAGGCTATGGTTTTTCCAGTGGTCATATATGGATGTGAAAGCTGGACTGTGAAGAAAGCTGAGCACCGAAGAACTGATGCTTTTGAACTGTGGTGTTGGAGAAGACTCTTGAGAGTCTCTTAGACTGAAAGGAGATCCAACCAGTCCATTCTGAAGGAGATCAGCCCTGGGATTTCTTTGGAAGGAATGATGCTAAAGCTGAGACTCCAGTACTTTGGCCACCTCATGCGAAGAGTTGACTCATTGGAAAAGACTCTGATGCTGGGAAGGATTGGGGGCAGGAGGATAAGGGGACGACAGAGGATGAGATGGCTGGATGGCATCACCGACTCAATGGACATGAGTTTGGGTAAACTCCGGGAGTTGGTGATGGACAGGGAGGCCTGGCGTGCTGCAATTCATGGGGTTGCAAAGAGTTGGACACGACTGAGTGACTGAACTGAACTGAACTGAACTGTGACCTTGGGCAAATGATGCACCTTCTCTGAGCCTTAGTCTTTCCATCTGTAAAATGGACTCAATAAAGATTGCTATAAAGATTTAAACTGATACTTATAAAGTTCTTAGAACTGTACTGGGTACATAACACATGCTATATAACCATTGACTAAATAAATAAACTTCTCCATCTAAAATGTAGGCTAATAGATAAATTCACGTAAGTTTACCCTTTAACTCCTCATATTGCCTAGCCTGATGCATGAGAGCCATTAAGGAATGATTGTATAAATTAGGGATTACTAACAAGCAGCCTGAGGTCCACTGACCTGCAAGTGGGCTTCCTTTGCCCAGCACGGTTTTCTTGAAATTTTGATTTTGAATTTTTTTAGGGATGCATGATTTCTCTGTTTCCCCACAGGCCACCACTCTCCAAGTATTTACCTTTTGGGTCCTTAAAAGCATTCGAATTTGTCATTCCTGGTGTTAGTGAATGAACACACAACACGTGAGCACTCCTGCAGTTAGCAGCAGTTTTATGACTCATTTGAGTAGGCAGATGGGGCCAATGAGCCATTTCTATTCCCTGAAGCCCTACCTGATTAGCTTACCCATTCCTATTTCTATGTTAGAAGTCATAGAACAGAAACAGAAAATCAGTAAGTTGAATAAATACCTTCATGCAGCAGTGCCTCATATCACAAGATCATTTTTGTCATGGACTAACTTAACCATGGCTATGTCAGTCATGGCAAGCTAGGTTATGCTGGGGTTGGGGACCACTCAAAATCTTAGTGACTTCAACACAAAGGTTGCCCCCTCATGCTTTCTCTCTAACCCATAGGCAGGGGTCTCTGGTCCACATCACTGCCATCCTTACTTGGGGACCCAGGGCAGAGAGAGAAAATACTCTGAAGGATCTCATATCAACAAAGAAATGGTCTGCCCCAGAAGTGACGGGATACTTCTGCTCACAACTCACTGGCCGGAAGTAGTCACTTGGCCCCAGCTGCCCACGAGGAAGCCAGCAAGTACAGCTCTATAAGGTGCCCGGAAAGCGCAAAGGGTACTGATGGCCAGAGGTGTGGAATTTTTGGAACTTGGATTTTTTAGGCCAGAAGTTTTTCATTAAGTTCAGTTCAGCAACCATTCTCGTGTATCTATAACGGCAGAGCTAAACACCCAGCACTGCGAGGGCATAGCAAAGGAGAGGCAGGCCCTGATATTGAGCAGCTTCACATTTGCTCCAGAGAAAGAGAGGTCATAACACATTTGAATAACAAAGCTGCATAGTATTGACCATCGAAAAGAACAGTGCTAACAATGCTGCAGAGTTGAAAGGCCGGCTGCTTCTGGAGTAAAGAGAAGACTGAGCTACACTCTAGAAAAACATATAGGGTTTGCAGAAGGAATGGAGAGCACTGCAGGTTACAGAAGGGAGCAAACAGGGACAAAGGCCCAGAGGCAAAATACGAGCTGGATTGTTGCAGGACTAAGGAAGTGGCCTGACCGTGGGGTCAGGAGAGGCGGTGGGTACAGTAGAGTCATTCCACGCAGGGCTCTGAGATGCACAGGGGAACAGGATGGTAGCTTTGGCGGGGGGGCGGGGAGCTTGGGTAAAGACCACCCCTCCTCACTAATCCCTTCAAAACCCAGGCACCTAAACCTCCCAGGCATCAGCTTATTCCCCAAACCAAGACTCCTGGATACGTAGTCTTCCCAGACCCACAGGGCAGCCATTGAACGCAGACAGTAGTAAACCTTGGGTTGCTCCTGTCTTCAGTCCCAGGGTTTGATCGTTTGTCCTCCTAACAAAAGAATATTCAAGTTCAAGTGAAACAGCCTCTCATTGCTGGGGTCAGTTCAGCCCTTTTGCTATGGAACATCTGTTTTTGAAATTCAGCTGAGACCCTGACTTAAATCTGTTTAACTTAAAAAATAGCAAGAGAACATCTTGTTTTCATGAATGTCCAGGGGCTGTGTGTCAACAAATTAAAGGTCTACTTGTGGTATTCAAAGTAGAAAAGCTGGTCATGAGATGTTCTGCCACTGGAGTAAATTTATTATGGGCTGTTCATTTCTTGGAATCATGAACCAAAATTTGAAAAAACAAAGTGGACCAGCTACATTTGAATCAACAAATTTCTGCCCAGTGGCGAGTGAGAAATATGCTTTTGTTGTTGGAAGGTCGCTGAGTTGGGTGGTTTCTAGAAAGACGCCCTCTACTCTAGCCATGTGAAATTTATATCTTAAGTGGATTCCCTATGTCTGTACCAGTTCTGGCAGACCATATTTGATAGGTCATCATTTTTACATTACTTGTATAGGATCTGAAGTTGGAGAGAAAGGGTGAGAATAGTTCCCCATCCTTCATATCTGACTAGCTGCTTTACTTTACTCTTCACTCACTTTTTTTAGGACAGAAAAGTAGAGACAAGTTCAATTAATCAACACCTAGTGTTGTTGAGCAAGTGCCTGGCACAATCTAGATGCTGATATATATTTAATAAATACAAACCTCAGTCTCACATGTTTATGTTCCCTTTATCACTGCTTGTCTGTAGTGTATTAACATTTTTCTTTTTTGAGAAAGCTATTACTTCTTAAATCTTATTTTAACCCAAAGGAAACCTTGAGTTAGAACTCTGCTCAATGTTAAGTAGCACCTTGGATAGGAGGGGAGTTTGGGGGAGAATGGATACATATATATGTATGGTTGAGTCCCTTCACTGCTTACCTGAAACTATCATAACATTGCTAATTGGCTATTTCCCAATACAAAATAGAACGTTTGCAAAAAAACATTAAAAAGCAAAAAACAAAACAAAACAAAACAAAGAAAACCATGAGTCATTCCTGTAGTTCTCTCTCATAGCAGCTTATATTTTCCTTTCCGAACCCCATCCCAGTTTATATTTCATTGATTTATTGCCTGTCTCCACCATCAGACCATAAGCACAGTGAGAGCAGAGTAGTTGCATTCACAACCTATTTGCCACAACCAGCAAGGTAGCAAATGGTAATTCGTAATATTTGTTGAATGTTGTTTTTGAAGTTTTGATTGTGATGACGGGTGTAGAGCCTTTACCAGGCTTGAGTATGTTGTTGTTGTCGTTGTTCAGTCGCTCAGTTGTGTCTGACTCTTTGCAACCCCATGCCCTGCAGCACACCAGGCTTCCCTCTTGTTCACTATCTCCCAGAGTTTACCCAGATTCATGCCCACTGTGTCCATGATGCCATCCAATCATCTCCTCCTCTGTCATCTCATTCTCCTCCTGCCCTCAAGCTTTCCCAGCATCAGGGTCTTTTCCAATGAGTTGGCTCTTCACATCAGATGGCCAAAGTATTGGAGCTTCAGTTTCAGCATCTCTTGAATATACATGAATTTAAACACAGTGAAGAAGACATTAGGACTTAAAATTCAGTTGAATATAGAGAAGCCTTTTGTGTGATGACACACTCCCATTCATTTGGGCATACTCTCTTCTGAAGGTCATGGTGGGAGGGGGTGGTCTAATCATCTCTATGTTCTCTCAACTGAAAATTGTCAGACCACATCTGCAATGTAGCTGGCCAAGATTAATGTCAAAGCACATGGCAACAGTTTAGGACTTTTTTTTCCTCTCAAATAGTTAACTCATTCCTGGTAGGATTAAACCTGTGACATTAGGCTTGTTTGTAATAATTTTTGACACAGCAAGCTCCCTGGTAGAGACAGTACAAAGATCTACAGTCAGAAAGCTGTTTCAGTTGTCTGATGGGCATGTGGCTTTCTGTGCTCTTTCACTTGTCTGGTGGTCACCGTTTACTTTTCTGATGGTCAAGCAAAATACCAACACTTTAGCTGAGTGGGGACAAAGTGGGTTCACTTTCTCTCTTTTACTGTTACGGTCTGTGTAGACAAGATTGAAATGGGATTTACTTGTGAGTTCTAAAGAATCTCAAGAGAAATGCTCATTCATTTACAGGAGGTGCAATTCCACAACACTTTCTTGCTTTGTGTACTTGAAAACATTCCCGAAGAAACAAAGTTGGATGCAGAAAAAATAATGGGAGGAAAGAAAAATAATACTCTGAATTCTGAACAATTCTACTTTAATAGGTTGATCTGTCTGCCAGCTGGCCTCAGTGTTGACTACTTGTAATATATACTTTTGGTAGGCCGCATGTAGTTCTTGGAACTGTTTATATTAGACTGCAGAAACTTAATTATTCTGAAACTGGCAGGACTCGCTTTGGTTACTTAATACAGAGTTGCTTAGTCATCTTTATACATGGTGTGGACAGCATTGTTTAAGTGTGAAAATTTGGAAAATGCAAATGTGTTCCGAAGAGATTACAGGTCAGGTAGAAAAACAAGAAGTTATCGTTGGTTCAAGACGCTAGGCAGGTGGTTGCCACATGTTTTAATTTGACAAGCTAGGTGACTGTTGAGTTGAAGCCCTTGATTACAAGTATTTTTCCATTTTCTTTGTGAATTTTGTCAGAAGTGAAAAACTGCTGCTGCTGCTGCTTCTTAGATCATATTCTGATCCACATTTTGCAAAACACAGATTTCCCAGCAAGAGTGTGAGGTACTCTAGAAGACACTGTTGAAATGGCTTTCTTGTTTTCAGAAACAAATAAGGATGTTATTTCATGCTGGTCATTGCAACGATCCTTCTTTTTAATCTTCTGGTTTGAATGCTTATCTTGCCATACTTGAACTGCTGCCTTCCAAATGCAATACAGATTTATAGAGCTTTAGTAAGGAAACAGGCAGGCAAAATGAGTTTCTTCCGTGTATTTTAGAGTCTGAAGTGGCGCCGGAGGTCTCCAGGTTTTCCAGGAATGCCCATGGCAACCTCACACTCTTCCTGTGACCTGGGTAGGAGCTCCTAAGAGAGATGGTGAGAAAAGATAAAGGTCCTGTA
Source organism: Ovis aries (assembly GCF_016772045.2). Lineage (NCBI taxonomy): Eukaryota > Metazoa > Chordata > Mammalia > Artiodactyla > Bovidae > Ovis > Ovis aries. The sequence continues at coordinate 100,217,524 of NC_056057.1, forward strand.
GCCAATGGGTAGTGACACCAAGCTGGGGAGGGTAGGTTCCCGAGAAAACACCCAGAACAGGGCCTTATGTTTCTAATTACCAAGCATGGTTACAGAGTAAAATCAGGCAACACTTTTTTTTTAGACTGATGGAAGCATTTAAATCAGCTCTGAATGTCAGTGTTTTCTAATTATGATGGAGGAGTGGCAAGGCGTCTCCAAAGGCCTTGGAAATTTGATGTGTTCAACCCTGATTCTCTTCTTATTCATTGTCATCTCTTCTCTTTCCTTCTCCTTTGAACGTCCCAGAAATTCCCTCAGTTACAAAGGCCTAATACCCTTCTTTCCTGAAACCAGAATGTCTTTCTAAGACAAGTTTCTTTTCTACTAGAAGAAAACAACCACAACTACAAGTCTCAATATAAAATAGAGCTTTGTAGTGAACCACCATCCCCAAGGTTACTAAGAGTTCAACTGGAGGCATGACCTTTTGATCATGTCTTAGCCAAGTTCCTCTGTTTACCAATTAAATCCAAAAATAAGCAATGCCCTGGAACTCACTTTAATTCAACAAGTGTGAACTTAGTGCTGACTATAAGAAAAAAAAATAGTTAAAAACTTTGAGGGTTGATAAAAATGAATGATTATCACTAGGAGATTACAACCTTCTGTGTGTTAGTCGCTCAGTTGTGTACAGCTCTTTGCAACCCTGTGGGCTATAGCCTGCCAGGCTCCTCTTCCTAAGGGATTCTCTAGGCAAGAATACTGGAGTCGGTTGCCATTTCCTTCTCCATACAGCCTTCTAGGGAAGACAGATATGTGTTCAGTAATTAAAATGCAAGCTCCAATAATACAGGTATCAGTAAACACTCATGTCAGTGAGTACAAGATTCAGAGATCCTGTCATCTCTGCTTGTCATAGCGGATTTACACTCTGAGCCATTCTTTATTTGAAGGAAAGTCCAGAAATTCCCAAACTAATAAATGGGTGAAACTACCATCTAAATGACTCATGAGAAAGGGAGGAAGAAGCGGTCTAGGCACTTTTCAATTTGTTATTTAACTTCGTTGCAGATTTATATGTTAAAATGTGTATCTATTACATTTGAGAGACATAATGGATAATGTCCCTCAGTTTGGCTTCAAAGCTTATCACCTTAGATTACAAACTCCTAGAATATAGTCTCTAACTTGCTTCAAAATTCTAAAACACAGTAAGTGCATTTGATGATCATTATGAATAGATGTTGAACAATTTACTAAGGAAAAATTAATCCCCTGATTGTAATAACATGTCCTTCACGTGCAAAAATGTCACCAGTACAAAGTATCACTAGGGCATACCGTTGGATTGTTCGCAGCAGTGTAAATGGATTTGTGTCCTGCTATGGGCTTCCCCATGGGCTCAGTGGTAAAGAATCTGCTTTTGCTGTGAGAGACGAGGATTCAGTCTCTGGGTTGAAAAGATCCCCTGGAGGAAGAAATGGCAACCGGCTCCCATATTCTTGCTGGGACAATCCCGTGGACAGAGGAGCCTGGTGAGCTACAGTCTTATTCACTCAGTCATGTCCAACTCTTTGTGACCCATGTACTGCTGCACACCAGACATCCTGTCCTTCACCACCTCCTGGAGCTTACTCAAACTCAGGTCCATTGAGTAGGTAACGCTACCCAAGCATCTCATCCTCTGTCGTCCCCTTCTCCTCTCGTCAGTCTTTCCCAGCATCAGGATCTTTTCCAGTGAGTAGGTTCTTTGCATCAGGTGGCCAAAGTATTGGAGCTTCAGCTTCATTCTCAGTCCTTCCAATGAATATTCAGCACTGATTTCCTTTAGGATTGACTGGTTGGATCTCCTTGCAGTCCAAGGGACTCTTGAGAGTCTTCTCCAACACCACAGTTCAAAAGCATCAATTCTTCAGCACTCAGCCTTCTTTTTGGTTCAACTCTCACATCCATACATGACCACTGGAAAAACCATAGTTTTGACTATACGAACCTTTGTTGGCAAAGTAATGTCTCTGCTTTTTACTATGCTGTCTAGGTTTGTCATAGCTTTTCTTCCAAGGGCTACAGTCTATAGTATCACAAAGAGTCAGACACGACTGAGTACATCTAAACTCTGTCACCTTACTAATCTCTTGTACTAGCAGGATACCTAGGTAAGGCTCTGGATCTTGTAGGTAAGGCTCTGGATCTTGTTGTTGATCACTAAATTGGAAATGTTAGACGCAAACTCATGCGTTGCTGATATGTTTATAGCTGAGTAGACTGGAAAGGCCAGAGAGTCATGCACAAGGAAAACTAAACTGTTATGTAAAATATGGTGACCTCCGTACCATGTTTATAATTGGTGAAGACCTATGGCCTCTGACCTTTTGTTCCAAGTAAGCCACTCTTGGGTCTTGTTGCGCAATTCGAAGTGTGATCTCTCTTCAGACAGTGTCTCAGCTTCTTTTGAGCTGAGCAGTCATTTCACTTTCTCAGTTGCAAGTGTGCTCAGAACAGCAAGACTGCAGATCTGAAATATATCTCATAGATCAACAAAGAAGTTACTGATGAGAGGATTAAATAAGTACATCCCTGCTTTGAGAGGCTGGCCCATACCATACCCCTCATTTCTATTCCATCTACTCTAGGAGACATAAGGTTTTTGAAGACAGAGATGTCTCTGAACTGCATAACACCATGGTAAAGTCACTTCATTTTAGGAGTTGGAAGGCCTTACAGTGGGCTGTCCAATAGAACTTTCTGTGATGATTGAGTGTTCTCTGTGCTGTCTTACATGGAAGCCACTAGACACATGTGGCTACAGAGCACTTGAAATGGGGCTGGTGAGACAGAGACATTGAATTTCTAATTTTACTTAATTTTGATTATTTAAATCACCTCCTGTGACTAGTGACAACCATATTGAGCAACACAGCCTTAGAATCTCAAAAAATAGCTTCCCACTACAACCCTAAACAGATGGCCATTTCACCTCTACCTGACTATTTCCAGTAATTGGGTTCACATTTTCTCAGTAGCCCCATCCATAGTTGGATAGGTCCACTGGGACAAAGATCCTACCCTGATATGACATCAGAATTAGCCTCTGTTATCAGGTATGCATTTAGAAAGCACATTTAGGAATTTTTAAAGCATAGCTATGCATTTTTTTCTCACCTGGGCCTAGATTGGTGGAGAATTTCTGTCTTTGCCGTAGCAATTCACTCCCATGACTTTTGATGCTTTTCTCTTCTTTCTGGGCCAAGAGAGCAACAGTGACCATATGTCTTTGCTGATTTGATATGTTCTGTTCTGTGTCTTTTGGTCTAAGTTTCCTGGAGTTTGTTGTGAAAGAGTATTTCAAACTCTCGAAAAGGGTACCAAAGGAATAGTATTCCAAATTTTTAATTCTTTCTCTCTTATAAGAAAACGTTTCAGCTTGGTTTAGAGATTAGTCTAAATACCAGTCCTGGTTTTCCGTTGATGGGCTGTGGTGCAGGAGCTGATGCCACAGTCCTATTTGTCTCAGTCTTCTTTCTTTAAATGGAGGTGACTCTACTTTTCTTACTTGGGAAGATCAGTGAAATGCCACGGGACTGTGAACAACTTGAAGTGCTCCAAATGGGTAGTAACGCTTGGAGATGAGACATAAAATTCCGAAGTGCGTGGCCTTCCCCAGTGTGGAGGCCAGTGTAGATAAACGCCATCCCTTCACATCTGAAAGGCCCAGTGTCCACCCCTCCTAAGGTGGAAAGGGGGCCATGAAGACATGGATTTTTGTAACATTAAGATTTCTGTTCTCCTGTTTTGCAAGTGGAGAAATTATGAATAGAGAAAAAAGTAATAACGAAAGACTGAGCAGAGGAGGAAAGAAAAAAACAGGTCATAACATGGTACTCTGCTCTTAGTAGGGCCTTGTGCTCTGTATTCCACTGATGAGAGAAAAGAAACAACTTGAGAAGGCAGAGTTCCTCAGATTGATCCCATTCATTTTTATTTCTGTGTTCCTGGTCTTGACACATGTGTCTTAGTGATTGCATTTTTTAAAAAGTAGCACAGATTTTTGGAGCAAAATGGTGAAGGTTGAGCTAAAGTTAAGTCCAAACTGTATGTTAGAATCTATGTGTTTATTTGGTTTTTGAGTCCCAAATGAATTATTTAGTTGAGAAAAGAGTAAAGCAGGTTGATAAGTTGATTTTTTTTTTAAGGACAAAAGTTCATTTTCTGTCGTCAGAAAGAAAACACTGCCAGATCTACTGTGTAACTACTGCAAATGTGGGTTTATATAACTTTTGAGATTCATATATAGCCTATTACCTAGGTCTTTAATTCACTTTGTAAACACTAATCAGTCAGTAAACCACAGAGATGATTCAGCTTGAGTTACATTTTTCACTCTCAGCATGATAAAATCAAGAATAAAAATCTAATAGTTCAAATCAGTTACAATTCCTGAATGCCTGCTATGTCCCAAGAGTGAAAAGAGCTTTTAAAAGGCTGTATCTGTTCATAAGTGGCCTTAAGAATGAAAGCATATGGAAAGTAAATCAGTAACATATTTAAGTACTAGTTAGAACAACTAATAAGCCAGGGCAAGGCAGTACATTATTAATTACCAAAATTGAATGATGGATATTCAAGCAGTGAGATATCACTACTAAACTGGAGTCCTCAGGAAAGGCATAAAGGAATTGAAATTTGAGCCAGAAATGCATGAATGTGGACAATGAAACTATTCTGTCTGATACTGTGATGGTAAACACATAACATTATGTGTTTGGCAAAACCTGTAGAATGTGCCAAAGTGTGAAACTTAACGTAAACATGAACCTTAAAAGCTAGCGGAGGTGATAGAATTCCAGGTGAGCTATTTAAACATCTAAAAGATGATGCTGTAAAAGTGCTGCATTCAACGTGTCAGCAAATTTGGAAAACTCAGCAGTTACCACAGGACTGGAAAAGGTCAGTCACTTTTCATCCCAGTCTCAAAGTAGGGCAGTGTAAAAGAATGCTCAAAGTACTGGACAATTGTGCTCATTTCACATGCTAGTAAGGTTATGCTCAAAATCCTTCAAGTTAGGCTTCAGCAATACATAAGCCAATAACTTCCAGATGTACAAGCTGGGTTTAGAAAAGGCAGAGGAACCAGAGATCAAATTGCCAATATTAGTTGGATGGTAGAGAAAGCAAGGGAATTCCAGAAAAATATCTTCTTCTGCTTCATTGACTATGCTAAAGCCTTTGTGTGGATCACAACAAACTGGAAAATTCTTTAAGGGATGAGAATACCAGACCACCGTACCTGCCTCCTAAGAAACATGTATGCCAATCAAGAAGCAATAGCTAGAACTGGGCATGGAACGATGAACTGGTTCAAAATTGGGGAAATAGTACAACAAGGCTGTATATTGTCACCCTGTTTATTTAACATATGCAGAGTACATCGTGTGGAATGCCAGACTGGATGAATCGCAAGCTGGAATCAAGATTGCCAGGAGAAATATCAATAACCTCAGATATGCAGATGATCCCGTTGAATGGAAAAAAGCTAAGAGGAACTTAAGAGCCTCTTGATGAGAGTGAAAGAGAGTGAAAAAACTGACTTAAACTCAACATTCAAAAAACTAAGATCATGGCATCCAATCCCGACGCTTCATGGCAAATAGAAGGGGAAAAAGTAGAAACAGTGACAGATTTTCTTTTCTTGGGCTCCAAAATCACTGCGGATGTAACTGCAGCCAAGAAATTAAAACGCTTGCTCCTTGAAAGGAAAGCTATGACAAACCTAGACAGAATATTAAAAAGCAGAGACATCACTTTGCTGACAGAGGTCTGTATAGTCAAAGCTATGGTTCTTCCAGTAGTCATGTATGGACATGAGAGCTGGAAAAGACCCTGATGCTGGGGAAGATTGAAGGCAAAAGGAGAAGAGGGTAGCAGAAGATGAGACGGTTAGATAGCATCACAGACTCAACAGACATTGATTTGAGCAAACTCCAGAGACAGTGCAGGACAGGGAAGCCTGGTGTAACACAGTGCATGGAGTCACCAAGAGTCAGACATGACTTAGTGACTGAGTGACAAAAACCAGTCAATATTAGCTCGTTAATTATAATAAATGTTCCACTGCAAGATTTTAGTAATGGGCTGTGTTAGTTTGCTAGGACTGCTGTAACAAAGTACCACAAACTGGGTGGCTTAGAATAGAAATTTATTATCTCACAGTTCCAGAGACTAGAAATCAAAGTGTCAGCAGGGGCCCTCTGAAGACCCCAGGGAATGTCTCACTCCTAGCTGCTCATAGCCTGAGGCATTCCTGCTGCACCATATTCTCATGTGTTTGCCCATGATCTTCCCTCTGTGTATATCTGTCTCTAAGTCCAAATTTCCCCTTTTTATAAGGACACCAGTCATACAGGATTAGGGCCCATCCTAATACTCATCTTAACTTGACTACATGTGCAAAGACACAGTTTCTAAACAAGGTCACATTCTGAGGTGCTGGGGGTAGGACTTCAACATATCTTTTGGTGGGGAATACACAGTTCAGTGCAAACACAGAAACACCAGGTGGGGGTAAAGGTGAGGGAATAGATGGACACTCTACTTTCTGCTCAGTTTTTCCTTAAACTATGTTGTTCAGTCACTTAGTCATGTCTAACTCTTTGTGACCCCATGAACTGCAGCATGCCAGGCTTCTCTGTCCTTCACTAAGTCCCAGAGTTTGCTCAAACTCATGTCCATTGAGTCAATGATGCCATCCAACCATATCATCCTCTGATGCCCCCTTCTCCTCTTGCCCTCAATCTTTCCCAGCATCAGGGTCTTTTCCAATGAATCAGTTCTTTGCCTCAGGTGACCAAAGTATTGGAGTTTCAGTTTCAGCCCTTCCTAGCAATATTCAGGCTTGATTTCCTTTAGGATTGACTGATTTGATCTTCTTGCTGTTCAAAGGACTCTCAAGAGTCTTCTCCAGAACCACAGTTCAAAAGCATCCGTTCTTCAGTGCTCATTCTTCTTTATAGTCCAACTTTCACATCCATATATGACTACTGGAAAAACCATAACTTTGACTAGACAGACCTTTGCCAGCAAAATCATGTCTCTGCTTTTTGACACACTAGGTTTGTCATAGCTATTCTTTCAAGGAGCAAGTGTTTTTTTAATTTATAGCTGCAGTCACTGTCCGCAGTGATTTTGGAGTCTGAGAAAGTGAAATCTGACACTGTTTCCACATTTTCTCCATCTATTTGCCATGAAGTGATAGAACCAGATGCCATGATCTTAGTTTTTTGAATGTTGAGTTTTAAGTCAACATTTTCACTCTCCTCTTTCACCTTCATCAAGAGGCTCTTTAGTTTCTCTTCACTTCCTGCTATTAAAGTGGTATCATAGGCATATCTGAGATTATTGATATGTCTCTCAGCAATCTTGATTCAGCTTGTGATTCATCCAGCTGAAGTTTCACATGACGTACTCTGCATAGAAGTTAAATAAGCAAGGTGACAATTTATAGCCTTGATGTACTCCTTTCCCTATTTTGAACCAGTTCATTGTTCCTTCAACTTAAAACTACACTAAAAAAAATTAATTAAAAAAAATTTTTTAATTTAAAAAATATGATCCAGCACATAGCACATATTTGATTCATGTTGGTTACCTTTGAACGTTGCAGTGACTTAGCGTCCCTGACACAACAGATTTTATTCTTGATGTGTTCTGAGACCACTGTTGGCACTGCCCCAAATTCCAAGGACCTCCTGCAATCATTCACCATTCAGTCTATGATGATTTGAAGGTAGATAGAACCTAGCTTTCTCTACATATTTCTCCCCTTAATAATGGAGTACTGGCCAGCTGCTGCTACTAAGTCACTTCAGTCGTGTCCAACTCTGTGCAACCCAATAGATGGCAGTCCACGGGCTCTCCCATCTCTGGGATTTTCCAGGCAAGAACACTGGAGTGGGTTGCCATTTCCTTCTCCAGTACTGGCCAGCTAGCTACCAGAAGGCAATGGCACCCCACTCCAGTACTCTTGCCTGGAAAGTCCCATGGATGGAGGAGCCTGGTAGGTTGCAGTCCATGGGGTCGCTAGGAGTCGGACAAGACTGAGCGACTTCACGTTCACTTTTCACTTTCATGCATTGGAGAAAGAAATGGCAACTCACTCCAGTGTTCTTGCCTGGAGAATCCCAGGGACAGGGGAGCCTGGTAGGCTGCCATCTCTGGGGTCATGACTGAAGTGACTTAGCAGCAGTAGCAGCTACCACCTACTGCCTTGACTATTTTTACACCTGTGTGCATGTGTGTAAATACACATATTAATACATGCACATACACTCACACACACACAAACACATACACACCCACATATGTGCACACACATACACATTTAAGATGACTTCCTACCTTCCACCGACCCTGTCCCCAACAAAAGCAGAAACTAGTTCTCCTTATAAAGGTTTCTCAGGAAATATCTCTAGTGAAGGTCACATATCCATTAAGGAAAAAAAAAAACTTTGCAAAGGTAAAGTATAATACTAGTTAGAATTCTTGATTGAAAGACGCACATTCGAAATTAAACTCAATATTTTTAAGGAAAAGAATCCTAGATTGGATTTAATATGTAGATTTTAATTCCCAATACGGAGAGGGAAATGAATAAGGGAGGAAACAAAGAAAGTATCACAGAATGAGACACATAAAAAAAGGAAATGACAGAAGAGCTATTGATAAATATCTCCCCATCCCCCAAAAAGAAGTTGAGAGCAGAAAAGAAAGCAGAGAGAAGAAAAGGGGAGGAGGAAGCTTCAGGCTGCTCTGGCACAGAGGTGAGCCACGTGATAGACACACAGGAGGGTCACTCACGGCGCCAGTCACCTGTATCATCGGCTTGGCAGTGCCGTTACCCAAAGGAAGGGCAGCATGTTAAGTAATTTGAAATCTCTGACATTGACTTACTCCTTAATTGTACCAGCATAGACATGCCCTATTTTAAGAAAATCTGGTATTTGAGAACCCATATTGAAAAGACAGTTATATCAGTAGGTGATGGTTCTCCTGCCTTTGTAAAATGTTTTTTCTCCCTTGACAAAAGGAGTCACACCAAGGTTTTTCAGTAGCATGACTACAATCTCCCCAGCACAAAAATTTAGATTTTCATAAAGCTTTTCAAGAACCCATCTGTCACATTCGTGGATAATATCTCCCTTCGTCTGCGTCTGTCTATCAAGCTACTCTGTCCACTTGCGACACTCATGAGCTCCACTGTTTACAGAAGCTCTCTGCCTTGACATGTCATCACTTGGTTGATGGAGAGTTTGTTTCCTGTCCAATGTTACTGGAAGGAGTTCAGCATCGACTGGGGGTCAGGGAGGAAATGAGAGATTACTAGCTGAGGACATGGGAGCTGCTGCTTCCAAAAGGGGAAATTCATTTACAGTTCTCCCCAGACGTGCCTCCCCTTACGGGGAACAGTGCCAGGGAGGTTCAGAGAAGTTCTGTGATGATATGAGGGTGTGAGGATGGAGAAGACTTCCAGCTCCATCCTACAGTGGGACCAGCAAAGAGCCATTTTCACAAGCACAGACAACTTCCCCCCAAACACAGCACGTGACAGTCATCCCGCACCACCCGGTACAGAAATGTGCTTCTTCCACCACCTCAAGTGTACCCGTCACACATCCGCCAAGCAGAGCCCAGAAAGCCCTCATGTGTATAAATGCTTCATAGAGCGCTCACTCCCTCTCTCCTCCTCCTAGTGCCTTACTTCATTCAACGAGCAAACACCTGGTTAGGTAGAGTTCCTATACGGTTGAAGGAGAAAAACACCCAAATAATAAAAGATGGGATCTGCTTGCAATGTGGGAGACCCAGGTTCGATCCCTGGGTCAGAAGATCCCCTGGAGAAGGGAATGACAACCCACTCCAGTATTCTTGCCTGGAGAATCCCCTGGACGGAGGAGCCTTGCAGGCTCCAGGACATGGGGTCATAAAGAGTTGGACATGACTGAGTGGCAAACACACACACACACACACACACACACACACACACACACGATAGAAGGTGAGGAGTAGGAGGACGGAATGGGTCGGGGAAAAAATTTGTGTGGGTCGAGAGCCGGTGAGGGTGGCCAACCACAGTGACCATGTGATGTTAATTAGCTGCACTCCCCGAATGCCCCAGGATGCTGCTTGGCTCTGCCAGCCGTGCGCATCTTCGGCCTGCTTGGAAATGTTTGTTTCACCACTCATAGGCACCTGCACTAGAGGCATAGTCTGAGAAAAAACCCAGCCGCGGCTGCCAGCGAACCACCAGCACGACTCCTCGGCTTAAGGAGGCTGGAGCGAGACCCAGAGGCTTAGAGGCTGCTCTTTAAGCTACTTAGATAAATTAAGAAAAGTGAAATTGTTTGCTTACAGACAGAACCTCTTTCTCCCGTTTCTGTTTGCTGTTGCTATAGTTATTCCAGAAGTGGTGCATATACGACAAAAGACTTCACTGAAGGCAGGAAGGAGAAGCCTTTGCCCCACTGCATCCAGCTCTCAGGCCACGGAGGTCTGGTCCCGCTGCTCCCAGGGCAGTCCTCACGCACCCTGCATTGTGCTCAGAACAGGAGCCCACCCCAGGGAGACACGTGGCCTCTCAGGAGACCCTCGGACCACTTTCTTTTTTTTCCATTCTGATAACTATGGAGAGATCAGACTGAGAAATATAAAGAAATTTTTTTCTTGGTTGCTGAAAGTAATTTTTCAAAAAAGAAAACGGGTTTTTTTCCTTTATAACTAGCTAAATATTTGGAAAGAACTCTTTGTAAGAGGCAGATAGAAAAACACTGAAAAGTCAAAAATCCCCAAATAAACACCCAAATTTGAATTTCTAAAGGATTTATGAGCAGTATAAATAATACCTTAGGGAATAAGAAGGGAGGCTGAATTCAAACGTTGTATCGTTTTGTTTTGGTTGGCTAAGATTTTATTTTTGTTTTTGTGGGTTTTTTTAAGGGGGGAAATGCTTGGAAAAATAAAAGCATCTAGTGATTTCAGAAGGTTTCTGAACTTGGCCTTAAAGTCTAGGTTTTGCTTTTCACTCCCTCACACAAAGATGCCATTAGGGGATGGCTTCAGGTTTTGCCCGTCTCTCTCTTCTTACGCAGGGCAAATGGCTTGTCTCATGTGCACAGAAAGGGCTGGAAAATATTTTTTGTGATCTGAGTGCAGCAGAGTCTAGGATTCCAGAGGAAGTGGAGGCCTCCCGCTCCACACAGGAAACAATCTTCAAGCAGGCCTTAAATGCCAGATTCCAGGCCGAGTTTAACTAACCACTGACAGCTCTGTAAACAAAGCAAGGACAAAAAGAGCCCGCTTCCCCTTTTCTGGTAGTCATTTTGGGTTTGGGGGCTGCAGGGGAATTCTGGAATACTTGACTCCATGGCACAGAGACGCAGGAAAAGCGGACTTCTCAGTTGAAGAGCTGGAAAGGGAAGATCTTTCTGGGATTAAAACCATCACAGAGGAGGTAGGAAAGAAGAAAATGGTTGGGTTACAAAGAGCAGCGACTTCTGAGCTCTGAAAACAGTTTGATCATATGTAACTGCTTTGAAAAATGCTGCTGCACTGTTTAGTCATGGTACTCTTGCTGTGGTCTTTATTATCGTTTTGATATTAATATTCTTTTAGGATATGCAAATGATGCCTAGATGCTTGTATTGTTTTCTTTCTTTCTTTACTTCTGCTTTTCTCTTAGCTCCAGACATTCCTTGTCTTGCCACTTTTCTTTTTCTCACTTGTGTTCCTCTTTCCTCTTTCTTTGTTCACTGATTTTTATAACTTTGGTCTGTAGTTCAGCAGGTTACAAAGAACAAGATCATTCAGTAGCTTTCGAGTGATCCCAGCAATATTTCAAGTCGTCAGACCTGTCTCTCAAGGTCTTTGCTTTAAAAAAAAAAAAAAAAAAACTTGTAATTCTGGGATTTTACTTATCTGTCTCTAAGTTGCATGAATGGGACTGAATTTAGCACAAAAAGGACACAGCTTGGCTTGGGAGTCAGAAATTGATCACTGGCTACCTCATTCATCTTCTAAAGTGTTTTTCTTAAGAATAAAGAAAAGGGGGATAAAATAATGGTGAGGGGCTAAGATGACTCATCTATAATATCGATTTTGCTTCCTCCCCTTTAGATCCAGACGTTCTCTGGTCTCCCTAAATCTGAACCCACACCATGGATGATTTTGAACGTCGCAGAGAACTCAGGAGGCAAAAGCGAGAAGAGATGCGTCTGGAAGCAGAAAGGTAAGGTTTCTCTGTTCTGTTATCCACAATATTGGTTTCAGGCCTCGAAGATCACTGGCCTCGAGGGCCAAATATATGGCACACTAAACTGTTTGCAAAAGCAGTTGTAGAAAATATTCCCAGCCATTAAGACTCTAAATTTTGGGCAAACAAACATCAAGAAAAAGAGAGATTGGAGATTTAATCTGTGTCTTTCATATTACCCATAGACTTTTAAATGACAAAGACAATGTATGGATAAAAGTTTTTAAATCACTTGTAATATTGAAATGCCAAAAAAAAAAAAAGGCAAATATTGAATACTGGAACCATTTAGGAAATGGAAGTCTTCAGTCTGAAAGAATAAAGGCAGTAAGATCCGGATGGACCTCCGTACAAATTTTTATTCTTATGAGAAAAGCAGCCAAATCCAGTAATGGACATATTATGGGTTGGTAGCTGGCAGAGTGTGTTATTGTGGAGATTCTAATTGAAAGTTGTTGTGTTGTGTGAGGCCTCTGTTGTGTTGACTTTCAAGGGCAGGTTGGGGAAATAAAGCAGTGACATACAACACACAGAACATAAAGGCATCTTTTAAATCTTTAGGTCTTGGAGCAAAGGACAGTGGCATTTAATGTGACTTAACTCAGACATTCATTTGAGAAAGCAGAATAGGCATTCACAGAAAGAAAAATGTTAAACAGTTATTTAAAATCAAATAAATTTGCCTCATAATATTAGTAATTCCAAAAGATGATAATAAGATAATACCTTAGTGATTCTGTAGTAGAAAACTAGAAACTTAGACTGATAGCAAAATATATTTAAAGCATGTGCTAAATTGCTTCAGTCATGTGTGACTCTTTGTGACTGGTAGCCTGTCAGGCTCCTCTCTCCATGGGGATTCTCAAGGCAAGAATACCAGAGTGGGCTGCTGTGCCCTCCTCCAGGATTTAAAGCATGGGATCTACTTATTTGTGTAGAGAATCCAAAAGAAGAAGGTAAGATTACTGCCTTTGATTAAGTTGGTCAGAGTAGATTGCTGTATGCCACATGATACCATGAACAGTACCTGGGCTTCATAGGTTCAGATCCCACCTCTCACTTATGAGCTCTGTGGCCATGAGCAAGTAACTTCTCTCTACACCACAGCTGCCTTCTTTGTAAAATAGGCATAATATCTATGGAGCTTCTGTGGTGGTTGTGAAGATTATTGAACTTAATAAATGGCCTAGACTAGTACCTGGCACATAAATAAGCGTATGTTACTATTTTTTTATTGGAGTATAATTGCATCACAGTGTCACGTTAGTTTCTACTGTACAATGAAGTGAGTCAGCTATATATATACACGTATATCCCCTCCCTCTTGAGCGTCCCTCCCACCCCACCCCGACATCCCACCCCCTAGGTCATCACAGAGCACAGAGCTGAGCTTCCATGCAATCAGCAACTTCCCACTAGCCAGCTAGTATACACATGGTAGTGTATACATGTCAGTGCGATGTTCCCAGTTCGTCCCGCCCTCCCCTTCCCCCGCTGTGTCCACACATCCTTTCTATACATCTGCATCTCTATTCCTGCCCTGCAAACAGGCTCATTTGTACCATCTTTCTTGTATGTTATTATTTTTCAAAACCATTATCCTTGGCTAAACAAGTAAGAAACAACAGAGCGATATAACCAGAACTAAAAATTAATGCCAGGAAAAGGCAGTTATCATACTGCGATGAAACTAGCCAGGAAAGGCTCCCTGGAAGTGGAGAGTTATGGAGGAAGTTAACAATGGTGATGATGAATGAATACAAGGGGTGGGGGCGGGGCTGTGGAGAGGCGGGAGTGACATCTGCAGAAGCTCAGAGGTGGGAATAAGAATCCTGGTGCAAGAAACCTGTTGAGTGCTTAGGGAAGAATGAGTTAGATTTGTATATCTTGGGTGTTTCTATTTCATATAAAAGGCAACAGAGACTTCACCAAGAATGAAAACATACTGTGGGATGTTATCTACAGTGGGCTAGAGTGTGGGGGTACTGGAAGTGTTAGTGTTGAACACACGGTGATGAGGACTGAATCAGGGCAGCAAATATGGAAATGAAGATCAAATGTGAGCATCTTTAGAGGGAGAATTAGCAAATCTTTCAGGAGAGGGAGAAACTCAAGACAATCCCACAGATTATAAGTCTGGGGAACTTTAAGGGGAAACTGGGAAGTGTTGCATGCTTGGGTAGGCATGGGGAGAGTGCTTAATTTCAGGTAGAAACCACATCCAAAAAAGAGATTTCCTTCAGGCGTTGAAAGATAGACACTCCAATCTTTGTTCAAAATGGGAGAAAAATTATCATTAGAGAAGTTGGCTTGGGCAGACTCAATGTAGCAATGGTAGCACAAAAACAGAAAATGGATGGCAGCAATGGTGATATGAAAGCAAGTGGAGACAGAGAGAGGTCATAAATACGTAATGGATGGACTGCCCTGGTGGTCCAGTGATTGAGACTTTGCCTTCCACCTCAGGGTGCAGGTTCAATCCCTGGTCAGGGAGTTAAGACCCCACATGCCTCATGGCCAAAAACCAAAGCAGAAAACAGAAGCAATATTGCAACAAATTCATTAAAGACTTTAAAAATGGTCCACATCAAAAAAGAAAAAATAATGTTTAAAAAAAATAAAAGATGAAATGGAAACCATCACAGGCAACAAAAAATTAGGGAGAGGAGGAGAACCGGGGATAGCATGAGACAACCATGATGAGTGTACATGGAAGTCCTGTAGGGATGTCCAGACCCACTGGAGTGTACTTATCCTTTCCAATGATGTGTTATGTGACCTCAGTTTCTCCTGAAAGTCTACAAGATGCTGTACCCTGCGAATATTTATTCAGCATCAGCGCTATGCTAGGAACAGTGGAAAATGGGGAAATATAAAGAGACATAGTTTCTGTCTTTATATTCCTCATGATGTGCTAGGAAACCAAAGTAGAGCAGAATCAGAATACAGACCAGGCCAGGGGCAGATCCAACAGAATTGAGGCTAGAGGGATTCAAGAGTGGGTACAGGAAGCTGGGCATCAGGCTAGGTCAGTATCTTCAACTTCCTCCTTGATTGTGTGAATTGGGAAACGGGAACTCAACAGGAGAGGAATAATAGGATGAATTTGTTGTGGTTACCCCCATACTATAATTACAGTGAATGAGCTAAATTCTTTTAGAATTTTGCCTAAGAATTTTCCATACATCTATACAGTTTGTTCCCTCTAGTTTTTTGTTTTGTGTGGAAGGATATGTCTTCCTTTAAAGTCAATCGTAAAAGAAATGCACCCAGTAAAGCTTAGCTAGGTACACTTAATAACCTAAAACAAATTCACACAAATTTGTACTACCCTTGTTTAACTTACGTTTCTTCAGGGGTATTATAGTTCGTGTGACTCCTTTTCTTTCTTTCTTTTTTTTTTTTTTTTAGAGAAATACTTAAGTACTTCCTTATATTTGTACTTATTAAGTTTAATGTTTCAAGGGGAACACTTTAGTTATGTTATTCTGTAATTTGTTAAGCAATCCCATGTTCACCCTATAGGATTTTGTAAAATCTGATCATTTATGGAAATGGTAAAGGTCAGGCTTTATGGTCCAGCCAACTTTGATGGGAAATTTCAGGGTGTGTACAGGAAACAGATGTCCAGAATCAGGAATTAAGCGCCATCTCAAAGCATCTGAAAGGGCATAAGACCCTGGGCAAGTCCCTCTTCTTTTGGCTTTAAATCTTGGCTTCTTCATCTGTGACTGGAGTAGGGGATTGGCGATAATTTTTATTTTCCTTTTGCTTTTGGTATTGTCTAATTTTTACAATGATCATGTGTTTCTTGGCTTAAAAGCAAATAAAACAATAAGGCAGATTTCCATTTTGAAAAATAAGATTCTATGGGCTTTGGCATTGTACCTGGGGTCAGGATGGAGAAGATCAAATTCTCCTTTGGGTTTATGGAACTAAAAGAAAGAACTCAGCCTTGATCTGGAATGGCCCTAAAGCTCAGGGCTGCAAGCTCATTCATTCACTCACTCACTCATTTAACAAATTTTATTGGGCTTCTACTCTGCCTCAAGCTCATTTAACAAATTTTATTGGGCTTCTACTCTGCCTCAAGCTTTATTTTAGGGCACTGAGGATAGACCAACAGAATGACAGAATTGGGGCAAGTGTGCTTAATGCTTTTCAACCTGTGTAAAACCAGGTGGTGATCAAGCAACTATACTCATATGTCCTTAAATGTAATATGTACTCTGATATTCACTGATAGTTTTTAAAGTTTTTGTATGCTGTACCCCTGCAGAGAGTGTGGGGAAAATGGTAACACAGAGAAGAAGCTGTTGACTTTTCCTCTTCTTACCCACAAACCCTTTCCAAATAAAAATACCCTGTTATTTTAATTAGTTGTTATTGAATTTGACTAGCAATGATAAATAATTTAAAACTTGTACTCTCACCAGATGTTAAAACCACAAATTAAAATGAACCAGATTCTTTTCACATTTCATTCCTCAGAAATAGAGTTTTAAAAAAGATTACTTAAAAAGATAACTGTACATTTTGGGCCACGCTGGCTTTTCAGGGTTTGGGACTGACAATTCTTCACTGCACCTCAACTGCCTTGAGACGCTTGTGCTCACACGTCATTCCAAGGGTTTGCAGTCCAGAGCATTTCAAATCATTTTTCCTGCCATCACCTACACTGGGAACCTAGTTACATCAAACATATACTCCCCTTCTTTGCCGTGTCCTTAACCTATGCATCTTTTTACTATTCACTTGTCCAACATACTCTGTATTTTTGCCTAGTGAATCATATGGACAGAAGAGCTTGGCAAGCCCCAGTCCATGGGGTCATGAAGAGTTGGACATGACTGAGCTATTAACCCTTGTCCTTCACTTGACTTTCAGTCTGAGTCCTTAAGATGAAGACTTTAGAGTTGGTAAAGGAAGTACTTCATTCAGTCTTTAGATCTGGTAAAAATCCAGACTATCTATTGTATCTATTCGGTACAAAAAAGTATGGAGTATCTCTAAAGTACAAGATACTATATTGAACCAAAGGGATGAGTTCTCACCAATCCATGCAGTATCCCAACAGCCACGAAGCGCGTATCATAGATGAATTAGTAACTTTAGAGCCAACTTGATCAAAAGGGGAAGAAAAAAATTTCAATAGCAGGAATGAATTCAGCAGGTAATCTGTGAAAATCCTAAATGTTTTGTTTCTAAGAAAAAATGCTATTGTATACATCTCAAATTAAACTGTACCTCTGAATCAATTACCTATTTGAACAAACAATTTGTTTTGCTGTCTATTATTCTTTACCTATGTCATGGGGATACAAAATGAATAGGTATATTCATTCGTTCTCCTTCCC
The DNA here is from genome assembly GCF_016772045.2 of Ovis aries. Classification (NCBI taxonomy): domain Eukaryota; kingdom Metazoa; phylum Chordata; class Mammalia; order Artiodactyla; family Bovidae; genus Ovis; species Ovis aries. Next base: position 100,235,164 of record NC_056057.1, read on the forward strand.
TTTCTGTTCTTTTATTTCAATCCCTTTCTACCTCTGTCTCTGTATTCCTTTTCTTTCTTCAAAATTTTTGGCATGCTGAACAGCATGTGGGATCTTAGACCCCAACCAGGGATCGAAGCCGTGCGCTTTGCAGTGGAAGCATAGAGTCTTAACCACTGGAAGTTCTGTCTCAAAAAAAAAAAAAAAAAGAGGAAGAAGTTCTGCCTCTGTATTTCTTAGTGCATCTTGATGTGTTTTCCCCTGGTCCATGTGCATCTTTATCCACACTCGATCCGCTTGTTTCTGTTTCCATCTCCTCCTACTTATCTATCCTGGATTATGCGTAAATGTCCTTTTGTATCATCAGGGAATACATTTTCAAAGGGGAAAATGTAGGGTAAAGTGATACATTTTCAAAGAGGTCAAGTTCAGCTCTCTCTCTGTTTAACAAGTACCACCCCTCTCCAAATGCCAAGCATTTTATGTGTATCTGGCAAAAATGGACTGGACACAGCACCAATAAAACGTATGTGTGAATAAAACACACGTTCTGTGTAAACGAAGCAACACGGAGAGGCCTAACAGTGAGAGGCAGTAGAGCTTAGCAGTCAAGGGCATGGACTTGAGCAATACACAGCTGTGCTGTCAAATCCAAGGTCTGCTGCTAATTAGCTACATGATCTTACATATTATTCATTCTTCCTAACATTCTTTTTCATTATCTGTAAAATGGGGGAATTAAGACTATCCACTTCATAGGGTTTTTGTGGGGATATAAAGAGATAATACATGTAAGTATTAAAACAGTACTAATCATCTAGTGTTTATTATTTAAATAATAATCAACTATTATTTAAATTATTTAAATAATAATTATTTATTACTCATTGGATTACTTTTATTTATAGACTGTTATTCAATAAACATCAATATTAAATTATTCATCTAATCTGATTCTACACAACACACAAAGAATTGAAGAAATATTTTACCAAAAAAAAAAATATTTACCATAAAACAAAACAAAATAAAAAATATGAAGGTTTTCTTTCTACACTTCTCAAAGGACACAGGAACCTTAGGAAGATGAGGAGCAAGAATTTGCTGTTGAGTGAAGAGTTTTGAGGATGTGACTGGTAACAAGGTCTGTCTCAGTAAGAAGTTCAGTTCAGTTCAGTCACTCAGTCGTGTCTGACTCTTTGCAACCCCATGGACTGCAGCATGCCAGGCTTCCCTGTCCATCACCAGCTCCTGGAATTTGCTCAAACTCATGTCCATAGAGTCAGTGATGCCATCCAACCATCTCATCCTCTGTCATCCCCTTCTCCTCGTGCCTTCAATCTTTCCCAGCATCAGGGTCTTTTCAGATGAGTCAGCTCTTCGCATCAGGTGGACAAAGTATTGGAGCTTTAGCTTCATCATCAGTCCTTCCAATGAATATACAGGACTGATTTCCTGTAGGATTGGCTGGTTTGTGAACTCTTTAGGGTTGACTGGTTTGAAGAGTTCACACCAATTTAAACTGAGATCTTCTATTACGTTTGGACAAAAGTGTTTGGAGCTTTGATGTATCTGCTGAGAAACCTGCAGTGATGATTTATCCATGAAGAGAGCTTGAGTGAGACATGCTTTTCCCTGCATTTAGCTTGCTTTCAAAAGCAGCTCTCTTGCTTTCCAAGACATGCACTCATTGCATTCCCAGCTCCTGCTTTCCATACCCGAATGTGAGTTTCTCTTTCTGATCAGAAGAAAGGCTGCTCTTGTACAGTTGGTATCAGATTCAGAGGCTCATATATGTAAATAGAGGGAGCAAAAGCACTCATGCTCTTGTCATCGTTCATACATTTTTATAGGCCTCTGAAATATACTGATGATTAGACATTTGAAAGTAAATATTTTTACTTCACTAAAAAAAAAAAAAACAACAGTTTTTTAAAGTTCATTGAGGCTAAGTAGTGCCCTCCCAGAACTCTATCACTGAAACCTTTTTACATGATTTAATGGTGTGACCAATCAATGATTATACAAAAACACTTTTATTTACAGGGCTTAGCGCTGTGACATTGAAATTTCAAATCAAAGCAGTTTTTTGTTACTCTGTAATCAGAAAATTATTTTCAATTAGGAAGTTAAATAAAATATTCCTTTGAAACTGTCTAAATTATTAGAGGAGTTAAATTTGCTCAAAACTTCCCTTCAGTTCTCTCAGCAAATTCATCACTCCAAGGGAGCAAAAAATTGTTAAGATTTGTATCTGCATTTTTACTTTTAAGTTAAAAGATTTTTTTAAAATAATTCATTTGAAAGAGATTTTAAAATATTTCTGTAAGGTTCTTATATTTATTTGATGTTATGTAGGGTCAGCCTAACTTGAATATAGGGACACTGAGAGAAGGAGGTAATTTTCACTTAAAGGATCTTTAATTATTCATTTGTGTCTAGTCACATGAAAAATCAAAATATATACACATATTCATATTCTCACTCTCTTTCTCACACTTCATAAATAGACATTATTTATTGCCTCTATTGATGTATAAATGATCAAATTATAAACGATGAAGATGGCGTAGTTGGACCAATTTCCACTAACCTAACAATTCCTCTAGTCCTAAAAGTATCCTACTTTATGATGATCGGTAGATCAAGAATTCAGGATCTGCCCGAGGTGATACTTGTTCAGTAGGAATGAAAAATCCAGGTTCTTAAGGGCTTCACATGCTGACCCATAACTTCATTCTTAGCTGGAAAAAAACTGTGACACATACATGAGTCAATATACTTATAGTTTAAAACAGCACTGAAAAAAAGAGAAATAAATAAAATAGTACTGAAATTTTCTAAACAATTTCTATATGTGACTCATAATGTATCGATCTTCACTCGCCTGAAGAGAGACAGGACAATGTAGTGGGTGAGTACGTGAATGATGAAGTCTGACAGACTCGAGCTCCAGTCCTGACTTTGACAACTACTGGTTGGGTAACCTCATGACAAATGACTTAAACATCTCATGCTTCAATTTCTTTATGTATAAAAATGGGGATAATTATTCTACCTTACAGGATCCTTGTCAACAATAAGCTAGTTAACCCATGTAGGCAGATCAGCACAATGACTGGCATAGAATATATGCTCAATAAATGTTAGATATTATTATTAAAGTCATATTAATGTTTTGGTAGGCTTTTGGTACAAAATAATATTTTACTGGGTTTGAATTTTCACTTATCTATCAGGTCAGTCATTGTGATTTGTTTCATCCTTCTTTCCTATACTGATCTGTATATTTGCTAAGACAGTTGCTAAGATACTTGCTGAATACTTTCTACTGAAGTTGGGAAAGAATGAAAACTTCTGACCATGAATAAGTCTACTGCACAAATAAAATTGCTGTATGAGGATTTCAAAATCACATATTATAGCTATGAAATTAATCATTCATTATGTCTTTATCTTAAATATAGCATATAAAACTTAACTCAGAATATTACCTGAAGAGTTCAATTCAGCAAAAATAGTTCTCAAGTTGAAAAAGTATAACCAGATTTTTCATCCAGTGTTAAAAAGGAAAAGAAACCATCATTTGTTTAGCATCAGCCACGTGCCAGGCTAAATGATGCACTTTATACACTGTGTGTGTGTGTGTGTGTGTGTGTGCTCAGTCACTCAGTCATGCATGACTCTTTGCAGCCCCATGGACTGTAGCCCAGGTTCCTCTGCCCATGGAATTTTCCAGGCAAGAATACCAGAGTGGATTGCCATTTCCTACCCAAGGATCTTCCACACCCAGGGATCAAAACTGTGTCTCTTGCATCTCCTGCATTGGCAGGCCGATTTTTTATGTCTCTAGAACCACCGGGAAAGCCCCTATACACCTTATATCATGTAATTATCTAAACAGTTGTATGACATTATCTTAGTTTGTTCACTCTGTTATAACAGAATACCATAGGTTGAGTGGTTTATAAACAATAGAACTTTGTCACAGTTCCAGAGGCTAAAATGTCCAAGATGAAGCCAGCAGCAGAATCTCTGTGGTGCGGGTCCGCTTCCTGGCTCACAGACATCTTCTTACTGTGTCCCCTCCTGGCAGAAGGAGTGAGGGAACTCTCTGAGGTCTTGTTGAAAAAGGGCACTTACCCCATTCATGAGGGTCCCACCTTCATGACCTGATCACCTCTCAGTCCCCAACTCTAAATACCATCACATTGGGGATTAGGTTTCCACATACGGATCTAGTGGGGGGACCCATTCAGTTCACAGCAGACCTGGATATTATTATCCCTATTTTGTAGCTGAGGAAACTGCATGTCTGAAAGATTAAGTTATATGTCCAAATTCATATAGCTGTGGACTACAGTCTGGTTCTGCCTGCCCCAAGTCTCAAAACCTTTTCACTGTAATAAATTGATCAATAGAATTTTTCGTGTTTCAACTGGCTGTCTTGGCTGAAGATCCATCATCTCTACAATGCCAAAATAACTCCCTTAGATGAGGAGGGGAATCATTCAAAGAAGTTATATGGCAACAGAGAAAATGAGGTTATTGGGCTTGATTGAACTGCCTTTTATGCTTATTCAGGTAAATTACTTACATGTGTAGACAAAGTCATTGTTTTCTTTTCCCTCAAAAAAAAAAAAAATCTCCCATGTTATTCCCATTTCACAGAAAAATAGAAACAGAGAAGATCAAATTTTCTCCCTCCTAGCCAAAGGAGGTTGTTAGCATAAATCCTCTTGACTTTTCTCTGGACTTTTCTCAATAAGATTGTGTTCACCATTAGGATGGGACTTAGTCACATCATCACGCATGAAATCTTATGGCTGCCACTAACTTTATAGATAATCTGCTTCTTTTTCATTTTTGGACCACACACTACTTTGAGTCTCTGATGAAAGCTATAGACACTCCCCCAAGAAAAATTTATATATTCACCCACAAAACTTGGCACTTGCTTTCAGTGGTGTCATGGTCCTCTATCCACAGACCTCGTGGGGGCCTTGAGCATGGGGCCAAGAATCCCTGATCTAATGAATATTCAAAGTTCATTTTACATAAGAAGAAACTCATCTCAAGGGATGCAGACCTCCTCAAGATCACCCAGCTAAGCTGGGGCAGAGCCTGCTGGCACAGTGCAGGCTCCTGAATGAATGGAATTGTCTATAAAGATGCCATGGCTATTGATTAGGAAAATAGAGCATACTTTGGGGAAAATAGTGTATACTATAGTGTAAGATGTTTTTTAAATTTAAAAACAGCTTTTGGATAATATTACAAAATAAGAGGAGACTGTAAGATTATTTCACAGTGAGTAAAATGAAAAGCAAAGAAAGTAGATAGGCACAATGAAAAGTTAATTGTTAGCAACTAGGAATCGAACTTTGCCATCTTAGTCAAGAAGGAAAAGAAAACTGTGGTGATTTTCCAAAGAGAACCCTGTTGCCATCAATTTTGGAAGTATTTTATTTGACGTATGTTGTCTTGGCAAGATTTCTTTATACCAAGCTCAATTATGATACTGAGTTATCATGTAGGATTTCTCCTTCCTTACCAGTTTCGTTTGAGCAATTCAAACACATCAAAGGATTTTTCTCCCTAAAACTGAGAGAGGTAAGAACTGATATGATCAAAGAGGATCTTGTGTTTCACCTTTATCACGACAATCTTTTGGGAGAATGGGCAGATTTGAGTGGCACACAGACATGAGGATGTATCCCAGAAAGCAAAATCACGCAGACTTGGGTGTGAGTCCTGGCTGGGTTAGGAAAGATGATTCTACGTAGTCTCTCCGAGCCCATTTTCTCATCAGAAAAATGGCCTCATAACAGTTCCTTCTCATGGGGTTTCATATAGATTACAAAGCACTAGGTAGATAGATGACTGATGATAGGCAAATGGATAGATAGATGATAGTAGAATATATATGCTATATGTGGCATGAATACATGATACCTAGATATGATTGAAAAGCAAAAGTGACAGTGTTAGTTGCTCAGTCATGTCCTACTCTTTGCAACCCCATGCACTATAGCCCACCAGGCTCCTCTGTCCATAGAATTCTCCAGGCAAGCATACTGGAGTGGGTTGCCATGCCTTTCTCTTGGGGATTTTCCAGACCCAGAGATCAAACCTGGGTCTCCTGCATTGCAGGCAGATTCTTTACCATCTGAGCCACCAGGGAAGCCCCATGATTAGTGCGTGGTAAATGTTACCTGTCGGTGCTAGTTTTCAGCTGGCTAGAAGACAGAGTTGGAGAAGGCAATGGCACCCTACTCCAGTACTCTTGCCTGGAAAGTCCCATGGATGGAGGAGCCTGGTGGGCTGCAGTCCATGGGGTCGCTACTAGTCAGACACAACTGAGTGACGTCACTTTCACTTTCCACTTTCATGCGCTGGAGAAGGAAATGGCAACCCACTCCAGTGTTCTTGCCTGGAGAATCCCAGGGACAGGGGAGCCTGGTGGGCTGCTGTCTATGGAGTTGCACAGAGTCGGACACGACTGAAGCGACTTAGCAGCAGCAGCAGAAGACAGAGTAAGGAAGGAGCTATTGGGAAAGCCCTCTCCAAAGTCATCTCCCAAGAAACTCGACTCCTCTCCAGCTACATTCTGGGGTTTCTGAATCACTGAGCATGTGCACAGACCCCATGTCTTCAGACAATCTGGTTTCCAATCTGCTGATGCTGCTAAGTCGCTTCAGTCGTGTCCGGCTCTGTCCGACCCCATAGATGGCAGCCCACCAGGCTCCTCCATCCATGGGATTTTCCAGGCAAGAGTACTGGAGTGGGGTGCCATTGCCTTCTCCGGTTTCCAATCTACTCTATTTCAAATCTGTTCTAGCAGTCACTTTGCAACCAATGGGAGAGTTATGGATATGAAGTCTCCATGCTGAAAATAAAATCTACCTCCTTATTTTAAAGTCTTTTCTTCTTCCATACTAGTTTGAAACCAAGATTAAAAATATAGGGTAGTCTGGTATCTAACATATCAAGATTTTTTATCTTGATAATTTATGTATTAGTTAATCACATATTCTAAATAGTTTTTTTTTCCTAGTTGAATTAAGGTCTTTTTTTCATATTACATAATTGTGGTTTCAATACAGCTAAAGAAGTAACTTAAAGACTCTCAACATAAAACTGTACTAATAAAGAAGTTATGTGCCTAATTTTTACAAAATAACTTTTAATCACTTTATTCTAAATTAGTAATTTTATTCATTTTAGTTATGAAAAGACAATACATACAAAATAATATTATGTAATGTATACAGAGATTATAGAGCTTCCCCGGTGGCTCAGGAGAGTGCAGGAGACAAAGTTTGATCCCTGGGTTTGGAAGATCCCCTGGAGAAAGGAAATGGCAACCCACTCCAGTATTCTTGCCTGGGAAATCCCAATCCATGGGGTTGCAGTAGAGTCAGACACAACTGGGCAACTAGACAACAACAATGCAGAGGTTATAAATCATTGTAATGCATACACTATAAACTTGTCATTCATCTTAAGACCTAGAATATTTCTAGTACCACTGAAACTCCCTCTCCAACCCATTCCCTTGCCACCACCCCCTCACCCACAGAATTAACTAGAACCTTGAGAAATAAAATTCTAAATAAGATAATATGAACTTAGGTCATAGTTTTTCTAGGACCCTATGATCCGAAGTTTTCCAAAGATTCTTTCCAGACTCAAGTGAAGGTGTTCATGAGAAGCCCACTATTCTCTGAGAGGGCAACAAATTTGCCTTTCTAAACACAGAGGACCAAAGACGTTCTTCTATGTCTATAGCTGGGAACTTTGGAGAAGTATTACAAACAAAGAATTCTCTACAAGCAAAGAATGCTCATCAAAATCAAATAAAGTGTAATGAAGGCTATCAAATACGTATGCTGAAGACATCTATTCTGCTCACTGGTTTTCTGATTGACCAGCCAAGTATAAGAGATCTGCACTGCAGCCATCATTTGACCAGGTGGGAATGGTGGACAGGAATGATTACAGACTATTCCAAATTCTTATTCAAGGAGAATCTATCTCAATTGCTTTGAAGTCTTCTAGGGAAATTCTTGACCTTTATTAGCCCAAAAGTTCTTAACATTGTTACAAGAACATACCACTGGATGTGAAACACGAGCATGTTGGAATGAACAGTGGCTATATAAATGGATTCTTATCCATCTGTGAATGAAGTTAAAGAAGAAGAATGTGCATACCTTATGAGCAAAACCAGTTCTTTTCATGAGTTTGCTATATAATAGGCAAAGTTCACCAGGAGTCGGAAAATCAGTTTTCAGCCTGATAAATCTTCATTAATATTCAGATTCTTCCATTTAAAAATCTTTATGAGTCTGTGGAAAAGTATAAATTTGAACTATTTGTAAATAAAGGATTTGTTTAATATGTTAAATATGCAAGCTGCATTCCATGGCTTAGTTATTAAGCACTTGAGAACACAACTTTTTAAAGAATTTTGGAAGAATTCACCCTCATTTAAAGGTTTAATTTGCTAATTATAATTCATTTTTATGTATGCAAATTTTAAACAAGTTTCTAATGTTTTGTTAATCTGGTTGAAGTCACCAGACATTCTTGAACATATTTTCAAAACAGAATTTCTTTCAAAATATTATATAATTTGTACAGGCCTTCCTTTCATTTGTGCTTCCCTGATGGGTCAGATGGTAAAGAATCTGCTTGCAATGCAGGAGTCCTCTCAGTTACTCTAGATTAGTGAGATTTGACATTATATCTGAGATTATTAACAACTAAATAAATTAAAATGTGAGGTTGTATTTTCCATTTTAATAACCCCCTACATCACATACAGTTCCTTTGTTGGAATAAAAATCTTGGTAAAATACACATCAGCCTCTATAAATAGCAGCCATAAGCCTGTACATTCAGGAGAGTCTCCAGAGAGTGTATTTTAAACTGCACATTGTTTAGAATAGGAAATTCTTCTGATGTTCATATTTTCCGTTGTGAGTGACACGGTCTATTCCATGCCGCATCTTCATTGGCTTCCATCCTATACCATTTAGGGATCCAACTGGTAGATTCCAGAAGATTGCTCAATATGTGCTTTTCAGCTTTTTAAGTAGTCTGGGTCTTACTGCCCATGGGAATTCTGCATAATGAGGGGCTCTCCAAATGAAAACGAGATAACTTCCAGAGCTGGGCCCAGCAACTAGACCATTGAAACAGTACTTTATCTTTGGAGCTGGTAACTCTACTGTGCCCATTCAGTATAATAGTAGTCAATCTATTTTTCATTCCCACAGGAAGCTTTGCACTGTTGGCAGAACTTTCTGGAGAAATCAAGAGACTAATATGGAAAATTACTGAGCAGGAAGTGAACAAACAGACAAACATGATGAGATGATGGGTTATCATGCAGATTCCAAGACAAGGAGCCTCAGCAGTTATAATTACACTGCATCTTTCCCAAGGCACTGTTGGCAGCCATAGTAGCTGTATGCCTCTGCCCACTCTTTCCTTGACGAGTCCTTCTGTTTCTCTAATCAAAACTGTTGTGTAAATCTAATTTTTTTTAGTAGAAGCCCATTTTGGAGATCTAATATTCCCTCACCATTTCTCCTTCCTTGATGAAGAGGATGAGAAATTTAAGGGGACTTGGACAAAAGTTGTGATATACAAGGAGTTGATATCTGATGCCCTTCCTTGCTGATACTCCCCTTTTAAGAGCCTTTAACTCTTCCCACCTAACGAACCATGAAAGCAAAACATTCCTAATATACGTATGTTTTCTGAGCCATCACCCTCAGAGTATATCTTGGCTGCCCAGGGAGTATCATTGCTATGGAAGCTCCATGGTTTATGAACTGAACAGAAAGAAGCTTTTATAAAACTCAAGGCTGGGGCAGGATGGAAATTCCTAATCCTTTCATTTCTAAGTGCCTTATACCAGAGGCACATGAATATAAGTTCTATCTCATTGAAACATTTATCAGAGCAATGGTAGCATGAAGTGGGGAGACATGCCCTTCAGAAAGGAGTTAGTTTTCCGTAAGAATGCTGACTGAAGTGAGAATTACTGTTAGGAAACATCCTGGTATCGTGTTGGGTTGTATGATCAGAAATTAAGACTCTCTTCCCTGCCTTCTCAGGAAAGAGTTTAGAAATTCAAATCATTAAACTCAGACTTGCAAAGCAGCACATCCAAGAGCATACAGTCAGTGGCAGCGTTAAGCCTGGAAACTCTGCCACTTACTTTAGTTCCGGTGCTTTGTGCTGCGCCTGACCTCTCCAACTGCCTCTAACTCCATGAAAGAAAGTATCTTTTGGATCAATGATTAAAGAAAAAGGACACTGTATAAAGGTTGAGCAGATCTGGGCTTCCTCAACAGTAAAATAGAATTAATACTTCTCAGGGTAGTGGAGAAAATGAAAAGACATATGGACAGATACCATCAAAAGTGTAAGGGGCTGCACGTGGCAAATGCTTATCATGTAGAGACACCTATATGATTCATTTAAGTCAAATTCACTTCCATTTAACTCTACGTGTTATAGCAAGTTTCCTTCTGGTCATATACTAGGTTTCAGATCTTCTGGTCATATGTGTTCCAGAAGAATGTTCACATTTCACATTCTGCTGTGTTATGCTGTCTAACTGGCCCTTGGGCATTCGAGTCTTTCAAAAATCTGACTCAAAGAAAATGCTGTAAATTGTTACCTCCCACTCTCCCCAGAGCCTGTCACCCCTGGAGAGGCCATAAGACCTCAAAAGCAGATTAAAAGATACCATTTTATCTTCCCTTTCCTAGTGGTGAATTGAAGAGAAAATTCAAAAGATTTTAAAATGATGACTTTATCCCATTCAGAATTAAATCCTGCTGTTGGTCACTTACCTGCCTGATTTTGCTTCTAAGTGAGCAAAAGCCCTCAGGCTTAGAGGGCTTTTGTGCTGCTTCATATCATTGTCCTTTCCTCCTGAAACTCTTGTAAGTGGTGAACTCTTACCTTGAAGCCCCATCTCAACAGTCATCCTCTGGAAGAGTCCCCAATCAAAGTGACTGATTTCCCACCTTGGGTTTCCCGTAGCACTTTTCTGGTACAGAAATTATTATCACCCATTTTATTTCATATTTGTTCACATGTCTATTTTCCCCACCAAACTGAAAGCAACTCTAAATCCAAAACTACATCTTACTTTTATTTCCCCAATGACTCATACTCAATGCTGAAGAAATGAATGAAAAACCAGCTACTCCAATTTATATCTGTGTACCAAGTCAGAACTTTACTTACTTCAATAAGCTATTTAGGGACTTGCCTTGTGGTCCAGTAGTTAAGACTTCAGCTTCCAAAGCAAGGGCTGTGGGTTCAATCCCTAGTCAGAGAGATATGATCCCACATGCCTTGAGGCCAAAAAAAAAAAAAAGCATAAAACAGAAGTAATATTTAATAAATTCAATAAAGACTTTTTTTTCTTAATGGTCTTTAAAAAAATAAACTTTCAGGGGGACATAGAAACGTTGGTGGCCTCTGGGGTATTCCCTGAGTACCAGCACCATCCATACAGTGCTTGAGGTTTCATCACCCTCCTGATAAACCACTGGAATTTTGACTTCTATCTCTCTAGAGATATGAAGAAACTCACCTCCTGTACTTCTCTGATTATTAAGGACAGTGGACTTCTGTTCCACGTAATTTTTGACCATTATGTTTATTTAGTTGCCTCATGAAGGCAAATGGTATTAATGTGGTAAGAGCAGATTCCCTTTGAGCTTCCCTGGTGGCTCAGCGGTAAAGAATCTGCCTACAATGCAGGAGACCTGGGTTCGATCCCTAGGTCAGAAGATCCGCTGGAAGGGGAAAATGGCAACCCGTTCCAATATTCTTGCCTAGAGAATCCCATGGACAAAGGAGCCTCATAGGCTACAGTCCAAGGAGTCGCAAAGAGTCGGACACAAGTGAAGGGACTTAGCAGCAGCAGCAGCAGCAGCACATTCCCTTTAGCTGGACTGTTTGCTCTAATATTCAAGCTCTTAAGTGTTATTTGCAATTAACATGTGCATTGTGAGACCAGATAATCATTGCATTACAGGGTTCATACCAAGCTCCAAAGAGTCCAACAGTGAACAAGCTATATAATCAAAAATTTCTCTAATGAAAGACCAAGTTTGTGGTCTGGAGGAGTAAACTTCTTCAGCTAATCCCAGGAGGAAGGGCAGAAGTAGATGAGGGTTAGGGTCAACCTCAGACGAGTATTTACTAACACTCTTTCTGAAACAGAGAGTGTTTAACACACAAGTTGGGTCTAAAGTTTAGACTCTAAATAGTGCACTGTTTTCTAACATTGGGATGTTGTGAGGAGGCAAGGGGGGGAAAAGGAATAGAGAAAGATGTTAGAAAACCCAAGACTTTTAAACCAAGATATGGACAGTTAACTTTATTTTCAGTGAAATGGAAAACTTTTTGTTTTTAATAATAGTTTATATACCTCCAAAAGTATTGTTTGGAAGAAAGAGGAGAAGCATTTATAAATAAATGTTTATTTATAAGTAAACTATTTATAAATAGTTATCAATCAAAACTCTAAGATTCAAATTAATTCAGTAAACATTGGCTATGATACAACACAGTAGGCACTAGATTTCTTAATTATAAAAGTATAACCTTTGGTTGATTTGTTACCCTAAAATTTATAATTAAAATGAAGTTAATGAACTGGAATGCCCAGAACAGTTAGGCTTGGAAGCACTATAGAATAGTCTCAGAATTGTATCTTTTAATTTTTAATTTAATTTTTAATTGTTAGATTCACTGAAAAAGAGTCAAAAGGAAAGATAATTTGAAGTGATCCTAGAAAGACACTGAATCCTAAAATACCTATGGGAATCTCAGATTACATCAGCTTTCTCTACTTTGAAACGTAGGTTAGAAAACTAAATGCATATTTCAGGTCACTGGCTTTCAGATTTGACTTGACTGAATGCTACTTTTTATATAAGTATCATCCATTTTATTTTCTTTGTTGTCTTCATGAGGTCTTAAAATTAAAAAGCTTTCCAGATGGCTTTTGACTTCTAAATAAGAAAAATGGATATTATTTTTTTTAATTAAATGTTCTCACTAAAACCCCTTCCCTGTTCTGTTCTAAAAACTAATGAACAAAAGGGAGCTCTATTTGTTTTTCTTGCCTTGGTCTTAATAATAGTTTTATTTCATTGCTCAATAACTTCAAAGTAACATAGTGTCCTAAAGCTGAAGAGCTTCCTCCTAGTCTACTTCTAACCTCTTGTCTCAAGGCATATCATAAAGACACTCAAAAATTATACAAAAGAACATTTCTAATACATTCAACACATGTCAAATTACATTAGGTCTCCCAGATGTAAGCAAATGGAATCTAGCTGCAGTCAACTCTATTAGTCAGCCTGGACTGCTGTAGCAGAATGCCAGAGACTGGGTGGCTTAAACAGAAAGAATTTATTTCCTGTAGTGCTGGAAGCTGGGAAGTCTAAGACTAAGCTACTGGCAGATCTGGTGTCTGATGAGAGCCCTCTTCCTGATTTGCAGTTGGTTGTCTCCTTGTTGCATCTTTACACAGAGGAGAGAGACAAAAAGCAAGCCTTCTCACATCTGTTCTAATAAAGACACTAATCCCACTCATGAGGACACCTTCATGTCCTAATTATCCCCCAAAGGCCCATCCCCTAGTACCATCACATCCAGGGTTAGGATTTCAACATATGAATTTTAGGAGATACAAACATTCAGTCCACATTCCTGATGGTATCAGTAAGTCTGGAAAAAGAATGGGTCAGTAGAAGAGGTCTGCGTGGGTGCCAGGTCCAGGGTTGGCACTGGGTATCTAGGAATATCCAGATGAGATAGACCTTGACTCTCAGGGTTTGTTCAGTCTTGTGATATGATAGATATTTTCTCCACTGAAGGAGATGTGTCCTCACATCTCCCCTTAGTTTGGGTGAAATCTTCTTTATGGTGCTCTCCCTTCCCTTTGCTCTGACTCCATGTCATAAAGCAGTCTCTGGTGAATGAGACTTCTTGACACTCTGGTGTGGGAAGAAAACTGGGGGCATCCTGGTTGGGAAATAGGAGCTCCCCAGGCACTGAAGAGGGAGGTCATCCATTCTATCTTAATTAACTGGCCTTAACTGGGCATTCTGATGTACGCATCAATTTCTCGTGAGTCTATGAGCCAGTCAGTCTCCCTGAGACCTGTCCATCCTGAGAACTCCCAAGATTCAGTGGCTGGGGCAGCAGAGTGTCTAGAACTTGTACCACGAGAAATACTCTGAAAAAGACCACTCCGTGGGAGTATCTGGTAGGACCAGCCAACTGGCCTTTTTCATTCAGCATCTCTAGTCCATTGCTGTCCCCTTTAACCCAGAGAGCAAATGATGAGAATTATTTCAGCATCTGCCATATGTCTGACACTATTTTAGGCTGTATCAGATGTCGAAGAGGTGTTAGGAAACATCCCTGCCAGAAAACAGGTGAGACGAGGTATATACACATGAACAGTGAGTAAATAAGACTCTCCGTATCCATTCATCTATTTCTATCTATAGAAATAGATATTTCTATAATACTAATTCATGTGATCTGTTAATCACAAAATAGGACAGTACCTTAAAAAGTATCATTTATGTAATATAAATAGTAAACACTACCTCCAAAGTATCCAAAACACACAATGGATTATTTCTCTAGCAATAGGAACCAATAGATATTTTAATCCAGGTCTGACCACCTAATAAAGAAATCAAGTTTTTTCAGACCTTACATTGTATCTCTGGAAAAAAATCTGGATTTGATTTCAGCTCTGAAAGCCATGTGTAAATTTTATATCCAGATGCATAGAGTGGACATTAGAAAATAAATTTATGGTGTGGAAATATTTAGATAGTTTGAACAAGAGTGATACACACTGTGAATTCCGTGGCTTATGAACTACCATGCTTCCTTTGAAGATGTGACTTTTTCCCTGCACCAGAATTATATTCTGAGTCCCCACGATAGTTTCTTAATTTCCTTCACAGTTTAATTGTATCTATATACAAGAAATCTATATTCTAAAGTTATCACCAAGGGCCAAATCCAGTTTCCTACAGACAGAGACCATATCTTTCATGTACACACTTCTTCCCTAGAATTATATAAGGTATATATTATTATTTTCTGAGACCAGAACCAGGAGTTTATAAATGTGCACTAGCAACCATTCATTCAAGAAACTGATGTTAGAACCCTACTATTTCCAAGCACTGTCTTACTGTTTTAAAAATGTGTTTCAGGCTGGAGGGTGGAGGGGAGTTGGAGGCACAATCTTTTTAAGATAGTAACTTTTCTTTCCAGGAAAAGAAAGTAGTGCAGCTAGCTAAAGCCCTCATATTTTAAAAAGAGCTTAGAGACTAGACCTAAATAATTGTTGCAAAAGAATTTAAACAGAAATGGAACCTCACAGCAAGTTAGCTGGAAGGGCTGAGTCACATAACACAACTATTTCTCGCATGCAAGTAAGAGTGGGCTCGAACTTTCTCATTGCTCCTCCTAAGATGATAGATTACAAAGAAATAAAGTCAAAACTAGAAAGACTTTATAGAGGTGGAGCCAGACACTCGTTCTTAAAGAATCACTAGAATTCAGAGAAGCAAAGGAAATTTAAAAGGCCGTTTTAGGGAAAAGGAGAAAGAATAGCCTCACTGGGTAAAGGCAGAACACTTCAGGAGATATTGGGGAAATGGTGGCAAATGCCAATAATCTTTTCACTGAACAAAAGTCTCCTTTCTGATCCACGTTAGGGTACCCTGCACTGAGGATGTTCGTGCGCTAGATTGCCGATGGGTACAGCTGGAGGTCACGATTTCCTAGGGGGATGAATTAGCAAGGTAATGCTGGGGTTCAACATTTGGCCTTGAGAAGGAGAGAATGCCCTCCTTTTAACTGAACGGTGGGGTCTTGAGCAGAGGACCTACATTTCACTGTGAAAATACAGAAGCACCAAGGCAAAGTGAAATGATGTCTCACTCCCATGTGCCCATCCTGTTTTATTCAAGAACCAAACACATACTAGGGTGGCATTGATGGTGCGCCCACTGGGCCAGCGGGAGGAGAAGAAGGGAAGAACAGTTCACAGGATTAGATCTCAAGAAAGCAGATTAGACAGACTGAGGAGAAACACTGCCTCCTGAAAGTGCTCCCATGGAGCACTAAGTGGCTCTGAAAGCCTTCTTTCTTTAGCTGACTGGTTTATTATAGTTTATCATAGTTTCTTACTCCTGTTAGTTTGTCTAAGATTTAGAATAAAATGTAATTTTAAAAACGTACAGAAAACTTATAACCAGCACCCATATACCCTCAATCAGATCTGCCTATGGATGTCAACAAAATGACATTACTAGTGGTATAATTCTTAATGATCCCTGCTGAAGCAAGACTAACTCCACCAATAACTTTGAAAAAAAAAAAAAAAAAAGAGTCCTTCTGTTTCTGGAAGTCTGATTCATAAAACCTAACAAATGGTGCATTCGGCCACCATGTGCAACCTTCTGTGGCTCCTGCCGCTGATTCCCTGCCCCAGTGAGGCCCTGCACCCACCCTCTGCCGCTGCCCTAGGGCTTACTTGAGACCCACGTCAAAGATGCTGTCTCATGCCCTTACTACAAACTTTCAAGTTTCTAAAGTGGTCCTGCGTTTCCTTCACTCTTCCAGAATTCCAAAACGGCTGTGGTTACAGAAGTGTGTGTCTTGGGGGTGAGGGGCCTTTCCTCTGCCCCTCTTTGTCACCAGGCCACCAAAACTCAGCCTAGACTCAGCAAACATCTTGTGGTTTTGCTGAGCAGTTTTCCTTTTAGACTCAGGAAACACCCACTTCCCTGAAGCCCACCTTGGTCCTCAGGGCACAAACGTATGGGTCTCAGCTCAGAGCCAATTCCAAGGCATGGGATGGCAGACAACGCGCCAAACCTCCATGTGGATCAGCTCCCTAGACCCTCTTCACCACACAGTCACACGTGCCCAGATGCATCTCAATTCCGGTGGTGGGAATAACTGCCTTGAGGCTGGGCCACCAGACACATCAATTATCCTCTCATTTCAACTCAATGACAGAAAAAAAAAAATTAACTTGGTCAAGGCCATTATTTACTCTTTATGAAGCTGTGTGCCCTAATTTACTTATGCAGCACATGTTACAGAAGCGCTGCTCTATGCCAGACATTGTGCTAACTGGGGTGAGAGGATGGGGCACGAAGATGGGTAAGACACAGTCCTCCTCCTCAAGGAGCTTACAGCCTAATAATGGGAGGTAGAAATATGTAAATACACTCAGAGTGCAGTCCGGGGCCTTGAACTCTATGTTGCTTCAAATAGATCATTAGAATTCCCAGACATTGAAATGTAGGTATATATATGCTCTCTGAAAGAGCGTGTCCTCCTTTCTTGACATCATATTTTGTGTTTCAGGCAGGAGAGCAAGAAAAATACTATAGAGAGTAACCTGAAAGAAATGAAAAATGAGCCTCTGGAAATAGTATGAAGGTCTTCGTATGAGGGTAATTAATAACAACAAAAATAGCTTAACATATAAATGTTGGAGATAGATTGACTAAACAACAAATCTGGAGAAAAAAAAGCCACCCAGGATTTAGCACAAAAATTAATGAATGATCTCTATAAGAGATGCTGTTATCAACGTGAAAACAATGTTAGGATGTGTTAACAGGAATGTGGCAGGCAGTGCTGGGACTTCAGCCAGCCACATTCAGCCTTGGTCAAGCCTTTATTATGTCCAATTTTGGTTTCTCATTTGAAGAGTTGTTAAATTTCAGGCTGATATTAAAAGGATGGAAAATAGGCATTGGCATCTAGCCTAGAAAAGACGAGACTGAAGGATGACTTAATACCTGTGGCCCTAACAGAGATAAGTGGATTTCTATTTCAGGCACAGGAAGTCTAGTTCAATCACTGAATAAATTGAGCATTTAAGAGTGATTAAACGCTGGGACCTTGACCATGGGATGTCACCTTAGAAGTACAGCACTTCAGCTCTGCCACTTTCAGAATATTGTTCACTCTCCATCTTGCATTAATATTTTAGAATGCATATCTTATCTCCCTTTGGGACTGCCCTTCTTATCTTTGGAGGCCTCATGGCTCTTAACTCTATGACTTGCTTGTAATAAATATCCAAATAGTGTTAGGTAGGGGGAAGGTGCTGGAATGGAAACTATATGGCCACCATTATGAGGTCGACAAGGGAATGGAGCAGCCCAAGCTGTGTTACAGGCCTGGAGTGAGTGAATAGTTCAGAGAATTGTCTCAGCAAAGGCCGTAAACATTCTTGTGATGGACAGGGCACTGCACCGGAAGACTATGAGGAGGGGTAAATGATGGCTCTCCAGAACAGTCCATACAGCCCTCCACCCCCTCCCCCACCCAGCCCAACACACATTCCACAGTGGGAACTACAGACTTTAGCTAAGACGTGATATGGAAGGAGAGACAAGGAAAATACTGGATGGCAGAGAGCAGAAGAAAGAAGGAAGAGTAGTCTGTAATTTCTGCAAAAGGAGATGGAAAAGGGAGAAACATTTCACAAGAAGCTTTCTCAGGAAGATCTGTTAAAAAAGCAGTAATCCCAGGAAAATACAAAGCAACATCATTTAAGTGAAACATGTTCAGTACCATTCAGGGAGGGGATTGGGGAGGAGGGTGATGCTTCAGCTGTGGAAGAAAGACTCTGAGAGGCCACAGGAAAGGAGGAAAGATGTCGTTAACCCCTTCACTCCTGTTCCTGGTGAGCGGCTGTCTAGGCAAGATCTTTTGCCTCATTCTAAGAGTGTAGTGTCTGTGAACTTTTCTTTATAAGAAAAATTTTCTTCAAGAACTTTTAAAAACATCCTCTTTAAATTACTTGACTGGTTGCCTCTCATGTGTTTAGATTTCCTTTGACTTTAAGTTGTTTCTGTAGGAGGTGTGTGTGCGTGTGTCTGTCTGTCTGTCTTGAGTGCATTAGGATAGTACATGGGTTACTTCCCACATACCTCTCTTTTCCCTAGGGAATTGATCTAAGGTAGAAGCTGTTCTTAAACAACCATTGCAGACCATAAAATCTGGAACAGATCATGGAGCTCCTACCTCCATGAAGTAAAGTTATTTTTTAATCATATTTTATTAATAAAGGACCACCCTGTGGTGGGAGCTTATTTCTTTCTATAGCACTGACCTCCTTCAAACCTTCCCAGCCCAGAATCTCTTTGACGAAAAATAAAACAAACTATCTAGAAATGGAGGGTGCTGTCAGTCATTTCCTTGATGCTGGAAAAGATTGAAGGCCCGAGGGGAAGGGGACAACAGAGGATGAGATGGTTGGATGGCATCACTGACTCGATGGACATGAGTTTGAGCAAGCTCCGGGAGTCGATGAAGGACAGGGAAGCCTGGCGTGCTGCAGTCCATGGGGTTGCAAAGAGTTGGACACAACTGGGTGACTGAACTGAACTGATCAGTAATTCAAGAGTGACCCAGATTTTCATTCCTACTAGTAAGAGGCCAGAAACGTCACATGTATGACACCTTCTCTCTTGCTAAAGGATGACTGGCCCAGCTGCTCATAGTTCCAATGAAGGATCATTACTTCGGTTCTCAGAGACACCAGTTCTGGCAGTCGGACTCTGAGTACCTGAGTCTGTGCTACACAGTGAAAGCACATGTGCATGGTGGTCTCTGCAGAAACAGACGCTGTTCACAAATGACCTTCTGGTGTGTTCTTCCTGATTCCTCTCACCTCGCCTCTCCAGCCCCTGGCAGCTGGACCTCAGAGGGCTACCTGGAAGCAACTGCCTACTCCAGCCCCACTCTCATCTTGTGATTCTCTCATCTTCCTGCCTCTCAAATGCATCCAGTCTCCCTCTCATTGTCCTCTGCGCTCTCCCTCTTCCACACTGGAGTCTGACTGAGCCCCAGATCCATTCCTCTCTTTGCTGTTGTCATGTTAGTACCCTATTAGGTAGCAGGAGTTATGACATCCATTAGTTTTACAAACTGAAGACAGACAGCTACTTCCCAAACACATTCCATTAATTACCAGGGGCCAGCTACAAGAATGCATGATTTCTCTCTTTCTATCTGTACAACTAGGGAAATAACTTGGTGGATATGTTTTATATAGCTGGCCATTAGCGTATTTTCAGTGCATGAATGTCAGCATGTTAGTGGAAAATTACTAAATTCTTTCTCTCCTCTATGTGTGTGTGCATGTGCGTGTGTGCGTGTGCGCGTGTGTGTGTGTGTGTGTGTGTGTGTGTGTGTGTGTGTAGAAAAAAGTCTAGCCTGGAAGAACCACTGAATTTTTTCCAGGCTAGTCGATTTATGAGTTTATTCTGATGATGCCAAAATTATACTTGCCACCTCAGAATTGGAGTGGGAGTGGGAAACAGGAAATCAGGAGGTGAAATGTATTCCCAATGTCGACTGAGTCCCATAAGCAAATGTATTGGTTTTCTATCACTGCTGTAACAAAGAACCACAATGGCGGTGGCTTAAAACAGTACCAGTATAAACTTACTATCTATTGTTCTAGAGGTACAGAGTCCAACACAGTTCTCTCCAGGCTAACCTCAAGGGATAGATAGATAGGGCTGCATTCCTTTCTGGAGGCTCTAGGGGTAAATCCATTTCCCTGCCTTTCCAGTTTCTAGAAGCCGCCACATTCCTGGATTCCTGGCCCCATGCTTCTATCTTCAGTGCCAGCAAGGTCATCTCTCTGGCCACTATAGCCACATCTCCTCGTGACCTCAGCGGGAGAGGCTTATCTCATTTTAGACCTTTTGTGACTAAGAGTGAGCACATCTGGATAATCCAGGATAATCTCTCCACCTCAATGCCTTTAACTTAATCACATCTGGAAAATCCCTTTTGCCGTGTAAGGTAACATATTCACAAGTTCTGGGCATTAGGACATTGGATGTCTTTGGGAGAAACATTATTCTGCCTGCCACAGCAAATCACTGAATTTTAGAGGAAAAAAATTAAATGGGAAAAATGTGGTAGAAAGAGGAATGGCAAAATGTCTCAATACATGTATCTATCACAGCTTTGGAGCAATAAACTCAAACCAAGTCAGTATTTTATTAAAGCCTCTTGTGTAATCTCTAATTTTATGAGTGTCTTGTGCACTTTGAGTAGTCTATATACATTGAATGATAGATAATATACATAATCAAAGGGATGTTTAAAGGTGTATATTCATAATGTGTGTGTGTGTTAGTTGCTCAGTAGTGTCGGAGTCTTTGCGACTCCATGGACTGCAGCCACCCAGTCTCCTGTGTCCAAGGAATTCTCCAGGCAAGAATACTGGAATGGGTTACCGTTCCCTTCTCCAGAGGATCTTCCCTACCCAGGGATCTAATCCAGGACTCCTGCATTGCAGGCAGATTCTTTACTATCTCAGCCACCAGGGAAGCCCATTCATCATAGTATATGGAGATAATTAACTCTGAAATTCATTAAACTCTATTACTCTATAAACTATGACTTTGAGAAAAGCATAGGACTTAAGCAGAAACACAACCAACATTTTCTAGTTAGTGAAAGTGAAGAGAAGATTTAATCTAACTAAATTAAACTTCTTTAAGTTGAGCACAAGAGAACCTGCTTTGGTTCCTCTCCGTGACTTGGGGTGAACTTTTGAAATGCTCAGTGCTTTTCATCCATGCTTGCAACATGAAGCCATAGATCTCAAAGATTTTTTTTTTTAATCATGTGAAGGATGTGAATCAATGTGTGAAGGGGATTGTTTCTCCTGCTATATAAATGGCAACCCACTCCAGTATTCTTGCCTGGAGGATCCCAGGGACAGGGGAGCCTGTGGGCTGCCGTCTATGGGGTCGCACAGGTTCGGACACGACTGAAGTGACTTAGCAGCAGCAGCATACCAAAAGAATCATCTTAACCCTACATTGTGGAGATCTGTGTCGTTCAACTGATTTAACAGAAAGCCAGAACCATCAGTATCTTGGTGCCCCAGCAGCAATCTGTTCATTGCTTGTTAGAGATGAAGAAACACATTCACAACTCAGGCCTACACGGAGTGTCATCTCCAGATAGAATCAACACCACCCCCTCCACAGGGGCTGGAATCTGGCTGCTTTCCAAGCTGTTGCTGACCAGGCTCCCTTGCCTGGCCTGGCTGATGAGATCATCACACCAAGTGCCACGGGGGCAGACGAGGCCTGCTGTTGCAACATGTTCCTTCCTCGGGCTGTTGCCTTCACTTCACCAAATGCCCTGTATAACCCGGCATATCTCCGATCGACTGGCTCTCTTCCCTTTGCCTTTGTATGCATTTTTATATCATGCATCTTCCCCTGAATAAAAGGGATAATAGAGGTTTCTCTGATTTGATTTCTCAGTGGGAATTGTTTGCTTTGGAAGCCACCTACACCAGTTCTAATTGAGAACAGAGCTCAGAAGGAGGTCCTGAGAACTGCACCCGGATGAACTTTTTGGTGGGCTGATTTCCGTTGATTTCTTTAGCATTGGATTGTGTATGTGAGCGATCCTAGGGTTGACTGTTTTCCAAAAGCCTGGGCACATGGATCAATCAGTGTCTTTTTCTTTAACTAGTTTTCTACCTTGGAAGGATTCTTTGTAATTGGTCATATAAAGTCTTCATCATGAAAGCTACTGGGGATCCTGGGCCCCGCTGTCCAGTCATAAACATTGTGGAAATCACGAAGCAATCTGGGCCCTTTACAACCTACGTCCAAACATGATGAGCTTCTATTAGAGAGATTACAGTAAAAAATAACAATCAGCTCTCTGATGATCCTGTGCGGAGGGAAAGGGTGGGGAGGAGTAGATTTGGCAAAGGACAAGCCCAGACTTTCGTCACAGGGACAGACCAAAGTGTTAACACAAAGGGAGAACCCGGGAGCATCCCGTACAGTGCATTTCAGCCCAGATAACATGGCACTTCCGCGGGCCGGGTCCACGCCCTGACCGCCGGAGGGTCTCAGCACCTCTGCGCCCGCCCGCCGCCCTTCCAGCTGCAGACATGCTCGCGGGATCCGGATCTCAGGGAAGACGCAGCCTGGCCGCGCTCTCCCAGTGAGTGCTTGCTTCACCTCTTCGGGGGTTTCTTCTTCTTTCTTATAAAGGAATTGCTGTTTTTAAAATGCTTTTTAATTGTGGGAGTGGGAGGAGAGAGGAGAAGCCAGCAGGCAAAGGAAGGCAGTGAGTGTGTAAGTTTCAGACCCGTATGGAACTTTTTTGGTCTCAACTTGGTGGTGGTTCTGATTGGTTTTCCTCGGTTCCATTTTTTGGGGTGGTTCCTAGACCATTTGCGGGGGGTTGATACCTAGGCACTCAGTTTTCTTATTCCAAATACCGATCCACAAAGCATCGGGTTTCTAAAGATCTGCTGTTAATTTAGACCTGAGCCCTCTGCTCGGAATGATCCATCTGCAGGGCTCAGAGACTTTGGGCTAAAGCACACATTGCCCAATCCGTAGAGTCAACAGCCCAAAGCCCTTAATACACTGGCCATCTGACCGTGACAGAACAAGACCCAGAGCACATGCTATCGATCAGAGAACTGTTCAGATAACAGGCTCCAAAGTTTAGGATCCTGGAATCTTAGAATGTTCAAGCTGGAGGGGCCCCTAGGGCTGTTTGCTGAAACTCTTTCCTATAGACTGAGAAACTGGAACCCCAAGGGGCAACTCCTCTCACCCAAAGCCAGACAGCAGTCAATAGCGGGGAAGCCAGTGTCTTTGTACTTGCAGGCAAGGGCCCTTTTCACGCTGGCGTTTATGAGGTTTGGAAAACTCTCTGGGTCTTGGGAAAAGGTACCGCACAAGAGTAAGAACACCAGATGGCCTTTCAGTAAATCTGTCCCATTTTTGAAAGTTTTGGCATCGATTCAGCATGACAATTGTTGTTCCAGTCGCTCCAGCATTTGTGTAACAGTTCATCAAATAAACAGGAACTGAACGGGGTCCTAAAAATGAGACCCACGTCCACTGCACTGGCAGATTTCTTGGATAACCAGTTTCTTTGCGTGTGATCACTCAAGTGTGAGAGCAAAAAGGGGTGTCAGAGGTTATCTGTATGGCTATCAGACTGGTTGTGGGGGGGGGGGTGTTTTTCTTAGCAAAGTTGCTGTTACGAGGAATTCTGTTACGTAAAGGAGATGTTCTGATCAAATGGGTGGTTTTGGATCTAGAGCTTCTCTTCACTGCTGCAGTCCCCATTGCTCATCCCCCCCACTCCCCATCCTTCTCTACCCCACCCCACTCTACCCACTCCACCAAAACTTCCTTGGAATCCTAGGTGTCCATGGAATTTGAGAAACCCCCCAGTTGTGTTCAATGGCTCAATTTCCAGTGAGGAAACTGAGGCACATGGGGTAAAGGGCTGGCCCAGTATTCACAGCTGGTCAACAACAGAGTCTGGAATGCAAGGCAAAGAGCCCAATCTAGGGTGTGTGTGTGTCAGTGTGAATTCCTGGTCCTGACTCTTCTCGCTTTATCATGCCCATGCTTCTATCAGTTTACTTTCTCCATATCTCTCTCACTCTTATCTACTCATCTGTCATTTCCTGAATTTCAGCAGTTACTGCCCCCCACCCCCCCACACACACCTGAACAATTCTAATTGCCTCCTTTCTGGTTCCAGCTTCAGTCTTTGTCCGCTTTCTGACCGTGTCCCCTCCGGCCCTCCCACCCCTTACCCTTGAAGATAGAGCTCACTGTCCTCCACATGGCATTCAAAGTTCTCCACGATCTGCCTTTTGTATCCCTTCCCATTCTGACCGGCCCCCTGCTCTGGCCGAATCAGATTACTCACTGGTCCCCAAAGTCATCACATAAAAGCCACCTCCGTTCCTTGGCTCACCCTATACCTTATGTGGAGAACACTCTATAAGCCTCAGTTTCCCCTCTGAAATGGAGGAACTGAACAAGATTGGGGCTTCTGAAGTGTTCTGTGGAGACCAAGGATTCCAAGGAAGTTTTGGAGTGGGTAGGGCAAGGTGGGATAGGGAAGAGACAGGGAGTGTGGTGGGAGGTAGAGGCAATGGAGAGACGAGGTGTGATTGGAGAGTACAGTAGGGATGAGCGGCTCGATCTCACGTGCTCCTGACTCCATTCCTGTCCTTCAGGCCCTCATCAAATGCTGCCTCTCTCCACAAGGCTTTCTTCGCTCCTCTTTTGTCTCCGCACCACTAACCTTTGCTGTCCATCCTTCTATTATTAGCTTTAAACTAAAGATAGTGGTGAGCATGCCTGTCCTCTTGCAGTAAATGGTAATTCACTTGAGGGTAGGAACTATTTTGACTCTTTAGACCTTCAGCTTCCAGCATGGTGCCAGTGGTCAAAAAAATATTCTTTAACTTTCCCATTATTGGATAAATCAAACTCAGTTCATGTAAGTTCACACTTTTCATTGGAGTCATTTGAACACACCAGAGCTTCTGGACCTTCTGCTTTGGAAGAAGTTTTAGGTTAAATGCCAAAACAGATGCCCAACAAAATGATTTCTAAATTCCTTTGCATTTGCATCAGATAATTTATCTCAGTTTCATCACCTACGGAGCAAGATTGGAAGTATTTCTTTTAGGAGGTACATTAAGATTCCTAAATGCCAAGACCTACCCAGGGTCATGTTATTCTCAGGGGCAGTTGTGAATGGTTTTTCAGTTCTCTGTACTTTTCAAGGTGCTGTTTAATTTGTTCCTGGTACGATTATTGAGAGATTCTGTCACTCGAGGTCTAATATTTTCACCACTTACTTTCTCATTTTCCCAAAGCCTGGGTGAAATCTTCTTGAGTCAAGATATGGGGTTTCCTATAAATAGCCATGCTTTTGCCACATTTTGTAACAAATATAGAGGGGTATATCAATTTTTAAACCATGATACCAAAGAAACATAGGAAATTTTTTAGTTCATGCCACAGTTTTCTGAAGAAACTAAGCAAAAAAATGACAGGGAAATAAGTGTACCCACTCACTATTCACAGTAGCCAAGAGTATCAGGAAACCCCGTTTGTTACAACTGTCTTCAAGGAAAAAGTCAACAGTCTGAGAGAGGAACACTCAGGCGCCTTCTCTCTCACCAAGTAAAGGGCATGTACATTTTGTGACTGTTGATGTGTATACCAAACCGGCCATTTTTGTTCACTTTGGAGTTCAAAGTTTGGCTTTAAATGATTGACATCACTGGACCTCTTATCTGGTTAAGGGTAAAATTACCACTTTCTGTTAGTGGAGAAAAAATTAGAAAGAATGGCAGAGAAACGGGCAGTTGTGCTTTGCCAGTATGGGGCACTCTATAAACAATATTGCTGAATTTCTGCTGGAATGGTGACTATACCAAATCTTTATGGAAATGGTCTCAACTTTCTGCATGTGTCTTCCTAGCCACCTGGCCACAAGCACATTGACTGGGTGCCTGGTGGCCATAGGCCTTTCTTTCCCTCCTGGTTGATGCAATTTGCATTGCTCACTTCTCTTTCCTTCTCCTTATCTTTAACCTATTTCTATCCTTGACATGAGCGCTCACTTCCTACTGCTTCTCACACCCCCTCCCCAGTTCCCCCAAAATGGCTTTGCAGAGGCCAGGCTAGCTGAAGCCAGAGGAATGGGGGCTGGGGAGGTGTTCCTCTACCATCTGGAGGCTAATTTGCCTCTGGCATTCCCAACTGGACCAGTGAGGATGCTTCCCCCCCCCCCCCCCCGCCCCCCATAGAAATGCAGTTTCAGTTCTCAGTACTAGCTTCAGATATATCCTGGGTTTTAAAAGGTGGTTGTGGGCTGGCCCAAGATCCCAACTGCCATGTATAATAATGTTTGAAGTTCCAAAAACCAATTTGCAAATTAAGGTTTTGGAAACAAGCTTTTCATAAATGTAGGACTGCCTGAATTCATTTCCAAGCCTAATTGAGTTTTTAAGAGGAGCCTTTAAAAATCTGTAAACCTCACTCATTTCCATGCATTCATTCAACAAATATTCATTGAGGGTTTCCTGTGCCAGTTAGTGCTGCTGGGACTAGGCACTAAGAACATAAAAAAGAACAAAGCACAGGCTCTGGCTTCAAGATGATCTAGTCTTTTAACCTCTCGCCCACTGCAGGAATGCTCCTCTGTTCTCATCCCACACCCGCCTCCCAGCAGACACACATCCCCGGTCCATCAGGGGGCTGCCGTCAGAACAGCAGAGACACCTGGCCAGCGCCAGCGGCATCAGTGCTCCCCTGTTTTCTCTTTCCCTCTGACCCTCTGAAAGAAGTACTAGTTTCTATTATACTTGAGTATAAACTTAAATATAATAAGTTTATTTTGTGACTCAGTATGTCAGTGACTCAGTGGACATGAGTTTAAGCAAACTCCAAGAGATGGTGGAGGACAGGGAAGCCTGGGCTACTGCATACCACGGGGTCGCCAAGAGTCAGACACGACTGAACTGACGAAGCACACAGGCACCATACATAGCCACACGTATATCTATTTGAAACAAATGTTTCACAAAATAATGCTCACTCTTGCTATGTTCAGTGCCCTCTGATGTTTTCTTTTTTCAAGTTGTACTACTGATTTTTTTTACCTTTATTAAAGTATGACTGACAAATAAGATTATTATTATACATCCACAGGATTCTCCAGGCAAGAATACTGGAGTGGATTGCCATGCCCTTCTCCAGGTCAATTATTAAAGTCTAATTGACAAATAAGCTTATAATATATTTAAAATGTACTATATGACGATCTATAGATTTATACACTGTGAAAGAAGTCCCATAGTTGTTAATTAACATATTCATCACCTATCATATTTACCTTTCTTTCCTTTTTTGGTGAGAACACTTAAGTTCCACTCTTTTAGCATATTTCAGTCGACAACACTGTATTATTAACTATAGTCACTATGTTATCCATTGGATCGTTAAGACTTTATTCACCTTATCACTAAAAGTTTATAGCCTTTTACCAGCCTCTCCCCTTGGCAATCACTGTTCTAGTTTAACTTTTTTATTCAAATTCCACAGATAAACGATAGCATGTAGTATTTGTGTTTCTCTGTCTGGCTTATCTCAGCACAATGCTCTCCATATTCATTCATGTTGTTGCAAATGGAAGAATTACCTTCTTTTTTAAAAAATAAGTTTTGTTGGCCTATAGTTGATTTACAGTGTTGTATTAGTTTCAGGTGTCCTTCTTTCTAAAGGCTGAATAGGATTTCACATTACTATGTACATACTGTATATGTTACAATATGCCATATTATATATACTTACATACACATGTATATGGATCTCCATTCATCCATTGATGAACTATTGTGAACAATGCTGCAATAACATGAAAATACAGATATTTCTAATATAATGATATAGCTTCTTGCCCTCTGATATTTTCTTTAGTCTATATTTCATTAAAAAATGCTAGTCATAACCTACTAAGTAGATTTCAGAAGCTGCAAGCTGAATTTTGAAAGCCACTGACTATATTACATAATCTTGATAACCCTGACCCTGCTAGCTGCCTGTTTCAGAGATCAGCCTAGATACTTAAAGAGAGGCTTTCTAGGTGGGAATCAGAGGGTCTTGATTCTGGTCTAACTCCTTCAGCAATAAGCCCTGTGATCTCCAGGAAGCCACTTCATCTTGCTACAATGCAACTGTAAGATAGAAATGCTTGTGTCTGCTCAGTGTAACTTGCAGGGTGGTAAGACCATCCAGTACAGTGATGTGTGTCAAAGTATATGGAAAAAAAAACTAAGTGCTAAACAAATACAAGTTATTATTAAATAGCCTTATTTTTCCCAATTAAAATTTAATATCAGAGGAGCAACTTGGGGAGACCATTTGTTCTTTATAGAGTTGTGGAAAGATCCTTGCATGGGCTATAAAATTATGCAACTTCACATATGAAAATCTCAGAGTGACATTTGTTTGGGATGTTGTAACTAGGTTTGTATTTAAGAAGCTCAGCCAGGTCATCCT
Organism: Ovis aries; assembly: GCF_016772045.2. Lineage (NCBI taxonomy): Eukaryota > Metazoa > Chordata > Mammalia > Artiodactyla > Bovidae > Ovis > Ovis aries. The sequence goes on from NC_056057.1 coordinate 100,264,143, forward strand.
CTTTTCTCTGCCCTTAAATACTTTTTCCGGTTGTAAAATCAAGGAAGCAACTAGGTGGTCGGTGGATTTTTAACTTCTGAGCCAATTTGTGAAGGAGTATGCTTTGCCTGATAGTATCTGCTCTGGCCCACTACATTGATAAAGGCTCATTTCCACTGCTATTAAGACTTTTTTATTAAAAACAACTGACATTAAATAAAAGTAATGAGTAAAGGAGACAGCTTTATTAAGAACTGTATAAAACAATAAATTTCTAAAGAAAATGTGGTACTTTTCTCACTGACCATTCACTTTTTATTTATAACCTTTATTGTAAACTTCTCATGCAGACATTGATTAGAATGCTTCTTACATCTTGATATTGCTATTTAGGTGGTATTTTAGGCTGGTATTTTCTATGCTAATGAATTCCTTTTGAAGGTCTAACCCACAATAGACAGGCTCTTCCAGGCTAGCCGTGTCTTTTCTTTCCATGACTTCTTTCTGATAGTTACAAGGAATAAGCACTCACCTTTTATAGAACTCAATTTGGTAAGTCACTATACCTTGCTTTTTATATGCAACAGAGATAATATGTGCTTAGTCACTCAGTCGTGTCTGACTCTTGCGACCCCATGGACTATAGCCTGCCAGGTTCCTCTGTCCATGGGGATTCTCCAGGCAAGAATGCTGGAGTGGATTGCCATGCAATTCTCCAGGGGATCTTCCCAACCCAGGGATTGAACCCAGGCCTCCCGCACTGCAGACAGATTCTTTACCAACTGAGCCGCCAGGAAGAGATAAAATAATAATATGATAAAGTGAGGACTATACTCACCCCAAGATAATTAGCCACTTTTGCTCTTTGAAGAGTGAAAACATTCTTGCACAGATCAGCGATACCCTACCAAAGGCCACACTTTATAATTATCTTGCATAGTTTCCAGAGAAGGGTACATGAAATACAAAAAATTTAAGTAATTTTTTCAACCCACCTTTAATATGGTTTCATGATATTTATAGCTTTTGTGTGTAATTCCCATAGCTACTTAATGAATTAATATATGTCTAAGAATTGAGTTGAAAATAATGGTTTTCACACAACTTTTTAATAAGAGTAAATTTAAGGTCCAAGGTGGCCTGTGTACACTGAACTTTTGAAGCAGAAGAGATGGCTTTAAAGAAGAGCTGATCACTTACCTCTGCTATTTCTCAGGTAGTCTTTCCAGAGTGAAACAGCACTGCTGGCTGGGAAAAAGGTCTCAGTACTGTTTCTACTGACCTAACCCAGCTTTCAAAGCACTAAATGGGCACATTATTGGCAGGTGAAAACTAGAGCCAGGTATCCTGACTCCCACATCTGTGTTTGAACTTTGGTCTTTGATGAGTGTGTGATTGAGCAGATCTATTAATTTCAGTGGGCCTAAGTTTCTTCATATGTGGGGTGGAGCAGGTGGGGGGAAAGAAAGGTATAGTATCTGTCTTGCAGGTTTAGTGAAAATTAAAGGAATTAGTTACGTGAAGGTGTATAAACCACAGCAGATAATCAGTGTTAAATTTTCCACCTTCCTCTTCCGTAGGAGCTCTTCTTTTCCTACAGATCCTAGAAGAGAAATGGCTTGATATCTTACACCAACAAAGCTACTGGGGTGTAAGATGCTGTAAAGCCAGGTGAATTCAGTTCGTGACTGACATGTGTTCAAAAAAATCCATCTATTTTTAAAAAGTTAAAGGAGCTTCTCATCTCAGATTTTAGCTGTTCCATGTACTTCCGACTTAAAAACTATAACCCATACTGCAATACTTTGGATAACTCTTACAGTTAAAAGAAACTTGCTAAAAATAGGCTTTGGGGGCAAAATATAAAATTGCTACTTTCTAAAACTGGCCTAAACCGGACACATTGTGAAGGAGGACATAGTAAGAAGTAGGAATTTGTTTGCCAAAAACTTTGATGCCACCAATCTCTAAGTAAGCTAGATAGAGAACGCGAGTATAAATTAAGAATATTAACTTTGAAAAAATGCAGATAAAGTTGGAGCTGGACTCAAATCCTAGTTGCATCATTTTATTAACTATGTGCCCTTGAGCTGATTACCTAATCTCACTGAGGTTTTTCAGTTTATTTGTCTATAAAATGAGGAAAAGATATGTAAAGTGGTTAGCACGGTGCCTGGCACTTAGCTCAAAAAGATGTGTGTGGGGTGATAGACAATAATAATTACTGGCATTAACTGAATGCCTAAGGGAATGAGTCTGAGGTAGCTTCCTGGTACAGTAAGCCCCCTACACATGAATCTTCAAGTAGTGAACTTTCAAAGATGTGAACGTGCATTCCGTCAACATCAGGCATGCGTGAAATTGCAGCTTGCCCTCCATCTCCTTGGCAGTCCGTCAGCTCTACCATCTCCCACCTCCACTCCCTCCTCCACTCAGTAACTCTTCTTGCCTGTTCACTCAATGCCAGCCTCTATGTATCAGCTTACTACTATACTTTTCAAGATAATGTTCTTAAAAATGGTTTCTTTATTTTTTGTGGGTTTTTTTTTATGTATTATGTATGTGAAAAGTACACTATTACGGTACAGTGCTGTATAGCCAATTGTGATAGTTGGGTACCTAGGCTAACTTTGTTGGCCTTACAGATACCCTCTCGGAACAGAACTTGTTCATATGTAGTGGACTTACAGTATTCACAGAACTGTGAATGACTGTGATGAGTCGTATTAGTTTCCTAGGGCTCACATAACAGTACCACAAACTAGGTGGCGTAGAACCACAGAAACTCATTGTCTCTCACAGTTTTAGAGGCTAGAAGCCTGATGTCAAGGTGTCTGCAGGACTATGCGCCCCCTGAATCCTATAGGGGAAGATTCTTCCTTGCCTTTTCTGGATGCTGGTGGCCCCAGCTGGGCCTTGGTTTGTGGCAGGATAGCTCTAATTTTTCCATTACTTCTCATGACATTCTCCCTGTTTCTCTTCACATCATCTTCCCTCTGTCTGTCTCTGCGTCTGAATTTCTCCTTTTTATAAGAACTCCAGTCATTGTGGATTGGAGTTCACCCTAATGAACTTATCTTAAATTGATTACATCCTAATTCCAAATAAAGTCATGTCCTGAGGTACTGGAGGCTAGGACTTCAAGGCATTTTTGGAGACAACACAATTAGACCCCACATAATTATGTGGGTACACGGAGTTCCTAGAATTAAATGCAACAAACCTGGGCCTTACCTCTACATTTTAAAGTTTGCTGAGGTCTCCACAAATTGAGTAAACCTTCTGTACCCTGGAGATACCTTATGTGGAAATGGTATTCTGATGTGAGTTTGCTAAGTAATAGATATTCCCGGGGGGATTCCCAGGTGGCTCAGTGGGTAAAGAATCCACCTGCAGTGCAGGAGAAGCAGGTTCAGTCCCTGTGTCGGGAAGATCCTCTGGAGGAGGGCATGGCAGCCCACTCCAGTATTCTTGCCTGGAGAATCCCATGGACAGAGGAGCCTGCTGGGCTGCAGTCCATAGGGTCACATAGAGTTGGACACGACTGAAGCAACTTAGCAGGCATGCACACAGGTACTTCCTGATCACTAAAGGACAAAAGCTCCTTAGGCTCAAGCATTATGGGGCTTTCCTTTTAACCTCAGTGAGTGAAAAGCACCCAAGAAGTATGTATGTCTAGCATAGCCTCTTCTCACCCCAAGGGAAACAGCCTTGAAGTCATAAATTGAACCATGCCAGGCCTGTACTGTATGAGTTAGTATCATGGGAAAGATTTACTTTCCACTTATTCTCCCTCACTTGTATACATTTTTAAACTTCTGACCTTAATTAAACATTCAGTTTGACCCAGGGAAGCATTATAAGTCTGTCTCTCTCAGATCTGAAGACTTGCAGGCTGGAAGGGAGATGCAGTAAAACATTCCCTCCATCCAGGAGCTTAAGAAGGCTAGTTTTATGAGTCTACCTAGAGCTACAGGTAAATCTCAAACCAAGACCCTCAGACACCAGAGGAGCAAAAGGAACACAGCAAAGGTGAGAACTGAGCATATGAGGAAATAAAATTATAAATTACAATGGAAGGCAACTTCATAAATTAGATGGGCTACTAATTCAATGTAATGAACCACACACCAAAATAAACAGTAGAAGGTGCTTGTAATCGTTGAAAAAAATTAGCAAAGTGGAACCATGTTGTTGTTCAGTCGCTAAGTAGTGTCCGACTCTTTGCAACCCCATGGGCTGAAACACATCAGGCTCCTCTGTCCTCCACTATCTCCTGGAGTTTGCTTAAATTCATGTCCATTGAGTTGGTGATGCCATCTAATCATCTCATCCTCTGTTGCGCCCTTCTCCTTTTGCATTCAGTCTTTCACAGCATCAGGGTCTTTTCCAGGGAGTAGGCTCTTTGCATCAGGTGGCCAAAGTATTGGAGCTTCAGCAGAAACACTCGATCCTTAAACTGAATACTGTCCTAGCTTCCTCGGGCTGCCTTAACAGAGCACTACATACTTTAAACCAATGTACTACATACATTAAACCAACAGGCAGGGTTGTTCCCTTTGGAGGGCCATGAGGGAGAATCTGTTCCAGGCCTCTCTCCTAGCTTCTCTTGGTCTCCTGGTCATCTTTAACTCTCCTTGGCATGTAGATATATCACTCCAGGCCTCTGCCTTCCTCTGACATTCTCTCTGTTTCTTCACATAGTCTGCCTTCCATGCATGTCTCTTTCTGTGTCCAGTTTTCTTCCTTTTTATAAGGACTCCAGTCCTATTGGATGAGGGCCCACCTTATGACCATCATAACTTGATTACCTCTGTAAAGGCCTTATTTCCAAATAAGATCACCTTCTGAGGTTCTGGGGGTTAGGTCACCAACCAATCATTTTTTTTTTTTTTCATAATTTTATTTTTTATTTATTTATTTTTGGCTGTGCTGGGTCTTTGTTGCTGCCAGGCTTTCTCTAGTTGTGGCAAACGGGGGGCTACCCCCTAGTTGAGGTGCATAGACTTCTCATTGTGGTGGCCTCTCTTGTCAAGGAGCACGGGCTCTAGCTGCTCAGACTTCAGTAGTTGCAGCACGTGGGCTCAGTAATTATGGATCTCTGGCTCTACAGACTCAGTAGTTGTGGTGCACGGGCTTAGTTGCTCCAAGGCATGTGGGATCTTCTCCGAGACATGTTCTATCCCTCCCAGATCAGGGATAGAACCTGTGTCTCCTGCATTGGCAGGTGAATTCTTTACCACTGAGCCACTAGGAAGCCCCCAACCGATCATTTTTAGAGAGGACACACATCAACCCATTACAGATTCTGAGAGATTTAAAATAACTTTAGCATGACATTGCATAGTTTAATTCATAAGCAGTAAGTGGGATAACTTTCTAGTACAATTAGAATACCAGCTGACTGAAGGATATGGGGGCAGTGTCAGGCCATCTGTTTAAAGCCATTCTGGTGACACTCAGAACCAACCTCTATGCATAGAGTTCTGAACCATCAATTCTCCACTAAGTTTGGGTGTTAAGCCAGCCCCAAAGAATAATAGAAAAGGGGATTATCCTCTTCTACTGGCATGCATGCATTTTCTGGAATGGAAAGATAAAGCTGTCTGATGATAAATTTTACATTTTAACGACAAGTGACATGGGGACTAAGAGAGACAGAGAAAATGAGAGATAAAAAACATTCCACTTACTGCACATTTTTAGCCCCTACTCTTCCTCTCCACACTCCACCCCTCAAAAAAAACAAAAAATACAGAGACAAGGTAGTCAACAGAGAAGGAATAAAGGAATACCAGCAAAAGAATATTTCCCTATGTTTGTTCTGCATTTCTAAGCCTTCTCTGGTGTTAATATTCTCAGTGAAAAGGAGTTTAAGATCATTGAGTAGAAAAATCTCCCTGCCCAGTTCTCCCCTTCATGCTTGGAAACAACAGCATGCCCTGGAAGACATAAGCACAGAACCTATTTTCTATATGATGATGAAGAGGAGGAAGAGAAGGAGGGTAAAAATAATAGTAATAATAAATAATAATAATAATAGTTAGCACTCATACAGTACTTAGAATGTGCCAAGCCCTGTGCTAGTACATTACAAATATGTGTTTATTTAATTCTTCAACAGCATGATGCGTTGAGTACCATTATCTCCCATTTTCGGTCAGTTCAGTCGCTCAGTCGTGTCTAACTTTGGCAACCCCATGGACTGCAGCCCGCCAGGCTTCCCTGTCCATCACTAACCCCCAGAGCTTGCTCAAACTCATGTCCATTTTACAGATGAGGAAAATGAGGCCAAAGAGGTTGATTCACTAGCCCTCTTCCTCCCTGTGTGGGTGTGTAATGCCTGGCTTCTGCCTCCTGGCTGACTCCCGGTGGCTCCCTCCTTTCTCCAGCCTGGATGTTATTCCAGGCCTGTACTTTCACAGCTCTAACCTCTGGTCTTTGAGTGGGAGAATCTGGCAGCAGTTGTAATATGACATCAGATCCTGCTTGATGAGCAAGCTTCTCCTGGTGGAGCAGGGCTGGATGGGGTGAGACGAGTGGTCTGGTGAGGGTCTTTGATCTTTCATGACTCTTTACCTTAAACAACCCACCCAGGGGACTACAGATTGCTTTAAGGGCCCTACAAAGAGGCAGTGAGTGTACCTTTCCCCTATGGTGGGAGAGCTATGCTGTTAATAATCACATGGCTTTCTTATGCTATTTAAAAGACAATAAACTCTTTGAATAATTTTGACCTTTTCCATATCTTAACTTCTCAGTCCTGCCCTGTCAAAGAACTGAGACCTGAAACAAAAGAGACAAGCTATGTCATAGTTGTGCAAAGAGCCCAGACTTTGGTGTCGGCCAGAAGCGCAAGCTAAGATCCTACAGGTATAAGCCTGGGCGGGTGACTTGACTTCTCTGGGCCAGGTTTGTTCCTCTCGTCTGTAGAGGGGATCTGTTGTGTGTGTTCAGTGCTGTTGTAAGGGTTAGATGAGATGCCTCCTGTGCATTGCCTGACACCTAGTCAGTACAGGCAGATCTCACTTTATTGAGCTTCACAGATACTGTGTTTTTTACAGATTGAAGGTTTTGTCAACACTGCATTGACAAGTCTATTGATGCCATTTAATCAACAGCATTTGCTCTCTTTGTGTCTCTGTGTCACACTTTGGTGATTCTTGCAATATTTCGAACTTTTTCATTATCACTGTATTTGCTATGGAGATCTGTGATCAGTGACCTTTGCTATTGTTGTTGTTCAGTTGTTAAATCATGTCCGACTCTTTGCAACCTCATAGACTGCAGCATGCCAGGCTCCACCGTCCTCCATTGTCTGCCAGAGTTTGCTCAAATTCATATCCGTTGAGTTGGTGATACTATCTAACCATTACATCCTCTGCCGCCCCCCTCTCCTTTTGCCTTCAAACTTTCCCAGCATCAGGGTCTTTTCCAATGAGCCAACGCTTCTCATCTTTGATATTACTATCATAATTTTTGGTATTTTTAGCAATAAGGTATTTTTAATTAAGGTATATAAATTGTTTTTTAGACATAGTGCTATTGCACACTTAATATACTGCAGTATAACATAACATAACTTTTATGTGCCCTGGGAAACCACAGAATTTGTGTGACTAGCTTTATTGTGATATTTGCTTTATTGCCGTGGTCTGGAACTGAAACTGCAGTATTGCTGAGGTCTTCCTATACTGTACAAATGGGAGTTATATATCACCACTGAATAAGCCCCCTCACTTTTTTTAAACAATTTGTTTTTAAAAAATTGTTTGCTTCCTTCATTCAAAGTCAAGGTTGGCTGGTCGTATACATTCCTCTTTTTTATTTATCACCAATGTTATTATTTCATATGGATAATGGCTATTGTGTTTAGATCATTAGCCTTAGAAATATTGAACTTAAAACTTTAACACGGTGTAAAAGTTGTTGGCTACAGCACCCAGAAGGCAAGGTGACTCCTGCAGCCACCTTCAGTCTCCTGGGGGTGGGGGGGCGTAAGCACTTTTTAAAAAAAAGTCCCTGAGGGAGCTTGAGGACTTAAAATCTCTGTGGTAGGCTTCAGAGCTCCATCTGAGCAGAACACCACAATTCTATGACATCATTGAGATGGAAGAGAGCATCAGTCAGAATAGTTCAAAACTACAATGATGTCCTGACTCTGAACGTAAGTCACGCATCTTCTCTGAGCCTGTTTCCTCAGTGGTGAAACAGGGACGATAGCCGTGTCTGCCTCACTACTGACAGCATGTACATGCTGAAAGTGTTTTATAAACTCTAGTTAAAGTTAGAATTGTGTGGATGGATCTGAGTTTCTGAGTTGGCTCTGAAAACAGCTCAGCCACTAAACAGGATGGGATTGACAAGACAGCCCTGCTGACACAGATCATAACAGGGCGGCATCTCATTTTGACTTGGAAGCTGTTCCCGGTTGTACTGAAGTCCTAAGGGAAAAAAAAAAGCCTGGTTTAAGCGGTGGAACACTGTGAAAAAAGGAACAAAGTGGTTAGCTAGGACAAGAGTCAGAGCATGGAGAGGGGAACCTTTGTAGCCAGGTGAGAAGTAGAAAGACAGAAGGAGTCAGGGCTTTTATTTTGCTTCAGGTTCAAAACCAAAGACACAAATGACACCTCTACATTCAGGTATATGCTTTAGAACTGGGACAGGCCATCTAAGCCTAACCCTTCTTCAGGTTAAGACCAGATACTCACCGATTATACATATTCAGCTCCCTGGAAGCATTCAACTTAAAATTTCCTTGCCTGCATTTCTAAGTTTCAAAAACACCCTTCCAAAAAAAAAAAAAGAAAAAAAAAACTGCATTTAAAAAATATTAAGATTGTGTTTTTTTGGTTTGGCTTTAAAAAAAAAAAAATTTTTTTTTAATCCAAAACCATAATTGTGGCCTACCAAGATGGATTCTCCTCCCATTCAGAGAGGATTTAATTTTTCCAGTCCCCTCCCTCGGTGCCTGTTACCCTCTGCTCATTTTTGATGAACTGCACATGTTGTAGAAGCCACTCCTGGGCCTCAGACACGAGCAGTCTCCCTCGCCACTGCCAGTGTCCTAATAAGGGAATGAACAAGCTCCTATTGGTGAGCTAAGAGGAGTCAGGCGGTGGATGATATTTTTGCTGATTGAGGAGGATAAGGTGTGGTTTGGCAGGTACCTCGTTGGTTTGGCTGGCTCCCGAACTAGTTTTTTTTTTCTTTTAGAGTTCAAATTCTGTCAAACAGGCACTCAGAATTGTTTTCTCGCTTAAAGCTGAGCTGAGCTTCAAGAGTATCATCTTGACACAGATCATCCACGATGGGGGAAAAGATAGGAATTTGGAGTGAGATGAAGTTTTCATCCTGAATGGAGGTTGAGGGACTGCCACCAGAAGGAAGGTGGCATCAGACTCAGTCAAATTTGGTCATGGAGAGAACAGGCAATAGACACTCAGCATACTTAATCAGTGTTTCATCAGTTTAAAATTTTTATCTGCACAAAAATATTACATAACATTCACTTGCTGCCTGCAAATATTGATATGCCCTAATTTTAAAAAATAAACAAAAAGGAATATCTAGGATCATAAGGACAAGTGTCCCCATCTATTTCCACTCTGACCTCAAACTACTTGCCCACTATTCCTGTCTCCACTCGTGTTTTGAATGACTCTCCATTGCCGTTTAACGTGACTGCATCTGGCCAGAACTGTTCCTCAGTCACTCATTATGAATCAGTGTTTCTCAACCTAGAACCACTTGGGGAGCTTTAATGCCTGGATCGTAACCCACAGTGGGTCTGATTTAATTGGTTTGGGGCACAGCCTGGGCAGAAAGATGTTTAAAAGCTCCCCCAGGTGATTCTGATGTGCAGCCAAGGTTGAGAACTGCTGCTCTGAATGCATCCTCTATTGTATTGTCCAAGGTCCTGGATGGCAGGCCCAGCGTCTCTCTCCTTCTGATGTTTTGAAACCTCTTTAAAAGAGAATACAACATGTATATGAAACGAGTTAGACAGGTTTCTTCTCAGGTTGGTAAGTTCAGTTCAGTTGTTTTAAACCTAACAGTAGAGACTTGTGCTTTCAACCCAAATCAACTTCTAGACATATGGGTATCATTTGAACTTTACTTTCCATGCATGTAAAAGAGTGAAATTCTCGGCCAGCTAGTCAAAAAACAGTGATTCCATTTTAAAGGCATAAGTAATGACGTTATATTTTAAAGTTTTCTCTGTGTTTATATAAGCTATTCATCTCTTGATATTTAATTTAGTTAATAAATGCTTCTTTATTTGACTTTTCTTCCAATATTAACCAAACTTCACATCCTGAAACTATGAACTTGCTGTCTCTAGCAAGGATAGAATGATATGACTGAGAAACTTTTAAAAACTATTTTTAAGCGATCCATCTTTGAAAACAAGAGGATCTGAGAGTGTAGTACCACCATGGAGAGAAGTTTTGAATTCTGGAAAAGTCATGATCAATCAAATGTCCAAAATAACTTATTACTCTCAACTTCTTCACTGGAAATTTCATTATCAAAGAAAAAGTTCATTTAGAAATTCAGAACAGCCTACACTCTAATTTATATGGAATATAGATTAGAAAACCATCACCTAAAAATTGACTAGCAAGTTATAAACATAGATGGGATTACTTAGGGCAAGTATGTTGAATAAGACTAGTCCTGAGGAAGACACAGAGGAAACTGCAAAATATTTCATAAATGATAGGCAGTATTTCCTACAGTATTTCATGCAGGAAAATATGGTCAACAATGTCAAAGACCTCTGTGAGCTCATTTAAAATGGGGTCTGGAAAGGGCCACTGGATGCTCTGTTCCAAAGTGTAGCCCTAGAGAGCACAATTCAGTAATACACTGTCATTGGGGATTATGGCTACTAATGCCTGGATCAAAAATAATCAACCTAGTGTTCAGAGACATTTAATTGTTGTTGTTGTTGTTCAGTTGCCCAGTCATGTCCAACTCTTTGTGACCCCATGGACTGTAGCTTGCCAGGCTTCTCTGTCCTTCACCATCTCCCGGAGCTTGCTCAAACTCGTGTCCATCGAGTCATCGAGTCATCCCCTTCTCCTCCTGGCTTCAGTCTTTCCCAGAATTGGGGTCTTTTCCAATCAGTCAGTTCTTCCCATCAGGTGGCCAAAGTATTGGAGCTTCAGCTCCAGCATCAGTCCTTCTAATGAATATTCAGAGTTGATTTTCTTTAGGATTGACTGGTTTGATCTTGCAGTCCAAGGGACTCTCAAGAGTCTTCTCCAACACCACAGTTCAAAAGCATCAATTCTTGAGTATTTAATAATGAAATTGTAATGTTCCCTTTTTGTTTGTTTGTTTATTTTGATCAGCTGGGCAAGTGGGTAATATGTCTGGAAAGTGTTAGTCACTCAGTTGTGTCCGACTCTTTGCAACCCCATGGATTGCAGCCCACCAGGATCCTCTGTCCATGAGATTTTCCAGGCAAGAATACTGGAATAGGTAGCCATTCACTTCTCCAGGGGATCTTCCCAACCCAGGGATTGAACCCTGGTATCCTGCATTGTAGGAAGATTCTTTACTGTCTAAGCCACCAGGGAAGCTCCAAGATGTCTGGAGATAAAATCACTTCATTAGCCCTTTGTAGATATATCTCTGGGTGAGTTTAGGTTAACTACAAAGTAGATTAAACTAATTTAGAAGCCTAACTCTGGAAATAGATGTAAAATAACAAGACTTCCCATGATACAGTGGAATTAGCTATTTTTGATTATCTTAACGATTTATCCCATAAGTTACAGAATCTGTTTTGACTAGAGCACATAAAAAGATTTCTAAAGGACTGCCTAACTCAAATTTGCTTAGTTTACCTACTTGTACTGAAGTATTTTTGCTTTCTACGCACATTGCAAAAGGCCAAAACCAATACTAGGCTTGATAGTGAGAGAGGAGAGAGAATGGAGAGGGATAGAAGGATTTTATAAGGGAAAATGATACAAGAGGGAGTGATGGGAGTTGGGGGCGGGGAGGCATGTGCCAGAGTAATAGGAAAACAAAGAGCTTCTGCTCTGCTCACAAACCATGCCGAGGCCAGTCCTGTGACAGGAACAGAGACAGGCCGATGGCAAGTGTACATGTGCACACACTCACACACACAAGCCTCTGAAGCAGGCCAGGATCTGCAAAAAAATGAGAAAACACTAGTTGACTCAGTTTAACTTTAGTCCCTGACTATTGACTATATTCTAAAGTCAAATATCTTTCCTGTTCATAACCATTTGGTTCTTCTTATCCAGGAAAACATACATTTTCCAGCTCTAAACTCAGAGTCTAAGTCTAAAGTCTAAGAGGATTTCTGTATGTAGTTACAACATAATCTCATACATAGAGAAAATAGCATTCAAATGAGAAACACATTTATAATAAGTGCATTAAAATTTTGGCATTTTTGACCAGTGAGCTACATTTTCCAGGTACCCACAGAGACACTGTTAGATGGCTCTGACTAATAGCTGTTCCCAACTTCTAGCAGGAAGGACTTGAGAGAAATGTGAGGTATTGGGGTTCTACCTCCTGCATTTTTTTTGCTAACCATATTCTGTCTCCAAGCATAGCGTGGAAGCTGTCACTGGCACTCCCAGTTCCAAGCAATACGGCTGTCTTCCATCGCTTCATACTGTTGAAGTTCAGACCTGAGAGGTGCTTTCTTCCCACTGTGAATGATTAGGCTTCAGCTGCTGGAACTCATGGTCAGAGAGCAAGTCCCATGGCCGATGCAGTATGGCCATGGGCACAGCTAGATTTCCTGATTCATATTCACAAGCCAGTGTAGAGTGTCTGCCTTCTCGGAGACTCCCAAAACTTCTGAGTGAGTGTGCATGTTCATGCACACGTGTGCCTTTGGGACATCCTTTGGGGGTGGCTTCTAATAAAGCTCTAATCACTCTAAACATCATTTTCTCAGTAAACACTTGTGAGCCTCGTGTAGAATTGTTGGCCTTTCCCTGTTCATGAAACTCAGTCACATCTCATTGATCTGTCCTTTGGGGAAGCATTGTTGTCCTGTATTTGACACTAAAAACTTTTAAATAGCTTCATGTTGACTTATTTTGTCCTTTCCATATGTGATTCAGTTAAATCCACATAAACTTAGGCAGTTCACCCCCTATGCAAGGAACTCAATTAGCCTTCATCATTGTTAATTAGCCATATTGCTCACTGTCTTTTGCTGTATGCCTTTCTTGAATTTATTACTAAAAATACTTATTAAATACGTACCTTATGCACACACATTGGGGAGGAGGTCTAAAAATAGGTATAAAACATGACTCTTGCTTTCAATAAACATGAAATAGCATGAGAGAGAAAAATGCATGAGTGCTCAATCGTGACCGACTCTTTTCAACCCCATGGACTGCAGCCTGCCAGGCTCCTCTGTCCATGGGATTTTCCAGGCAAGAATACTGGAGTGGGTTGCCATTTCCTTCTCCAGGGGATTTTCCCAACCCAGGGATCAAACCTTCATTTCCTGTGTCTCCTGCATTGGCAGGCAGATTCTTACCATTGAGCCACCAGGGAAGATGTACGAGAGATAGGATGTTACACAAAGAACAATACGGCAACATTGAAAAATATCTGGAAAAACCACAAAGATTTCAGGGAAAGAAGGAGTTCCTTCCAGTTGACTTCCATTATGTCTGGTAAGACTCACACAGATCTGAGCTGGCCCTGAGGGGTAGAGAAGCGGCCTCTAGGTAAAAACAGAGAGGCGGGAAGAGCGCAGTCAAAGAGCAGGCAAGAAGGTATAAATGAAGTTAAACTAATAGGAAATGAAGCTTGACTGATGCTTATTATGCTTTCTGGCCCTGACACCTTCACGTAGTTCCCATTTCCAACCATGTGTGACTGGTCTTGAAGGAAGAGCAGTAGTTCCACCTGCAGAGGTGAAGTGACCCTTGTCCTTTCCCATCCTGTGTCTCCTTGCAGTTTACTTGTAACTGGGTAAGTGCATCTACCGATGGTATAGCTTATCTAGTTTAAAGTAAACTAGCCTTTGTGAAATGGATTCAGATTTCTGGACTCAGAAGGATTTCTGTGGAAGCTGCAGCCTGACGGGAATATTGACCATGTGAACCCAGAGCAAGTCTGAGAACAAGCTCTAGGTGTCACTAACGCTGCGAGCGTGTAGGAGTGCTCCACTGCTGAGCCACGCACGTCACCTGTGCCTTTGAGTGCAGAGCTTCCCGCAAAGAGTGAGGAATGTAACTGTTTCTAGAAGAAGCTCACGCAGCAGAGAAATCATTTGGGAAATAACCCTATTGCTTTGTGACTTTTTTTTTTGGTCTGAAAAGATGTTAAACACATAACCTACCTAAGACTATTGGTCTTCATACCTCACCTTGGGACCAGCCTTTTCTAATCTATTAAAAGAAACCTCCCAGACAAAACATAACAGTGGATTTGAAGCTGTTTATTTAAAAATGTAAAACTAAAATAGCTTTGGCTGACTTTAAGCGAACAACTGGTTGATAACATGACAAACATAAATTTCCTAGGCAGATTTCACCAAGAACTGCATAGTTGGTGGGGGAGATGGACTCTTATTAGTATAATGCGTAAAAATGCCAAGCCAAGTTATAGTTGTCATTGAAAATCAGTTATCAAAAATAAATTGAACTTAAAGACAGATTTTCAAACTACTGATCCAGCATGTTAAACTAAGAGTTTTCAAAAAATATTTTATGAACACTAACAAATTAAACTTATTTTAAATATTCTATTTTGTTATCATTATATCTTTTTCTGTTTTATAAATCTATAAACATTTAAACAGCACTACATGTATATTACTTATAAATAATTGAATATATATGTGTATGTGTATGTGTTCATATACATACATAAGCATATATGTGTATATACATATGTATTTTCAAATTTGTGGGAAGTACCCTCTCTGTCATAATTACTCAACTCTGTATGTGACTGCTTTCACATTTGAATGCCAATCTGGGAATGACTATGCTCCAATAAAACTTTGTTTACAACAATAGAATGTGGGCTGGACTTAGCCCTGGGGCCATAGTTTGCTAATCTCTGATTTAGATGACTGGAGCCATTTGTTCATCTACAGAACACCCTGAGAAAGCTGACCATAGTGTCATAGATTAGAAAGAAAACAAATATGGAATATAAAGACCTGGGTCTAGTCCTGATTTTGTAATTGCTTGTGTGAGTAACTTTACCTCTTCAACCCCATGTTACCATGGATAGCATAGATTGAAAATAACCTCCAACATTCCTTCCAGTTTAATTATTCTATGTTTTTAATATCTTGCCAGATTGCCACAGTGGTGGATTGCACCTGAGATTTGATGAACAAGCAGAATAAGTCAAAATTTGATTTACTCTATGTGGGCAAAGTTGAGACAAGATGGGTGGAGAATGTGGCAAGAATATAAAAGAATATAATGCCACTCTGAAAAATTGGAAATCATAGTGTATTGCTCTTGAAGGATCCTCCACAGTGCTTCTGTTCTAAATGATTGTAGGATTTGCTGAACTGAAGTCTCCTCTTGTAGCTAAGATTTATGAAGCCCTTGATATTGGGTAGCTGGCCCTTTAGTTCTCAGAGAAAGCTGTGGAGTGAAGTGAAACACCTGGAGTGGAGACTGAAACTAGAAAAGCCTCCCTGTGTGTTTCCGTAGGGCCACCGCCAGGGAAGAAGCCTCCCACCTTAAGCTTCGTAAAATGGTCAGTTTACTCTTCCAGTTACTGGAAGCTGTCCTTCTGCGTGTGCCAAGCACAACTGGAGCCTCACTAATACCCTTCATGTACTCCAAGCCCCAGCCAGGCTGGATTGTTTGCTTTCCCACGTCCATATTTCTGACTCTGCAACCTTGTAATTTGAGCTCTTTGTATGCGGGAGGATCCCTTTCTGTCCCCCCAGCCCTAGTACTAAAGGTCTACACTTTCTCCCTGTACTTCTCTGATCCCTTAGCTGGAATTGCCTTCTTCCTCTTCTAAACTTCAAATCATTTCATCAACATTTCCTCTGATATTTACTGCATTCTACCTACTATTACGTTCTTATACATTTTTTAGCTTCCCTACCAGATTGCAAACTCTTTTCAGGGTTTTCATCTTGGTTTCCACCTTCAATGGCTTGAATAGAGTAAATACTCAGTAAATGTGTGTTGAATGAATGCATTAATTCCAGTCACCTAGGTGTCAATTTGCATGTTACAAGTAGCATTAGCAATCAGCACCCCAATACCATAAGTTAAAATGCCACATTCATATCTGGCATGTCACCCACCACTTCTTCAGAATCTAGACTGCTCATGGCCCACCGCTCTGATGTCCCACTTTGTCCTGTCTGTGTTCTGCGTGGATCAGTGGTTTTGTTGTAGAGAAGAATATACACAAGATTAGAAACCTATAAGGGCTTTCCTAGTGGCTCAGATGGTAAAGAATCTGCCTGCAATAAAGAAGACCCAGGTTCGATCCCTGGGTCAGGGAGATCCCCTGAAGTAGGAAATGGCAACTCACTCCAATATTCTTGCCTGGAGAATTCCATGAACAGAGGAGCCTAGTGGGCTGTAGTCGATGGGATCACAAAGAGTCAGACACGACTGAGTGACTAACACTTTAACACACTTTCAGAAACCTATAAACCAGTGCCAATGCTGTAACTTTGTAATTTGTAATTAAAAATATATTTTTTAAGTTAGTTATCTCCCCTACTGAAAAACTATCTCCAGTACTAGTTAACAGTTTTAAAGAAATAATGATTGCACTGGTATCTACTCAGAAGATTGCATAAGCCTTGTTGGTTTACACTCTGCTGTTGGGATATCAATCTGCTGGTATACAGGACAGGTACCTCAAGCAATTAAAGTGTTATCCAAGAATGTTTCTAATGCCCATGTCCCCCTCTCTCAGAGCCCCGGCTGTCTGACTCTTAAGCTGTTGGTGATTCTAATTTGATTAACACGCATAAATGTGGGAGCTTAGCTATTGAATATTACATTAACTATTTAAGTGTTCACATTTTTATAGAGTTCTTCTATTAACTTAAACCATGGAAGGTTTTTATCTGGTTTGGTTTGGTTTGGTCACCAAATCACAACAAATTAGGTGTCTGCTTTATCCCTTATCCATGGTGCAGGTCCCAGTGTAGGTAACATTTCTGTTGACTGAGGAAGATGATCCACCAAGCACAGAGCAGACCCCTTGACTTCTTTTCCTAACATTAGGGAGGTTGGGCCCATCAGCAATTGTTGGCTCCCAAGTTCCCTGCAAGAATAAGTGTTCTTCCCACAGGTCCAAGCTTCAGGATTTGGCCTTTCATTTTCCATTTCCTGTCTCTATCCAAAGTTTGTCTTTCTACTTGCTACTACTTGTAAACAAAGCTCTGTGGTCCTAGCATAGGCAGGGAAGCTCGCCAGCTGGATGTTAGGCATGGGTATGTGTGCACTCAGTCACGTCTGACTTTGCGCCTCCATGGACTGTGGTCCACCAGGCTCCTCTGTCCATGGGATTATCCTGGCAAGAATACTGGAGTGGGTTGCCATTTCCTAATCCAGGGGATCTTCCTGACTCCGGGATCAAGCTTGCATCTCCTCTGTCAGCAGGCGGATTCTTTACCACTAGTGCCACCTGAGAAGCCCACAGATGTTAGGTAAGGTTGTGGAACACCTCTAGAGTTGGGGAGGCAGTAATCACCCCTCAAATGTGCTTTCTTGTTATAACAGTCCCTTCACTCACCAGAGTTGCCAGAAGCCATGCTCCAGTGTCATATCTCTCAGTATATTTGAGCTTTTGGTTTCTGAAGAAGAGAGGAGGGAGAGAAAGGAGGGGTGGTGATGGGAGGCTATGCCACCCAAAGGAAAATGGAGCCAAGAGAGAGCTAGAAAAGAGGAAATGAATACTAAATCTTTTTCCAGTTGAGAAAAATGAGAGTGGAAGCACGAAAGCTCCAGAGGGCACTTTGGGGGGAGGAGAAGATCATAAAAGGCCTGTTATGAAAATCCATTACCCATAAATTTCCCTGCATTAAGCACTGCCTATGTAGAGAGGATGCGGAGAATCCTCTCAGCTGACACAGGACATGTGACTTCAGTTAGCAATACCCGCATGCCATGTACCATTTCCATCAGCATGTCTGAAATACTGCTTTCCCTTACAAGAATTCCTTCTAATTACTCACAGGTTCATCATCTCCTCTTAAGGACATCTTGTTTTTGTTTTTCCAATCACTTTGATTCTTTTGTCTGATGTTTAGCAATGTGATAGCAGTACCATAATTCAAAGCCCCACCACGTGGAATTATGGGCCTTTGTACTGCATCATACAAGTATTTCAAATTTAGGGGTAATATGTGAATTTCTAGATCACACTAAGACTCATCTAAAATGAGTTCATATATTCACATTTGAAGATGGCAATGGAAATTTCTGCTTCTAGGAGATTGTTTTTGACTGTGAAAAGAATCTGCTTGTTTATATATCTGTGGTCAGATGTAGTTGCATCCAAATTGGCCTTTGGGTGGGGTTTTCCCTGCACCTGGTTCTCAGGTAGTTGTTTTGTTTTTTTTTTTTTTTTTCCCAATCAGTTGTATATCCACGTTCAGACCTACATGCAAGAGAAAGAACTGGAAAGATGTAGCATTGCCAGTCATAGCTACCTGGGTCTGATGAATTATTTTATCATGTTTTATTTGAAAATAAATTACCTAGGCCCAAGGTTTATTGTCCACATCTATTATGCACATTAAAACAAGATTGTCCTTTCATAGATACCTCAGGAAACAGCCCCAAGTCAGATTTTACTTTTGACTGATAGCATTTTAAAAAGTCTAGATAGCATTCAAAAGCAGAGACATTACTTTGCCAACTAAGGTCCGTCTAGTCAAGGCTATGGTTTTTCCAGTAGTCATGTATGGATGTGATATTTGGACTGTGAAGAAGGCTGAGCACCAAAGAATTGATGCTTTTGAACTGTGGTGTTGGAGAAGACTCTTGCGAGTCCCTTGGACTGCAAGGAGATCCAATCAGTCCATTCTGAAGGAGATCAGCCCTGGGATTTCTTTGGAAGTAATGATTCTAAAGCTGAAGCTCCAGTACTTTGGCCACCTCATGCGAAGAGTTGACTCATTGGAAAAGACTCTGATGCTGGGAGGGATTGGGGGCAGGAGGAGAAGGGGATGACAGAGGATGAGGTGGCTGGATGGCATCACTGACTCGATGGACGTGAGTCTGAGTGAACTCTGGGAGTTGGTGATGGACAGGGAGGCCTGGCATGCTGCAATTCATGGGGTCGCAAAGAGTCAGACATGACTGAGTGACTGAACTGAACTGAACTGAATTGAAGTTTATTAATGATCATATTTTGTTTAAGATTCTTACTAGACAAAGAATCCTAGGTTGAGAATGAAGAAAAAGTAATGTTTATGAAAACACACGTAATAATTAGGTTTATTCCCCCAGCCATATTTTATGCCAGTTGAATTTCAAAATAGAGTTAAGAGAGGAAAGTTTGGTTGCTTTATTTTAATTATCTTACAAGCCACTTAAACATTTCTCTTACTCCTTGTCATTCATTTCAAATCAAAGCTTAACTTGAATTATCAAGTGAGAAGTAAAATATCTCCATCATCAACCTTCTCTTTCCATAACTACACTTTCTAAACATTTATAAATTAAAAACTGAACTGTATCTGACCAAGCTTCTTGTTTGAATAGGGTGGGATCATGGGAGTGGTGCAAATTCAGTCCTGTTTGTGACAGAATAAATAGAGTTTACTTTATCTCAGGAAACTGCCATGGAATTATCCCTCCAAAATCTGTGTTTAATAGATTTGACAGAAGCATTGTTCTTTGAAAAAAAATGTGAAAAAATAGCAATTCAGAAAGAAATAAATCCTGATTCTATTCATTTTATTTCTACTGAATATCACCAACCATCTGTGGAGTTTTAAAAAAACATGGCATCCATTGGATAAAAAATTAGACATTTATCTCATCCAAACTAGAATCTCAAGAAATGTTTGGGAAACCTATGTCTCATCTGTCATTGTAAACTACAGGTATTTATATAAATATAGATGAATCTCAGAAGCATACTATTGGGTAAAAGAAACTAATCACAGGATTCATACAGTATGATTATATAAAGTTCTAAGAAGGCAAAACTGAAAACCAAATTGTTTAGGGGAACATCTTTTGGGGTAAAACTACAAAGAAAAGCAAGAAAATAATTAAAATAGGAAAAAAAATCAGGCTAAAGGTTATTTGGAGGCCTTAAAAAAGAGAGGCGGATGGGATTGAAGAAGAGCATGTAAGGCCCTCCATGGTGCTGGTGCGATTTAAGCTGGGTAGAAGGCACATGGTATTTGTTTCATTATTTTTCTTTTAAGTGGTCATGTACTATACACTCATTCATAGGTAAAATATATTTCATGCTAAACATCTTTTAATTTAAAATACCGATCCCAAACAACTAGAGTTCATCTTTTAAAACTTTCCTGTGACTATGTGTATCAATTCAGAAGTAAGTCTCTAAGCTTAGGAATCTGCCAGGGCAGGACCATTCTGAGAACTGTGTTCACATAAGCCCTTAGCCATATAAACCTGAGTCACAATCAGAACTCCCTGTACTCCCCGATACGTGATCGATCAGACCCAATCTATTTATCTGACAGGATGTCACGGTTATGATTCTAAGAACCAGCCTGCTCCGAGAGTGTGAGGAGGCAAGTGAAAAGATTTTTCTCCCACTGCCCGATGGTTGTTTCTTTCTAATGTGTTCTGCAACAAATGTTTCCCCATCATGGTCTGTGGCTATAGAAACGTATGTGATTGTGGCCGTCACCATTATATAAAGCACATGGTAGGCTGGTGGTGATGACTTGTGGTGACAACATATATATAAGAACCCTGAAGTGTGCAAGCACGCAGTGTCTTACTACTGAGAACCAAAATTTATGGCTGGTTTGCAAACTTAGTGATTCTCAAATGTGTGTGTATGAGGAGATGGGGTGGGACATACCTTTCTTCCTAAGTAAACTTCTTCAGAGTATCATATCCACTTGCATGCCAGCACTCCCGCAAAAGGCATACCCTGACAGAGCAATGAATCCTACAGTGAAAGTCAGCATATTTTTACCTTCCCTTCCAGGAAAAAAAAAAAACCATATACACACACACACACACACACACACACACACACACATTCTAAATGAGAGGGGCTTTCTTTCATTTTGGCATGCGTTAATTACTAATAGACCAATTGACTAAACATATTCTGACCTGAAAATACTTTTATTTTCTTGATTTTTTTTTTCCTCCACTGTAATTTTCAATGCCTTTCTTTTAAGGAATCCAAGGAAAAACATTCAGAATTGGACCTCATGTGCATTAAATGAAGCCACATCATTTTACAGATACCACATATAAACAAAATCATATTTAAGAGCCTGGAATGTATCTATAAACCTCTTTTTAACTTTCAAATACACAATCAATCTGTAGAGCAAATATGACTCATTTCAGTAGCTCAGGATATTTTCCCTCCTGATCACAGCATTGCCCGAAATTTTACTGAGAACATCTGAGCAATTCACAGAACTAACTGGATATGTTTGGAGAATCGCTTGCATTTCATATTATGAAAAAAAAAAAATCACTGGGGTTTTTTGGTACATGAAAAACAATACTGAAAGTATGTACCAATCATTCTGCCTCCTAATAGCTGATGAGTATATTTTCAGCCCATAGGAGGTTTTAGCTCTAAGTTGGATCCCATTGTAAAACCCAGGTCAAGACAATGACATTGTCAGAACCAAGAATGATGGAAATCAAAGAAATGTAATTGACTAAGAAGTTGGCCTTTGTGGCTAAACCCAGGCTGTCTTCCTCCTGAATCTGGCCTGCGTAGGGAATGTACAGCTACAGAAAACTGGGGGCAAAATCATGTTTGGGGTTGAGTATCTCAGTTACCACCTGGAATCTTTTTCAGCCAGCACCACCTTCTATCAGATGACTCCTTGCATGAAAGCAGAGTTATGGAGGGCTACAGGGAGATGAAAGCTGAACTTGGGCTTCAGCTAAGTGTCTACTGGTCTGCAACTTACTGTGAATCCACAAATGATGAGCTACTGGTAGGAGTCCTTCTTTCAGGTAGCGAATTTATTTGTTCTGTTGGAATTTTAGTTGCAACATTCTCCTTTTAAAGTAGAAGAATGTGGCAGAAACGATCAAGGGACGGACAGAGAGACTTGGAAATTTTGATCCAAATGAGCTCTCTTTTTAAAAAAAAAAAAATTTTAATATCTTTAATTCTTACATGCGTTCCCAAACATGAACCCTCCTCCCACGTCCCTCCCCATAACATCTCTCTGGGTCATCCCCATGCACCAGCCCCAAGCATGCTCTTTAAGTCTTTTGTACACAGGCCTCATTTTAGTGCCTTGAGCCTTTTGTTTCCCCCAAGGTTTCTGTCACTTAATCAGTGGGTCTGCATGTGTGCTTACCAAGAACAAGGAATGTTAAAGGGTGGAAAAGGGCTTGAAGGGGATAAGTCCAAGTCTGTTCAGTGGCACTCTGGTAATCTTCTGTATACCAGTGGTTCTCCAGCAATGAAATTACTGAAAGAGTCCCAAGTTTATATCCACACCAAGTGTTTTCTGTAGTCTGATAAATAATTTTTTAAGGTATGAAAAACTATTCTCCAAATATGTATTAATACACTGCTTTATAAAATACAGATTCCTTTCTATACAGTGTTGAATTTATAGGTACTTTATAAGACATTTTTAATAGATAACAAATGTATAAGCAATTGTCATAATATTTTTTTTTATATTTTAAAGGGATTCACATTCCTCAAATGTTGCTAACTACTGCTATAAGATATGGAAAATTAAATCTTTTCTGTAGTGCTCTTAAACTTTTAATAAAATCAGCCCTCTCATAAAAATAGTTATTTTTTTTCTTGTTCTATTTTTAAACATGGTTTCCTGATAAGAGATCTTGTTAATAAAATGTTATTGCCAGAATTTTTACTTGAAAGTTTAAGGATTGTGTACTAGAATCTCAAATCAGAAAACAGCAAAAAAAAAAAATTTTTTTAAGAAAAAAATCAAAGGAAATTGAGAGTAATATTCTTCTAACTATGGAGAACACGGGGTTAAAAAAACTCTAAACTGTAGATGAAATCATAAAAAGAATTTTGTCAGTGTTGAGCAAGTCTTGAGAAGTGTTTTGGAGAAGATGGGATTCAGGGGACATCGGGGCAAGCTGACAGCTAGTGGCTTGCTCCAGTATCTGACTGTGGAAGCCTCTGCCACTTCCTCTTTCATCTAGTATACGTTTAGACCCTAGCCCAGCCAAATGTAAAGACACTGAGTCCTCAGTGGTTTCATTATTCGCCATGTCTGCAAAACTTTTATTTATTTGAACTTTCTATCTAAAAGGCACAGCTTGTAACATGATTACTGTGTTACTTGAATACACTGAGGCAATAGAAGTCTGGTGGTAAAGACTTAAAAAGTCTTTGGTGTGAAAGCCACAGCATTCCAAGAGAGTTTTCCCAGTGCATAGATCTGTTTTTTCTTATAATATAACACCAGGATATTTAGGCAGTGGTTCTGGGAATGGAAGAAAAGCCAGTCCTTTCTGCTTTTTTCATACCACTGACACAATCAAATAACATCATGTCATTACTGTTGACTTTTGAGATTGGTCAATACTTATTCACACACACACATGCACACACACAAGATCGTCTCATCAGATGTGCCATTTTGCTGCCCTCAGCACTTGCCTCAATCTCACCTTTCTTCAAGTGTTCTCTAAAACACGAGGAACGGCAGTTACCCAGAAACAAAGAGTAATGCTCCAGAGTAAACCTGCTTACACCTACCCTGGGTGGGAAAGTCATGGATTCTGGTTAATTGAACATTCAATTTAATAAGAGGTGCTTTACATATCACTTGAGATTTTGTTATTGTTGTTCAGTTGCTAAGTTGAGTCCAACTCTTTGCAACCCCATGGACCACATTCACCAGTCTTCCCTGTCCTTCACTATCTCCCAGAGTTTGCTCAGACTCAGGTCCAGTGAGTCAGTGATGCTATCTGACCATCTCATCCTCAGCTGGCCTCTTCTCCTTTTGCCTTCAATCTTTTCCAGCATCAGGGTCTTTTCCAGTGAGTTGGCACTTCACATCAGATGGCCAAAGTATTAGAACTTCAGCTTCAGCATCAGTCCTTCCAATGAATATTCAAGGTTGATTTCCTTTAGGATTTACTGGCTTGATCTCCTTGCTCTTCAAGGGACTCTCGAGTCTTCTGCAGCACCACAATTCAAAAGCATCAGTTCTTCAGTCCTCAGCTTTCTCTATAGTCCAACTCTCACATCCGTACATGGCTACTGGAAAAAGCATAGCTTTGACTATACAGAATTTTGTTGGTAAAGTGATGTCTCTGCTTTTTAATATGCTGCCTAAGTTGGTCATAGCTTTCCTTCCAAAGAGCAAGTGTCTTTTAATACCATGGCTGCACTCACCATCCACAGTGATTTTGGAGTCCAAGAAAATAAACTTCTGTCACTGTTTCCACTTTTCCCCCTTCTAGTTGCCATGAAGTGATGAGACTGGATGCCATGATGTTAGTTTTTCGAATGTTGAGTTTTAAGCCAGCTTTTTTTACTCTCCTCTTTCACCCTTATCAAGTGATCATTTGGGATTACTCATTTTTAAATAAAATGCATTTGATTAAAACTTTAATAAACAGAGTTTAATCTTTCTCAGATGATTCAGAGGAAATCCACTGCTTGTGAGTCATCTGGGAACATCAGTTATCTTTGTAGGATACAGTAGACTGGTTACTGCCAGCATCTGCTGAAGTTTCACAGAAAGAACAAATGGACTGTTATGCTTTCATTGCAGCCCACTGGGTGGTTAGGTATGATTTTTACTGGTCAGCAGCATTTCAATACACGTAAATGTGGTGTGTGGAAAATCAGAAATGTTAACATTTTGTCTTTAACCAAAGCCTAAAGCAGTTGAGCTATCATGTGGGTGTATTAAGGATGCTGTGTTCTCATCTGTCTTTTTGAGTAAGTTCTTATTATGGTGAAATTAACACTCACATGTGACATACCTTTCTGGAGGGCAGTTTGTCAATGTGTATCAAAAAGCCTTTAAATAAGCATACTCCTAAACTCAGAAATTCTAACTTTTGAGAATATTTGCTAGATAAGTAATTGAACAAGTGGTAAAAGTATATCTATAGTGAGGTCCTGTGCAACATTGTTTATAAGAACATAAATTTGGAAAAATTGTAACTGCCCGTCCATAGAAAACTGGTTAAATAGATTACAGTACACCATATACATATATCTACTACATACATCCAGTCAAAGAATATAGTGTTGCTGTTGAAAATTATATTTTGTTAATGTGTTAAAATTGTAATAAATAAGGTAAATTGGAGAAATTATTTCTAAAATAATGTATATATCATCATCCTACTTGGTTAAAAATTAAAATATCTATGCATGCATAGTTCTTCCCTGGTGGCTCAGATGGTAAAGAATCTGCCTGCAATGTAGGAGGCCTGGGTTCGATCCCTGGATCAGGAAGATTCTCTGGAGAAGGGAATGACAACCCAACCCATTCCAGTATTCTTGCCTGGAGAATGCCATGGACAGAGGAGCCTGGTGGGCTACAGTCCATGGGGTCGCAAAGAATTGGACATGACTGAGAGACTAACACTTTCGTGTAAAGATAAAGAGAAGTTCTGGTAGATTACATTGAATATTCAGTTCAGTTCAGTCGCTCAGTCGTGTATAACTCTTTGCGACCCAATGAATCGCAGCACGCCAGGCCTCCCTGTCCATCACCATCTCCCGGAGTTCACTCAGATTCACATCCATTGAGTCCGTGATGCCATCCAGCCATCTTATCCTGGGTTGTCCCCTTCTCCTCCTGCCCCCAATCCCTCCCAGCATCAGAGTCTTTTCCAATGAGTCAACTCTTCTCATGAGGTGGCCAAAGTACTGGAACTTCAGCTTTAGCATCATTCCTTCCAAAGAAATCCCAGGGTTGCTCTCCTTCCGAATGGACTGGTCAGATCTCCTTGCAGTCCAAGGGACTCTCAAGAGTCTTCTCCAACACCACAGTTCAAAAGCATCAATTCTTCGTCGCTCAGCCTTCTTCACAGTGCAACTCTCACATCCATACATGACCACAGGAAAAACCATAGCCTTGACTAGACGGACCTTAGTCGGCAAAGTA
The DNA here is from genome assembly GCF_016772045.2 of Ovis aries. Taxonomy (NCBI): domain Eukaryota; kingdom Metazoa; phylum Chordata; class Mammalia; order Artiodactyla; family Bovidae; genus Ovis; species Ovis aries. The sequence continues at coordinate 100,290,409 of NC_056057.1, forward strand.
ATGTCTCTGCTTTTGAATATACTATCTAGGTTGGTGATAACTTTTCTTCCAAGTAGTAAGCGTCTTTTAATTTCATGGCTTCAGTCACCATCTGCAGTGATTTTGGAGCCCCCAAAAATAAAGTCTGACACTGTTTCTACTGTTTCCCCATCCATTTCCCATGAAGTGATGGGACCAGATGCCATGATCTTCGTTTTCTGAATGTTGAGCTTTAAGCCAGCTTTTTCACTCTCCTCTTTCACTTTCATCAAGAGGCTTTTTAGCTCCTCTTCACTTTCTGCTAAATTGAATATTAATCATATTCATATCTGAGGGGTATGATTAGGAAACTGATTTTTACTTTCTCTTTTATACATTTTTAAATGTCTGGTTTAAGAAAACAATAAATGCATGTTACTTTTGGAGCCAGAAAAAAATTTTAACAATTAAGTTTTTTCAATTTTGAAAGAAAAGCAATAAATCTCTGGTAGTAGTATGAAGGGTAGTTGTCATGGGAGAGGCCTGCAAGCTAAGCAGCCATTGTGTGCTCTGACTTGGAGAGCTGATGTAGGGAGGCTCACCTTCAGAGAATTTCCACACATATCAAGTCATTTGGCATGGACACAATTTCACATATAAAGTCAACTGGTAAGTCATTGAGCCAGCAACTGGGCACATTCTGATTCAAAATACCATGAAATAATTTTGTCTCCTTTGTTTTTAACTTTGAAAACAATTTCAACATGTTTCTTTATTAATAGCCATATGTATTAAATAGATAACTAATGAGAACCTACTATATAGCACAGGGAAAAAAGGAAGGTACAATCTGTAGGACATAAATGAAGCTAACCTTAAAAATACATCCCAATACACATTGCTATGCTGTGCTGTGCTTAAGTTACTCAGTCGTGTCCGACTCTTTGCAACTCCATGGACTGTAGCCCACCAGGCTCCTGTGTCCATGGGATTCTCCAGGCAAGAATACTACAGTGGGTTGCCATGCCCTCCTCTAGGTGATCTTCCCAACCTAAGGACTGAACCCAGGTCTCCCACATTGAAGGTAATTCCTTACCATCTGAGCCACTGGGAAGCCCATGAATACTGGAGTGGGTAGCCTATCCCTTCTCCAGGGAGTCTTCCCAACCCAGGAATCAAACCAGGCTCTCCTGCATTGCAGGTAGATTCTAAACCAGCTGAGCTACCTGGGAAGCCCCAATACACTTAGGTACAGACAAATACTGTTTGATTCCACTTATACAAGATATCTAGAATAGTCAAGTTCTTAGCGTCAGAAAGCGCACTGGTAGATACCAGGGGCCGGGGGTGAGAGGATAGGAAAGGAGAATTGGGAATTAGTGTTTAACGGGGACAGAGTTTCCGTTTAGGAAGGTGAAACATTCAGGAGATGGATGATGGTGAGAGTTACATGACAGTGTGGATATACTTAGTGCCACTGAACTAACTGTACAGTTAAATACAGTTAAAATAGTACATTTTATATTATATTTTACCACAATAAAAAACATTAAAAATAAATAAATGTCCTCAAAAATCTAGCTCTGGCAATTGTGTGTCCTAAACAAGTCTACCGATCGAATGTAATGGTAAATTGTAAGCCAAATAGGAAAAGGAGTACATCAAGGCTGTATATTGTCACCCTGCTTATTTAACTTATATGCAGAGTACATCACGAGAAACACTGGGCTGGAAGAAGCACAAGCTGGAATCGAGATTGCCGGGAGAAATACCAATAACCTCAGATATGCAGATGATACCACCCTTACGGCAAAAAGTGAAGAAGAACTAAAGAGCCTCTTAATGAAAGTGAAAGAAGAGAGTGAAAAAGTTGGCTTAAAGCTCAACATTCAGAAAATGAAGATCATGGCATCTGGTCCCATCACTTCATGGCAAATAGATGGGGAAACAGTGTCAGACTTTATTTTTCTGGGCAGAATCACTGCAGATGGTGATTGCAGCCATGAAATTAAAAGATGCTTATTCCTGGGAAGGAAAGTTTTGACCAACCTAGACATATTAAAAAGCAGAGACATTACTTTGCCAACAAATGTCCATCTAGTCAAGGCTATGTCCGTCTAGTCAAGGTTTTTCCAGTAGTCATGTATGGATGTGAGAGTTGGGCTATAAAGAAAGCTGAGTGCCAAAGAATTGATGCTTTTGAACTGTGGTGTTGGAGAAGACTCTTGAGAGTCCCTTGGACTGCAAGAAGATCCAACCAGTCCATCCTAAAGGAGATTAGTCCTGGGAGGGACTAATGTTGAAGCTGAAACTCCAATACTTTGGCCACCTGATGTGAAGAGTTGACTCATTTGAAAAGACCCTGATGCTGGGAAAGATTGAGGGCAGGAGGAGAAGGGGACGACAGAGGATGAGAAGGTTGGATGGCATCATCGACACAATGGACATGGGTTTGGGTGGACTCTGGGAGTTGGTGATGGACAGGACAGGCGTGCTGCGGTTCATGGGGTTGCAAAGAGTCAGACACGACTGAGTGACCGAACTGAACTGAAATGAACTGAAGCCATACGAAGTAAGAAGAGGCAGTGGAGATGATCTGGTTGTTCAGGGTCACTCCTCCAAAGAGGAATCTGAGATGAAGGAAAACTGAGTGTGACCTGGCTGAGACAGATGGCAGATATAGGTGGTGTCAGAACTAAAAGCCAACAGCCTCCACCATGAAGCTCATTGGGTGGGTGGGTGGGAGGAGACAGTAACGTCTCAAATTGTTCAAGTGTAATGCGAAATTAAGGGCTTCAAATGAGATTCCATTTTTAGGAGAGGGGAGAATTTTGTTTCTGGCATAAAGTGTGCCATATGGAGCTTTTATGTGTCTTACTTGTCTTGGAAAAGGAAGGCCCCAAGTAATAGCCAAGACCTCATGGCTGAACCAGAGATGTAGAAGGGCAAATTAAGACTTTCTGTTTGATTAGCTTGGGAAGCCGTCAGTAAGGACTCATTCTCCCTGCTGTGGTTAAAGTTGTCTATTGAGAAATAAGCCAAAGGAATATGAAGCCAGGAATCTGAAGACTGAAGCCAAACCACTGGGAAGGGCTTTTGACTGCAAACTACAATGTGATTGAATTAGAAAGGAACATTTGAATCTTGTCATGCTGTCACCTCGAATTCAACAAGTCTAAAATTGAACTCATCTTTCCTCACAAAGCAGCTCCTCCACTGCACTTTCCTATTAACAACAAAATACTACACTGTAGCTTGCCTTACCACAGCACACCCATGATTTCTTTTGATTATCACCCACTTCCAGACAAGGCAGTGTAACACAGGTTAATCAAAGAGCTGCAAGCTAGGGAGACACCAGTTGTAGAAACCAGGTTTTCTGAATATTAATCTAGTTATCCTTTAACTGTATCACACTACCCTTCTCTCCATATTTGTGGAAATAAACCAGTCAGCTTTATAGAATTACTAAGTGACAGTTTATTTATATTGGCATTTGAATATTGCATACCAGCACATTTTAGCAAGTATGAAGTCAGAGTTTCTTAAGTAGCAAAGAGCAAACCAACCAACCTTCAGAACTGTTCATCTTATTTTGTAAGAACCTAGGTCCAAAAACATTCATAGCATTTGTATTATTGAAGTCAAAAGATGAAGTACTGGATCTAAAAATACCTAGTTTGTAAATCTAACAGGAGCAAACTTCATCTGTCCTGTTAGGTTTGTTTTGTTGGTATAAATTGTACGATTTCATTTGTAAATTATTTTAGCTTAGTCATGATTGATAGGCATGTAATGTTTACATATCTGCATTTCTATTTGTAGATATGTAAGTAACACTGTTTAAAAAAAAAAAGCACGTGAACTCTCCAGTGTAAAAAGCAGTCTGGTGGTCAACGCAGCTGCATCCCAACCCATGGAACCATCAGGTTACCCAGCACGGTCGTGCCTTCCCAGTGCTCTGTATCTCAGTCATAGCCCTCCCTCCAGAGCAGCCAGGTTAACCATGTAGGCCTTCTCCTTTTGAGTCTGGGCATCTGCAGCACTCCAGCTCCAACTCTTGGGAATAAATATTAGAGGAAACATATCTAACTAGTGATTCCGATTGTATAACTTCCCTAAATAGCTCTTTGCTTCAGATTAAACCAGGAAAGCTAAATATCACATATGCCTGTGAAACCCTCTCTGCCTCTTCTACTTGCTATTGTTGCTGTTATTGTCCAGTCTCTAAGTCGTGTCGGACTTTTTGTGATCCCTTGGAATGCAGCACGCCTTAGCCTACAGGTTCTATCTAAGTACACACCTGTAGGCTCCCATGAGGCACCCAGTGTGGGGGTGGTGGGACACTAGGCAGTTTTAGAACAAAAGAGGGGGCCATAGAGGCCACTGCCAGTGGCTCAGTGATAGAGAATCCACCTGCAATGGAGGAGACATAAGAGACGCAGGTCAGATCCCTGGGTCAGGAAGATCCCCTGGAGGAGGAGATGGCAACCCACTCCAGTGTTCTTGCCTGGAGAATCCCATGGACAAAGGAGCCTTGCAGGTTGTAGTCCATGGGGTCACAAAGAGTCGGTCACAATGAGCACACACACAGAGGGCACTGCCCTGAGTGTGAAGCCTCTTCTCAGTTGTCAACGACACCTTCTTTCTTCCATGAAAAGGAACTACAAAGGAAAAAATAAATCCAAGCAAAGAGGATATCCTGCTCTGGTTTTTAGTTAGCTGTTTGGCTTGTTAATGCCAGATTCCTGGCTTGGTAACATAACTTGATTCTTTTCTGACCTTTGTGAAAATGTATCCACAAATAATTCATACAACATGCTGAATCTTTTCGATGAGTGTTTTGATTACTTTCAGTTCAATTCTTTGGATTTCTGCTTCTAAATCTTTACTAATCATCAGCTTAGTAAAGAAATCTAAATAAGCTAACCCACAGTCTTCAAAGGCAGTTGCTGTTGTATAAATTTTTTCAGTTTAAGCTGTTATTTGATCATTGTCAATTATCCTCTGTAGCTATTGGACTAATGGTTTTCAGATACTTAAAAGTTTTAAAACTCGTCAGATCAGGTCTCTAAATGTTAAGAAACAGAACCGTCCTCTTAGAACTCTGTGGTTCAGTAAGTAGTCATGTTCAGGGTCGATCCTGCCAAGAAGCTGGTAAAGATGGTTGGCATTTGGCTCAAGAGGTGGTGTTTTCGATGTTGCAGAATCGCCTACCAGCGGAATGACGATGACGAGGAAGAGGCCGCCCGGGAACGGCGCCGCCGCGCCCGACAAGAAAGGCTGCGGCAGAAGCAAGAGGAAGAAGCCCTGGGGCAGGTGACTGACCAGGTGGAGGTCAATACCCAGAACAGGTACTGTCCTCTTTGGAAGGGCACATTTCTCAATTGCTTCTTAGCCAGTCTGATGAAAGAAATGTGTTGGGCAAAACACTCCCTTCTCAGCCCAACTCAATCTCTTTCACTCTTTCTAGCTTGTTTAATTCTTGTGTGGCCGTTATTGGCAACTCACCAGACTGGACTGTTGATCTGATTTAGACATCAGGACACCAATACTCCTTTCTTCTCACCCCCTATCCCGTCCCCTACACACACCCCAATTGAAGGATATTTTCTTTGTAATCTATTAAATTTTTTATTTACTAAAATACATGGGTTTTATTCTTAAATAAGGAAAACTATTTACATTCATTCTTTAAGGTATTGTTATCTGTTCTGAACTAAAGATATATTAGTTTAATAGTCCTCTGCACCTACCAGTAGCAGAGAGAATACTTCAATTTTGAAAGTAGGCATGAATTGCAGATGTCTTATTCTTCCTAATATACAGCCTAACCCAGTATTCTCTGTTCTCGGTAATATTCTGCAAGGTGCAGAATCCTGTTTAATTTAACGTAGTTATTCAAAGAAGCTTATGAGTTTAGTACTGCATTTTTCCCTATACCAGTCCTGGTGGAAATCAGGAAAGTCGAGATCTCTTAGTAGTAAGTTCAATTTCTTATAACAAGTGTGTGTTAGTTGCTCAGTCGCGTCCGACTCTTTGCTATCCCGTGGACTGTGCCCACCAGGCTCCTCTATCCATGGCATTCTCCAGGCAAGAATACTGGAGTGGGTTGCCATTCCCTTCTCCAGGGGATCTTCCTGACCCAGTCTCCTGCATTGCAGGCAGATTCTTTACCATCTGACCCATCAGGGGAGCCCTAACTTCTTTTAAAGGGATTTTTAAAAGTTCACACATACAAGGTCACACAATGCATTATGCTAATAGTATATGTCATGTATATGCTCCAAGGTACAGAAAAAATGAGGATGTTTGAAGGGGAATGGAGGAAAAGATTTTTTTAAATTATGAAATGGTTACATATAATGAAATCATCATATAAGATCTTTTGTGTGGTTTTGGTTTTAGATTCTCTTATTTTGTGTGTGTTGGGAGGAAACTGTATTTGATAATCCCCTTCATTCAATCTATATAGAAAATTCTGAAGGGAAAGGGTTATGACCTCTTTAATGTGAATTTCAGTGGGTACACAAAAGGTTTCTGAAGGCAGTTGTGAAAATGCTGGCAGGATGCCTCAATAAGGAAGCTTCTTGGTTAGGTGGACAAACAGACCTCATCCCTCAGTAAGTAGCTCCTAATTAGGGAGGGTGCATAGCTGAGAGGTTGAGGTTTATTCTTTGGGGTTCACCACCTGGCTTTGAATCCCAACTTGACCCTCCCTTCACTAACTCTGTTTCTTCAGTTAAATGGAAATAAAAATTATACTTTTGTTTTAGGCGTGTCATTAAATTTAAATGAGATGATAACACATGTAAAATGCACATAATAATCTTGACCATTATTAGGAAGCTGGTAGCAGAATCTTCTAAATCAGAGCAGTATGGTTGTCGCTTCCTTTTCCATTTTTGAGCTGAGGGAGATGGGAAAAAAAGAGTTTAAACACAGCATTTTACATTTTAAGGCCTTCCATGAATCTGGCTATTAGGGAATAATCAACAATGCCGTAAAAAGTTACTAGTGCCTGTAGTTTTCTTGCTTTTAAAATCTTGCTCCTACTTGTATTTCTCTTCTTTCACAATTTACTATTAATAGTTATTTCATGCTATTGATTGAGTACAAAATTCTTTTTTTTTTTTTTTTTGGTAGCTCATATTCATGTAATTTATCTATGACATGAAGAATAAGTATTCTTCTTGGGGCTAAGCACCTGTAGTTGGTACTCAGCTTCTACTGATAATAGCTGTCCTGGTTTATAAATAGCAAATAGCAAAGAAAGATTCAGTAGAGTCTGTTGTTTCTTAAGAGTTCTTTAAGCCAACTAGCATTTTGGAATTTGGGATACCTCTTAAAAATTATTTAAATTCAGTTGATCCAAATGCCTCATATATATAGATTTTTTCCCTTAAATTCTAAACTATTTGCATTTTCAGAGAAGTTTAACCCTTATATGTCTAATTCATCGACATGGTGCCTTACAGCAACAGCGAAGGCCAAGAAAGTTTAAAATCTGGCCTCTATTCTGCCATTTCTTATTGTTAAAGGTGAAGTGTGTTTTTCCAAAATTAAGTGAACTTGAACTTCAAAAGGGCCAAGGTTGGTATGAACCATAAAATTTGATGGAGTTTCAAAACACTGCAAGACATACTTTGCCAACTCTGGTCACAGTCCTAGTATCACATGACTAGTTGTTTCCTGCAGTGAAGACCAACACCCCTGGCTTGGGCAGTGTCCAGCCATCATCCCACAGTAGTGAGCATGGTGATGGACATGCTGCAGTTTGGTTTTTAGAGATTTTCTCTTCTTATTTTATAAACGTCAAATCTAACTGTTCTTTGTCTACAGTAGAAAAGAAGGGCAAGAGACCCTTTACTCATGGAAATCTTGACAAAGAATGTAGATGGTATATTATATATATATATTAGTTAGGGCAACATCAGCTGCTTTAACAATGAGTTCCCAAATTGGGTATTTCTGATTGGTAGAACTGGTCCCCTATCTTCTGTTCTCTTATAAGTCTATCAAACTCAGGGGCTTTGGAGTCCTCTAATCTAGCCAGCAGAGATTGAAAAGGAAGAGAAGGTACCTCTGCTTCTTATTTGTCCTGGCCTGGACATCACACTTCTACTCATACTTCATTGGAATTATTGGGCATGTGGCCCCACCCAGGTGCAAGGAAGAAGGGAGGGTTAGGCAATGACTTGATGGGCAATGACTTCCCCTTGACTAAGGAAGGAGGAGCATGAATTGTGGATGTCCCCACCGTAGGGGTTATTAGCCTGAATATAGTATAGCATCTGTGCCCTATTATTAATACATACACTCCCTTCCTCTCAAAGTACTTTGTGTTCCAGAAATCCAGATCAGGAATTCCAGATGACTTGGCAACATGTGGAAACACTATATGATATGAGAGGAATTTGTTTCTTCAGTTTTGTCCTTGTCTTAATTTGAGTTCTCCAAGAATCAGATTCTGAAACAAAGATTTAAGCACAAACAGTTTATTTGTAAAGTGATCCTAGGAAAAGCTGGTAGCAGTGTGGGAAAGTGAGTCAGAGAGGGCAACGCAACCAAATAAAGGTTTTCTTTCTGAGCAAATTACCACTGTGAGTATCTGGAGCTTAACTCCACTGGGAGCTCTAAGACCTAGTGCGCTGCAGGTACCTTGGGGCTATCTGATTCCAAAGGTGAAGAGAGCTGAGGTATTTATTCACTAATGCTCATGAATTTTTGCTAGAGGCACAGTGCCCAGGGGGGCATTAATACACAGCTCTTCTGTTTACAGAATAGACTCACCGTGGCCAGAGAAAGACCATGGACAAAGGTTTGCATGTGCTATCATTGAAAGCCAGACAGGAATGTACTAATATGGGATTATATATGGGCAGTGTGTGTATATAGATTTCTCTATGTATCTGCTGTAGTTCCCACGTGGCACAGTGCATGAATCCAGCTGACCGATTAATCAGCAAGCTGTCCTTGATGTCGTTTCTGTTGTCCAGTGTGCCTGACGAGGAGGTCAAGACAACAACCACCAACACTCAGGCGGAGGGCGATGATGAGGCTGCTCTCCTGGAGCGACTGGCTCGGCGGGAGGAAAGACGCCAAAAGCGCCTCCAGGAAGCCCTGGAACGGCAGAAGGAGTTTGACCCAACAATAACAGATGCAAGTTTGTCGCTCTCCAGCAGAAGAATGCAAAACAACACAACAGACGATGAAACGGCAGAGAAGGAAGGAAAAAGTGAAAGTCGCCAGGAAAGACAGGAGCTGGAGGAAACGGAAGTAGTCACCAAGTCACACCAGAAGAATGATTGGATGGAAGCGGAAGAGAAAAAGAAAGACGAGAAGGAAAAGGAGGAAGAGGAAGAAGAGAAGCCAAAGCCAGGGAGCATTGAAGAAAATCAGGTAGAGGTGGTGGTAGAAGAGAAAACGGCAGACAGCCAGCAGGAAACAGTCATGCCGCTGAAAAATGGGCAGATCAGTGCAGATGAGCCTAAGACCGAGGAGGAGGGGGAAAGGGGCTCAGATGAGATTCTTCAGAATGAAAAGATGGAAGAGGAAGCCAAGGAAAGAGCTGAGGCAGAAAGGGCCAGGTTGGAAGCAGAAGAAAGAGAAAGAATTAAAGCTGAGCAAGACCGACAAATAGCAGAGGAGAAAGCAAAAAAGGAAGCAGAGGAAAAAGCAGCTGCCCAAGAGAGAGAAAGACGGGAGGCAGAGGAGAGGGAGAGGATTAAGGAGGAGGAGAGGAAGGCAGAAGAGGAGAGGCAGAGGATCAAGGAGCAGGAGAGGAAGGCAGAAGAGGAGAGGCAGAGGGTCAAGGAGCAGGAGAGGAAGGCAGAAGAGGAGAGGCAGAGGGTCAAGGAGCAGGAGAGGAAGGCAGAAGAGGAGAGGCAGAGGGCAAAGGCAGAGGAAGAAGAGAGAGCTAAGATAGAAGAGCAAAAACGTAAGAAGCAACTAGAAGAGAAAAAGGGGCAAATGCAAGAGAAAAAGATTAAAGGGGAAAAGGTAGAGGAGAAAATAGCAGGGAAGGGGGTCAGTGAAAAGAAAGTACAAGAAGATAAACCTCATACAGCTGTCCCAAAGAAACAGGTACAGTAAACCTTTTGCACCAAGTGTGTGATGCCTGCAACTTGCGAGAAATGTAATGCACATCAAATTTGGGACTGAGGCCACATTCCTAAGGCCCCATGTGCTTAATTGTTTGGCAAGCTGTTCATTTTTTTAGGTCATAGCAATATGCAAGCATAGAGCAATCAACTGAGAGCTAAATATTCCACTGACCAAATTTACTGATAGAACCAGAGAGAAGTGAATTGCTCTGTGCTTGATTGCTATGAATACCAGAAAAAATGAATTAACCCAAAGATGACAAGTGTGGTGGTGCTGCACTGAAATGATTCTGCACCTGCATCTAAACTCATTCCTTCTAACAACTGACCTCTCTCCACAGGTCTACATGAGGCAGGAGGACCGTAACTCCTCACCTCATCTATGTGTTTGGCATCTAATAAAAGATGCTAAAAGTTGGGGTGGGAAACTGACATGACGAATCATGGTCAGAAATATCTTAAGAAGACAAAAATAACCCCCTTGAAATTAACTGGTAATAAAGGAGGGAAAGGAGCCATTTGGGACCTTTTATTAAAAAAATGTCAAAATCCTGACTTGCCATCATGTAGACCTGAGCCTAATGTAGACTTGCAGAAAGCCATTCATCTGGGGCAGCATCAGCTTAAAACTGGTTGGTAATTACGAGCACACGTTTTGCTTCTTTTACCATCTGGGTGATACAGATTTATGTAGCTCAGGAAGAGTGGAATGGGGCTGGGGGGAAGGTCTGTAATCTAAGAAACATTTTTTTTTCCTCTCTCTGCAAGGCTACATTAAAAGCACTCTACCTAACCAGAAAAGAAAAGAGATGCTTGTGTATTCAGCTTTCCAAAGAGAACTCTCTATCGCTAAGTCTGCATTGCACTCAAGTCATCTTTCACTTCTGCTTCTTACAAGGGGCTCATAAACACAGCTATCATAAGAGATGATCAGGAACTAGATGCACCAAACACTCACGAGGTTTTCGACACTCACCAGAAGCACCACGTCACGCTGGACCACAGTGAGCACGATGGCAGGCACATGAGGAAAGATTTGGTGGGAGGAAACTATCCCACATTGCTGTTTAGAACCACTGGCACTGGGGAGATGTGAGTATTGGTACAGCCACAGAGAAGTCACTTCACGCCACATGCAGAGTGACCTGAGCACCCTCTCACTCTTGCTTTTAAATAAGTGACCTTACCATTCTTGAAAATAAAAAGGAAGAAGAAAGGGGGGCTAAAGTGCCAGCTAAAAGAGAAAAGTCCCAAGAAGACAAGGCTGCCTTCAAAAAAGAAGAGGTAAATATCATTGAGAAGGAACCTAGTCATAAACCATCGAGAGCAGTGTTCCATGACGTTTCAGGTCAGATCTCAAAATTGTAACCTCTAACCCAGTATTTTTCAAGCCATGGCTCATGATCCATTGAATGGTGAAATCAATTTAAAGCAAAACTAGTTAAAAATGTCAATCTGCATTTTTTTAATGAAGTAGAATAGAAAATATCAGAGGGCATCGTGGCCACTAAGTATTGCATTGTGATATAAATTGTCTTTTCTACTATGGGTCACAGTCAGAAAGCTTGAAAAACACTTCTCTGATCAACCTTTCCTGCTTTCTACTCTCCTCCAAAAAAGCTATTTTTTTTTTTCCTTTGAGCCATCCTACTTTCATTTCAATCATGAAATATTTCCAACTGGCTTTGATTAATGATTTAACTTTTCCAAGGGAAAACACTCCCACACCTCTCAGTAGAAAATCTGATGAACTGAAGATGATATTTGGTTTTCAAAAGAATAGCTTGGCACAGTATTCTGCATTGCATTTCTGAGGCACACACAGGAGCTGGTGCCAGGGTGTTTGACTGTAGGTAAGTAGTAAACAAGTCAGTGGACCAGAGGCTGCTGCAGAGAGCATGTCATTATGTCCTGACATAATCAAAATGCCACATCAGAAAGCCTGACCTCAGGGCTTCCACGGCCATCCAGTGGTTAAGACTCTTCACTCCCAATGCAGGGGACACAGGTTTGATCCCTGGTTGGGGAACTAAGATCCTGCATGCCACATAGCACAGCTTAAAAAAAAAAAAAAAAAAAAAAAAGGAGAAAGAAAGAAAGCCTGATCTTGTTTTAACCGTCATGCTTATGTTAGCTCCAAGCAATCCTAAAAATGATGATAGTATTTAATAAGCTCAAAGTACTTGATCGTGGTAAAACTAAATTATCAAACATAAGAGTTGAATTACTCTGCTTGTGGGACTGAATTGTAGTTATTGAGCCCAACTCAGATGGACTCTTGCTACATTTTTCTGCCCATTATAGCACAGAATAAGACACAGACAAATCTATATTTAGCAAACAGATGAGATTTAATAGGAGAATGATTATTTTCTTAAACCTTTTTTTCCTAAGATTCATGTAAAAAGAACTCTAGTTCATGTTATATTTATTTTGTTTTTGGTATGTGTTCCTCCCATTTTCTAGTAGAACTTGTGGTGGCTTGGGAGTAAAAACCGAATGTGAACACTGCCCAGTTAAAAGCAGGAGAAAGCATGAATGCTAAAAACTAGAAAACTAAATTTGGCTCTAATGAGGCTGCTGAGAAATTTGTTGAACATGTTGGGAAACAACTGTTCTCATTCTGTAACAGAAAAACAACTACAAATTCATTTCTAAAAAATGAACATTACTTTGGGACTAAACTCAGAAATATCCCACATATATTATTTATTTCGCTTCCCACATATATATTTATATATCCCACATATATTATTATTTAGCTTCATCTCTAAAGCTAGCATTTTGTGTGGGGGAATATCTTTAACTTATTTTTTAATTGGCGTATACTTGCTTTACAGCACTGTACTAGTCTCTGCTGTGCAACAGCATGAAATCAGCTATGTGTATACATATACCCCCTCCCTCTTGAGTCTCCCCCCGACCACCCATCTAGGTCATCAGAGAGCTGAGCTCCCTCCGCTATACAGAAACTTCTTGGGGGGAATATCTTTAAATACAGAAGGAAGAGGGCGTGAAATCATAGCTCGGTGATTACATTTCTGTGGAGCAGGAGAGGCAGAATGACTCTATGAACCTTCCATTTCATTCAGTTCAGTCAGATGTGGATTGTTTTTAATGACCAAGGCATTCTGTGTCCATGTTTTGTGTCTGTGAACTAGAAGGAGCTCACCAGCAGCCATCCCATCATCCTTTAGCTTCTTTTCAGATAAGGCCCCCAGTTCAACAGTGGCCGTGGTTTGATGATTTCAGTCCTTCCCCTTTCTCAATCTGCCCTCTAGCACATTCCAGTGTCCCAAAACTTGGCCTCTTTTTGACACAAGAACAGATTAGCTCCTTAACCCAAGCTTTGGGGCAGGGGGGGGGGGGGGGGAACAAACTGCCATTCCTGTTTTAACACTGCATACAAATTACTAGTTGAATAACCCCTCTCCACCTGTTTGTGTAGCTACTCCACTTAGATAACTTTAAATCATAGTTTACATGATGTTGCCATTTTAAACGCCCTCCTTCTACCCCCCATCCCCCTTTTTGTTCTCTACTCTCAACAAAAGTCTTTTCCTTCATGGAGTTAGCAAAAAAAGGAAACAAAAACATCAGCTACATTTCCAGAAGCCCCTCCAATACCTTACACAAAACCTTCTTTCTCCCACTGCAGTTTAACTGTTTGCAGCAGTGAATCACAGATGACCAGTAACCCTGAAACATAATTTAACTTTTTCTCTTCCCCAACTATAAAATGCCTTCTTTTAATTTTTTTAAAATTTTTGTTGAAGTACAGTGTTGTGTTTATGCTGTATAGCAAGTGATTCGGTTATACAGATATTGCGTGTGTGCGTGAGTTCATGCTCAGTTGTATTCAACTCTCTGTGACCCCATGGACTGTAGCACACCATGCTCCTCTGTCCATGGAATTTGCCAGGCAAGAATACTGGAATGGGTGGCCATTTCCTACTCCAGGGTAATCTTTCGAACCCAGGCATCGAACCCACATCTCTTGAGTCTCATGCATGGGCAGGTGGATTCTTTACCCACTAAGCCACCTGGGAAGCCCTTTATACATATACATATATTCTTGTTTTATCTACATTCTTTTCCATTATGGTTTATCATAGGATATTGAATATAAAATGCCCCACTGTAAAATGCCTCCTTTTAGTTCTTCACCCCAGAGCTCGTTTTTTGTTCTGGCCTCTAATAGGAAAACAGTTTCCGGTAATGAAACTAATATTCATATCATGTAGGCCAGAGCCTCTCACTAAACATCAGGATACTTGCTGGTCACCTGAGATCTTATGAAACACAGACTCTGACTCTGTGGGTCTGGGTAGAGCCTCAGCTCCCCAGGGAAGTCCATGCTGTCCATGGACAGGGCCTTTCATGTGATAGACATTGGGCCTGGAACAGGAATTGAGGCTTCTGAATCTAACAAAAGTATGTTCAGCTTAGTCTGAAAAAGTCTAACTTGCACTAGTTCTTATCATTCTTCTGGAATCAAATGATACAACACAGTACAACAGAGAAACTGGTGCCTCAGTCCTTTTGGACTTGTTGAAACTTTTTGAGTGTCTCTCTGGCACAAGAGTATGTCACTGGAATTCCTACCCCTACACACATACACCCATGTGTTACCCCACTGATCACTCTTTTTTTTGCTGTGCTGTACCCAGTTGTGTCCGACTCTTTGTGACCCCGTGGATTGTAGCCCAGGCTTCCCGGGTGGCACTAGTGGTAAGAAACGTGCCTGTCAGTGCAGGAAATGCAAGAGACGTGGGTTCAATCCCTGGGTCGGGAAGATCCCCTGGAATAGGGCATGGCAACCCACTCCAGTATTCTTGCCCGGGATAACCCCATGGACAGAGGAGCTTGGCGGGCTACTGCAACAGGGTCAGACATGACTGAAGCAACTTAGCACGCATAGACTAGCCCACCAGGGTCCTCTATCCATGGGATTTCCCAGGTGAGAATGCTGGAGCAGATTGCCATTTCCTACTCAGGATACATGGCCCTGTATTAATCCATCAGCATAGGTCCTCTTCTTGGTAACATTTTGATCTAGAGGCTCTAATGCTTTTCCCAGTGGACTCAGAATATCCCATTAGCTTAGGTTGAATCTGCTATAGATGCCAACCCATTGTGCTCCTTAAAGTGTTACAGAATTTATTTATTCATTTCCCAGAAAGAAAAAATAATTTGCAGTCAGCATTAAATTATCATTATTTCTTTGGGAATTTTTTAAAGTCTTCCAAAGAGAATATAAGCATACCATCTACCACAACTTTGCCAATACAGACAGAACTTGAAAAAAAGGGATATTTCTTCTGTTAGACATGTATGGTTTTACAAATCTATTTTACACACATTTTTGGTCAGTAAATTAGATAATGTATTTTGGGAGACTGGAAATATCTCTGACTCCAAAATAGGAGAAATGAGTTTCTCTTTGTATAGTGCTCCACAAACTATAAGGTGTGACTCACAATTTCTTTCATGGGTTCACTGCAAGGCGACCTCCCTCACCCTTAAATGTGTATCCCCAGATACTTCTTAACCAGGATATAAACTCCCATCCATAGTTTCTGAGGCTATTCCCAACAATGGTAGGTCAGAATGAAAAGAGACCTTGCTTGCTCCTGCCTGCCCAATAAATACTGATTTACCACCAGGCTAGGACCGTTGAATTAAAGCTGCGGGACAGACCAGGAGGTTCCTTCTCTTCTCTGAGCCTCTCAGCACAAATCTGGAGCCAAGAGGGAAGGCACAGGTTGAAGGATTAGGAAGGGATCATTTAGCCCAACCCTCTCTTTTCATGCACACGGAGCCAGCATTCCAGAGATGTTAGGTGACTTAAAGGAACAGTTAGATTGTTGACAACACTGAAACTAAAACTCAGATTTCCTGACTTTCAGACAAAGCTCTCAGAAAGAATAGCAAAATTACAGCCTCCCTCTTCAGCAAGTCCAAGGGCTGTCCTAGATATATGCCACTTGGAAAAAGATTAAAAGTCTTAACTAGCTAGGGCACTGTGGTAATGAATAGTCCATCGATAGTAATTTAATCAAATAATACTCGGCAAAAGCAATCAGGCAAAGGACTACTGAAGACTCATCAGTAAAGAGCAAAAAAAAAAAAAATCCTTTTCTTAGTAAAACGTGCACTTTGGTGGGAGTTAGGTATCAGAAGCATAACAACTGCAAAGAGGTGAGTGATCAGGTAAGGGGTGGGACCATCCTTGGCAGCCCCTGGAGCCCTGAGGTCTTACACCCAAACCCTCCTCTTTTGGTCTCTTTAGAATGTTAGTGCTTTGTCACTGTTTGTCTTCAAATGAGCAGTAATGAACCTCACCTGTTCTCACACTCATTTTTTAAGAATGGGTGAGATGATGAAGGTAATTTGAATTCCTTTGCCTCTCCCCAAAAAGCTATGCAAATTCAGTATACTTGGAAATAATCTGTCTCACTGTGAGGAACTTGTAACACAAAGCCTACACATGCACAGAAAAATTAGAGCTAATACTTGCCCTCCATGTACCACCTTCCTCTGTCTCCCACAACAATCCCAAAGCCACTTTCAGAGACTAAATTATCACCTTCAATGGAAGTCAAGGTCAGCCCTGGAATTTTTCCTTTGCATTCTATCTTTAATGCTTTAGATGACTACAAACATGGCCCCACAGGTCTCTGCGTCATCCCTCTAAAGGTAGGGTTATTATGTCTTCTATCCTGAAGACCCTAGTTATTCATTTGATTAAAATACTAGGGTGGTCTTCCTCTGACATCTGCCAAGACTGACTTGACAGGTCTGGCTAACTCAGTAGGTTTCTTATTTCCTCCTCAACACATTCAAACACTTCTCAAAGAAGCACCCTTCATCCAAGAAGAAACCTGTCCAAGTAACTTGGCCATTCTCCCATCAAGGCCACAGTAATAATTGCTCTTCCCGGTGGGAACTGAAAACAACCCCTCTCATGTGGAGTTTCCATAACATAATGGTTTCCAAATGGTAACACCTCCGTCACTTTTGAAAATAAAACCTCAGTGAAATAAGGATGATCCTGACCGCCTAAAATTGTGGTCAGGGTCTTTGCTCAGAAGCTGGAGGACCATAGCTCATGCTCCAAGAATTTCCTCTGATTCCAGGTCTACCACATCATTCTCCAGTGGTTTGTTTTACTTCTCAGTTTTCTGGCTTCCTAACAATGTTGGGTTTTATTTGGTGATACCAACTGAAACCTAATAAGATTTTTATCGTTATGTTTCTTCCTGATATGTACCATTGGTTAGCTCAAAGATGAGAAGACTAAAAAGGATAAAGAAAGCAAAGACGTTAAGAGCTTCTTGGATGCAAAGAAGGGATTTACAGAAGTGAAGTCTCAGAATGGAGAATTCATGACCCACAAACTTAAACACACCGAGAATACTTTCAGGTAAGACATAGTGGCTAGTTAACAGTGACTCTGCTCATGTATGAAAAAAAAAAAAAAAAAAAATCAGTCTCCCTACCCTGTGATTCCAGACAGAAACATGCTAACAGGCAACATACTTTTGTTGTGAGGTCACTGGCCATTGTCTCAGAGATACTCCGTCAGCAGATCAGGCTATCAATCCCTAACAGGAGAACAGCAGGCCCTGCTCAGACAAGGTTTGATCTGCTTTTCCCATTATTTGACAAGGCAGATCAATCCTGCTTGGTATCTATGTTTTTGTTCACTGACCTAATATGTTCACGTAAGATCAGCTTATTAGAAAACATTATCACCGGAGTTCATGTCATGGATTCATTCTCTGTAGGGTCCAGCAGACATCATAAAAGAAACTCTCAATACCATTTTCAAGAGTGTATTTTCTAAACATTGTTTAAAAAAATTGTTGCAGAAAAGGAAGATTGCCCTGTGGCCAGATACTTTGGAAACATTAGATTAAACTAAATAAGTTACCTTTCTTTACCGCTAAATAAGTTATATCTCTTTACCACAGGACTTAGAGAGCCTTTGATGTTATTTTGCCTTGGAGAATCTCTAAGAGGGAAGAAGAGGGAGAGCAACTAATGCTCCAGTTTGGAAAACCCTCTTGCAGAGCTTCAGATTCCCCTTTTTCATCCCCTCTCCTATCACACTGAATAGATCTGGGCGATTAAGTGTAGGACAGATAGACAAGTGCCTACACGCTAAGTCGCTTCAGGCCTGTCCAACTCTTCACAACTCCATGGACTGTAGCCTACCAGGCTCCCCTGTCCATGGAATTCTCCAGGCAAGAATACTGGAGTGGGTTGCCATGCCCTCCTTCAGGGGATCTTCCTGACCCAGGGATCAAGTATATGCAGGCAAATCCTCACTTCTAGGTTGAATATGGAGATACCCCCACCCCCCAGCTTTGTAGAAGAACTCAAGTTACAGAAGCCTGCCATGGACACCTGGCTACCTGACTCTCCGTGCCCTGTTCCTACACACACTCACTCCAACTGCTGGTGCCAAATTGCAGTCTGTTATGTCACTGGCTGCTGTGCCAAACATTCTGGAAAAAATCTGGGGTCCCTATTATGTGGATTCCTTGACTGTAGCCCCTGTTTTTTGGAACACCTCAAATAAGAAAGTTCCAAGCAGATGTTGTATAGAAGTCAGACTGCTCCTTACACCAAAGCATGGATAACACTCAGAAGCAAGCAGAACTATGAGGGATGGACATTTCTAGCCACTTTAAGATGCTAAATTGTTAGGTAAATATATTGTTATGCACACAATTTTTCTACACAAAAATCTGAGCAGAAATCTAGTCACTTTCATGCACTGGAGAAGGAAATGGCAACCCACTCCAGTGTTCTTGCCTGGAGAATCCCAGGGACGGGGGAGCCTGGAGGGCTGCCATCTATGGGGTCACACACAGTCGGACACGACTGAAGTGACTTAGCAGCAGCAGCAGCTAGTCACAGTTTTACAAAAGAGAGCTGAAAGCACATGGAAGGAAAGATGTGTATTCAAAGCCTAAATAAAGTGTGAGGGAATGAGAAGGGTAGAACTTATGGATGTTACTTGGGATTGGCAAGAAAATAGATGTAAAAATTAAGTTTATTAGGAATTCATAGAAAATCTAGAAATCAAGCTGATTCAGGCTGGTAAGCTGAGTGCAGAGCTTGCTGAAGTGCCAGTCCTTTAATGTGTTAGAGCCCTAGAACAATGTCAAGTTCATGAAAAGTGTTCAAAGAATATTACCTAAAAATATCATTATTTAATTACTTAGATAAGACCCTAATCCTGGGAAAGATTAACGGCAAGAGAAGAAGGGGGTGACAGAGGATGAGATGGTTGGATGGCATCACCAATTCAATGGACATGTGTCTGAGCAAACTCCCAGAGATGGTGAAGGATGGGGAACCTGGCGTGCTGCAGTCCATGGGGTTACAATTGTCAGACACACCTTAGCGACTGAACAACAATTACTTAATAGTTTAAAACATGTGCTGTAGGTCCAAGTACAATTTTATTAAAAGAAATAAAAATTAAAAATCTGTCAGTAGAAAGAAGTTTGGTTAACAATTAGCAAGCTTCTCAACCAGTTTTAGTCAAAACTCAGATTGACAATTAACATGCCCATTGTTTGGAAATCCAGAAAACTGGGCAACTCGAAAAGATAAGTCACAAGAGACGGCAACACACTGAGGACTGAGAACCCAAAACTGAGATTCTTGCTTTAATTTTGCTATGTTTTGACAGGAAAAAAATGAAACAAACTGCTACCATATTATTCGTTTTTAATTTAGCTGCCAACATATGTTAGTTGTAGTTTCAATTAGAAATTGATCCCTGTAGAAGCAGAGACACCTCACTTTGCTCCAGATAGTTATAGAGTGAAGAGGAGCTGGGGAGGAGTGAGAGCCTCTATTTGGATTAGCTTAGTACCTATAAGTCTAACGGAAAACTAGCTGTGTTCATAGTGAAAGGTCTATATTAATCTCGACTTTCACCTAGCGAAGCCACAGAAAGAGGAAAGAACCTTCTGGAAGAAATTTCCATATTAGTGGTACCCTAACATTCAGGCCATGCCAGCACATCTGAGCAGATGTGATGCCGCCAAAATTCTTGTTCCTGTTTCGAGCATAGCTCCTTTTGTTGATTTAATTACTTTTCCCTTTGATAGACCCATTTTCTTATAGCTAGATGTTTTCTCTAAAATATGACATGAAAATCTCAATTCAGAGCAAGTTAAGCACCCATCACTTAAGGAAACTACCAGTAACATTTTCCCCAGATACTCTTTATGTGTATACATTCAAAACAGATATAGATGTATACAGATGTGTATAATTATAAATCTCTGTCTTAAAGTGATTCTTTCACTGTGCATAATGGTGTATCTTTTTGCTAGCTTTCTACACCAGTGAGTATAAGCCTACAGTTAATGTTATAGTGTTCTGCTGGGTGGATGGGTCATGACTGATTTAACGAGTCCCTAAATGATGGGCATCTGAATGTCCAAAATGAAGATTGAGCGACACCTAGTGGAGTCCAGAAAAGTTTCTGTAGACACGTGTTAGCAGTCCTATCAAACAAAACACCATGAACAAGAAGAACCAACTTCTGAAGATGGAGAGACTTTTAACTGAAAGGAGAGGGTTGCTCTCTGGAGTCACAGGCCTATGAACATGTAAAACTTTGAAAGAGCAGTATCAAGTCTTAAAGGGTCCCCTAACCTTGACTGAGTTAAAAATAAGAGTTGATCTTTAGCTACCAAGAACCTAGAATGATATTTTTTAACTTTTTAACCTCAACTCCTAGTAAGATATAAATTTTATATCATATCCCGGTACATACCTACATATGTATTTATAACTGAAACAAGAATGTCAAGAAAAGGTCGTTTCCCTTGTTCCATGCAATACCCTCTGATGTTTTCTCGTTGATTCTTTTAAATGCTAATTACAGTCCACTAAAATGCAGCTTGAAAAGCATAGTACTAAAGGACATAGTTTATTCAGAACTATATCACTATTTTAAAAGCATGAGATGCACGTAAAAAATCAGTATCGGTAACTATGTAATCTTGAACTCCTTTTCTGTTCCTCCTCTTGCCTCATAGCTAGAAACACCAGAGCTATTCTCTGCGTGGAATAAACGATACCAGACCATGGTAATTCATCTGTTAAAAAAGTGTCAGAAATGGGCCACCTATGTTCAGATATAGTTAAGAATGCCCTCACTACCTGTTAATGAGTATTTATATAAGATTTCTTCCATTTTTGTGGCTCAATAATATTCCATTGTACATACTTTCCCATTTTTGTAATACGTTCATCCACCAATGGGCACTTAGGCTGTTTCCATATCTTGGCTATTGTAAATGATGCTGCATGACCATGGGCATTACTTGTATCTTTTTGAGTTAGTGTTTTCAGTTTCTTTGGATAAATACCCAGAAGTGGAATTCCTGCCTCATATAGCAGTTCTACTTTTAACTTTTTGAGGAACCTCCATACTGTTTTCCCTAGTGGTTGTACCAATTTACAGCCCCACCAACCGTGCCTGTTTGCTCCCATTGTACAACCTAGGAAACCCAGGGTAAGTGACAGAGAGGGGACTTGGATTCAGACCTGGGAATTCCGGATGGACCCCAACTTAGCCATGAGGTTCCGCTGTCCAGTGAGGGCAGTGGAGATATCTGTGTGGGATGCAAGGCCTGCAGACCGACCTCCCCTGCTTCCAGGGGCGGTGAGGGTAGGCTGCAAGGCAGACGAGTGTCCCACTCCTTTGCAGCCGCGCTGGAGGGAGGGTCAGCGAGGCCAAGGAGGCTGAAGGCACTTCCCAGGTGGAAGCCGGCAAGCGGCTGGAGGAGCTGCGCCGCCGCCGTGGGGAGACAGAGAGCGAGGAGTTCGAGAAGCTCAAGCAGAAGCAGCAGGAGGCGGCCTTGGAGCTGGAGGAGCTGAAGAAGAAGAGGGAGGAGCGAAGGAAAGTCCTGGAGGAGGAGGAGCAGAGGAAGAAGCAGGAAGAAGCAGAGCGAAAAGTGAGAGAGGAGGTAAGGCGGGACGCAGCGCAGCGGTCTAGCGCCTTCACTCACCCAAGCTCACGAGTACGCGTCTCCCCTGAACATCCTGACCCTGGAAAATAGTTTCTTCCCTGGTGAACTGCTGCTTCCCTTTTGAATGTGAATTCTCACAAATGCATGAATCTGAGCAAACTCCGGGAGATAGTGAAGGACTGGGAAGCCTGGTGTGCTGCAGTCTTTAGGGTCACAAAGAGTCCGAGTCGACTTAGCAACTGAACAACAGCAGCAGCTTGCTGTGTGCTAAACGTGGTTCTAAAACTTTTATACACATTAATTTATTCAGTTCTCCTAAGAGCTCTCTGATATAGGTAGTCTTCTCATCCCCATTTTACAGGTCAGGAAACTAAGGCACCCAGAGGTTTTGTAATTTTCCCCAGGTCCCACTTGTCTTTGTCTTAATGCATGTCTCTGGAAATGTCCCTCAGTAAAGACTGTGAGAACAGAGAAGGATGAAAAAGTCTGCAGATCAGTCACAAGAACCAAGAGTCACATGGTAGTTGCTTTTTGATATTTGAAGAGGTTTCATAGAGACGATTTTCCCAAAAATCATTTTGGGGGTGTGTTAAGTGGAGGAGTAAGTGACTAGATTTTCACAGGCAGGGACAGTACCTGCTTTGTTCATTGCTGTGCACCCAGGACCCAGCACAGCGCCAGGCATGTAGCAGGAGCCCAGTGATTATGAGCAGATGAATTTGTTCCATCTTCTTAAGCAGAACTGAAAATGACAGATAAAGTTACAAGAAGGCAAATGTTGAAAACTGAAAAAGTGCTTAACCAACTACTGTAAGCATTGCAGTAGTTCACAAAGAGCATTTTTTCCTTGTATCCTATTATCCTCATTTTTTGGACAAAGAAATGGGAATCGTAGTTTGACTGACTTGTGTGAAGTCACTTGACTAATAAGTGATAGATTTGCTACTGGGACCCAGTTTCTCCAACTCCGCCTAGAGCTTTCCACACGAATCTCCAGAGACTGTGATCTCCCATCATTTAGAATATGCAAAAAGACTTTGGATGACTTTCTGACATGGATCCTATACAAACATTCCTCAAACTGTGTGGAAAGTGTGGATACATTACTCCAAGGTCTCTTTCAACTGCAGCTCTTCTTGAGCCTGTGACCTTTGGTTAGAAAGTAATTGGAGTGATCGTTTTAGAATCAGACCCTCTGCCACTGGCAAGCTGGGACCTTGGGAGAGTCACTAGACCATGAGACCTCTTTTCCTTATCTGTGAAATATCTACTTTCAGGATTGTGGTTATTAAATCATGGTATTCAGGATGCCTGGTACATAATAGACCCTCAGGAAGTCATAGTTTTCATTCCTGTTATTATTGTTATTGCTGTTCTTTAGAGGAGCAAAGTATCAATGAAAGCAGAGGAGAAACATGCCCTCTGAGACCTGGATTGGACCTCAGAGATGATCTGCTCTAACCTCCTACCAAGCACAGTGTCTTAGTGGCAGCCGCTATAACAGATTGCCATAGACTAGGTGGCTGATAAGACATACAGGAGATGTTTGTCTCATAGTTCTGAGGCTAGGAAGTCCAAGATCGAAATGCCAGCAAACTCTGTGTCTGGTGCGACCTCAGTTCACAGATACAGTCTTCTCGCTGTGTCCTCATAGGGGCAGAAGGGGTGGGAGAGCCCCCTAGAGCCTCTTTTAGGTTCCATTCTCATGGGCCCCAAACCCCCACCTCCTAATGCCATCACTCTGGGGGCTAGGATTTCAACACAGGGATTGGGTGGGGGACACAAAGATTCGTCCACAATACACAGGATCTTTCTGCAGCATCCTCTGACACATGAACATCCAGTTCCTGCTTGAGAACATCCAGTTTGAAAACTACAAAGACTACATAAATCTGTCAGAAAACTTCCTAGAGGATGTGCAGCCTGATGAGAAGACAGTGTTCTGGCCAGGAATGAAGGCACCGAGGGGCTGATGAGAGGGATTGTAAACATCTGTGATTTCACCACTAGGGAGCAGTATCTACACCGTTTCAGATTTGTCAAACTATCTGGAAATAATCTACTCAGCTAAGGAAGGGGCAAGCAGGAAACCATCTCTTGTACAATTTAGTAAACATAGCGCTGTACATTTGTGTACCTTAGCATATGAATCATCTCATTTGTCTTCACATCTCTCCTAGGAAGTAGGTAGAAGTGATAACTTATTTTACATACACAAAATGAAGGGCCAGTGTTTGATGACTTGACGCGGTGATGATGACTGTGATGATCGTCCCGCTGAACATGAGTCTAAGCATTCTACCTGAGCTTTCTCATTTAGTCTGTGTTAAATCCCTAGTCAGTGGATACTGTTATTATCCCCATTTTACAAATGAGGAAACTGAGGCATGGGGTAAATAAGTAACATGGCCAAGGTCACACAGTTTGGAAGGGGCAGTGCCAGAGTGCACATCAGCAGCTGGACTCAAGTGCTCAGGCTTAACCTCTGGTGCCACCCTTGAGGAAGGGCTAGCGTCTTTTCTAGAACCTGGGTCTTTCTTTTCTAGGACTATGACCATTCCCCTACAGCACTCTTTCCTTTTGGCTTGAAGCTGATATTAACGTCCTTGTTATTTGTTCTTTCTTAGGAAGAGAAGAGGAGGCTAAAGGAAGAGATTGAAAGGCGAAGGGCAGAAGCTGCTGAGAAACGCCAGAAGATGCCGGAAGATGGTTTATCAGAGGACAAGAAGCCCTTCAAATGTTTCACTCCTAAAGGTTCATCTCTCAAGGTATTTTTCCCCAGAAAACCTTCTTGTGCTTATTAAAATATGATAGAAACATGATTTCAGCTCCTGATTTAGTTATTAATTATTCAAAGCTTTTGTTCCATTTATCTTTTTGCTCCCTCTGTCAGCAATTTCATAGCTTTTTTTCATTTTCAAGATATAGATAGGAGAGACATCAAGTGGAGTACTTTGTGTCTTTTGTTTATTAGATCTTTGATTAAAATGACCTATGGTGATTACCTCTGGATTTCATTGACCCACACTCTCAGTGTGCCTTATTACTTTGAGCAGTTAAAAGCAGAAACATTGAAACTATAAAACAGGCAAATATATTTTAAAGGTTTAAGCTGCCTTTTCATGCTAATTTCATTATTTTTCTTTGTCATTATTAAGAGCAGGACAGCTGGGGATGGCACAGGTCAAATTTCAAAGCTGTTATCATCAAAGGAGATGAAATGTGACTCGGATAGGCTCCCTTGCCAGGATGAATTTGGTCTGACTACTCCGTTCTGTGGTCATAGCTCCTAATAAAGGAAGACAGAAGTGCTGCTGAGAGAATGAGCTGGAAGGAGCTGAGTCAGGGCGATGATGGGCTGGTTGAGATGGAGAGACCAGAGCGTAGACTCAAATATGTATTTTTGCTTATACAGTTAGCATGTTTTGAGTCCCTGGCACAGTGAAGATACTCACTGATGTAGTGAGTGTTTATTGAATAAATTACATGGACGAATGAATCTTTAGAGACTGGAACTTTGAGCAGTTTTTATTTTCTGTCATCTTAGCCAGGTTCCAAAGCCCTGACAACAAGTTACAAAGCACTAACAACAGGTAAAGCCAGTATAGAATCATAGCCAGGCTGCAGCTGGTTCATGTGTGTTGTGTGTATGTCTATCAGTGTGTGCACATTTTGATCAAAAGTCAGTTATTTACACTTATTAGCTGTTTACTTATTACCTATTTCACATGGAAACCCATATGTTTTATTCCTAGAACATTTCCTTTAGTCTTTAGGATGGTCTGGGTCCCAGTCTACCATGGTTCTAACCCCTCCCAAATAAACTCCTTATACTTCAATCTCATCTCAAGGGCTGCTTCAGGAGGAATTTTCTTATTTTATATTTATAACAGTATGTTATAGTATGTGCTATGAGCTAGTGTATGTGCTAGTATGTGCTAGTATGTGCTATGAACTATGAAGGAGGGAAGCACAAAGCAAGGTCACTGTCCATAGGTCACTCATATCGTTGACCGCCTCAGGAAAACTCAAGAATTACAAGGGTAACCAAGTGCAGACTACCAGCTTAGTGAGGTCTCTGAGTGGAGCAGAAGGAGGAGAGAGAGGCTGTGTGGAGGAAGTTAGCTTCATTTATGGATCTGAAATTTGAATTTCATAAAGTCTTCCTATGTTACAAAATATTCTTTTGACCTTTTCGAAGGCATTTAACAATGTAAAATGTTCTTAGTTTGTGGGTGGGTGGAGAACACACGCAAAACTCCATTTGCATACCCCTGCTGAAGGAGAAAGAGCAGAAAGAAGGATGCAAACTCTGCTCACTTTAGACCATCTCTGCACAGCTACTAGGTCCCCCTCTGTCTGGGTCCATTTCTTCCTGGCTCATCAATAATCAAAAAAAAGAAGTGTCCTCTCTCTTTCTACCTTCCTTCAATTGCCAGCTGAGCTAAGCTTTCCTTGAGCTGTGTGGGAACATGAGAAAAGTTGTAGTTATCGAGACTTCTAATTTCTACTTTGTTTTTCAAAAGAAACTGCAACCCATCCTGTTTCTTCAAACATCTCTCTGCCAAGGTTCCCAACTTAGCTTCTCTAGTGTTTCCATCAACCAGACTCCAGAGTTCCCACAAAGCCATTTACCTACTTATTCTGGTAGAGAAGGACGGGAAGGCCTGGCATGTTGCAGTCACAAAGACTCAGACACGACTGAGCAACTGAACAACAACATTCTAGTAGAGAGGCATGTGTGAGCCATCAAAATTGATATATAAAAAAGAAAATTTCAATTTCTGTGTAACAGAGACGTGCTTTCAAGAGTAGGCAATCTAGTGTTTTTCTCCATAGTATGTGCCTTGAAGAACCTGCTATGGCTCTTGTTTTATAACTTCATTTCATGTCCTACAATTGAAATTCCTGCAACTGTTGACACTCTTGGCCCTGCAGCTATTATAAATGGTCACAAGCTAACATTGTCGAATGCCAGCGGGAGGAGAAACATTTGATATTTGACCACAAGATATTATCCACTGGTGTATTTTGTTGATTTCTCATGGCTTACGTTCCTCGTCTGAGAAGCTCAGAACCTGGTTTCTCATAATTAAATTATGCTGGCAGTGAATGATCGTTCTTACCTAAGACATATAAACAATAAGTTTTAAGTAAATTAAATTTAGAATTTTGTTTTTATTATTATTTTCATATACTCATGGTAGAGGGAGTGTGGAGTTAAGGAGAGCGCCAGTTTGCTGAAATGCGTATGATTTTCCCCTGTTTCATTAGGACCACACTGCCACCTCTTGGTTTATAGAAGAAACAGTTTCTCTCTTTAAACTCCTTACACTGAACAAGTAATTTACAAATTTAGTAGAAATTGTTACATTACTGAGAGTCACTAAGTGCAGGCATTTGCCAGCAAAAATATATCAGTAAGTCCTGACAAAATGTGATGTACTGGATACTGTAGATACAAAAGGAGATGTTAGAGTCTGAGAGCCATAATGTGAATAAATGTGATGACCAACATTAACAAGGTGATCCCCAGGTCAGAACGATGCTAGAGGTGCTACAAAGAACAGGCGCCCTCTCTGTCTCCCCTGTCTGCTGTCCTTCCCCCACACTGAGCGGTTCTCCATTCTTCAGCCCCACTGCTCCGCTTGCTTCTTGGTTCCCCAAACCTTTGCATATGTGTCTGCTCTGCTACAAATGTCCTCTCCCCTCCAACGCACACACTCCCCACCCTCATTTTCATGAACTCATTTATAAAGCTGTGTAAACTATAAACTATAAAATTCAGCTTAAATACCAGAACATCTGAAAAACTTTCTCCAACTCTCCCATTTTTTAACCTTCAATATGGTACCTACCGTTTAGTTTTTTAATAATTTTTAAATTTTTATTTTTATTGAAGTACGGTTGATTTGCAGTGTTGTGCCAGTCTCTTCTGTATAACAGAGTGACTCAGTTTTACACATATATACATTCTTTTTTAATATTCTTTTCCATTATGGTTTGTCCCAGGAGACTGGATGTAGTTCCCTGTGCTTTACAGTAGGACTTTGCTGTTTATCTACCACTGAATTTAAAATTTTTCATTTATCTGTTCTGCTAGTCTCCCCTACTGACTCTGTACAGAATTGGAGCCCTGTCTTATACATCATTGGTGTTTAATTTTATATAATAGGTTCAGTTCAGTTCAGTTCAGTCGCTCAGTGGTGTCTGACTCCTTGCGACCCCATGAATCGCAGCACACCAGGCCTCCCCATCCATCGCCAACTCCCAGAGTTCACTCAAACTCACATCCATTGAGTCAGTGATGCCATCCAGTCATCTCATCCTCTGTCGTCCCCTTCTCCTCCTGCCCCCAATCCCTCCCAGCATCAGAGTCTTTTCCAGTGAGTCAACTCTTCGCATGAGGTGGCCAAAGTACTGGAGTTTCAGCTTTAGCATCATTCCTTCCAAAGAACACCCAGGACTGATCTCCTTTAGAATGGATTGGTTGGATCTCCTTGCAGTCTAAGGGACTCTCAAGAGTCTTCTCCAACACCACAGTTCAAAAGCATCAATTCTTCAGTGCTCAGCTTTCTTCACAGTCCAACTTTCACATCCATACATGACCACAGGAAAAACCATAGCCTTGACTAGACGGACCTTTGTTGGTAAAATAATGTCTCTGCTTTTGAATATGCTATCTAGATTGGTCATAACTTTCCTTCCAAGGAGTAAGCGGTACTCACATATAATTTATTGGTTTGTTGGTTGTGTGACAGACAGGTTGGCAGGGATAAAGATTGGATGGATAGATGAGTGAATAATATTACAAGTGCCAGTACATTGTGTGGTTCTAATATATTTTATCTCATTCAGAAAAAGTTTAGCTGGGAACTTTTCCTCCAGAAATGCACTTCTAAGTTCACGTTAAAATCAGAAAAATAAGGGTTTGAAACCCTTTTCACGTCATAAACTCGGGGATACCTATAGCACATTTTTGCATAAAGTTTAATTTTAATGAGTTTGATTTTATCTTTGTAAGAAATCATTGGAAAGGATGAAGTGCCCTCACTAGCATCTATAAAAGTATTGTTCAACTGATATTAGGAGTGAAGCATGTTTTCCAAAAAGCTTAAGGTTATTTATTAATAATCTGTGAGTCCTAGGCCAATAGTCTAGAAAAAGCCATTGACATTTTGAAGATTGTAGGGGAAGGTCAGCTGCTGACCTATTCTTGTTGTTGTTCAGTTGCTAAGTCGTGTCCAATTCTTTGTGACCCCGTGGACTGCAGCACGCCAGGCTTCCCTGTCCTTTAGTATCTCCCGGAGTTTGCTCAAACTCGTGTCCATTGAATTGGTGATACTATCCAAGCATCACATCCTCTATCGCCTTTGCTCCTCCTGCCCTCAATCTTTCCCACCATCAAGGTCTTTTCCAATGAGTCAGCTCTTTGCATCAAGTAGACAGTATTGGAGCTTCAGCTTCAGCAGTCCTTCCAATGAATATTCAGGGTTGATTTCCTTTAGGATTGAGTGGTTTGACCTCCTTGCTGTCCAGAGGACTCTCAAGAGTCTTCTCCAGCACCACAATTTGAATGCATGAATTCTTTGGCACTCAGCTTTCTCTATTGGCCAATGCTCACATCTCTACTTAACTACCAGAAAAACCATCAGTTCAGTTCAGTTCAGTTGCTCAGTCGTGTCCGACTCTTTGTGACCCCTTAAACTGCAGCACGCCAGGCCTCCCTGTCCACCACCAACTCCCGGAGTTCACCCAAACTCATGTCCACTGAGTTGATGATGCCATCCAACCATCTCATCCTTGTCGTCCCCTTCTCCTCCTGCCCTCAATCTTTCCCAACATCAGGGTCTTTTCAAATGAGTCAGATCTTCACATCAGGTAGCCAAAGTATTGGAGTTTCAGCTTCAACATCATAGCTTTGATTATATGGACCTTTGTGAGCAAAGTGACGTCTTTGCTTTTTCATATACTGTCTAGGTTTGTCATAGCTTTCCTTTCAAGGAGCAAGCATCTTTTAATTTCATGGCTGTAGTCACCATCCGCAGTGATTTTGGAGCCCAAGAAAATAAAATCTGTCACTATTTCTACATTTTCCCCATCTATTTGCCATGAAGTGGTGGGACCAGATGCCATGATCTTAGTTTTTTGAACATTGAGTTTTAAGCCAGCTTTTTCACTCTCCTCTTTCAACCTCATCAAAAGGCCTTTAGTTCCTGTTTGCTTTCTGCCGTTAGAGTCATATCATCTGCTTATTTGAGGTTGTTGATATGCACCAGTCTACAGTAACTATAATCTAGTAGATTCCTGAACAGGACAGAAAATGGACCTGTGTGCTTTGCACATGCTGTCGTATGCGAAGGTGTTACTATTTGCTGATGACAGAGGATGCATGGCAAAGGCTATTTCTAGCCTGGAGTTGGGTATCATGAGGAGTCAACAAATATTTGCTGGCTGATGAAGAACATTTGGATTTGAGTGATGCAGTTTTAGTAAAATACAATGCTTGATTTAGCAGCTTTAGTTGTAGCAAAAATTTCTAGCTTTAGAAAAAAATGTATTAAAAAAAATACTAAACTATCCATCAGTATGCTCATAGCAGTTTCTCTGGGCTTATTTCCTTATTTCCCACTTGGACTCCTAGAGTTTTCTTGAGAAGCCTCAGCCATTCCTGGTGAGCTGTGCCCCAGTTTCACTCAGCCCCACGTCAGTCTTCTACATTCAGGGCAAATTAAGTTCAGTAATAGCTATCAAAATTAGGAAACCAGGCTAAGCAGCAAGTGAATAGATCACAGTTCCTGATTATCATTCTTATATATACAAATATCAAATCATTATGTTATATACCTAAAACTAATGTTATATCATTTATACCTCAATAAAAAATGAAAAAAAAATTGAAGTATGTCAGAAAGCAAAAACAAAAAAAGTTAGTCTTGAAATGTGATTGTTTTGTGTTATTTCAGAGGCATTTTTATTCCATTCTAGCTAGTCTTTGTTTCCAGAACTTCGTATTTCTCTTCATATTTCTTCTGCCAGTCCTACCTTCATCTCCCAGGCTCACAAACCTCATTATGAAATACCTAATATGTCATTTTCCTCCCTAGCAGAGGTGTTGTGCACAGCACCGTCTTACTCTTTGGCACTCTTTGGTGCTTTTATTCCCCAGGTTCAGGGAAAATAATAGTATGGACTGAGAAACCCTCTTTATAAGCTGAAAATATTAACTGGTTTTGTTTTTTTTCCTATTCCTAGATAGAAGAGCGAGCAGAATTTTTGAATAAGTCTGTGCAGAAAAGGTAAATATGGTTGATTGTTGGATTGAGAATCATCAACCATTATATGTAATGGAAAAATTCTCTCATATTTCTATGCATGTCTGTGTGTGTTTATTTACTTAACAGTGGTGTCAAATCAACTCATCAAGCAGCAGTAGTCTCCAAGATTGACAGCAGACTGGAGCAATACACCAGTGCAATTGAGGTGAGAGATGTCCTCGATGTTAGAAAACTGAAGTGAAAGTGTTGGTCACTCAGTCGTGTCTGACTCGGTGCGAACCCACAGACTGTAGCCTCTGTGTTATGGTCAAACAGAAATCGACTCTGACTGTAGAAACAATCAGAGAAACACTTAGGACAATAATCAAGTCCAGTAGTGTTAGAATGTTAATGATGCTTTATTATTTTGAACTAGTTATAGAAAAAGCAATAGTAAAGATAAATTATAGAAAAGTTTTAAATAAATTGTTATTTACTATTTTCCACCTGAGTATTCTTTAGTGAAGGTATAATTTTTTTAATGAATGAGTTTGTTACTTAACTGTATGATTTATATGTTCACAAGTATATCTTCAATATTCTTAATTCCTTATAAACGGTGTTCCCATATATAGTTTAAACAGGTCCTTTACAACCATGATTAGTCCTTCTTTGTCTATAAGAACTTTTATTATCAAATAAATTGATAGTATAAATTAATATAAAGATGATAGCCAGCTGGAATTTAATAGTCAATTTCAAATTGATTGTTTTATATTTGAAGGATCATAGTTTTATGCCTCTGTCTAATCCAACTTTCTTCCCCCCCTCCCCCGACCCCAGTTAACCTAGGAGTTCTACTCTATTTGGAAATAGTGTATATTTCCAAGTACCAAAGCACTAAGAGGGTAGGGTGCCATTGATCAAGATGCAATACTGATTTTTTTTTTTCCTCCTTTGTGTAGACTTTAGTTTTAGTGGTCTGCTATGATGTAACTGGATCAGTTTGATTTGATTAGATCCTGTCCTTTGTACTGCAGAGTGGAGATGCCTATCAAATAGTTTGTAACAAATGATGAGAGGGAATAAGAAAGAGTTCTGGATGGTTTATCAAATGAATAATCAAGTCCTAACATTCACGAGGAGATTTTCAGAAGATTAAATGGCCACTAAAATATAAGACAAATAAGACAAGTTGCAAATAGTTTTCTTCTGTGGTTGAATTGGTCATAACTCTAACAGGGTTAATGAAGCCAAGACTATGGCTTCAGCCTTTACGTAGTCCAGCAGTGGGGCCACTCACCCTGGCTGCCCACCTTGATGACACAGCCACAGGCCCCAAAGCAGGACCAGGAGAGAAACTGCATGACTCAGGGTATGTGCATCACTACTGCTGGAAAAGTATCTTGGATGCACATATTTCTTTTTTACACCTGTTCATTCCTTCTTCTAGTATATTCTCCATGCAGTGGTCTCTCAGTCTTTCTCAGTGTTTTGGCATATCCCTATCTTTGGTCCTTGGCATGTACTGTTAGCTCTGCATGAAACGGTGTTTGTGCTTTCCTTCACCAACCTCTTTGAAGTCTTCCATCAGATCTGGGTTTAAACGTCTCGTCCTCAAAGTGGACTACTTTTGGCCCCCTTAACAAAGTGCGTGCTCAGTTGCACGGTCTTGTCTAACTCTTTCCAACCCTTTGGACTGTAGCCTGCCAGACTCCCCTGTTCATGGGATTTTTCTGGCAAGAATACAGAAATGGGTTGCTGTGCCCTCCTTCAGGGAATATTACCAACCCTGGGATCAAATCCATGTCTCCTGCATCTCCTGCAGTGCAGGTGGATTCTTTACCACTTGAGCCACCTGGGAAGCCCCCTAAACTAAGTACTACTGCCCTGTTGTGTGGTCTCTTGGCATGCTTTCAGCTCCACACTCATCTTTCATAGCACTTATTGCAACATGAAATAATACTGAATAACTAGTTACCATCTGTCCTATTAATGTCGGTCCAGTGGGGCTTACAGAGCAGACTATCTTGAGTGCCACCATGTCCCCAGAGCCTAGGATAGTGCCTTGCACATAGCAGGCACTCAAGAAGTGTCTGTTGAAGAAATGAAGTAGCATATCACTATAACAATAAGTGGGGGGCGGGGAGATGCTAATGAAAAGCATATTTCAATTTGAAAAGATCCTGTGAAGTAGATATAATGGTTTATTTGGAAATAGAGATGTTATCAAAATGTATAGAAATTATGAGTCATTTTTGGTGAAGGTGTTTACCCAATGAATTTGTTGAGTGATAATGTTGAGGAGGACAGGCTCGCTATAGTTTTATGAGAACAAACTTATCAGCGCCAATCCTAAAAATAATTCACATACTTCAGGGAACAAAAGCTGCAAAACCTACAAAGCCAGCAGCCTCGGACCTTCCTGTTCCTGCCGAAGGTGTCCGCAACATCAAGAGCATGTGGGAGAAAGGAAATGTGTTCTCATCCCCCACTGCTTCAGGCACACCAAACAAGGTGAGCAAGGATTGCTGTCTTTTCATTCTGGAGGTTGGATTCCCCTCCTCCACCTTTTTTTTTCCTTTTCTTTATTTTTTTTAGGAATTACATAGTTAATTACAAAAGCAGTGAAGAAAGTATAATTCTTACGTTCTTTTGCAATGACCACAAAAGCAGGCTCAGAAAGAGTGTGTTCGTGAGGTTCTATACTATGCCCTGGCCAGAGGCCTCTAAATACAATGCCCGGAGTTCATCACTAACCTTGGGATTGGCAGGAGAGGTGTGAAGTGCAGAAGGAAGAAAACCAGATATCATATGCTTTCAGTATGAAGTTCAAGGTTTATTTTCCTTAAAATAGTCCATATAATGATCGGTAATTGATTGGTGCTCTATGAAATAATACCGAATAGTATTTTGAGGTTGCTCTGAATTTGCAGGTAGGTTTTTTTTTTCCCTTCAACATTGGATGCTTGACCTTTACAGGAAACCGCTGGCTTGAAAGTGGGGGTATCCAGCCGCATCAATGAATGGCTAACCAAAACGCCCGAGGGAAGCAAGTCACCTGCTCCCAAGCCTTCTGTAAGTAGCTCCAGGTTTTTCTGAATGTCTTTGATAGCTCAGCTTCCAGCAACAGAAGAAAACAGGCTGTTGGGGGTATTTGTCTGGGAAAAACAGGGCCCCTGTTCTTGGCTCCGACTGCTGAGTAGCAAACAAGGAGGGGCTCAGATGAGAGAGAGCAGTCCCGAGCAGCAGTCATTGCCCAGAAGGTAAAACGGAACTGTCATCACCTCTCCTCTCACAACGCTGAGGCAGTTCAGATTTACCCTGTTAACTATCTGCGTGTTTAGTTTCTGTTCTATGAGTTAAGCTAGGAATTTGAAAATGTCAAATCATCTTGGCCGTTTCTCTGTCAAGAGCACCCTTAGACTTACAGTGTTACGCTGGCCATCGAACTCACATTTTCTAATTTGCCTAATTTCTGTAACTTAACACAAAAATACAGTGATTAGGTAGTTGTTGAAATAATTGCTATAATTTCCTTGTCAACACCTCCAAAGGAAAGCCATTAAAAACAAAACAACAGTCAGACTAGAAACTATAAAAACTGGTTATGAATGTTATTTTGGGGAATTTAAAATCTTCTTATTAAGCATGGCTTTCTTACTAAAAATATTCTCTTAGCCTATTCATTGAATGTATATGATAGTTGCCTTGCATTTATCATTATAATCAAAAGCCTTATTCTCTGTTCAGTTGGCTTTTATAGCTTTGTTGGTGCCCAAGGTAGCAAAAGACTTTGATGTCACAACCACCCCATTCCAGAGGAAGAAGAAAAGCTTCACAAACCCTAGGTCTCTGCACCACTGAGCATTTAATTGCACCCATTGGCTCCATGTTTAATCTCCAAAGTCACTAGTTTATCACCTTGCCAACTGAAAAAAGAAAAAATGGAAATATTTCCATACCCTTCTTAGGTACAGTTCCTTATAATCAATTAATATTTAGCCTGAGATTCTTTACTAAAGGCCTCACAGAGATATAAAACTAATGTGAACCCCCGGTTTACAACTGGAAAGATAATATATTGAAAAGAAATCTTTTTCCCGCTCCCAGTAGATATAGACTCTTTGTGACTATGGACTATACCCCCTGAGACTACTCTGTCCATGGGATTTTTCCAGCAAAAATACTGGAGTAGGTTGCCATTTCCTCCTCCAGAGGATATTCCTGACTCAGGGATCGAACCCACATCTCCTGTGTCTCCTGCATTGCTGGCAGATTCTTTGCCCTCTGGGCCATCAGGGAAGCCCTCAGATATACGAAAGGAGGCCTATAAAAGGAGATAGTAGGGCTTTCTGGGTGGCCCTAGTGGTGAAGAACCCGCCTACCAGTGTAGGAGTCTTAAGAGACACACGTTCAATTCCTGGGTCGGGAAGATTCCCTGGAGAAGGCATGGCAACCCACTCCAGTATTCTTGCCTGGAAATCCCATGGACAGGAATCTGGCAGGCTACAGTCCACGGGGTCAAAAAGAGTCAGACATGACTGAAGTGACTTAGCACACACAAAGCAAGGGATGATACCCTCAAGGTATGTGATCTTTAGTGCCTCAAGTTTCCCCAGCACCCCCGGGTTATATAAAGAATGGAAATTATTTTTTAATGGCAGTTTATATAAAGTTTTATGGTTCCAGACCGGTGTTTATCAACCTTATTGAATTATGGACCCCTTTGAAAACCTAATGAAATCTAAGAACCCTCACCCCCAAAACATTGCATATAATACAAGTTTACCAAGTTTGTGGACCCATTTAAGACTTCTCATGATAGCAACATAAGAAGAAAGAGGTGTATGTTTTTATTCTTTCTCCTTGGATGAATATGGCACATTGCTGAAGGAGGTGATCAGTTTTTTATATGTATTTGCAATCTTGTTTCATTTCAGTTCCAGATTATACTCATATATTTGGTCAAGGACCTGACTCATACTCTTTTATCAACACTTTAACTGATAAGCCTGTCATCTATTTCATCCTAATGGGAGGGTTAAAAAGATTCAATTCAGTTAGTACTACAATAGGTATAGCTGAGTCAAGGTTTCCACAAAAATCCATATTTTCTGGGAATTACTGATGACCTCCTAAAAATGGCAGGACAAACAGGCAT
This sequence comes from Ovis aries, assembly GCF_016772045.2. Taxonomy (NCBI): domain Eukaryota; kingdom Metazoa; phylum Chordata; class Mammalia; order Artiodactyla; family Bovidae; genus Ovis; species Ovis aries. Next base: position 100,326,902 of record NC_056057.1, read on the forward strand.
TACAGGGAAATTACAAAATCATTGCCTGCTTTATCTAATATTTAATAAGTAATTTGCTAGACTGTCTACTAGGGCAGGGGTCCCCAGCCCCCAGACCACAGACCAGTAGTGGTCTGTGGCCTATTAGGAACTGAGTCACACACAGCAGGAGGTGAATGGCAGGAGAGCAAGTGAAGTTTCATCTTTATTTACAGCTGTTTTCTATCACTTGCATTACTGCCTGATTCTGCATTTTGCTGAATTATATAATTATTTCATTATATTTCACAGTGTAATATAATAATGGAAATAAAGTTCACAATAAATGTAACACACTTGAATCATCTTGAAACCATTCTCCCCTACCCCTGGTCCATGGAAAAATTGTCTTCCTTGAAACTGGTCCCTCATGCCAAAAAGGTTGGCAACTGCTATACTAATATCTGGAGAAGAAAAAGAAAGAAGAATGTGGCAATTGGTATACATCAGAATGATCTCTTTTTCCCCATGTCCCATTGGATTTTGTAGACTAATGTGGCTTCCTCGATAAAGGCCAGGTCGAAAGATAATGCTACATAGTTGATGTTATAGATAAAAGGCCAGCTTCAGGAGTCTTAATAAGCAACTTTGAGCTTTGTGCACATTCCAAGAGTCTTAGACCAGCAACATGTCATTCAGGAAAAGAAATAACTTGGAGTTCAACAAGGCAGGATTGTGAACCACAGACAATAAGGATCCAACAGAAAGGAAATGAAAATGTCCAAACTACTGGAAAGAGCTGGAAGGATCCTGTAGATATGAGCACATGAAATTTATCAGACAAAAGGTTAAATCCAGGAAGGCAGCTTAGAAAGTCAGGTCAAGAAAGGCTGTTGTCTAGGTCTTATCCAGGGGGTTTCACTCTGGTGGCCTGCAGCTAAGATCTGTGTAGACCAGGCCATCGTGCTTTATTTTCCCTTTTAAAATTATAATTCAGACACATTTTTGAGGTGTGGAGGCATGCACTCATTAATTTGTCGATTCCCTCTTTTCAAAATTTAAAATTTTCTTCCACCAGCTACTTCCAGCTTTTGAGTTTCTAACCTGTCTCTTCATGACAGACATGTGAGTTTGACAGCCTGGGGATTCTGGTCAGGCTGACCCTGAGCTCAGGATGTCAGAAGATTACCTAAGGACAACAGTAGAGAGGAGGCTCCCAAAGCCACCCTTCTAATTGGGGGCCATAAGCGATTTATTCTTAGCACTTGGTTTCTATTCCTTGGCATATGTGTGTGGAGGGGAAAGCCAGGGTTGTGTTTGCAGATGTGTGGCACGTGGCCATTAAGGAAAAATCAGACAGAAATTTTCTCACCAAAATAGTGCTCATCCAGTGAAACCTTGAGAAGGAAAAGAGATTCGTGTTCAGTTCTAAACTTCACCTAAGATAAAAACCATCCTATGCTACTAGCTATGAATTAATTTTCATGTAATTAAAAACATTCAGAAGCTTGTCAAATCAATATTATTTGGCATTTCTGAAAATTAATAACATTTAAACACTGATCTATACCTGGTTCGTTACTGGGGCATCTATTGCTATTTGTGGGTAGAATTTACAGGACTTCAGTGTCACTGTGTAAAATTCTGAATATGTCTGTTGTACCTGGTTTATCTGTTCTTTGTGTCTAAACTACATGTTATATACAGCAATTAAAATGCTAATTTATCTTTCTTTTTGTTTAAAAAAAAACAACTTTGTCCTTCTCAGCTGAATTCTCTTCTTCATTCTTTGATCTCTGGTTGACTGGAAGTCTGCTCTCCTGCCTTCATTTTTCCCTGTTCTTCTGGAGTGGGTCTTTCTCTAAAATGTAGTAGGCTGGTCAGGTAATTTCATTTATATTTCCCATTTGATTTAAAATGCCAGTTTGCTACTTGGATGTTAATATTTTCTTTAAATGGACTCTCTAAACTCTTTAAGTGACCTCAAAAGATTCATAGGCAGGATTTAAGGGAGATACAATTCATTTTCCTCAGTAGAAGAGTATTCACATTAAAAAAAAGAAAGTATTTGTCTTATATAAATCAAATAAATAAAGTAGTAATAGCCACTTTCCAGAGCTACCATTAGCATGTTCCTGATTATAGTCTCCAAATTTTTTAAACAGTCTTCCAGACAATTTGGCAGCTTCTGCCTACATTGGAATATACAGTGGAATTCTTCAAAAACAACCTGATTTGTTGCTTACTGGTTCCAAGTTAAATAGGTGTAACTGTCTAACAGAATATCAGGAATCCACATCACAATGAAAATCCAGAAATTTACTGATAATAAGATTAAAGCAAATCTGAACTGCTTCACATGATACTATTTAACCAGTGCATCTTCAGCATTACAATCTCAATAGTTATCTATGAAAAAAATATATGTCCGCTTAGACTGGTGTCCATGGGTAAATGCAATTGCTGTTAGCTTTGCCTTCTAATGAGAAAAGGGTTTGCCAAAATAAACATTACTATTTCAGTGAAACACATTTATTTTCCAGAAACTGCCTTTGCCAAGGACTAATATAAGCAAATGTTAGAAGAGAAGTAAATGGAAACAGAAATTTGGATCCTTGTCTAAGCCAAATTCATTATGAGGTAGTAAATAAAAAATCCAAGATATATGGCCGTTATCATATTTTAGTATTTTCTTCCCAGGATTTTCATGGGTTCTTGCACATGTCATCAACCTGTCAGTTTCTCTTATGGGTACAGTTTGTAGTAAATGTTTACTTTCATGGGGCTGGCTTCTCCTGATACACTTCTGAATTACCACTTGCTTCTCAGAAAACATAAAATTATTTTAGTCTGAGGAAAGTGCAATTAGAAAAATGTCCTAGATTGGGCTGCCCTAAAATAGTGGTTCCTGTGCAAGTAGTGTTCTTGGGACCTGAAGAAAACACTGTAGGAAGTGAGGCGGGAAAAGAAAACAGCCAATGAAGAATGTTTATTAAGCAACTCACTATGTGAGCTTTTAAACGTAACCCCACTGGGAAAAGCCTAGAAGCCATCACAAAACACATGCTTCTGAATTACCCTACCTGAGGCATGAGCGAGTCTAAGAAATATTCTCGCACCCAATCTCATGGATGAGTGATTGAAGACTGCTCTTAGGGATGACTCTGAACATCCAGGTTGCCTCCTGGGTGGGCTAAGTGGGCACCTGTAGCCAGAGGAAGTCCTCAGGTGAAGAGATGCAGGGTTGGCCACTGGAAGTCCAGCTGATATGCATTAGTCTTAAGGGCTGGGGGCCGTGGGGCCAAAAAGAAAGTTAATTTCAAGGGATGAAGTGCTTATCCAACCCCCTGAAAATTATTTATTTATTGTAGGTATTTTTTGATTTTTAAACTTTTTATTTTATATTGGAGTATGCCCCCAAATTGAGCTTCCCTGATATCTCAGTAGATAAAGAATCCACCTGCAATACAGGAGACCCTGGTTTGATTCCTGGGTCAGGAAGATCCCCTGGAGAAGGGATTGGCTACCCACTCCAAAATTCTTGGCTTCTCTTGTGGCTCAGCTGGTAAAGAATCCGCCTGCAATGTGGGAGACCTGGGTTTGATCTCTGGGTTGGGAAGATCCCCTGGAGAAGGGAAAGGGTACCCACTCCAGTATTCTGGCCTAGAGAATTCCATGGACTCCATGAGGTTGCAAGGAGTCGGACACCACTGAGTGACTTTCACTTTCATACCAAAAATTATTTAAAACCTATGTGCTATTCACTTCTAAGAACATAGAAAGTTAAAAATAAGCTATCTCATTTTAAATATGCTTATATTCCAGTTTTACAGGTCAATAAACAGTGAGTCCTCAGTGAATAACGGGACCTCAGTGCTGGATAGTTTGAGCCCAATCTCGTGTCCCAACATAGGTCAGGGTCTATATAAAGTCAAACAATGGTTAGCAATCCTTTTGATTCAAACCATTTCACATCACTCGGATAAAGTGTGTTACACAAATAAAACAACCATGTTGTGATTTCTTTAGACCTGGCCAGAAAATACGAAGAGCCACTTATCAATTTTTCTGCTTTCTGTTCATTAGGATTTGAGGCCAGGAGATGTATCTGGCAAGAGGAACCTCTGGGAAAAGCAATCTGTGGACAAGGTCACTTCCCCCACTAAGGTAATCTACTGGGAGATTTGTTTTTCATGGGTTCATTTCCTACTGTATCCTGCAGTGTGAGGTCCTAGGGTCAAATGAGAAATAGCACTGATCCACAGAGTCTTGCCTGAGTAACCATCAGTTTCTAAAGACCTGTATATGGTACAGTGAAGGGCAGTGTCATGGAGCCTTCAGCATGGTAGGTTTGTCAGTTACACAAGGTAAATAGTCCAGATCTGTGAGATGGTTCCCAGACATTCTAGAAACCCCTTAGTGAAAGGGGCGTTGATCTATACCATGAAACTCTTTCTAAGACATTCTAAGTCCAGGTTTGCAGATCAGAATTTTCAGATTGCCCAGGGAAGAAACATCTCTCCCTGAAGGGTGGTTTGAAAGCTGCTTTCTGGAGCCATTCTAAGGGGTTGCATTGCCAGCAGTCTAGGACTCAAGGCTAATATGACAAAAAATTAAAATAACATTCAAAAGTTAGCAAAATTTGCTACCCTATGAAAACTAGTAGCTAAGGATGTTTGGATTTGTCTTTTTTTCATCTTCTGCTCATTCTTCATAAAGGGGACTCTGGACAATACCTAAGTGATGCACAAACTAAAAACAGGACCCCTTGTTGTAGCATTTTATTTCAAGTAATAATTCCAGTCTTCTCTCTTGGTAGAGGGGAAATTGTAAAAAGAAAAATCAGGGAGTGACAGTTAGTAAAATTAGGCTAGTCTGCTTATGGCCAGGATAGAACTCCATACACAGAAGCACTTTTTTTTTTTTTTTTTCAGTTTTACTTACTTGAGTTTTATTTTTTTTATTTTTTTATTTTTTTACTTTACAATACTGTATTGGTTTTGCCATACATCAACATGGATCCGCCACAGGTGTACATAAGTTCCCACTCCTGAACCCCCCTCCCACCTACCTCCCCATACCATCCCTCTGGGTTATCCCAGTGCACCAGCCCCAAGCATCCTGTATCCTGCATTGAACCTAGACTGGCGATTCATTTCTTATATGATATTATACGTTTCAATGCCATTCTCCCAAATCATCCCGCCCTCTCCCTCTCCCACAGAGTCCGAAAGACTGTTCTGTACATCTGCGTCTCTTTTGCTGTCTCGCACTTTTTAAGCAGCTTAGGACTGAAGAACCTCTCAAAAGCATCTGAAGAATCACTACAATTCACAAAAGGGAAAGAACTGCTTCCTCTTTCCTACTTCTGTGTGCTTAAGTCTGGTGCTGTTAAGTCTGAGTGTGTTACTCCACCTTCTCTATTAGTTCTCAGTTGTTACATTTTGGTAATAAAATCCACTGGCCGAGCCTTTCTACTTAAATGACTTTTAAATAAGCTTTCTAAATAATCACTAAATATGTTAAAAATATCAGTAATAATTATCACCATTACAAATCGCTAACATGTAATGAACATACACTGTATACAAGACACTGTTCTACCTCCTCAACCTACCTTATCTTATTTGACCCTCCAATCACCATTATTTATTTTATTTTTCAGTCACCATTATTATTATTAGCCTTATTTAGATCTGAGGAAAATGAGGCACAGAGAGTTAAGTAACTTTCTCAAAGTCACACAGCAAACAAGGAGCAAAGCCTGGATTAAACTCAGGCAGTCAGATCTGAGCCTGCATTCTTAACCATTATACATGATGGCGTTTTTGTGAGAATTACATACTCAATAGAAAATATAACATTCTGAGTTTCATATACAATTTTCTCCTGGTGGAAGGGAAAGGAGTCATTTTTCAGTTGTTCTTTAAAAAAAAAAGAACAACTTTTGTTGGCCTAAGCCATTATGACCCTTCTAGGAAAGATCTTTCATAAATGACAGTCCAAATGTTTATATAGTCTCCTTTCTGAGTAGGAGATGTCAGCTGTCCATAGGCCATCATCACAAGTTTAATAGATCCCCTCTGGACAGCATTCCTCTGAGCCTGTGTTCTAGAAAGTAAAGATACGATCTGAGATGGTCAGACTCAGCACCACTCACGTGCAATACAACACAAATGGTACTCCCTGAAATTGTGCAACATTGTGATAAAGGGTAAGACTTCACACATGCCAGCCCCTCCTCTTTGATCTATACCATGAAACTCTTTCTACAGTAATAATAATAACATAACCAGCAGGCCCAGAGCTGAGTTTATGAGGTAGCAAAGTAGACAGCTCCTTTGGGCCGAAACGTCAAACTCACTAGTGTCATGCAGTCATTCCTTTGAAATGAAACTATCTATTTGAAATTGCAGACTCACAACAACTCAACATTTGTGAATACCTCAGCAAAGATTTTTATCAGCTAGCAGAAGAAAAGAAATGGTATACAATAAGACCATGGATCAGACAAGTTTCTAGGGTAGGGGTGTAGGAAATGAAAAAACCAGAGAGAATTGAAGATAAGCCTAGTCCACTTTACCATCATGCCTTGACTTGGCCATGCCTGTCTTGGGATGCATATCATAAAATCCTGGCCCTTATAGTAGAGTTTAAAAAAAAAAAAACAATAACAAACCTTTTTGACCCCGAATGCCATGAGCAAGGCTCCAGATCAAGATATGAAAAAGGGAATATAAAGAAGAAAAAAATAGGAAAGCGAAAAAAACAACAGAGGAAAGGATAGACTGAAAGAAGAGGAGAATATTTAAATGAAATGCCAACAATAATCCTCCCTTTCATGAACATTTATTCCTGCCATATTATGATTTCTTTTTTTATTCTGACACAAAATGTCTAGCTGAAACACCATGGCCTGCCTATTTAAAGCTTTCTTCTCTTAACAGGTTTGAGACAGTTCAAGAAAGAACCCAAAGTAGCCGCTCAAGATGCTGGACCAGCTCAGTTGAAGAGGGCTAATTTGCTCTGTTTTATATTTATGTTGATTTACTAAATTGGGTTCATTTCCTTTTGTTTTGTTTTTCATTATCCCATTAAACCCATGTATATTATCACTATATTTAATAATCACAGTCTAGAGATGTTCATGGTAAAAGTACTGCCTTTGCACAGGAGCCTGTTTCTGAAGAAACCCATGCTGTGAAATAGAGACTTTTCTACTGATCATCCTAACTCTGTGTCTGAACAGTGATACCAGCCACATTGAAGGTCAACAAAAGGAGATCTGAGTTGGAAATTGCCTGAGGAATGTGCAGTATCCAGAAAAATGAAACCTAGTGGTTTAAAAAAAAAACAAAAACAAAAAACAGAAGTCATGTCATTTCTGCACTTTAGAATAAAGCATGGAAGAAATTATCTTATAGGCAATTATAACACTTTGTGAAAGTAACCTGCTTCAGATTTGAGATACTGCAATAATGTTTGTCTTCAAAATGGAAAGATGTACGGTTAAGGTATTACTTTTTTCATGTCGATGAATATCTAAATTGGATTATGATGTTAGCTGACAGTGGTACTGATTTCTTTAGGTTGGTTGCTTTGTGGATTTCTTTGGTAGTGATAGTAAACCACATTTTAGATGACCCTGATCATGTATGTATGTGCATACACGTACACAAACACACTAATGGTAGAAAGCTTTTTTATGTGCTAGGCTATTATATTTAGCAGTATGTCCCTGTAACTAGCCAATATCACTGCTTTTTAAAAACTAAAAATCACAGTATTATATTAATATTTCATATTTGCCAATAGAAACATGGCAGAATAGGTATCGATATGTTTCCAATGCTGGATAACCTATAAGAAAGAGAGATTCAAAGTGTCAAAATGCATTGACATTTTCTATAAAACATAGTACTTAGTTTATAATTAAAAGCAATCTTGAAGTCCAGTATGAATTGTACCAAATCTACCAAACTTAAAGCTTGCTCAGAACTTCACTCTTAAGAATCAAGTTCACAATAGATTGGCTAAAATGCTATCTGAGTTCTCTTCCTTCTCTGAAAATTAAAGACAAGAATCTTAGTGACAAAACTGTACAGCTTGGAATTCCATAAATAAGTGTACTAAGACCAACTTTGACTAATCTCTGGAAGCAGAAAAGTAAGCAAAAGCCACTATTTAGGAGTCATGACCTACTTACATCTTTAACATCTTTTTAGTTAAACTTTTCTACCTTTATTAGTCATTGGTACTTGCCATAAGTTGATAATGTACTGAGCTTTCAAAAAAATATATGTAATTTTCATTAGTTTTATCTTTTTCCCCAAGAGTCTGTCAACTCATTTGTACACACACAGTCTGGATATCAGATCTTCTTTTAGCTCATATGCATTCATCTATTCTTCACAATAAATAAGAGTACTCCAGTGTCTTGGCAATATGTTCTAGCATAGAGCTATACATATAGTATAGTTCTGTAAACCTATACCTCATGACTTACCAAAGTTATCTTAGTATCAACTCCTACCACAATGAGGGAACCTCCTAAATGACCCTTTTCTAATCCACAATATTCCTTGGGGGAGCTTGCCGGGGTAGGGCTGGCATGAGGAGTGACTAGCGCCTTCCAGAGGCTCTTTTCCTCGAAAATCAGTAGAGTTGTTGACTCCTCTAGCTTTTAGCACACCTGGGCCAAAGAGAGTAAAGCCAGCAATATTGCACATGTCACCCACCCATGACAGAGTAGACATGAGTCTATGATGAGATGAACTAGAATTCACATGCAGTGCCCGAGTTTGCACTGACTCCCACGACTGGAGTGAAATGGATCAAAGTCTGAATTATGGCCTATGGCGAGATAGTTTCTTTGTTGTACTTTTGAATAAGAGCTTCTCCTGATCACTGTTATATATTTTTTCTAGAAAGTCTAAAGTTAAGAAGAGAATATATCGATTGATCCTGACTTTTATTCCAGTATTTGGATGGAATAACTTTTAGGGTAGATTTTTTGTTCGGTTTGAATTTAACTTTTTGAAAAAGAAATTCCTTGTTTACTTGTTTGATTACAATTCTCTTTGTTATCTTTTTAAGAGATAAACCTGCAAGGTGACTAGCATGTTCTGTGAATCTGCCATTCCTGAAAATTTTATAAACACAATATTTTTCACTGATAATTGATCGCTGCAATAAATATATATTGTGAAAATGCATCCACAATAAATGGAATTCCTCCAAATGTCTTTGCCTCACTTGTTTTATGTACTATATTGATTACAAGAGTTCTATCTGATGTAATAAAGATGATGGCATAGCGAAATGTGTATTTCAGATTGAGTCTTGGATTCATCTTTTAAGGAAGAAAGCCATTTCATATTTTCAGATACTTCTTATTACAAGCAGTTTTTCAACAGAACATTAAGAATTGCTCTGATTGGGACAACTGATCAAACATATATGGAAAGTTTGAAAGAGGGATTAAAAACTTTTTCTTAAAAAAAAAATTGTCAAATGTTCCTTCCTCCTCCTTCTCATTCCCCGCGTTGTCACAAGTCATTGCTCTTGCTTCTATGGTGGCAGTATTGTTTTCTCAAAGGCAGTGTCTTAAATGGGTAGAAATACCCATTTAATATATACTATTTGTCTATAAAATACTATTTGCGAGGCACTGGTGATTATATTTAAATCCAAAGATATTTGTTCATAGCAGTTTTATATATTTAAATAGCACTACTTGAAATCTGAGGCTCATCTTACAAAGGTTTTATTTATTTATTTGTATTATTTTGACTGTGCTGGGTCTTCATTGCTGTGCGTGAACTTTCTGCAGTTGTGGCATTCAGGCCTCTCATTGCAGAGCACGGACTCAAGCACACGCGGGCTCAGTTGCCCCATGGCATATGGGATCTTAGTTTCCCCCACCAGGGATTGAACCTGTGTCCCCAGCATTGGAAGGTAGATTCTTAACCACTGCACCACCAGGGAAGTCCCCTCATAAAGGTTTTAAATTGTGAGTCCAGAGGCTCTGAACAGTCCCCTCAGTCCTGTTCATAAGACTGATAAAGAGTTAACAAACTACTGTAACTTAAAAACATCTAGTACTTTTGACATCTCCATACTAATAAGAAGGGCTCTAAGTTTAGACAAGAAGATAGTCATCATCAAAGTCTATCACAAAATTAAGCAATGAAAAGCATACAGCCTGTAGTACTAGTACCAAACTGATAGGATTAGGGATGGGTCAAAATTGGTCCTACAGTGTGCATATTCAGGGTTTGAGCTCAGAGATGTTACAGTCTTGTGTGTGATGTAGAAACAGGTCTGTATTAGGGAGTTTTTCCTACTCTTGCTTGCATGTGTGTTCCAAGTAGAAAGATGGATAAGATCTCATGACCCTAAACGTATCTTCTTCCACAGGAGTAAGGAGATGGCCTAATAAGGTCCTGATTTGAGTGCTGTGTCTATTTGTGTTCAAGCTTATTAATCATGTTGTCCAAACATTCTATATCCTTACTAATGTTTTGTTCCTTTCTTCAGGCTATGACTGAATAAGGAATGTGAAAATCTCCCTCTGTTATTATGGATTTGTCTATTTCTACTTGTGAATATGTTAATTTTGCTTTCATATTTTAAGCTCATGCTTTTGGTGCATACAGAAATCTGGAATCATTTTCCAAGTGAATTGAATTATTTTAGTATTATGAAGTGTTTATGCCTACTAAGTTGCTTTGGTCTTGTCCAACTCTTTGTGACCCAATAGAGTGTAGCCCACCAGGCTCTTCTATCCATGGAATTCTCCAGGGAAGAATACTGGAATGGGTTGCCATGCCCTCCTCCATGGGAAACTTCCTGACCCAGGGATTGATTGAACTGTGTCTCTTAAGTATCCTGCATTGGCAGGCAGGCTTTTTACTGGTAGCACCACAATTATGAAGTGACGCTCTAATTATAGCAGAGATTTTTGCCTTAAAGTTTATTTTTTCTATTCTTAGCATTGCTACCATGGCTTTCTTTTGGTTAGCACTTGCAGGTGGCTCAGTGGTAAAGAATCTACCTGCCAATGCAGGAAACACAGGAGATGCCGTTCAGTCCCTGGGTCAGGAAGGTCCCCTGGAGTAGGAAATGGCAACCTACTCCAATTTTCTTGCCTGGAGAATCCCATGAACAGAGGAGCCGCTACAGTCTATGGGGTCACGCAGAGTCAGATACGACTGAGCAACTGAGACTTGGCAACTGCTAACTCTACTTCTACCCTTTACTTTTTTCTTTTTAATTTCACTGCCTCAACGATTAGTTTAAGTTTTTGGTCTATTTTTCAAGTTTTTTAATTGGAGTAGCTTTACCGTGTTGTGTTAGTTTCTGCTATGAAGCAAAGCGAATCAGCCACACATGTACATACATTCCCTCTTCCTTGGATTTCCTTCCCATTTAGCTTATGACAGAGCACTGAGTAGAGTTCTCTGCGTTGTACAGTCAGTTCTCGACTCTCATTTCCAAACTTTGTGTGTGTGTGGTGGGTGTATATTCGATATATAACTTTCTCTACCCCTTTACTCTGAACATTTGTATATCTTTAGTTTTAGATACGCATTCACTTAGCCTGGTATCCATGGATAAATGCAATTGCTGTTAGCTTTGGCTTCCTAATGAGAAAAGAGTTTGCCAAAATAAGCATTATTATTTCAGTAAAACACATTTATTTTCTACAAAATACCTTGGCCAAGTACTAATAGAAGCAAGTGCTGGAAGAAAAGTAAATGGAAACAGAAATTTGGATCCTTATCCAAGCCAAATTCATTACGAGGTAGTAAATAAAGAATCGCCATTCTAACCTCTGTTCCCCGTAATTCCTCACAAGAGATTGCTATTTCCTAGGAGCATGCCTTGAAGACAGCCCCTTGTCAAGGGGCAAGTTGGGGCCACCATGCTCCTCTTGAAGCACACGGACAAAGAACAATAACAGCACTGAAGACCAATAATGCAGACTGCAACTTGGCCCCGTGATGAGATACCTGCCCTTCCCCCAGCCCTGAATCATCCTCACACGACAAGGAACTAGCACTTAGAAGAAAGAGGGGATGAATGTAAATAGTAAAACATCACTTCCCTCTCACTTTCTAAGTCACTAGAGCTAGGGACAGATTTGGGAGGTAATGAGGAGAAGGACACGGAATCGAGTTTGAAATTGAAGTGTAACAGGTACTGAATATCAAATATCAGATAACCCCAGGTGCTCCCAGGATCCGTACAGCTTCCTCAGCCAAATGATGACAAGGCCTCTACAGCCACACAACCACTGACTTCTGTGATGTCATAAATAACTGATTACCCTAGTCACCTCATCTTCTCATTTAAGTCTCTGCTCAAAATGATATAACCACGCAGAATAAATCACATTCCTAACACAATTTTCATTTGGCCATATGTTGCTAAAATGACCTTAACTCCTGATTGCCAAGCCAATAACTATACATTTTGGAGTACTGTTTTGGTTTTTCTTTTCTTACTATTCCCTTTTATACTGCAGGCTTAGAGGAGATGAATCCATCCAAAAACTGGAGGAGGAAAAGTTCTTGCACAGGTAAAGCTGACTTCCTAGGAAGCAGAAGCTGATAAGATCATAGACAAGGGGAACAAAAACTCAATGTACCATAATTGACCTTTGGGTTGAAGTTTACTCCTTCCACTTTAACTTGAAGGCAAAGAATTTCATTTTCACTATATTCTACTGTCTAGAATAGGAGAGTAAGTTTTTCTTAAAAAAAAAAAAAAAGCTAAAAAGCAACAGGTGCTCAAGGAAATAATTTTATCTGGGGAAGAAAGAGGTCCTAATGAAACCTCATTCCTTAAAATGTAGTGACTCCAGCTAAACCAACAGTCCCCTACCTTTTTGTCACCAGGAACTAGTTTTGTGAAAGACAGTTTTTCCACAGACCAAGGGTAGTTTGGGGATGATTCAAGCACATTACATTTATTTTGCACTTTTGGCTCAGATGGTAAAGAATCTTCCTGTAATGTGGGAGACATGGGTTCAATCCCTGGGTTGGAAAGATCCCCTGGAGAAGGGAACGGCTACCCACTCCAGTATTTTTGCCTGGAGAATTCCATGGACAGAGGAGCCTGATGGGTTACAGTCCATGGGGTCACAAAGAGTCAGACGCAACTGAGTGACTTTCACTTGACTTTATATTTGTTATTATAATATGAGCTCCACCTCAGATCATCAGGCGTTAGATTCCATAGGTGGGGGACCCCTGGGCTAAACAGTCTTGCCTAGTATAATTCATAACATGGTCTTCTCTCAGAACCATTGTTCTTGCTGATTCTCCTGCCTGCTAAGGTCTCCCCCCAGATATTCACATGGCTCATCCCTTTCCTTGCTTCAGGTCTCTGCTCAAAAGTCTGTTCAGAGAGACTTTCCTGGACTGCTCATCAAGAGAGCCACAACTACTGAGGCCCACCCACCAGAGTATTCCCTATGCGCTTTAATTTTCCATTTTATTTCTCTCCACGCCAATTATTATCACCTGGGGTGCCTTTTTTTTTTTTAAAAAAAAAAAAAACCACCCTTATGGCAGAAAGTGAAGAAGAACTAAAAGCCTCTTCATGAAAGTGAAAGCGGAGAGTGAAAAAGTTGGTTTAAAACTCAACATTCAGAAAACTAAGATCATAGCATCTGGTCGCATCACTTCATGGCAAATAGATGGGGAAACAGTGGAAACAGTGGCAGACTTTATGTGGGGGAGCTCCAAAATCACTGCAGATGGTGACTGTAGCTATGAAATTAAAAGACGCTTGCTCCTTGGAAGGAAAGTTATGATCAACCTAGACAGCATATTAAAAAGCAGAGGCATTACTTTGCCAACAAAGATCCATCTAGTCAAGGCTATGGTTTTTCCAGTAGTCATGTATGGATATGAGAGTTGGATTATAAAGAAAGCTGAGTGCCGAAGAATTGACGTTTTTGAACTGTGGTGGTGAAGACTCTTGAGAGTTCCTTGGCCTGCAAGGAGATCCAACCAGTTCATCCTAAAGGAAATCAGCCTCGATGTTCATTGGAAGGACTGATGCTGAAGCTGAAGTTCTAATACTTTGGCCATCTGATGTGAAGTGCTGACTCATTGGAAAAGACTGATGCTGGGAAAGATTGAAGGCGGGAGCAGAAGGGGTCAACAGAGGATGAGATGGTTAGATGGCATTACTGACTCAATGGACATGAGTTTGAGTAACTCTGAGAGTTGGTGATGGACAGGGAGGCCTGGCGTGCTGCAGTCCATGGGGTCGCAAAGAGTCAGACACGATTGAGCAACTGAACTGATTGGTCTGTCTTCTCCCAGTTAGGACATAATCTCGACAAGGAATATCTGTTTTATTCCCTGCAAAAGCCTTCCACAGGGAACAATCCCTGGCAAGTAGTAGGGATTGAATAAATACTTGTTGAATTAATGAAAGAATGAGTAAAAACAATTTTCAAAGTTTTTAAATTTTTATTACACACTAAAATTTTTCTCTGTAGGATCACTTGAAATATGATTGTGTAAACATTTGAACTAAATATCTTGAGATCTAAGTTCCAGTCCTGCCATCCATTTCTTGTGTAACCTGGTTGGATCATTTCTTGGAGTTTCACCTTGTGAGTCTTGACACTATGGCCTGCAATCTTGACTCTAAGATCCAATACAAAATAGATTCCATATGTAAAAATTGTCTGTGAATGTCATCTTTAGTAACATGTATGACCTCTAATACTTTGGCCACCTGATGGGAAGAACTGACTCATTTGAGAAGACCCTGATGCTGGGAAAGATTGAGGGCAGGAGAAGGGGACGACAGAGGATGAGATAGTTGGATGGCATCAGCGACTCAATGGACATGGGTTTGGGTGGACTCCAGGAGTTGGTGATGGACAGGGAGGCCTGGCGTGCTGCAGTTCATGGGGTCACAAACAGTCGGACACGACTGAGCGACTGAACTGATGACATAAAACCAGGTACAATTATAAAGGATTATTATTTTCCAAGAAAGTGTGAGCTAATAATGTGCTCTATTTCTTTCTCTGGAAGGGCCAATCTTCCAAACCTCCGAACTCAAAAAATTGTGTTATTTTTTGGAAACTGACAATGTTTAACCACACATTATTAATCTGTTTCCATGTTTAAGCTATTACTTTGCTCTTTATTCTACTGTGAAACTTGCTATGGTCCATCATCTCCATTTCTACAATATTGCAAATCTCATGACACATAATGCCTCATGCAGGCACCAAAGTTTTTTTTTTTTAGCTGTACTTGGAAAACTATTCCAAATAAACTACCCAGTAAGCTAAAGACCAGGGGAAAAATCAAGATTGAATATACAGGAAAAATGACTAAGTCTGTTATGGGAAGATCATATTTAATTAGATGAAACAGTACACGTAATGTGATTTGCATAATGTCCTCCGTACCATTGTTGTCACTGTTTAGTCACTACGACGTGTCTGAGCCATTTCTGACCCGTGGACTGTAGCCCTTCAGACTCCTTTGTCCATGGGATTCTCCAGGCAGGAATACTGGAGTGGGTTGCCATTTCCTTCTCCAGGGGATCTTCCAGACCCAGGGATTGAACCTGCGTCTCCTGTATTGGCAGGCAGATTCTTTATCCACTGAACCATGATTATTATTCTTAAAGAATCGCTGAGCTGATAAAAATCTCAAGACTTTACCCTGGTATATCTCTGACTCTTCTATCAAACATTTAAAAAAGAAAAGTCTCATTTTCCAAATCCAATAAAGACTATTGGCCACACAACTGTGCAAAACGCCAACTCAGGGTGGCTACAAATAAAGTTCAACAAAGCCCAAGCCTTAACCAGTCTGCTCCACTGTCTCCTCGGAGAAGGGAAAAGGTGCAGCACCGTGGGAACAAACACCTTCCTTCCTCTGCCCCTATAATTTCTTGCTAGCCACCTTCCCGAAGCCAGAGGTACTTTGATGCCTGTGCGTCTCTCCCTAGCTCCGGTCATCTTTAGCGCTTTCCCTTTCAGTTCAGTTCAGTTCAGTCCCTCAGTCCTGTGACTCCCCACGACCCCATGGACTGCAGCATGGCCAGGCCTCCCTGTCCATCACCAACTCCCGGAGCTTACTCAAACTTAAGTCCATTGAGTCGGTGATGCCATCCAAGTACAGCTTTCCCTTTCAGTTCAGTTCAGTCACTCAGTCGTGTCCAACTCTGCGACCCCATGAATCACAGCACGCCAGGCCTCCCTGTCCATCACCAACTCCCAGAGTTCGCTCAGACTCACGTCCATAGAGTCAGTGATGCCATCCAGCCATCTCATCCTCTGTCGTGCCCTTCTCCTCCTGCCCCCAATCCCTCCCAGCATCAGAGTCTTTTCCAATGAGTCAACTCTTCACATGAGGTGACCAAAGTACTGGAGTTTCAGCTTTAGCATCATTCCTTCCAAAGAAATCCCAGGGTTGATCTCCTTCAGAATGGACTGGTTGGATCTCCTTGCAGTCCAAGGGACTCTCAAGAGTCTTCTCCAACACCACAGTTCAAAAGCATCAATTCTTCGGTGCTCAGCCTTCTTCACAGTCCAACTCTCACATCCATACATGACCACTGGAAAAACCATAGCCTTGACTAGACAGACCTTAGTTGGCAAAGTAATGTCTCTGCTTTTCAATATGCTATCTAGGTTTGTCATAAATAAATAAAGTAATAATAAAATAAAATAAAAAGTCATAAATAAATAAATAAATAGTCTGACACTGTTCCACTGTTTCCCTATTTCCCATGAAATGATGGGACCAGATGCCATGATCTTCGTTTTCTGAATGTTGAGCTTTAAGCCAACTTTTTCACTCTCCTCTTTCACTTTCATCAAGAGGCTTTTAGTTCCTCTTCACTTTCTGCCATAAGGGTGGTGTCATGTGCACAGCTGAGGTTATTGATATTTCTCCCGGCAATCTTGATTCCAGCCTGTGCTTCTTTACTTCAACTGAAATGCTGTGTAGCTAGGTCTGCCCGAGGTCTCGCGAGGTGACCCCGTTGCCCTGGTAACGAGTGCGGCGCGCCGCGAGGTGAAGGGCGTGGCGGGGGCTGCTCAACTGCAGTAGCGTTTTATCCAGTGTCGGGGCTGTTGGCGTCTGGGGCAGCGCTGCGGCTCCCGGCACGGAAAAGGCGGCTTGCCGGGCCGCGGAACGACTGACCTGGCCGGGAGACTCGGGGCGAGGGGGAGGTGGCCGCGACGGGACAGGGAAGTGCCGAGGGGGACAGTCCCTAAGGGGAAAGATAGCGCCCGAGAAAATGTGCCCTTCCCCCCACTGCTGGGTCGCGAAGTGAGTGTGGGAGGAACACTTGGGCCGCCCGGGAATTGTGGCTTCCCTGTCCTTCCAGCCGAGGAAGTTGTTCCTGCCCGCGGAAGGCCCCCGCACGTCTGGGCGGGGCGGTGCCGGCTGTGTCGCTTGTGAGGTAGAAGACGCGCGCGGAGGGAGCGCCGCTTAGATCCGCCTGTGTCTGTGGCGTCCCTGCCGCTCAGGTTTTACCCTGCAGCAGGTTGGTGCGCCTCATATTTTCACGTAAAAAGACAGAACCAAGATTTATGGAGAAGGAAATGGCAACCCACTCCAGTGTTCTTGCCTGGAGAATCCCAGGGACGGGGGAGCCTGGTGGGCTGCCGTCTATGGGGTCGCACAGAGTCGGACACGCCTGAAGCGACTTAGCAGCAGCAGGTTGGTGCGCCTCATATTTTCACGTAAAAAGAACCAAGATTTATACCAGTTTCAGTTCAGTTCAGTCGCTCAGTCGTGTCCGACTCTTTGCGACCCCATGAACCGCAGCACGCCAGGCCTCCCTTTCCATCAGCAACTCCCGGAGTTCACTCAGACTCACGTCCATCGAGTCGGTGAGGCCATTTTAGTTTTCCAAAATTGGAGTTGTGGTCCCCAAACGGAACCTGTAGTCTCTTACTGCTGAAGGTATCATCCATAAGACAGACTTCTCTGTTGTATTCGTAGTTTTTCCGCTGTGGAGCTTGGGCTTTATATAGTCCACGCTCGAAACACTTTGCTGAAAAGAGCGGCTTTATGTAGTCCACGCTCTAAAACCTATTTTGTAGAAAAGAGCGTAAACCAGTAGTTTCAAAATTAGTAAATTCCTTTAGTCTCTCAAAAATAGTAGACTCTTGACAAGCGATTTCTATTATTTCATTGTCTTTGCCATTTAAGAGAATACTCGCATAGGGAGGATTAATGGTCGTTGTCAGTACAGCCTTCTGATAACGATTGAAATTCCAGTAAGACTTAAACCGAATATTTAGAACGGACAGTATCTACAGAATATCAACCAAAATACAGAGAATAAAAGCCTATTTTCATTTGAAAAATTACGCAGAAAAAAATAACTATATTGTTGAAACTCAATGCCTGAATCAGTAATTGTAAATTTTCTTTGATTCATGCTTTTTAATTCCTCAGGCTCATTCTGAACTTTCTATCGCTGTATGATATTTAATTGTAAATAGAGGATGTAGATGATTTGGCTTTGTACCCTGAAAATTCCTTTTTCAGTTAAATTATTTACTGGTTTTTTCTTTTGTGTTTTTTGTCTGTAATAAAAATAGAAAATGTATTTAAATCTTTGAAAGTAAAGGTTTAATTAGCTGTGTCCTAATTTCCTTTATAGAGAAAACTTTTGTCACTATTAATTGAATATATTTGGGATAAACATTTTAATGTGTGCTTAAAAAGAAAACTGCCAAACAAGTTCCTTACAAATTGTTTTATAGCCGACGTACATAATAAAAGAAATTTTGAGCCAGATATTGGAAGAGATGTCAGAAGATTCAGAAAAGGAAGACTATTCAGACAGAACAATCAGTGATGAAGATGAATCAGTATGTTTTTCTCAACTTTATCCTACTTAAAACTTGTTATAAAATACAAATTCCCAGTAAAAATGTTATAAATTCAATTGACTAACAATCAATTGGATACTTAAATCACTTGTCACTGAAGTTGGGAAATAAATTGATTGAAAGCAAAGCTGTTACTGTGTGCAGTATGCCCTATGTAAAAAGAGAATCTATATTGGGGTTTTTTTTGAGAAAGTATTTTAGGTAAGACTTCTCTGAGTTATCTTAATAGTAGGACCTCCTATTTCTAAACCTGCTGTGTGTCACCGTAATAGGTTTCATGTGGCAGTGATGTAGCAAAAGTACATAGAGGAAGAAAGCCGGGAGGGGGGAAACAGTATCTCTTTCTAAACAAAATAGTTTAGCAGTAGTTAAAGATATTTCTTCTGGTTCCAGCACATATTTCTAAGAAATTCCCTTCACATTTTAGTAAAGTATAAATTATCTATGTAAGTTAAGGTCCCAAAATAAACTACGTAAATGAGGTATAATCCATTAAGTCCGCGGCTTTCTGGGTTTCTTGTCTTTCTTCCATTTTCCAGTTAATTTTATGTTGAATTTGAGTTGTTTTGCCAGGCTTATCAAGAATCTTTAAACTATTTCTTCTCTACAATCATTAATATGGCCTTGCCTGTGGAAGAAGAGAAATAAAAGATGAAAACTTTGTTTCAGGATATTCAAAGTGTTGGGTGATTTGAGACCAACAGCTGATAATAATCCTTTTTCGTTTGTTAAAGATTAATGACACACTCAGTTCTAAGCATTAAGATGTAAAATATTTCTGGATTGGAAAGCTGTTTTTAAAATAGAAATATTTTAAAATTCTCTTGTTTTAGGATGAGGATACCTTTATGAAGTTTGTAAATGAAGACATCCATCAGTGTGCACTTTTAACAGGTTTGAAATTATTCATATATTCTCCATTCTCTTTCTGATAAGACCTTAAGTAGATGAAAAATGAGAGAAAGCTAGAAAAAAAAGTCAGAATGAATAACACAGGAGTTATTATTCTGTTATTGGTAAGGAGAGATGTATTTTTAATAAAAAGTATTTTGGAGTTTGAACATTTTTTTTTAAATTGCAGTATAGGAGATTTACAATATTCTGTTTCAGGTATACAGAAAAATGACTCAGTTATATATATAATATATATAGTTTTTCACATTATTTTCCATTATAGATTATTAGAAGATAATGTAATTGCCTGTGTTATTCAGTAAAGCCTCGTTTTTATCTATTTTATGTATAGTAGGTTGTTAATCCCATACTCCTAATTTATCCCTCCCACTTCCTTTCCCCTGTGATAACCATAAATTTGTTTTCTGTGTCTATAAATCTGTATGTATTGAATTTTTTAGATTCCACATATAAACTATATTGACATTTGTCTTCCTCTGTCTAACTTACTTCACAGGTATTTTTAAAAATGATACAAGTGAACTTATTTACAAAACAGAAATAGACTGATAGATTTTTTAAAACAAACATGTTTACCACAGGAGAAATGTGGGGGAGGGGTAAATAAGGAACTTGGACTTACATACATACAGGTATAATGTTCTCAAGGTCCATCCATGTATTTTTGAGGTCCATATTGTTGCAAATGGCCATATCCCATTCATTTTTATGGCTGAGTAATATTTTATTATATATATATATGTGTTTATATACAATACATCTTAAATCAGTCATCTATTGATGGGGACTTGGGTAGCTTCCAAGTCTAGGCTATTGTAAATAGTGCTGCTATGAACATTGGGATACATGTCTCTTTTTTAATTAGAGTTTTAGTTATTTCTGGATATAAATCCCAGGAATGGGATTGCTGGATCATATGGCAGTTCTATTTTTAGCTTTTTAAGAAACTTCCATACTGTTTTCCATAGTGGCTGCACCAATTTACATTCCTACCAACAGTGTATAAGCGTTCCCTTTTCTCCACACCTTCTCCAGCTTTATTCTTTGCAGACTTTTTGATAGTCATTGTGACCTGTGTTAGGAGATAACCTCATCGTTCTTTTGATTTACATTTCCCTAATATTATCAGTGGTGAGCCTCTTTTCCTGTGCCTGTTGGCCATCTCTGTGTCTTCTTTGGAAAAATATCTATTTAAGTATTCTGTTCATTTTTTGGCTAGATTGTTTGGGGTTCTTTTTGTTTGTTTTAAAATTTTATTGGAATATTTTATTGGAAAATTTTATTGGAATAAAATTTTATTGGAATTGATTTACAGTGTTGTGTTAGTATCAGGTGTGCAACAAAGTGATTCAGTAATACATATACATATATTCATTTCTTTTTCAGATCCTTTTCTCATAAAGTTTATTACAGAATATTGAGTAGAATTCCTTGTGTTATACAGTAGATCCTTGCTGGTTATCTATCTTACACATGGTGCGGTCTGTGCAAGTTTCTTATTTATCCCTCCCCCACAACATTTCCCCTGTGATTACCATGTTTGTTTTCAAAATCTATCAGTCTATTTCTGTTTCATGAATAAGTTTGTATCATTTTTAAAAATTAGATTCCATATATTGGTGATACATATGATATTTGTCTTTGTCCGACTTACTTCACTTAGTATAATAATATCTAGGTCCATCCATGTTGCTACAAATGACATTATTTTGTTCTTTTTTATAGCTGAGTGGTATTCCATTGTATATATGTACCACATCTTATCCATTCCTCTGTTGATGGACATTTAGTTTGCTGTCATGTCTTGGCTATTGTAAATAGTACTGAAATGAACATTGGGGTGCATTATCTTTTCGAATTATGGTCTTCTCTGCATATATGCCCAGGAGTGGGATTGCCAGATCATGATGTTGTTGTTGTCCAGTAACTAAGTTCAGTTACTAAGTCCAACTCTTTGTGACCCCATGGACTAAGCCTGCCAGGCTTCCTTGTCCTTCACTACCTCCCAGGGTTTGCTCAAATTCATGTCCATTGAGTTGATGATGCTATCTAACCATGTCATTCTCTGCCACCCACTTCTCCTTTTGCATTCAGTCTTTCCCAGCATCAAAGTCTTTTCCAATGGGTTGACTCTGCATCAGGTAGCCAAAGTATTGGCGCTTCAGCTTCAGTCCTTCCAATGAATATTCAGGGTTGATTTCCTTTAGGATTGACTGGCTTGATCTCCTTGCAGTTGAATGGATTCTCAAAACTCTTCTCTAAAAAAAAAAAAAACAAACAAAAAAAACTCTTCTCTAATACAATTTAAAAGCATCAGTTCTTTGATGCTCAGCTTTCTTTATGGTCCAACTCTCATATCCATATTGACTACTGGAAAAACCATAGCTTTGACTAGATGGACCTTTGAGGGCAAAGTGATGTCTTTGCTTTTTAATACGCTGTCTAGGTTTGTCATAGCTTTCCTTCCAAGGAGCAAGTCTTTTAATTTCATGGCTGTAGTCACTATCTGGAGTGTTCTTGGAGCCCAAGAAAATAAAATCTGTCACTGTTCCACTTTTCCGCTTCAATTTGCCATGAAGTGATGGGACTGGATGCCATGATCTTAGTTTTCTGAATGTTGAGTTTTAAGCCAGCTTTTTCACTCTCCTCTTTCACCCTTATCAAGAGGCTCTTTAGTTCCTCTGCATTTTCTGCTATTAGAGTAGTATCATCTGCATATCTGAGGTTGTTAATATTTCTTCTGTCATTCTTGATTCCAGCTTGTGATTCATCCAACCTGTCATTTTGCATGATGTACTCTGCATGTGTGCATGCTAAATCATGTGTGCTAAGTCACTTGAGTCATGTCTAACTCTTTGCAACCCTGTGGACTGTAGCCCACCAGGTTCCTCTATCCATGGGATTCACGCAAGAATGCTGGAGTGGGTTGCCATGCTCTTCTCCAGAAGATCTTCCTGACCCAGGGATGAAACTCACATCTTACAGTCTCCTGCATTGGCAGGCAGGTTCTGTACCACTGGCACATATAAGTTAAATAAACAGGGTGATAATATGCAGCCTTACCATACTCCTTTCCCAATTTTGAACCAATCAGTCATTCCATGTAAGGTTCTAACTGTTGCTTCTTGACCCTCATACAGATTTCTCAGGAGACAAGTAAGGTGATTTGGTATCCCCATCTCTTTAAGAATTTTCCAGTTTATTGTTATCTACACAGTCAATGGCTTTAGTGTAATCAATGAAGTAGATGTTTTTCTGGAAATCCCTTGCTTTCTTTATGATCCAGTGAATTTTGGCAGTTTGATCTCTGGTTCCTCTGCCTCTTCGAAACCCAGCTTATACATCTAGAAGTTCTCAGTTCGTGTACTGCTGAAGCCTAGCTTGAAGGATTTTGAGCATAATCTTACTGGCATGTGAAATGAGCACTAATTGTGCAGTACTTTGAACATTCTTTGGTACTGTCCTTCTTTGGAATTGAAATGAAAACTGAGCTTTTCCAGCCCTTTGGCCACTGCTGAGTTTTCTAAAAATGCTGACATAGTGAATGAAGCTCTTTAACAGCATCATCTTTTAGGATTAGCTGGAATTCTATCACCTCCCCTAGCTTTGTTCATGGCACTGCTTCCTAAGGCCCACTAGACTTCACATTCCAGGATGTCTGGCTCTAGGTGAGTGAGTGACCACACCATCATGGTTATCTGGGTCATTAATACATTTTTTTGTATAGTTCTTCTGTGTATTCTTGCCACCTCTTCTTAATACCTTCTGCTGCTGTTAGGTCCTTGCCATTTCTGTCATTTATTGTGCTGTCCTTGCATGAAATGTTCCCTTTATATCTCCAGTTTTCTTGAAGAGCTCTCTAAGTCTTTCCCATTCTGTTGTTTTCTTCTGCTTTCTTGCAGTGTTCGTTTAAGGTCACCTTATCTCTCCTTACTATTCTGCTCCATTTTTTCTAAGGGATTCTTGCCCACAGTAGTAGACATAATGGTCACCTGAATTAAGTTCACTCATTCCCATCCATTTTAGTTTACTGATTCCTAAGATGCTGATGTTCACTCTTGCCATCTCCTTCTTCACCATGTGGACCTAATATTCCAGATTCCTATGCAATATTGCTCTTTACAGCATACGACTTTACTTTCACCATCACACACATCCGCAGCTGAGTGTTGTTTCTGCTTTGGCCTGCTGCTTCATTCTTTCTGGAGCTATTAGTAATTGCCCTAGGCTCTTCCCCAGTAGTATATTGGACACCTCTGAACCTGACAGGCTCACCTTCCAATGTTGTATCTTTTTGCCTTTTCATACTGTCCATGGGTTTCTCCAGGCAAGAATACTGGATGGAGTGGTTTGTCATTCTGTCCTCTAGTGGACCACGTTTTATCAGAACTCTCCACTATGACCCATCTGTATTGGGTGGCCCTGCACTGCATGGCTCATAGCTTCTTTGGGTTATTCAAGCTCCTTCTTCAGGACAAGGCTGTGATCTGTGAAGGGATGCTTGATCATACGGTGGTTCTATTTTTAGTTTTTTATCTCTTCAAGAAAATTAGTGATACCAAGGGAACATTTCATGCAAAGATGGTCACAGTAAAGGACAGGAATGGTATAGACCTAACAGAGGCAGAAGATGTTAAGAACAGCTGGTAGAAATACACAGAAGAACTATAGAAAAAAGATCTTCATGACCCAGATAACCATGATGGTGTGATCACTCACCTAAAGCCAGACATCCTGGAATGTGAAGTCAAATGGGCCTTAGGAAGCATCACCACAAACAAAGCTAGTAGAGTTGATGGAATTCCAGTTGAGCTCTTTCAAATCCTAAAAGATGATGCTGTAAAAGTGCTCCACTCAATATGCCAGCAAATTTGGAAAACTCAGCAGTGGCCACAGGACTGGAAAAGGTCAGTTTTCATTCCAATCCCAAAGAAAGGAAATGCCAAAGAATGTTCAAACTACCACACAATTGCACTTATCTCACACACTAGCAGTCCATGGGGTTGTGAAGGGTCAGACACGACTGAATGATTTCACTTTCACTTTTCACTTTCATGCACTGGAGAAGGAAATGGCAACCCACTCCAGTGTTCTTGCCTGGAGAATCCCAAGGATGGGGGAGCCTGGTAGGCTGTCGTCTATGGGGTCGCACAGAGTCGGACATGACTGAAGCGACTTAGTAGCAGCAGCAGCAGCAGCACATGCCAGCAAAGTAATGCTTAAAATTCTCCAAGTGAGGCTCCAAAAGTATGTGAACCATGAACTTCCAGATGTTCAAGCTGATTTTAGCAAAGGCCGAGGAACCAGAGGTCAAATTACCAACATCCACTGGATCATTGAAAAAGCAAGAGAGTTCCAGAAAAACATCTATTTCTGCTTTATTGACTATGCCAAAGCCTTTGACTGTGTGGATCACAATAAAATGTGGAAAATTCTGAAAGAGATGGGAATACCAGACCACCATCTGCAGTGATTTTGGAGCCCCAAAAAATAAAGTCAGCCACTGTTTCCCCATCTATTTGCCATGAAGTGATGGAACCAGAGGCCATGATCTTCGTTTTCTGAATGTTGAGTTTTAAGCTAACTTTTTCACTCTCATCTTTTCACTTTCATCAAGAGGCTTTTTAATTCTTCCTCACTTTCTGCCATAAGTGTGGTGCCATCTGCATATCTGAGGTTATTGATATTTCTCCTGGCAATTTTGATTCCATCTTGTGCTTCATCCAGCCCAGAATTTTGCATGATATATTCTGCATATAAGTTAAATAAGCAGGGTGACAATATACAGCCTTGAAGTACTCCTTTCCTGATTTGGAACCAGTCTGTTGTTCAATGTCCAGTTCTAACTGATGCTTCTTGACCTGCATACAGCACCATCTGCTCTCTCATTTTTGGGCTCCAAAATCACTGCAGATGGTGACTGTAGCCATGAAATTAAATGACGCTTGCTCCTTGGAAGGGAAGTCATGACCAATCTAGATAGCATATTCAAAAGCAGAGACATTACTTTGCCAACAAAGGTCCATCTAGTTCAAAGCTATGGTTTTTCCAGTAGTCATGTATGGATGTGTGTGTTGGACTGTAAAGAAAGCTGAGTGCCGAAGAATTGATGCTGTTGAACTGTGGTGTTGGAGAAGACTCTTGAGAGTCCCTTGGACTGCAAGGAGATCAAACCAGTCAATCCTAAAGGAAATCAATCTTAAATATTCATTGGAAGGACTGATGCTGAAGCTGAAGCTCCAATACTTTGGCCACCTGATGTGAAGAGCTGACTCACTGGAAGAAGACTGATGCTGGGAAAGATTGAAGGCTGGAGGAGAAGGGTATGACAGAAGATGAGGTAGTTGGATGGCATCACCGACTCAATGGGCATGAGTTTGAGCAAGCTCCGTGAGTTGATGAAGGACAGGGAAGCCTGGCGTGCTGCAGTCCATGGGGTCGCAAAGAGTCAGACATGACTGATCAGCTGAACTGAGGCTAGATTGCCAGAATGCAAGATGCTGAGCAGACCTTTCTGATAGAAACCTCAGGATACCTCTAGAAGTGTGGATATCCCTCTACCTCCTGGGGAAGACTGGCCCAGACTCAAGAGACACTGTCCACAAAGAGATTGATGTGTTTTAATTTATGGGGGATTGTTTGTGGTGTAGAATAAAGGCTCGAAGCTTAAGCCAAAGCCATGTCTGAGTGATTAGGGCACAGGAAAAGGAAGTGAACACCTCCATCATGCCCTCTGCAGCCCACCAAGCCTGCTCCTTGGGTTGGGGTGGGCCCAGTCTCAGAGGCCTGAACATAGTTTCCTATGATCCAAAAACTGACAGAGATTTACAGAAGAGTCAAGAAATGAAAACAGTCCCATGTTTACTACAGAATAAAGAAGCAGCTCATCCCTGCTGTCTTAGATGAGTAAGCAAAAATCAATGCAGGGAGTTTCTGTAATTCTAACATCTCTCTTTAGCATATAATCACATAAATTATGGGCTTCCTTGGCAGCCCAGACCATAAAGAATCTTGACTGTATTGCAGGAGACCCAGGTTCAATCCCTGGGTCAGGAAGATCCATTTTGAATTTATTTTTGTGTATGGTGTTAGAGAACTTTCTAATTTCATTCTTTTACATGTAGCTGTCCGGTTTTCCCAGCACAACTTATTGAAAGATTGTGTTTTCTTTATTGTATATTCTTGCCTCCTTTGTCACAGATTAATTGACCATAAGGGTAGGGGCTTATTTCTGGGTTTTCTGTCTTTTTCCATTGATGTACATGTTTATTTTTGTGCCAGTTGTTGTTCAGTCGCTAAGTCATATCTGAAGCTTTGTGACCTCATAGACTGTAGCATGCCAGGCTCCTCTGTCCTCCACTATTTCCCGGAGTTTGCTCATATTTCATGTCCACTGAGTCAGTGATACTATCTAACCATTGCATCCTCTGTTGTCCCCTTCTTGTATTGCCTTCAGTCTTTCCCAGCATCAGCGTTTTGTGCCAGTACCATACTGATTTGTAGTATAGTCTAAAGTCAGGGAGCCTGATTCCTCTACCTCCATTTTTCTTTCTCAGGATTGCTTTGGCTATTTGGGGTCTTTTGTGTTTCCATACAAACTGAAAAAAGTTATTGTCTAGTTCTGTGAAAAACTCCATTGGTAATTTGATAGGGATTGCACTGAATCTGTAGATTGCCTTGGGTAGTAGTATAGTCATTTTGACAAGATTGATCCTTCTGATCCAAAAACATCATATATCTTTCCATCTATTTGTGTCATCTATTTCTTTCATAAGTGTCTGATATTAATAATTTTCAGAGTACAGGTCTTTTGTCTCCTTTGGTAGGTTATTATTTTTGATGTGATGGTAATGGAATTGTTTCATTAATTTCTCTTTCTGATTTCTCATTGTTAGTGTGTAGGAATTTCCGCAAGATATTTCTGTGTGTTAATTTTGTATACTGCAACTTTACCAAATTCATTGAGTTCTAGTACTTCTCTGGTAGCATATTTAGGATTTTCTTTCTATAGCATTGTTTCTTTAGCATTTTTATAACTTCCTTTTTGAACTTGCAGCTTGGTCACTTGACCCCTTGATAAGTGAAGAGGTGTGATTGGTTTCGTAGTGTCTAGAGGCTGTGCTCCATGTAGGCTAGGGTTCCTCTTTCTTTGTGGTCGTCACTGCCTAGTTGGGTTCTGTCTGCTCCCCAGTTTTTGGAGTAGAAGTGCTGAGGGTTGGGTTGGAAAAGGCTCCATTACCTTTGAGTGTTTGCCCCTTCCTAAAGGAGGTGATTGCGGAAGCTAGTGTGCTCCTGAGGTCACAGTGCACCTGTGCATCACTTGGGTAAGTATCACAGTTCCTCTCAGAAGCAGCTCAAAGTCATATCCCTTTGTCCATTGTGTTTGTCCCAGATACAGTACAGGGCTGTGGTGTGGAGTAGACTGGGGCCGGGGACGTGGACATTGTGGCTGCAGGAATTGAGGTGGCTCTGCTGCTACCTTGTGACCTGGGCTGCCTCTCTGGCACACTTCTCCCTGGACCTGTCTGCCCCACATCTGGCGCTGAGCTGCAGTGGGGTGGACGGAGCCCGAGTGCAGTCACTGGGAAACAAGCTGTGGCATATTCTTGACCATGGCCTGTGCACCCAAGGTTTAGCACTTAGCTGCTTCACACATTCTTGTGGCACTGCCTAGTGTGTACACAGTGGTCTTCACAGCTCTGCCTGCATCACACCCAGGCACCCTGGTATGATTCTGTGTAGTTAGACGAAATCTTTGCCCTTATCTGATGCCAGGTTGTGGTATGCAGTGAGTGGGGACAGGGTGCTCACCCCTTCGGTTTGGGAAGTGCAGCAAGGCAGCGGCTGCCAGTGCAAGGCAGAGCTGCCAGCTCCACCCAGTCAACCAACTCACGTGCACCCCTCACAGGAAGAGTCTAGGTTCCTCCAGCCCTTTTCTCCGTCTCAGTGGATTTCCCAGCAGGCAAGGGGGCTTGTCTCCTTGTGCAGGACCCAGGACAGGGATGCCCTGATTGTGAGTCTGTCTGCTCCCTCCCCAGGGTAAGGGTCTGCCCACGCAACATTCTCTTCCTTACAGATCCCTCTCAGAGGCACAAGTCCTACCTGACTTGGTGCCCTTTTTATCTGTCTTCCCAGGTTACATGAAGGTCTTTCTTGCTGCTTTAGTTATATCGGAGACCTTCTGCCAGTTTCCAGTTAGTTTTCTCTGAGAATTGTGCCACATGGAGGTTTTCTTAAATGTATTTGTTGGGAGGGGTGAGCACCTCATGGTCCTATTTTGTCATCTTGATCTTCCCCTGAAGTTCAAACTTTTAAGGTTTGTTTGATTTTTATATAAACTAAATGAAAGTGGTCATTATAGAGGACTTCACCTAACATAAGAATTTACCTTGACATTTTGCATTTTTTTTTTTTTCTGGCCATGCTGTGTGGTGGCATGCAGGATCTTAGTTCCCTGACCAGGGATCCAAACCATGCCCCCTGCATTGGGAGCATAGTCTTAACCACTGGAATGCCAGGGAAGTCCACCTTGACGTTTCTTTAAATAATTAGTCCTTTAAATGCAACTACAATATGATTCAAATTTTAATTTTCCTAAACATTATGTTTTGAAAATACATCCTTATGTAAAATGAAGTACGCCTGTGTGAAGAGTTTCTATAATAAAGTCATTCATTTGCAAACGTACATGTATATGACCATCTTGATGTATACTTGATTTTTTAAATTTTTACTCTGTTTTAGAGTACTTTCAAATATACATTAAAATATTTCTTCTAAATATTCACATATCAGAGATATTCTGAAATTGAAGATAAGGTTTTTATCTCTATTTGATCATTTTCACCACCATCCTAAAACAGATCTTCCTTTTTGAGATAACCACTGTTCTCAGTTTGGTATGTACCCTTCTAGACCTTTGTCTTTTCATTTGTATACATACCTATACCCATACTCATAGAAAATTTATAGTACTATTTTGCAGACTTCTTCCCCCACATTTTTCTCTTTAAAATTTTGCCTATCTGTTGGAAGAAAGACGGTAACTCACTATTTTAGCTAACGTTTTCTTGATTGCTACAGAAATTGAGAATTGTTTCCTATGCTTGAGTATTTATATTCTACCTTGTTATGAATTGCCCATTCATAATGATTCTTTGTTAACTTTGTTTACATTGTTTCTGTTACTTAGAATTATTTTGATGTTAAATTTGTTGTTACTTATTTATGGCTCTTTATTTTTATACCTGTTTAAAAGCTACAAAGACCTTCTCTATGCCAAGATCATGAATATCATCTTCTAAATTTCCTCTAAGTCCTTTTACCTACTTGTTTGAATTTTTATATTTAATTTCTGTATGAATTTACAAAATAGTGAGAGGTACAAATCTAATTTTATTTTCTTAGTCATAAATTGGTACCTTGTCATTTTTGAGTCATACTGTAAATTAGACAAAATATCCTCTATTCACACAGTGGAATGCTAGATGGTTAATAACTGTTGGATAAATGGATCCAAGTAAAAGTTCTGAGAAGTAGCAAGGGAAGGTATTATTATCCCTTATTTGCATATAGTAAGATTTATGTTCAAAGAGGCTGATTGGCCAACCAAAATCATATAAAAACAGAGTGGTAGAATAGAACTCAGTTTGTCTGACTCCTAGTCCAATTGATATATCTGCTGCTGCTGCTACTAAGTTGCTTCAGTCATGTCCGACTCTGTGCGACCCCATAGACGGCAGCCCATTAGGCTCCTCTGTCCACAGGAGTCTCCAGGCAAGAATACTGGAGTGGGTTGCCATTGGTATATCTGCTATTGTACAAAAAATAGCCAAAAATTAAATCTAAAAACCCACATTTCAGAGGTGAAAGAGCAAAGAAGTCAGTGAGAAAAAATGGAGAACCAAGTATGTGGAAAACAGAAGAAAACTAGGAAGTGTAGCATCATTAAAAAAACAAGGGAACAGAGCTTAAAGAGGTATGATTATCAACATCACATTGATGGTCCATAATTATCCCATAAAAAGATGGCCACTGCATTACCTACTTGGAACAACCTCATTGTACTTTATGCAAATATGTTCCTGGGGTTATATCACATAATGACCCTGAAATGAGAATTGAGAAGTTGTATCAGAGTTCACTTGCAAGCTCTGAGAATATAGTTCTAGTAGGTGGTCAGGAATTAAGGTCAGTGTGTGTCTTTTAATGCATTAAACAAATGTTGCAGCCCTGGTGGCTCAGAGGTTAAAGCGTCTGCCTGCACCTGCCCGCATTGCGGGAGACCTGGGTTTGATTCCCGGGTCGGGAAGATCCCCTGGAGGAAGAAATGGCAACCCACTCCAGTATTCTTGCCTGGAAAATCCCATGGACAGAGGAGCTGCTGGGCTGCAGTCCACGGGGTCACAAAGAATCGGACACGACTGAGCGACTTCACTTCACTTCACTTCAGTTTGATTAAGTTTAAGAAGGCTTAACCATAGACAGTTTGCTAGAAAAATTGTAAGAAACAGGTATTTTGGGGGTAGCAGTGAGAATTTAGCATAAATTAATAGCATATAAGGCCAACAGATATTTTCTAGCTATTGCGAAAATTATTTTAAAATTTCATTAATCTTTTATTTTTTTAAATGCCATGAAATATAACATTTTATAACAATATCCACAAGTATTCATAAATTAATGTTATTAGAAAAAAGACTATGTAAAATAATTATAGGAATTGGGGTTTATCCTTCTTATCACTCATGATTGTGTTTGAATCCTTTTTCAGCTGACTCTATTAGTGACCCATTTTTCCCCCGGACTACACAGATACTATTGGAATATCAGCTAGGGAGATGGGTGCCACGTCTTCGTAAACCACGAGATTTATATGGTGTCTCGTCTTCTGGTCCGCTGAGCCCAACACGGTGGCCATACCACTGTGAGGTCATTGATGAAAAAATCGAACATATTGGTATGTTCTTAGCAAGTTTTGGGGATTCAAACATTGGCAGACTTACTGTGCCAAACCTGACTTCAGTAAAAACACTCTTGGTATTAAATAGTATGTTCCAGCAGAAATATAACACAAACCATGTATATAATTTATAATTTTTTGGTAGCTAAACATTTAAAAAGATAAAGTGAAATCGACTTCAAAATATATTTTATTTATTCCAAATATATTTAAAATATTTTGCATTTTTTAATGTGAAGTCTTTGAACTCTAGTCTATATTTATACTTACTTTTCAATTCAATTCCATTTTTTCCACATCCTCGTCAACACTATCTTTTGGTTTTTGGATAATAGCCAAAAAGTAGTCAACTTAAAAAAGTAGTCACAACCTAGAAGGTGAGAGTTTTGCTTTATTTGGTGGGAATTTTTTAGGACTTCAGGCTCGGGAGACAGCATCTCTAGTAACCCTGAGACAGCTGTTCCAAGAAATCAGGGGGAGGAGTCTGCTTATATAGAAGTTTGCAGCAAGGGGCAGGTAGTCTAAACATCAAAAGATTATTGTTAATTAAGGAAAACCAGATTATTTCAAGAAATTTAGCACTTTTCTATGTATGGGCTTAGTGAGATCATTTTCTTACTGAAATTCTATGTATGGGCTTACTGAAATCATTTTTATATTGAAATCATTTTCTAAGTCTGGGCTTATTGATATCACTCCTTTCTTATGCATCTCAGCTATCTGGGGCCAGCATCCTGCAATTTGATTACTCAAATCCTTAGTTCCTCGCTGTGACATCGTTGTGAATTGATAGGGCAGAAAATACTCCATTTCTCCATACCATCCTAACATGTATAAGATGATGTCTTACTGTGGCTTTGATTTTCAATTCTCCAAAGATTTTTGATGTTGACAATGCAATCTTTATCAAAATTTTACAATGGTATTTTTTTATAGAAATAATAAACAACTCTAAATTCAGATGGAACCACAAAAGGCCATACATAGACATATCAGTCTTGAGAAAGAAGAACAAAGCTGTAGACATCACACATTCTGATTTCAAAATATATTACCAAAAAACTACAGTAACCAAAACAGTATGTCACTGGCATAAGGACACAAATACAGGCCTATGGAACAGAATTGTTGTTGTTTAGTTACTAAGTCATGTCTAACTCTTTGCGACTCCATGGACTATAGCCTGTCAGGCTCTTCTGTCCATGGGATTTCCCAGGCAAGAATACTGGAGTGGGTTGCCATTTCCTTCCTCCAGGGGATCTTCCCCACCCAGGAATCAAACTTGTGTCTCCTGTATTGGCAGGCAGATTCAGACTCCAGAAATAAATCCATGCATATATGCCAACTGATATTTAATAAGAGTGCCAAGAATCCACAATGGGGGAGAGAGAGTCTATTTAAAAATGTTGAGAAAATTGGATGTCAACATGCAAAGTAATGAAATTGGGACTTTATCTTATAAAAAATCAACTTAAAACAGACTAAAGACAAACTTAAGGTCTGAAACTGTAAAACTGCTAGAAAAAAAGGAGGAGGAAGCTTCATGACATTGTTCTTGGCAGTGATATCATGGGTATGACAGGAAAAACACAGGCAACAAAAGCAAAAAGAGACAAATGGAAATATACATCAAACTAAAAAGCTTCTGCACCCAAAGGAAATAATCAAAATAGTGAAAAGGCAGCTTGTGGAATGAGGAAAAATATTTGCAAAACATATCTGATAAGGGTTAATCCCTTGTGGCTGAACTGGTAAAGAATCTGCCTGCAATGTGGAAGACCTGGGTTTGATCCCTGGGTTGGGAAGGAGGCTACCCACTCCAGTATTCTGGCCTGGAGAATTCCATGCAGAGAGTAGGACACAACTGAGCGACTTTCGCATCACAAAATCTCTAAAATATATAAGAATTGCTGTAGCTTAATAAGAGAATAATAACCAGACTAAAAAAGATGGGCTAAGAATTTAAATAGAAATACAAATGAACAATAAGTATATTTACTGATTTTTATGTGAACTGTTTGATAAAAATACTTTGCCCATTTTGTTATTGGTTGTACTTTTCCTTTTCTTGGTCTGTAAATGCTACCTACATATTCAGGAGGTTGGCTTGCAGCTAATGCTGCTAAGTCGCTTCAGTCGTGTTCGACTCTGTGTGACCCCATAGACGGCAGCCCGCCAGGCTCCTACATCCAGGCAAGGGTACTGGAGTGGGCTGGCTTACTATGTCATAGACCTGGCATTCTTTTCTTCTTAGTTTGTCACTTTATCATTCAGAAAATTTTAATTTTTATATAATCAGTATGTCTACTGTTTTTCCATGACTTCTGGGTTTTGAAATTCTCATGTCTCTCTCAACACTTTTTTGGTTGTTTTTTCACAGAGTGCCAGGCTAGGCTCCCTGTGTTATACAGCAACTTCTTACCAGCTATCTGAGAAAGATTGAAGGCAGGAGGAGAAGGGGATGACAGAGGATGAGATGGTTGGATGGCATCACTGACTCAATGCACATGAGTTTGAATACGGTCCAGGAGTTGGTGATGGACAGGGAAGCCTGGCTTGCTGCAATCCATGGGGTCGCAAAGTCGGACACGACTGAGCAACTGAACTGAACTGAACTGAATGGCTAGTATATTTCAAAAGCAATTCAGATTAATAGTCAGTGGGATCTGGTTGTCATGATTCCTAAGATAATGGTTATTAGGATGATGATAATGTGATGGGATTTATTAGTACAGGAAGGGTATAAACCAACATTTTAGGGATGGGCCTAATGGCTCATTTAGCTGACTTTCCTATAGAATATGGTATTATATGGTAGCAGAAAGAATTTTGAGTTCTTAAGGGTAGGTTCAATTCCTATGATTCTAAAGTTAAGAGAATTTAAACCTCTATTTACTATCAAAGTGACTTTTATCAGACATACTTCTTATGTTTATGGAGGGATGGTTGGTACTGTAGAAGCCTGATATTATAATAATATAATGAGACGTGTCATATGATTTGGACTAGCATTACATGGCATCACGAACTCAATGGACATGAGTTAGAGCTATTCTGGGAGATATTGAAGGACAGGGAAGCCTGTTGTGCTGCAGTTCATGGGTTTGCAAAGAATTGGACACAACTTAGCAACTGAACAACAATAACAAGCGTTAGTAGTATGAAATTTTTTTTCCAAATTCATAGGAAAAGATTGTTAGTGATAGTGTTCTGATAATGAAGTTGGTTGTGTATAGATCTGGTATATAGGGCTATGGAGTGCTCCTAGCAACAGGATTATTGTAAAAATGTTTATTCTGATAATGTCTGCTTAAGAAAAATACAACAAACGTACCTGCTGCATATTCTGTGTTGAAACCTGATACAAGTTCAGAGTTTTCTGTTACGTCAAAAAAAAGCTCAGTTAGTTTCTGCTAGAGTGGAAATAAATCATATAACTAGGGGTCATGATGGGAAGATTATTTGTAAATGTTCTTGTGATGAGGGTTTTAAGGGTGAAAGATCTATTTATTAAGAGAACCTATAAAAGAATAATTACTAGTGTTGCTTCATATGAAATTGTGCTGCTGCTCATCAGGCAGCACAATTAGTAAGTATTTTGAGTTGGAAGCCCATCCAGCTCATAAGGTGGAGTTTACAGCTAGGCTTTATATAACTATAAATAATACTTCTGAAAGTGAAGTGAAAGTGAAGTCACTCAGTTGTGTACGACTCTTTGCGACCCGCGGACTGTAGCCCACCAAGCTCCTCCATCCATGGGATTCTCCAGGCGAGAATACTGGAGTGAGTTGCCATTTCCTTCTCTAGGGGATCTTCCTGACCCAGGGATTGAACCCAGGTCTCCCATATTGCAGGCAGACGCTTTAGCCTCTGCACCAACAGGGAAGCCCTTAAATACAAGAATACAGTCTCTCAGAAAACCTATAGAGACACAGAACTTCAGATCCAAGTACTAACATCAAAGATTTCAAGGGAGGAAAGGAAGCCAGGTTGAAAGAAGAAGGGGGAGGAGGCAGGGGCGAGGGGGAGTGAAAGGGATGGCCTTACAGATGTCTCCTGCCACCTACAGATACCCAGGTGTTATGGGACTTTTCCCTGAGCCTCCAGAGACGGGAGGACCAGAACTCGACCCTACCAGAAATCAGACCAGACCAGAACCAGAATTCGAGTTCTCTGCCAAGAGGAGGTGATCAGTCTCCAATCCTCAGCTCAGGCTGAGGGCCCTTTGACCAGATTCCTGCGTCCAGGACTGAGGGACTAAAACGGAAGGATAGGAAGGGTTAAGGAGAGGAAAGAGAGAGGGAAGGGGAGAGAGGTCAACAAAGTCTCTTGTTCCTTACCAGTCGGGGCACTCTAGCCAGTTGTCTGCATCAGGAGGAGACCAGGGACAAAAGGGTTCCTGTTGTGGCCACTGGTCTGGTCCATTGGCAGGCAAGCTGGCCCCTGAGTACCCCAAGTGGCAGGATGTCAGTCTCAGCAAAGAAGAGTCCCCACCAGAGTCGCCATTTGTTGCAGGAAGAGGGACCCCTTTCAGGGCCCAAAACTGGGCTCTTGTCTAATACTCGGAAATGAATTGTCCAAGGAGACACGTGCTCACAAAGCAAGAGATTTTATTGGGAAAGGGCACCTGGGTGGAGAGCAGTAGGGTAAGGAAACCCAGGAGAACTGCTCTCC
Source organism: Ovis aries (assembly GCF_016772045.2). NCBI lineage: Eukaryota > Metazoa > Chordata > Mammalia > Artiodactyla > Bovidae > Ovis > Ovis aries. Next base: position 100,363,312 of record NC_056057.1, read on the forward strand.
TAGACTTATATTAATGAGGGGGTAGGGTATAGCTAGGGGGATTCACATGATTCGGGTTAGAGTTAGGGCTACGATTGGTACAAATGATGAATATGGAAATGGAGGGTTCAGCTGGTCATAGTGGTTCCTTAATGAATAAAATGACTGTTCAGCAGTGGGTTGTAATAGACCATATGGTCCTGTGATAGTTGACCCTTTTCAGTTGCATATAACCTAAAATTTTTCATTCAGTTAATGTTAGGAATGCTATGACTGAAAGAAGAGGATAATAAGTATTAAGATATTAATTATAACAGTTTGTTAGGGAGAAGATTTGAATCTCTGGCTATAAAGGTTTAAGTTTTATGCAATTTCTGGGTTCTGCCACCTTAACAAACCCTGGTCTTGGGTAGATGTTTTGTATCTGTTAAGTTGAGACTGTGTCATTAACTAGTTTTAACATAGTTTTTAAAGTAGACCTTATTTCTCTTGTTCTTTCATAAAGTCGCTCAGTCATGCCCGACTCTTAGCGACCCCATGGACTGCAGCCTACCAGGCTTCTCCGTCCGTGGGATTTTCCAGGCAAGAGTACTGGAGTGGGTTGCCATTGCCTTCTTCTCCATACTGAAAGAAGTATATAATAAAAACCAACTGGATTACTTCAGTCTGAACTCAGAGATGACAGAAGATGAGATGGTTGGATGGCATCACTGACTCAGTGGACATGAGTTTGAGCAAACTCCGGGAGTTGGTGATGGACAGGGAAGTCTGGCGTGCTGCAGTCCATGGGGTCGCAAAGAGTTGGACACGACTGAGGGACTGAACTGAACTCAGATCATGTAGGATTTTAGTTGTTGAACAAATGAACCTTTAATGGTGGTTACACCATTGGGGTGTCCTGATCCAACATCAAGGTTGTAAACCCTTGTATTGTTTATACTAGTTATATCAAGCCTGGCTGTAAACATCAAGGTCGATATGAACTCTGGAATAGGATTGTACTGTTATCCCTAAGCTTAAATTTTTGCATCAGTAAGTCATAATATGTTTTGACTGGTAAGTCTAGACTTTCAACCCTTAGAGGCTTTTTTGTTCTCCAAGGTCACCCCAACCAAAATTGTCCACCGGTATAAATTTTTGTTATCTCTCGGTGGTTTAGTTATTTTTGTTGTTGTTGATAAAGCTCCATAAGACCTTCTCATCTTGTTTTGTTATTCCTGTTTCTTCACAGGAAGGTCAGTTTCAGTGATTGAAACTAAGAGACAGTAAAACCCTCATGTGGCCATTCATACAAGTCCTTATTTAGAGAACAAATGATTATGCTACCTTGGCCTGATCAGGATGTTAATGGTTGTCACTGGGCAGGCAGTGCCTCTAACACTGGTTATGCTAGAGGTGATGTTTGGTCAACAGTCAGGGTTTGTGTTTGTCAAGTTCCTTTTACTTTTTTAAAATCTTACCTTGGGTGCCTGCCTGTATTGGATTAACAGTGTGTTTGATAAGTAGTTTAATGTTGAGTTTTATTAATATTTATTTACTGTTAATTATCAGTATATTTTTACTGATGTAAACTTATGCAAGGAAAAATACTTCTTGTTACTCATATTAACATTGTTGCCTCTATTAGTGAATAGATTAGTCCAATATAAATCTAGGAGTTGATTTGCTTGTTACTGATTATTGACATAAAATTATTTTTGAGCTTTAGTACTTTCTTAATTGCCGGCTGTTTTTGAACAGCAACTATGGAGTTGCTTATTTTTACTTTCTAGATAAGTCTGTACCCATTTCTAAAAAGCTATACCTTTTTTAGACTAACATTTAAAAATACATTAAAACTTATAAAAGATTTTTAGTAATTTTTAAAGTTGAACTAAAATTATTTTCCTGGACAACTAGCTGTCACCATGCTTGTTAGAATCTTCTCACTACTTTGCTACATAGATGACTTTGTTTTAATAAACTGTTCATAAGTAGCTCATCTGGTTTTGGGATATTTAACTTAAGTTCTCTTTGTTAATGCTTGCTAGTTAAATCATTATGTGAAAGGTACAAGGGGTAAACTTTGTTTTTTTGTTACTTTTTAGGCTTCTTTCATCACTCCCTATTTTCTCTATAGCGCCAGAAGTTATTAAGTTTCTATCTCCTACACTTTGAATGTTGAATGAATATTTTAGTTTGCTTATACTAGTAGAATAGAGAAGGGTATTGGGCTAGATTTAATTCAGAGTATTCATAAATTATGAAATGGCCTACGTGTAAACTGGGTGCATTATTTAAGCTATGCTTTGATTTATCCAAGCACACTTTCCAGTATGCTTTCTTTGTTACGTCTTGTCTCCTCTCATATGATTAGTATTTGCTATTAGATTATAGGAAGTTATTACAATACTTGAGGAGGGTGATGGTTGATGTGTGCATGCTTCATGGCCTTATTCAGTTTAAGTACTCTATTCTTAATTTACTACTAAATCCTCCTTTGGTTTTTTGCTTTCATAAAAAATGTTCGTTTGGTGAACATAAACTCTTGAAGTAAAAAATGTAGCTCATTTTTTCCAATTCCGTAAGTTACACCTTGGCCTAATGTTTTTATTTATAACAATTATGCTTACCTTTGCCCCTTTTTAGGGTTTGCTAAAGATAGTGGTATATAGTCTGCATTAGCAAGGGTTGGTGAGGTTTATCGGGCTTTATCGGTTATAGAACAGGCTCTTTTAGAGGAGTGAGAAGCGCCACCAAGTCATTTGAGTTTTGAGCTGTTGCTAGTAGTACTGCTCTGGCGTGTAATTTTGTTCCTGTAATTATTTGGGTTTAGGACTAAGCATAGTGGGGTATCTGATCCCAATTTGGGTCTTAGCTGTTGTGTAATCAGGAAATAATAAAGTCACTTTCGTAGTCTCTTTTTATTTTAGTTACAGCTTTTTATGGCTTAATTAAAACTTTGTTTTATATTACTCTTTAATATGCTTTACACCATATTTCTGTTAATTTGGGTTAATCATTATGACCACAGTGGCTGGTATGAGATTTACCAACCCTGTTAGTATAACTTAGTTGAATTTTTGTTTCTAGCTTAATTTTTGTCACTGCTGCTTCCTGTAGGTGTGGTTAAGCAAGCTGTTATGAGCTACTAATGTTAGTGTGCTTGATGCCTGCATTGTGTAATTTTATTAAAACTAATAGACTGGGACAAAACCTGTATGTTTATAGAGTTAGTGATCTAGGCGATTTCAGTGCCTCGCTTTCAGGCTTTAAGCTACATTTACATGTTGTAATATACTGAAATAACATGTATATAATTGTTTTATGTGATTTATGTTAGATTTAGTGTTAGAATTTTGACTAAAATGGTTGTCTAGGGATCTAGGAGATGTCTGTCTATATAAATGGCGAATATCTAAGTAGTTTATTGGTACGATTGGGGTTTATTTTCTTGATCTGTCTATTCTCAGTGGACATGAGTTTGAGCAAATTCCAGGAGATAGTGAAGGGCAGGGAAGCCTGGTATGCTACTGTCCACGGGGTTGCAAAGAGTTGGACACGACTGAGTGACTGAACAACAGCAACAATCTTGTGTATTAAGCTGTCTTTGTATTGCGTAGATGGCCAAGTTCTATGTATTTGTATATTTTTGCCTTGTTTGGGGGTTTGACAGGGCATTATGGGCATATAGAGCATGGGATTTAGTGGGGTGTAGATTGCGTGTTCAAAGCAGAGACATTACTTTGCCGACTAAGGTCCGTCTAGTCAAGGCTATGGTTTTTCCTGTGGTCATGTATGGATGTGAGAGTTGGACTGTGAAGAAGGCTGAGCACCGAAGAATTGATGCTTTTGAACAGTGGTGTTGGAGAAGACTCTTGAGAGTCCCTTGGACTGCAAGGAGATCCGACCAGTCCATCCTGAAGTTCAGCCCTGGGATTTCTTTGGAAGGAATGATGCTAAAGCTGAAGCTCCAGTAGTTTGGCCACCTCATGCGAAGAGTTGACTCATTGGAAAAGACTCTGATGCTGGGAGGGATTGGGGGCAGGAGGAGAAGGGGACGACAGAGGATGAGATGGCTGGATGGCATCACTGACTTGATGGACATGAGTCTGAGTGAACTCCGGGAGTTGGTGATGAACAGGGAAGCCTGGCGTGCTGCAGTTCATGGGGCTGCAAAGAGTCGGACAAGACTGAGCGACTGAACTGAAGAGGGGTTTGTTAAACAGATACATTACCTATTCACATGTTCATATGTATGTATGTGTATGTGTATGTGCACATACATGTATGTTTGTCTGCATTTATCTTTATGTACTATAACCATTGATTGAATAATACCTTATGGTTGATGATGCTAATAATAATATTCAATAATATTCAATTAAAGTCCAGCTACAGTTTTTTTTTTACTGTGTCAAGGCCTCAGAAAGCCATAGCTGGGTCATACCTTCTCTTAAAAGTTAAAAAATACCAAATACATGAAATCACAGATATGTGTGAAACATGGGATGATAGTCCTTAGTCCACTGAGATATCTTATTAAAGAGGAGAGAGTGGGTGACTTTAGGTGAGATGGTCCTGAAGTAAGACCCAGGTGCCTGATAAGTTAATAGAAACCCATAAGTTACGGGCCTGGAGCAAGACGAGGGATATCTTCAGTTCAGTTCAGTTCAGTCGCTCAGTCGTGTCCGACTCTTTGCGACCCCATGAATCGCAGCACGCCAGGCCTCCCTGTCCATCACCATCTCCCAGAGTTCAGTCAAACTCACTTCCATCGAGTCCGTGATGCCATCCAGCCATCTCATCCTCGGTCGTCCCCTTCTCCTCCTGCCCCCAGTCCCTCCCAGCATCAGAGTCTTTTCCAGTGAGTCAACTCTTCACATGAGGTGGCCAAAGTACCAGAGCTTCAGCTTTAGCATCATTTCTTCCAAAGAAATCCCAGGGTTGATCTCCTTCAGAATGGACTGGTTGGATCTCCTTGCAGTCCAAGGGACTCTCAAGAGTCTTCTCCAACACCACTGTTCAAAAGCATCAATTCTCGGTGCTCAGCCTTCTTCACAGTCCAACTCTCACATCCATACATGACCACAGGAAAAACCATAGCCTTGACTAGACGGACCTTTGTCGGCAAAGTAATGTCTCTGCTTTTGAATATACTGTCTAGGTTGGTCATAACTTTTCTTCCAAGGAGTAAGCCTCTTAATTTCATGGCTGCAGTCACCATCTGCAGTGATTTTGGAGCCCCCAAAAATAAAGTCTGACACTGTTTCCACTGTTTCCCCATCTATTTCCCATGAAGTGATGGGACCAGATGCCATGATCTTCGTTTTCTGAATGTTGAGCTTTAAGCCAGCTTTTTCACTCTCCTCTTTCACTTTCATCAAGAGGCTTTTTAGTTCCTCTTCACTTTCTGCCATAAGGGTGGTGTCATCTGCATATCTGAGGTTATTGATATTTCTCCTGGCACTCTTGATTCCAGCTTGTGCTTCTTCCAGCCCAGCGTTTCTCATGATGTACTCTGCATAGAAGTTAAATAAGCAGGGTGACAATATACAGCCCTGATGCACTCCTTTTCCTATTTGGAACCAGTCTGTTGTTCCATGTCCAGTTCTAACTGTTGCTTCCTTACCTGCATACAGATTTCTCAAGAGGCAGGTTAGGTGGTCTGGTATTCCCAACTCTTTCAGAATTTTCCACAGTTTATTGTGATCCACACAGTCAGAAGCTTTGGCATAGTCAAAAAAGCAGAAATAGATGTTTTTCTGGAACTCTCTTGCTTTTTCCATGGTCCAGTGGATGTTGGCAATTTGCTCTCTGGTTCCTCTGCCTTTTCTAAAACCAGCTTGAACATCAGGGAGTTCACTGTTCACGTATTGCTGAAGCCTGGCTTGGAGAATTTTGAGTATTACTTTACTAGCATGTGAGATGAGTGCAATTGTGCAGTAGTTTGAGCATTCTTTTGCATTGCCTTTCTTTGGAATTTGAATGAAAACTGATCTTTTCCAGTCCTGTGGCCACTGCTGAGTTTTCCAAATTTGCTGACATATTGCGTGCAGCACTTTCACAGCATCATCTTTCAGGATTTGAAAGAGCTCAACTTGAATTCCATCACCTCCACTAGCTTTGTTCGTTGTGATGCTTTCTGAGGCCCACTTGACTTCACATTCCAAGATGTCTGGCTCTAGATTAGTGATCACATCATCATGATTATCTGGGTCATGAAGATCTTTTTTGTACAGTTCTTCTGTGTATTCTTGCCACCTCTTCTTAATATCTTCTGCTTCTGTTAGTCACTAGAGCAGTACAAATTAATATTGCAATGACATACCATTTTACACTCACTAGGCTGACCAGAATAAAAAATCTGATGACAAAGTTGATGTGAAATCAGAATGCTCAAATCTTACAGCTACTTTGGGAAAGTTTGGCACTTCTCTCCAAAGTGTATCAGGGTTCCCATTTGACCCAGCAGTTCCACTCCTGTAATATACCTAAGAGAAATGAAAACATGTGCCCAAAAAAGTACATGAGTATTAATATGCCAATATGACTCATAATAGCCCAAGGTGGAAACAACCCAAATGTCCATCAGTGGATGAATGGATAAACAAAGTGTGGTATATCCACATGGACTATTAATTGTACATAAAAAGAAAGGAAGTGCTGATACATGCTGCCACATGGATTTACCTTGAAAACATTAAGCCAGACACAAAAGGACAAACATTGTATGATTCCATTTATCTGAAATGCCCAGAATAGGCAAATATATACAGAAAGTAGATTAATGGTTGATTAGTGTCTAGTACTCTTGCCTTGGAAAATCCCATGGACGGAGGAGCCTGGAAGCCTGCAGTCCATGGCGTCGCTGAGGGTCGGACACGACTGAGCAACTTCACTTTCACTTTTCACTTTCATGCATTGGGGAAGGAAATGGCAACCCACTCCAGTGTTCTTGCCTGGAGAATCCCAGGGATGGGGGAGCCTGGTGGGCTGCTGTCTATGGCGTTGCACAGAGTCGGACACGACTGAAGTGACTTAGCAGCAGCAGAGGCTTGAAGGCTTGGGGATTGGAGAGTGATAGCCGAAGCATAGTGTTTTTTGGAAAGTGATCAAATGGACACCTGATTTATAATAAAAGTGAAACTTCAGAAGAATAATTAAAAGGTAGTCTTTTCAATGAATAGTGCTAGAATAACTGGATTTCAGTATTTAAAAAATGAAAACCCTCTCCACTTCTACTCTACACAAAAATCAAGCGCAGGTTGGTTGTAGATGTAAATGGACATCTACATTTAAAAACAACAAAACTTCCAGAAAATAATACAGGATAATATCTTCATGATACTAAAATTGGGAAAGAATAAAATGGAATATATTTTATTAATGGAACATGTTAATAAAAAGGAATAAAACATGCTAACCATAAGGGAAAGGTTTGAAAATTTTGACTATAGCAAAGTCAAGAACTTCAGTACATTATTTAAAAAGACCAAGGCAAGTTATAGACTGGGATTATATATTTACAGTCTGCAATATATACCTGTCAAAGAGGTCACATCTAGAATATACAAAAGCCCTCCTACAAATAATAAAGAAAAAACCCAGTTGGAAAACAGGCAAGAGATTTGAACAGGCACTTTATTAAAAAGGATATCCAAATGGCCAGTAAACATATCCCTGAACCTTACTATGAAGTGGTGTCTCATTGTGGTTTTAAGGTGCATTTCCGATTATTAACAAGGCTGAGTATACTGTTTCTGAGAAATCATGAGAGACCAGGTTTTAACTTGTACTAAACATTGGTTAGAATGTGGAGCAGCTACAGCCTTCATAACCTGCTAGTGGGTATGTAAGTTGGTATAACTACTTTGGATTACAGCTTTGTATTATCTACTAAAATTAAAGCTACACATGCCCTACGATCTGGAATCCTTACTCCCAGGTATATATCCAAGAGGAATGTGGGCACATATGCTTGCTGTTTGTAGCACTGTTGTTCATAATACCCCTAAACCAGCAGAGCCCCAGTGTCCATTACAAGTAGAAGCTGATCAATTAATTATAATATTTGTATAGTTACATATTATATAGCAATGAAAATGAACAAAGTACAGTCACATTCCATGACTGATTTCACAAATATATGTTTAAAAGCACAGAATAATATATGCTATGTAGTTCAGTTTATGTAAAGTTCAAAAGTAGGCAAAACAAAACTATAGTTTCATGTGTATGTTTGTGTAAATATAAACTATATTATATATAGGTATATGTGTGAATACTTAAGTTGAAAATTATAAAGGAAAATAGGAAGTGATTACACTGGAAGGCTAATGGTTACCTTTAAAGGTAGTGATTAGAAGGGGACATGAGTGGGGCACCTGTGATACCTGCAGTATAGTATTTCTTGACCTGAGTGGTATCTGCTTTGTGATAAATCCCTGAGCTATATTTCTTTGTTTCTATACTTTTCATAAGTATAATTCCTAATAATTTGTTTAAACATTTGGTTTGTTTCTGGTCATGTGAGCTATAGATAGAAGTATGTTTTGGTAGATTTGAAAAGTGAGCACAAATAATTGGCAAAAAAAGATAAATACATCAGTGCAACAGGATAGAATCTGGAGAGAGACCAAATGATTGTTGACAGAGGGACCAAAACCATCCAGTGGGAATAAGGAAAAATTCTTTTCAATAATTTGTGCTGTAATGACTTAGGATCCATGTAGAAAACAATAAACCTTGATCTCTATCTCACTTAATATACAAAAAATTAATTCAAAATAGATTGTAGGCCTAAACATAAAAGTTAACATTTTAAAGTCCTAAAAGAAAACCAGACGATATCTTCATAACCATAAACTAAGGCAACAATACTGTAGAGAGACTCCAGAAAGAAAAAGGAAACAATGAAAATATTAATAAACTTGACTTCATTGATATTAAAAATTCTAATCAAAAGACACAGTTAATAAAATGAAAAGGCAAGCCACAGTCTATAAGAAGACATTCCCAATGTATATCTGACAAAGGACTTGTATGCAGAATATATGAAGAATTATTACAAATCAATATTAAAAAGAAAAAAACTTAATTAAAAATGGGCAAAAGACTTGAGCAAACTTTGCTTAAACTGAGACATATAATGGCTAAGGAACATATGGAAAAATGTTCAACATAGGAAATGAAAATTAAAATCACAGTGAGGTAAGAACTTTACATCTGGGATGGCAACAGTTGTTTTTTTTTTTTTTAATTTAAGAAGGCTGACAACTCCAAATAATAGAATGTAGAACTGGAATTCTAATACAAAAGGTTTGGTAGGTTTTTTTTTAACAAAAACGACAAAAAATATATATGTATCTACACTGTAACCAATGGTTCTACTCCTAGGTGTTTAGAGAAATTAAAATACATGTCCTCAAAAATAGTTGCATATAATTTTCATTTTCATATTTGTTAACAATAGTAAAAAACTGGAACTAGTTCAGAAGTAGGAGAATGGATATCCAAACTATGGTATAGCCATACATATCAACAATGAAAAGGAAAAAAACCCTGGTAAACACAACATAGATGAATCCAAAAAACATTATACTGAGTTAAAGAGGCCAGAAACAGATGACTATATATGATTCCAATTATATGAAGTTGTAGAATAGGCAGACTGGTTTACAGTCACAGAAACCAGTGGTAGGGGTTGACTTGGAAAGGGCAAGAGGAAACTCTCTAAGATGATAAAAAAAAATGTTCTATATTTTGATAGGTGTATTGGTTACATGATTACATAGTTTTAAAACTCATTAAACTGTACAGTTTTATGAGTACATCATATTATATATAATATGTAAATTTTTCTCAATTTAAAAAGTAGCCATAATTCTCCATGGGGATCCATTTATCCTCACCCTTTGAAATACCACTTTGCATCTCCTTCCATGAAGAAGTGCACTTTTGCCCTATCCCTTGAATCTGAGATGGCCTTGTGACTTGCTTTAGCCAGAATGAGTGTGGCAGAAAAGAAAGCATGCCAGGGTTGACCTAGGCTTCAAGAGACTATATACTTTTGCTTTCTCTTAAACCCTGTCCAGCCAACATGGAATGATTCCTTGCTAGCTTTCTGGATAATGAGAGTGAAGCAGAGATGAGCTGAGGTTATCCTAGATCAGCCAGCCTCCAGCTAAACATGCAGCTGATCGAGATACATGAGTGGACCTAACCCATACCAGAAGAATCACCCAGCTGAGATAAATAAATCACTGTTTTATGTCACTAATATTGGGGGAGATTTCTTATGTAGGAAAAGCTAAGGCTTAGAGTCCAGGCTCTATCAGTTCAGTTCAGTCACTCAGTCGTGTCCGACTCTTTGCGACCCCATGAATCTCAGCACGCCAGGCCTCTCTGTCCATCACCATCTCCCGGAGTTCACTCAGACTCACGTCCATCAAGTCAGTGATGCCATCCAGCCATCTCATCCTCGGTCGTCCCCTTCTCCTCCTGCCCCCAATCCCTCCCAGCATCAAAGTCTTTTCCAATGAGTCAATTCTTCACATAAGGTGGCCACAGTACTAGAGTTTTAGCTTTAGCATCATTCCTTCCAAAGAAATCCCAGGGCTGATCTCCTTCAGAATGGACTGGTCAGATCTCCTTGCCGTCCAAGGGACTCTCAAGAGTCTTCTCCAACACCACAGTTCAAAAGCATCAATTCTTCGGTGCTCAGGCTTCTTCATAGTCCAACTCTCACATCCATACATGACCACAGGAAAAACCATAGCCTTGACTAGACAGACCTTAGTCGGCAAAGTAATGTCTCTGCTTTTGAATATACTGTCTAGGTTGGTCATAACTTTTCTTCAAGGAGTAAGTGTCTTTTAATTTCATGGCTGCAATCACCATCTGCAGTGATTTTGGAGCCCAAAAAAATAAAGTCTGACACTGTTTCCACTGTTTCCCCATCTATTTCCCGTGAAGTGATGGGACCAGATGCCATGATCTTCGTTTTCTGAATGTTGAGCTTTAAGCCAACTTTTTCACTCTCCTCTTTCACTTTCATCAAGAGGCTTTTAGCTCCTCTTCACTTTCTGCCATAAGGGTGGTGTCATCTGCATATCTGAGGTTATTGATATTTCTCCCGGCAATCTTGATTCCAGCTTGTGCTTCTTCCAGTCTAGCGTTTCTCATGATGTACTCTGCATAGAAGTTAAATAAGCAGGGTGACAATATACAGCCTTGACGTACTCCTTTTCCTATTTGGAACCAGTCTGTTGTTCCATGTCCAGTTCTAACTGTTGCTTCCTGACCTGCATACAGATTTCTCAAGAGGCAGGTTAGGTGGTCTGGTATTCCATCTCTTACAGAATTTTCCACAGTTTATTGTGATCCACACAGGCTCTATAGTAATAAAGTATAGCCCATGGGCCAGATATAGCTCATCACTTATTCTGAACCTTTTATTCAGCATTAGAAAGTGGAACATAAATTGATCTTGGGAAAGGAACACCTTTTATAATCAATACCCAAAGAATTTCTGTTAATAAAATACCACAGTTAAAGGAGTACAGCCTGTCAATAGGTTTTCTAAAGTAGTCTCAAAGTTTACAGGGATGGCAAGTCATATTCCATTTGTACACAGACATTAGGTTAATTCCTCTGTGAACCTTTTAAAAAGAGGGAGAAGAAAATAAAATAACTTTGTAACCTAAGTGAGAAAAGGTATCTTCATATTGCATGAAGATATAAAATGCGATTACTGTACTTTTTAAAGGTCAGAGTATACAGCTTTTTGTATCAAGATGGTTAAAAAAAAAAAAAGTAAATAGCTAAAGTTCCCCGAAATTTCAAAACAGGTGCTGTATTATCAGTTCATTGTTAATTTTGGTTTGAGTTGATTGTTTTCAAGTAATGAGAGCCTCACTTCTAAATTTTAATTTGCTTTATTGTTATCAGTTGTGTGTTGTTAACCCTACAAAGTACACTTTTGAATATTTGCGTTGATATTCTGCTTTGTGCTTTTTCTGTAGCTAGACTTGACCCTTATTCATCATGTCAAATCCTAAAGCAGTTGTACATATAACACCAAAAACATATTTGTCCAGCAACACTTGTTTCTCATCACCAAGTTCTTTCATTTGTATTTGGGATCACAGAGGCTGGCTCCCTCTACTGGAGCATTTCTATTCCCAGAGCGAAGCACAGTCTGACACAGAGCATCCAATAATAAGTAGAATAAGTAGAATGAATGAGTCACCAAATTCTTGTCCACTAAAAAGTGGGAACAACAAGAGGTGGTTGGTCTGTGAAGTCTTTTTTTCCCAACCAGAAAGATCATGGTCAAAAATCTGGCCCTAAAAATAATGAAGAGTAGGAAAGCTGGTATAGGTAAAGGAAAAGGTGTGGCTCCAAGGATACCCTTCCAATGGAGAGACAAAAGAAACTTGAACCGTGCACGCAAGCTTAGGGGGCAACCATTAGGAGGCAAAAGACTGAAGATGCATGGAAAGGGATAATAAAGAGGTGAAGTAAGTTTCCCAAAGACAGGTTAGAGAGGCATCAAGCACCCAGGAGAAATAGAATCTTTAGTGTTAAATCTGTGGTGGCACAAAATAATTGTGAACTATATAATGACTTAGAACCAAGGTGCAAATTGGAGTAGGAAATGGCTACCCACTCCAGTATTCTTGCCTGGAAAATCCCATGGACAGAGGAGGCTGGTAGGCTGCAGTCCATGGGTTTCACAAAAAGTCAGACATGACTGACTGACTGAGCACAAGGTGCAAATAAAATGTTACGGGTTTTGTTAAAGTGTGACCATGCCCATTATTACTTTTAATGAGAAATCCAGCTTTGCTGGATTTGAGCCTAGATCTACCAATGAATAATTTGAAAATATACAATAAAATCTTATTGCTTTATTTTGAAGTCATATTCCAATAATGGTTTTTTCCTCCAGATTGGACCCCTTCGAATCCTGAGCCAATGTACATCCCCACGGGCCTGGAGATGGAACCCCTTTATGCAAACTCCAAGCAAGAAACTGTGGTTTATCTAGCCGAAGATGGTGGGTACATAATGAGACATGTTGTGATAAAATATAATAATTTGGTGTCTGGGCTAATCTATTAGTTGTATTTGTTCTGCTGTTGATAGTGGAAATTGCCAATTACCAGGAAATCTCTGACTCCATAACCATGTTTGGTTAATATTGATCCAGATGTTGATTCAGTGCTAATTGTATTCTTGAAGGTGCATACTGCAGTTTATGCACAGTTATTTTACAATGAAGCATCATGCTAACCATGAGAATGAAGAGTTTTATTGAAATGGAATTAAACTTCACATCAGTTTTCAAAGATCTATCCAGCAGAGTGCTCTGCACCTGTCTGTCTATAGGTCACATTCATGCAGTCTTTCAAATGGTTTATTTTCATTTCATGCCGGTTTGATGCATCTCTTGGGATTGCAAAAAAAACAATCCCACATCACAAATACTATCCAAGATTATATCTTAGGAAAGTGTTCTTAACACTCAGGATTAATAACTGGCACTTTGAGAGTTCCAGTAATGTAAAAATTTCTGCTTTATGGTCAGGTGTACTAATGATCAAACATAGAAGTCTCAACCTGTATTCTAAACTGCTGCTCCTGAAACCCTAATGTCAGGAAGTATGGGACTCCTGTACAGTTTCACCATCACATTTGTATATCTTAGAGTATGTATTAAAGATAACTTCCAGGGAACATGTATTTTATTTAAAGAGCTGGCAAAATAGAGGAATTCACAGGGATTGCTTCCTATGTAGTAAGCGATTACAGAAATCATATATTCATGCATTTTTAAACAACTGAGGTGAGAAAAGCACCTCTGATTTTTTTCAATTTGATTTCAAATATTTACCCAGCTAACCTACTTTATAACTTCCACACATAACTTAAATGAGATATAATATAAAATTAAAGTAGCTGAGGTGAGCCAGTCAAGGTCTTGTCAGGAATTGGATGGCAAATGTAATTTAAGAAATTTTAATGAAAAGATATCTTATAAAAGCGTAGACAGAATCAAAGGGGACTAAGAAGAGATGGTGAGACAACACTGAGTTGTCAACAGAACAGAACCATTGTTTCTTCTTGGCACAAAAGGGTAAGAGATCAGACTGGTGTCGAGACCTATAGCTGTAGGAGAAGGAAGTCCCCAAACAACTGGGCATAAAGAATTTGTGGTTCATATTTTTTTATTTTAAATATTTTTATTTCTTTAAAGATATTGTTCCATTATCTCATGACATCTAAGAAAAAGTCAGACATAATTTATATCATTGTTCCACATTATATATGCTGTGTCTTCTGTCTATGATCTGCCTAGATTTGTTTACCTTTGTATTTATACTGCTTGGAGTTTGCTGAACATCTTGGATCCATAGTTTAATAGTTCTGCCTATCCAAATTTGAGAAATTTTCAACCATTATTTCTTCACATAATTTCTCCATGATATTCTTTCTTTTCTATCCTTTGGAATTTCAAGTATACATGTGGTAGATTTCTAGTTATGTTCCACATTCACTGGATCTTTGTTCTATTTTTTTATCTCTGGTCTTGAGTTTGAATAATTGTATTCATTTGTCTGTAAGTTCACTGAGTCTATTTTTTTTTTTTGCAATATTCAATTTCTCTTAACCCCATCTGGTAGGTCTTTCATTTCTGTTATTGTACTTTTTATTTTCAGAATTTTCATTCTTTTTATAGTTTTCTTTTTTTATTAGTTGATCTGTTTACTCGTTATCTTTTCCTTTTAACATAAATTCAGAGTCCTTCTCTGTTAATTGTACCATCTGAGTTATCTTGGGGACTGTTAAATATATAAATATTTATTGGGTCACATTTCCTCATTCTCTGTATGCTTCATAATTTTTTTAATCACATGTGGGAAATTGTGAAAGACATGTTTTCTTTTTTTAAATTGCATTGAATTTTTTTTCTGGTAGGCAGCTAAATTGCTAACAAATCATTTTGCTCCTTTTAGAATTGGTTTACTTTTTTAATAAAAACAGACCTCTTTTTATTTTGTCCTTCATTCTAGGTCATGACCCTTCTCTTAAATGTGGTTTTTATGCCTAATACTCAACCTTTCTAGAGTCATAGTTAAATGCCTGCAGTGCTCAGTGAAGCCTCTCTATTCTGGATAAGTTGGAATTTCAATATATCACGGAATGTTTATCCTCTGCTATCTCAGGAGCACTCTGTCCTGTCTTCCTTAACCTTACCCTGTGCTTGTACAGCCAGGTCTTCAGCCAAGCAACTACCATGTAGACTACCGAAGCCCTCCCTCTATGTAGCTTTCTTCTTCTATTACCTAGGGTGCTAATTTCAGCAGCCCCAGGCAACAGTTGTGCCTCCTCAACTCAACAAGACTGTTATGCTATCCTTAAGTGCCATCTTTCTAAGAGGTAAAAAGTATTCCCAAGAAATCTAAAGTTAAAACATGAGCTTATTTCATTTTATCTTTTTTCAAGAACTTTATGTAGTGCTAATCTTTGTGTTGTCTGAATGTGTGGAAATGGTTAATTCGTATTTTTTTTTAATCCAGTTTTATAGTCATTTACAGTGAGAAGACAGTTTCAGGAACAATTACTTCATTATAACCAGAAGTAGAACTCATGTATTCTACTGGGAGAAATACATGAATTTATTTTAGGCATTGCTTTTCTAATCTAAATCAGACTTTCTTATTCTAACATAAACCTAAATGTTAGTGTCATATTAAAATTTATAACCCTTAGTGATACTTCAGTTATACTGTATCTCCAAACTCTATGCAGAATAGCCTATAGACTTTAGATATGGCTTGAACATCTTTATGATCTCTCATCAGCCTACAAAGAGCCGTGTTTTGTGTATTCCCGAGTTGGGGGCAACCGGACACCCTTGAAGCAGCCTGTGGATAACTGTGACGATACTTTGATGTTTGAAGCAAGGTTTGAGAGTGGTAATCTACAGAAGGTAGTCAAAGTGTAGGTTTTAATTATTTTTATTTGAGGAGGTAGACTATCATCTATTTCCTGTATTAGGTACAATAGTTTTAGTATCCATTGATGAACTCTAATTCCTTGAAGGATAGATGCTAATTAGAGATTATCATAAGAGGGTAGGTATGGAAGGTTCTGGATTCAAACAATTTTGAGAGCTATGAATTAAAGTTAAGCAGGTTTCCGTAGTGTACATTTTCTGTATGCCGGTATGAACTATTAAACACACATGAACAGTGCTTCTCCAGCTTTTTAATGGAATAGGTCTTCAGATGAGTGTTCTATAAAACATGCTTGGGAATATGCATACAATTCAAGGATATATATTTTTTTAATTTTATGAAAAATTTTAAACATACACTGAAGTACAGAGCATAATACAGTTCTACATAAACTCATTACCTAGATTCAACAGCCCTTAAGGGTTTGCAACATTCATTTCACCAGTGCACAGAAACACATATACACACATAATAAGTGCATAATGCTGATAGAATAGGAAGTTACTTGGTAAAGAAAAAAGTCACAACTAACCAGGTGAAATTGTTGTATATTTAAGTAATGTACTAATGAAGTTATATTTGCTTTTATTTAAGTATCTTCAATGATTAAGTATGGGGAATGCAGATAGTTATCAAATATAGTTTCCTGTCCTCTCAAAGAGTTTAAAATTGTATAATTCATATGCTCATAGTAATTTATATATGTTTTTAACCTTTGTTAGTGATATGTATTTCAGATCTCTAGAGTTAGAATCTAATATAAAACAAATATGTGTCTGAGGTAAAAAAAGAAAATAAAAGACACTGGACTTTAATTCTTAAAAACTTAAGAACTCTTTAATCACTTCTTTTTTGGAAACATAACTGGGTTGAAATACATAATTTTTTGTCAAATGCCCATTTTTTTAATGTGCTCTCTTGAATTACAAAGGGATAAAAAGGCTTCAGAATTAGCATAGAATCAGTTTCACATCCAGTTAAAAGAGGAAATTTCAAAACGTTGATCTTTTGCAATTACTTGATATTAGATACTGCTTAATAAAAAATAAATACACAGTTTCCCAAATAAAAAGCTTTCCATGAATAGGTAGATATACATTTATTATTTCTTTTATTATTTAAACTTGAATGTCATTTTTACATTTTTATGTCTCCCTCCCCTTCCTTTTTTTGTGTATTAGGGCAGAATATGAATACCAGCTGACTGTGCGACCTGACCTGTTCACAAATAAACACACCCAGTGGTACTATTTCCAAGTCACTAATACTCAAGCAGGAATAGTCTACAGATTCACTATTATCAATTTCACCAAGCCTGCTAGTCTTTATAATCGGGGTATGCGCCCACTGTTTTATTCTGAGAAAGAGGCCAGCGCTCATAATATTGGCTGGCAGAGAATAGGAGACCAAATCAAGTATTATAGAAACAACCAGGGGCAAGATAGGCACCATCATTTTTCACTTACATGGACGTTTCAGTTTCCACACAGTAAAGATACCTGCTACTTTGCTCACTGCTATCCGTACACTTACACAAACCTGCAAGAATACCTGTCTGGCATCAATAACGACCCAGTACGGTCAAAGTTTTGTAAAATACGTGTCTTGTGCCACACAATTGCTAGGAACATGGTGTATATTTTAACGATTACTACCCCCTTGAAGAACAATGAGTCAAGAAAGCGGAAGGCCGTGATTCTGACTGCAAGGGTACATCCAGGAGAAACCAACAGCTCTTGGATCATGAAAGGCTTCCTAGATTATATTTTAGGAAACTCAAGTGATGCAAAGTTGCTTCGGGACACGTTCGTCTTCAAGGTGGTACCCATGCTGAATCCAGATGGTGTGATTGTAGGAAATTATCGGTGTTCCTTAGCTGGACGGGATTTAAACCGTAACTATACATCTCTCCTGAAGGAATCATTTCCTTCTGTCTGGTATACCCGGAACATGATCCGGAGGTAAAATAAGCCTCAAATTACCCTCTGCTTATTTAGTAAACTTGATAGTAAGAATTTTGCTCCCACAGTCCCACTTACTTTACTCTTAACTGTCCTTAAGATAGTTTAACTATAGCTACTTAATTTTTCCCCTCATTCTTCCCAACTCTGCTTCTATACCTTTCTGGCATTATGCCACTACATTCACTAGCCTTCTTGTAAATAATAGCATTTTAATAGTTAGTGAAACTTAAATTTGCCTGTCCTAAATTTGGTTTCTTCCTAAAGCTAATGTTTCTTTTGGAATCCTTGAGAATCCCTCATTAATTACATCTAGAAAATTAATTACATCTAGAGTCTTTGAGTACTGCATTAACCACACATTGCTCTGTGATGAGTCTGTTAGGATGATGATAAGTTGCATACTTACTTAAGCTTTCATGAATAGTCTTGTTTGCCCCTAGGAAGAAAGTGAACAGCTTTAAATTTTCTAAAGAATCAGAACAGTAAAACGCATGTAATATTTAAAGACTTGTTGGATTACTGGGTGAATTCTTTAATAGATTCAAGTAATAACAATCAGAAACAGCGTTGCTAGAGTAGAAAGATTTATTGGAGTGAAACAAGACCCATTCCAAGTCCAAAGCCTCTTAACCTTTTTGGTTAAGAACGTGGAGACTGAAATGAAAACATATCAGATGGGAATCCCTGCTCTATCATTTGCTAACTGTGTGATCTTGAGCAGTTTAAAAACAAACCCAAACCCCCATTTCCTCATCTATTTGTAAAGTGGGAATAGTAATACTTCCCTCACAGACAGGAGGATTAAATGAGATTATTACTAAAGTGCCCAGAATAAAGTGTCCAATATTACTGGAATATTGGAAGTTCTAAATGTATTCAGTGTTTCCTCAAATGTAAAAAGAAAAGGATTTAGTGAATTAGATGTACATGTAAAAACTCTCTGTAAATTTTTAGGACTGTTCAAATGTTACATTGATAGGTGCCATTACAGAGTGTCTGCATCCTCACCTGGCGTCACCAGGGCCCCTAGTGCAAGCGCCAGAGCCCTGATTCAAGGAGGCCTGCCTCAGGGACACCTCCAGTCCCTGAAAGGAGCCGACAGGCTTCCAGAGCTACCAGCGTGGCTCCAGTTGCCTGAGTTCAGCCTCCACTTTCATGTTAATCCTTTCATCTTAGACACATGGAGAGTGAAATGCAGATCCCCACAAAAGGAATGAAAACCCTGCTTTTATACCCCTCACAGATGTGGACTTCAGGATTCTCGGAAGTTACTTGGGAAATATTTAAGTGATAAAGAATAACCCATGACTGACTTAGTTTCCTGGGGATGACAGACAAAAGAGCTGAGTAAAGCCAATGTGGTATCTTATATTGGATTCTGGGACAGAAAAAGGACATTATTGGGAAAATTCGTGAAATCCAAATAAGGTTGGGAGTTTAACAGTAATGTACCAATGTTGGTTCCCTGTTCCTGCTGCTGCTAAGTCGCTTTAGTCGTGTCCGACTCTGTGCAACCCCAGAGACAGCAGCCCACCAGGCTCCCCCATCCCTGGGGTTCTCCAGGCAAGAACACTGGAGTGGGTTGTTGGTTCCCTAGTTTTGGACAATATTTCGTGGTTATGTTAACATTAGGGGAAAATGGGCCGAGGGGTAGCCATATGGACACTGTCAACTATTTTTGGCAATTTTATGTAAATCTGAGTTTGTTCCAGAATTTAAAGTTTATTTTTAATAGAAAGGGAACTTTTAGAGCCCATTTGAGTATTTATAATGTCTCCTTAATGCTCTTTGACATTAAGGGTGCCTGGCCCAACACAAGATGGATTACAGCCAAAGCCCCTTGGCTTGTCTCTGTGAAAGATGTTTATCTTAGTTCTTCTTAAATTGTCTCATAAAGAAGCTTAAGGCAGGAATCTATTCAGTAAGTTTCAGAAAGACTTCCAAGAAAAAGAACTACCTTAATGCAATGAATCATAGGCAGTAAATAGAATAAAAGACAGTCACATATGTGTGGAAAGGTGAGCAGCTGTAAGTATGCCTAAGATTAAATATATTTAGAGTATTTTAAAATAATAGATTTTAGTATAAGATACTTAGTATATCTTAACTGTGGGTAAGAAAAAAATCCCAATTGTTTCTAAAGGGATTCAGTGTAAAATGAGAGACCCTGTTACCTTGTTTCACTTCAAAAGTAGTAATATTTCTTTGGGATTTAATTACTTAAGAGTTTCTTTTGACTCACTTAAAAGAAACCAGATGTTCATTAAAACTGGGGAAATTATTTTAAAATGTATAGTTTTATAATCTAATTCTAAAAACTTGCAATGATCATTTGATGGCTTTATGTCAATCTTATGTTATCAGAATTTATTGGTCATCAAATGAAAAAGGGCAATAAACTAATATATGTAACAGATTTCACTTTGGAATTGCACTATAATTTTAAAAAGTACTGTTTTGAATAAAAGCTACACTTTGAATATTTTTATTTTAAGATTTAATATTATAAAAGTAGTACATTTCATATTAGTACAAATTGTTCACATTTGTATTTATCCTTCCAGAGATAACAAACAGTGTATGTAATTTCAGTTATTTGAGTAGCTGTATGAAGTTTGGAAATATGAAAAGGCAAAAATGCCCATAATCCTACCACTTTCACCTTTTGAAAGCCTACTAGTTACTTTCATCAATGAGTTTTGAGGGGCTTATTTTTTATTACTTTAATATTCACTGAATGCCTAAATTATACAGGCTAAAAGAATTGTGCTCTTGAGAAGTGATTTCTGTAAATTATTAGAAATTTACCAGAAAAATAATTCAAAGTTTGGTACCATTTTTCTCAAAATGGTATTTATTCACCACATTACTCAAAGGGTAAATGTTAACTGGCTTCAGCATCGAGTCATCAGGCACAAGTTTTAACATATTTGGGTACTTGTATGCATTGCACTGTTTTAGAGATTTTGAAGCATTCCCTCTCTATAACGAGATTAACTATGGAAAATCTAAAAATCTATTTAGGTAAGTGTCAGGTAAATGGCAACAATATTAAATACTATAGGAGTTCAAAGAAAAGAAAAATTTGGTGGGGAGCTTCACTAGTTAGAGAGGAAGTGCGAGCTGAGGTCAGTGTTGATGGATAAGGGGTAGTATCTGCATTTACAAAGATGAAGAAGGAAGGTATTTCAGTCAGAAAGAATCTAAGAGCTAATGGGCAAAGATACGAGTGAGTTGTTTTCAGTGTACAACAAAAAACAACCAAAAAGCAGAGAAATCTTGTTGGAGAAAGTTTTGGAAATAAGGTAAATTTTGTCTTTATAGTGGAAGGCTAAAGAATTTTGTATTTTATATACAATTAATAGCTTATTGTAGGTATTAAAAAAATTATATATTAATAATATTCAGTAGAAGAAAAGAAATTGAAAACTAGGATATAAGAAATGCTATTTGGATGTTAGACTTGTTAATGCATAATTACAACCACAGAAGAAAAATGCAGAGATAAAATGCAATAACTTGTTCTTTTTCTTCTTGGTAGATTGATGGAGAAACGAGAGGTTATTTTGTATTGTGACCTTCATGGCCATAGCAAGAAAGAGAACATATTCATGTATGGCTGTGATGGTAGTGATAGATGTAAAGCATTATACTTACAGCAACGAATCTTTCCACTTATGCTGAGCAAAAATTGTCCAGATAAAGTAAGCTTCTTTAAGATTTTGACTTTTCCTTTATTACATATTGTCCATGCAGGAGAGCTGAATGGATAGGCTTATTCAGTAAGCTGCTTTTTTATTTAGTTTTTTTGACTGGTTTATACAGTTGACCATAGAAAGCAATGATGTGAAATGTTTAATAACCAGTAATTTGAAATATAAGGGGAAAGCGCCCACTAGCCTACCACCACACTTGATAAAAGATTTGATTGTTTTTCTCTTAAGGTCAGGAACAAGGCAAGATATCCACTCTTACCCCTTCAATTCAGCCTTACACTGGAGGTTCTAACAAGTACAGTAAGGGGAGAAAAAAAAAATAAAAGGCAGACTAGAAATGAAAGGCAGATGTGATTATCTTCATAGAAAATCCATGCAGTCCACAAGAACTATAACTGAGTGAGTTTAGCAATGTCATAGGATGCAGGGTGCAGTTCTCTATATTCACAGTGAACAACTGGAAACCAAAATTTAAAACAAAACCATTTACCATAGCTCCAAAACAAGCAAAAGACTCGTGACTGAAAATGGATGCATAAGGGAGTTTTTAAGAGGTGATGGAACTGTTCTATATTCTAATTTGTGGTAGTATTTTATCGACTAAAAAAAAAGCACAACGTGAAAGTTGTGAGTAAGTTTTATTTGGGGCAGTATGAGGACTGTAGCCTGGGAGACAGCACATCAGATAGCTCTGAGAAACTGTTCCAAAGAGGTAGCGGGAAAGGACACATATATATGTGATTTTGGTAAAGGGGAAGTACATGTAGTCAAGCACATATTTGTAGAAAGTTTCTGCTGGTCTTGTGAGGTTTCTGCTAGTCTCGAGAAACAGTTGTCACCATGAAGGATCTTAGTGCTTTTCTAGATATGAGGAGATATAAGAACTGGGCTCGTAAAACCAACTCCTGGCGGTATCTATCTATCTAAAGACCTGTCCTGCCAGTTTCCCATAGCATAGAGTGTCTCATTCCTGCTTTCCACCCTGAACTCCTTCAGGGGGAGTACTGGAGGTCAGCAGCTGCTGTGGAACATGACCTAATCCTTATAGAGGTAGATGGCAGACACCCATGGCAAGTGCCAATTTGTTGACAGTTTTTACAAACCTTTACATGTATTAGGGCTTTCTTAGTGGCTCAGTGGTAAAGAACCCACCTGCCAATGCAGGAGATGCAAGTTCGATCCCTGGGTTGGGAAGATTTCCTGGAGAAGGAAATGGCAACCCACTGGTAAATCCCATGGACAGAGGAACCTGGTGGACTACAATCTGTGGGGTCACAGAAGAGTTAGACCTAGTGACTAAACAACAACATATGTGTGTTAACATTCACAGGATGGAACACAGTAAATTTTTTCAATTAAATTAGAAAAACTCATTGTAGATACCGATGTTATAACAATCTTTCAGGATAATTTTCAAATTATCTTTCATGTGATAACAAAGCATCAGTATCTAAAAATCTACAACACTGATCTGCATTCTTAAATATGTTTAGACTCCTTCTTGTAACAAAGTCAACACTATCAAGAATTAGTCAACTGGGTTTTGAATGCATATGTTTTATATATACATATATAAAGGAAAATTTATTTCAGAATTCAAGCCTATAATTCTCAGAAATATAAATATGTCATCCTTAAAATGAGCTATTTCCACTAATCAGGAAATAAAACAGCTCCAGAAGCTTTTATTTTAGCTTTAGAGAGAATTATGCCTTTACACACCTACTTTCTCATTTCTAACCGTACTTCCTATGACAGACATTGTGATTAGAAAAGCATGGGTCTCATTTTTATTTGCTTCTTTTCAGTTTTCATTCTCATCCTGCAAGTTTAATATTCAAAAGAGCAAAGAGGGAACAGGAAGGGTGGTGATGTGGAAAATGGGGATCAGGAACAGCTTCACCATGGAGGCCACTTTTTGTGGATCTACTCTGGGTAAGACTGAGGGCCCCCATTTGAGACTATCAGAGAGTTAAACCAAAGGAACACATTCAATGAAAGATTCATAGTGTTTGACAACTAGATAATGAGCACTTTCTTCCTACTTAGATATATACCAGTAATCTAATCAATTCTATAAATAGGATGAATAAACAGATGCCTACTGTATGTATCTCGATCACAACATTTTCCTTTGTTTAGAAAAGGAAGTTTTAGCACATATATAGTATACCTAAGTGGTTGTTTCGTGATCTGATCTTTAATTGCTTGTTTGGGGTTTTTCTTTCAGAAGAGTTCCTACGACTGTAATGATTTCAAGAAAAAGCAATGCTCATAATTAAAATATCAGAATAGAAATATCTTTAGTAGATTTGCCCTTTTTAAGACAAAGTTGACTGGGCTTTGTTTTTTGTTTTTTTTTTTTAATTGGTTCCTTGAAGTAAAATAAAACATGTGCTCCATTTGAGGAAGCTTTTAGTCACATTTAACATATCCTTAGAATGCCTCATATTAGGGTACCTCGCATTACTAGAAAATGTATACTCAAAGGAAAGTGACAGAAATCCAGACATATTACTTCTGGCTAATTTTTAAGCACCTTGAAATTGATATAACACTGTTAATGATGATGAAAACATTAAATATTTATGCAGGTTTTTTCTCTAAGTGATGATTAGGGTGCTTATAACTGGTAACCAAGTAGTCCATAACTTCCTGACTGAATTTTCTTCTGCTTTGCAACACAGATTAATCTGTGTTCATTTAAATGTCACCTTTGGTCCAGGTGGTGGAGAGGGAACAAGGGAAAACAGTTAGTTGTTTAATGACCTGCCCCAGTGTAGAAGATCCAGAGGACAGAACATGGAATCATATCAGGTGTTTTGTTTATACTCTGTTTTGCAACTTAGGCCTTCCCGCTAAGAAAAAAATGTTTAACTCACCATCAAGGGTGGATAAACTTATTGATGTTTTAGGTAATAAAAGAGGCACTCATTTCAACACGAAAGACCTGGAGTCAATGGGATATCACTTTTGTGACTCTCTCTTGGACTACTGTGATCCAGACCGAACCAAGGTAATTAAAGTCCATTTGTTCATACATCAGGCTCTAGACACCCAGATAACATCACCTGCCTTTGGGCCTGCAGCAGTTTGTTCCTTCTAACATCCTGACTGTTCATTCAGTGTTTTGTTGTACTTGATGTTCCAGATGTCTATAAATATTCAGTTACTTTAATTAGGAAACAGTTATTTATAATTAACTTACCTATCATTGTCCCCTAGTATTATCAGTGCCTGAAAGAATTAGAAGAAATGGAGAAACATATAAGCTTGGAAAAAGTCATTGATGATTCAGATACTTCTCTGAAAGAAATTACATTGGATCTAGAGACTAGGTAGGTCAAGATAGTGAAAGTAATGTAATTTGCTGTGTTATTCTACCATGCTCTCTAGTGGTTAGGATTCCACTCTCTCACCACCACGACCAGGGTTCCATTCCTGGTTAGGGAAGGCCTGTTATAACAATTGGAGGATGTAATTGTCAGGCTGTACTGAAAATCCTGGCTAGAAATGGAGGAAAAATTTTCCCCATGCACATTACTTCAGCCAGACTTCATCAAGACTTCATTTATTCAAATGATATTGAGTACCCACTATGTACTATATGTGAAAGACATACTCAAATTGTTTTTAATGCTGTCATTACCCACAGAGAACTGACACATTTACAGAGAGACCATATAAATAATCTAAGTTAGTGAATGATAAGTGCAAAATTTAATGCCAAGGGAATGTTACTGGAAGAAGGAAGGTACTAATTTTAGTGCAGTTCCTATAGGAAAAGCAGAACAAATGTTTGATTCTTAACCTTTATAAGTTTTCAGACTTTGAGTTAGTGCCCCTGTAACCTCCAACAGTGACTCACAAGTTTGTTTGCAGATAGAGTATCATTTTGAACTCATGGCTTTGTTTATATTTGACATGATCCAATCAATTTCAGTCATCATTCCTCTAATACTCTCTTCTAATGCCTAGAACTATCAAACATCTATACCACCTTTGTAAACATCCTTTTTATAACTAGAACTATTTCTGCCATTCCAATAACATAATAAAGTAAAAGTAACTGTTGAAATTTTAAAACACCACCAAAACATTATGTAAGTAATTTATTATTTTTTTGTAGTAGCCATGCCTCTGACAGTTCAGAATCCAATGACTCTCAGACTGATCTTCTCAACTTAAATTCTCAGGTAAAATTGAAAATTTATGCCTATGATATGGATATGCCAAATAGGTACTCTTCTTACTATGACTAACAACCAGGCAAAAAAAAAGAGTCTGCAGTTGTGTAAATTATTGTATAGCATAATTGTTATTTTCTTATTATGTACCATATCCTTAAATTATAGAATTTTCTAATCTTAGAGTTTTTTAATACCCTTGTTTTATTGATGAGAACAATTAAGATCCAGAGAGATTAAATTACTTTTCAAAAGCCACACTACTTGTTAATAAGAGTTGGTAGCATAACATACATTGCCTGACTGTTAGTCCTATATTCATTTATTTATTTATTTAACAACTATGTACTGAGCTCTGACTTCATGCTTGGGAATAGATCAATGAACAAAATTTAAAAAAAAATCCTTCCCATCATAGCTTATATTCTAGTTGGTAAGTAAAATGTGAAAGTCACTCAGTCCTGTCTGACTCTTTCCGTGGAGTTCTCCAGGTCAGAATACTGGAGTGGGTAGCTTTTTCTCTTCTCCAGCGAATCTTCCCAAGCCAGGAATCAAACCAGGGTCTCCTGCATTCCAAGTGGATTCTTTACCAACTGAGCAAGTAAAATGTATGATGTGTTAGATGATGAGAAGTGCCTAAGGAGGAAATTAGAGCAGGAGGAGGATTAGGGAGTTTAGGTGGTATTGTGTAATGAATGTTTGTGCCCCACTACTGAATACACATGTTGAAACTCTAACCCCCAATGTGATGGTATTAAGAGGTGACTAAGACAAGCTTGAACTGAAGGGGATGGAGACATAGAATAAAAGGAAGGCTATCAGAACTTCTTGAATTTTACAGTATGGCTTCAATACTACAGAGCTCTGTAGCTGAGAAACATGTAATGTTCTTCAACACGAGTTTTACGGGTGTTTTGTTTTTTTATTGAAGTATAGTTGATGTACAAAGTTTCAGGTATACAGTATAGTGATCCATGATTTTTAAAGGTTACACTCCATTTACAGTTATTATAAAATATTGGTTATATTCCCATGTTGTACAATTATCCTTGTAGCTTATTTTATACATAATAGTTTGTACCTCTTAATCCCCTATCCCTGTATTCTCCCTCTTCCCTTCTCTCTCCCCACTGGTAACCACTTGTTTGTCCTGTATATTTGTGAGTCTGTTTCTTTTTTGTTATATTCACTAGAATATATTCAGTATTTTCACATTTTTTAGATTCACATACAAGTAATGTCATTCAGTATTTGTTTTTCTCTGACTTATTTCACTCAGCATAATACCCTCCAAGTTCATCCATGTTGCTGCAAATGACAAAATTCCATTCTTTTTTATGGCTGAGTAGTATTCCATGCACATGCTTGCACACACATATACACACACACACAAACACACATAGCACATTTTCTTTACCCATTCATCTGTTAATGGACGCTTGATTGCTTCTATGTCTTGCAAACTGTAAATAATGTTGCTGTGAATATTGGAAAGATTGTTATCTTTTCAAACGAGTGCTTTTTTTTTTTTTCCAGATATATACCCAGGAGTGAAACTGCTGGGTCATGTGGTAGTTCTATTTTTGAGAAACCTCCATACTGTTTTCTGTAGTGGATGCACAAATGTACATTCCTACCAGTAGTGTATGAGAGTTCCCTTTTCTCTACAATCTCGCCATCATTTGTTATTTGTGTTTTTGATGATAGCCACTCTGACAGGTGTGAGGTTGATATTTCATTGTGGTTTCCCATGATTAGCTATGTTGAGCATCTTTTCATGTGGTTGTTGGCCATCTGCATTTTCTCTTTGGAAAAATGTTTATTCAGTTCTTCTGCACATTTTTAAAACTGGGTTGTTTTTTGATGTTGATGGCAACCCACTCCAGTATCCTTGCCTGGAAAATCTCACGGACAGAGGAGCCTGGAGGGCTGCGGTCCATGGGGTCACAAAGAGTCAGGCACAACTGAGAGACTAACACTTATATGGCAGTTTATGTATGTTGAATATTAACCCTTATCAATTACATCATTTGTAAAATATTTTCTCCCACTCAGTAGGTGGTTGTTTTTTCATTTGGTTTTTGCTTTCCTTTGCTGTGCAAATGATTTGAATTAGATCCCATTTATTATTATTTCCTTCCTTGGTGGCTCAGAGGTTAAAGTGTCTGCCTATAATGCGGGAGACCTGGGTTCAATCCCTGGGTCGGGAAGATCCTCTGGAGAAGGAAATGGCAACCCACTCCAGTAACCTTGCCTGGAAAATCCCGTGGACGGAGGAGTGTGGTAGATTACAGTCCATGGGGTCGCAAAGAGTCGGACACGACTGAGCGACTTCACTTTCACTTTCACTTTGCTTTAGGAGATAGATATAAAAAATATTGGTACAATTTATGTCAGACCGTCCTGCCTATGCCTTCCTCTAGGAGTTTTATGATTTCTGGTCTTATATTTAGGTCTGTAATCCATTTTTAGTTTATTTTTGTATGTGGTGTTAGCAAATGTTCTGATTTCATTCTTTTACGTGTAGCTGTCCAGTTTTCCCACCCCTGCCTTCGGAAGAGACTGTTTTTTCCATTGCATATTCTTGCCCCCTTTGTTATAGATTAGTTGACCATACATGTGTGGGTTTATTTCTGGGCTCTCTATTTTGTTCCATTGGTCTTTGTATTTATTTCTGTGCTAGTACCATATTTTGATTACTAAAGCTTTGTAGTATAGTCTGAAGTCAGGGAGCATGATTCCTTCAGCTCTTTTTCCTCTTTCTCAAGATTGTTTTGGCTATTCAGGGTCTTCTGTGTTTGCATAAAAATTTTTTAATTATTCTAGTTCTGTGAAAAGTGCCATTGGTATTTTGATAGTGATTGCATTGAATCTGTAGTTTGCCATGGATAGTTATGGTCATTTTAACAATATTAATTCTTCTAATCCAAGAACACAGTGGATCTTTCCAATGGTTTGTGTCAGCAAGATAAGTTTTTAAAAGCCCCAAAGGGACTAAGAGATCATCAGGGATGCTAATGCTTAGGTTTTAACAGTGCAGATGGCTTCCATTGAAGGACATGGAGGTAGGCTGTCTGGAGCTGTGCACTGTGGTGTGGACAGAGTACTGACTGAGAGCCAGGTATGAGTGGCAGCCTGCCAAGCTGCTGGATGATACTGCCACCCCAGTGGGTCCAGAAGGCAGATCACGGAGGCACGAGGATTATTCATGACTATGAAGATCCCATTGAATCTGCTTTACTTGGTTTTGTGCTTGCTTGGGACCCATCACCTCATCCTTCTTTGCTTTTTCTCCCTTTTACAATGGGAATGTCTATCCTATGCCTGTCCCTCGGTGGTACTTTGGAAGCACATAACTTGGTCATGGTTTCACAACTGGACAGGAAATTCACCTTAGGATGAATTGTATTTTGTGTTTCATCCGTATCTGATTTAGATGATATTTAGCTAGGACTTTGGAGTTTAGAGTTGATACTGGAATGAGTTAAGACATTAGGAGTTATTGGGATGGAACGAATGAACTTTGCTTTTGAGAAGCTTGTCAATGTGGGAGGTGTAGGGGTGGAATGGCCTGGATACTTCTGTCTCCCAGAAGTCATATGTTGACATTATAATGCGCAGTATATTATGGTACTAGAAGGTGGGGCCTTTGGGGGTTGATTATGTCGTGAGGGCCGAGCCATCTGAATGGGATTAGCGCCTTGTAAAAGAGGGCCCAGAGAGATCCCTAGCCTCTTCTGCCTTGTTAGGATGCAACAGACAGTCCATAAACCAAAAAGAAGCTCTCACCTGACTATACCACATCCTCATCTCAACCTTCCAGCCTCAGAAATATGAGAAATAAATTTCCTTTTTTTATTAGACACCCAGTCTATGGTAACTGTTTTGTTAGAGCAGGTGAATGGACCAAGACAGATATTGTATTCATTTCCTCTTGCTTAGTAACTAATTACCCCAAACCTCTGCAACTTAAAATGACAAACATTTATTATCACACAGTTTCTGTGGATCAGAATCCAGGAGTGACTTATCTGGGTTCCTAAGTTCTCTGAAAAGACTGCAGTGAAGGTATTGGTAAGGCTGTGGAATCATGAAGGCTTGACTGAGGAAGGATCCATTTCTCGAGTTCACTTACATGGTTGGTGATAAGATTCAGTTCCTCACAGGCTGCTGAACTGAGGGACTCAGTTCCTTGTTGGCCGAGGGCTGAAATCTCCCTTGGTTCCTTACCATGTGTCCTTCTTGTGTGACAGCTCACAACACGTATCTGGCTTTCATCAGAATGAGCAAGTAAGACACCAGAAGAGGGCACACAGGCTAGAGGCACAGCCTCCCTGTAGCCTCATCCCAGAGGCAGAATCCCATCACTTTTGCCATATACCATTCATTAGAAGGGAGTCACCAGGCTGAGCCCAATACCTAGGACCACAGGAGAGCATGAATGCTAACAGACAGGGATCATCAGAGGTCATCTTAGAGATTGTCTACCACAGACGTGAAAGCCATTAATGTTGATTTGATTTTTGCCTCAAGGCTATATTGAAGCCAACCTACAAATTCTAGAATTTGGGGCTATTTTCCCTCTCAATTCCATTTTTTTATTCAAGTATTTTTGAGCTGATTTTTTTCTTGTAGCACCTTATCAAATGAAGCTAGCAACCACCAACTGATACCTATAGACTTTCTGCCTCAAAGCCCCTTTGTCCAGTGGCTCGGGTCTGTTTGGCACGTCTTCTCTCACAGAAGCAGTTTCATGAAATGTGCCACCTCTACATAACTTGTGTTTTCTGCCTTCCTATAACCACCTGCTATTTAGTCTCCAAGCCAATGACAGCCATATAGTTTTATTAGGACAGCATCCTACTTTTAGGTATCAGTTCTAAACTATTCATATTTTATTCATTAAAACAATTCTCAGAATGTCAATAGCTTATATTAGCAAATATCTTTTTTCCTGTTTGGGGGTCATCTATGGCTATATTGGACTGACCAGGGATCCACTGAACTCATGTCCAGACTGTGGGCTGATTCAGGTCTGGTCTACATTTCTTCCTTCTCCATAGACACCAGCAGCCAGCTGGGGCATGTTATCTTATGGAAAATCATAAGAGTTCAGGAGGCATGCCAAACCATGAAAGTATGTTTAAAGTTCCCATGTATCATTCCACTGGCTAAATAAATTACTATGTCCAAATCTAACATCAAGGGAGTAAGGAGAGTAAAACTTTGGGGATGATCTAGGAGGGACCTATTCCTAGACAAGGAGTACTAGAAGTCCAAAGGCCATGAGGAAGGAACGTGTCTGTTATCTTTTGGAAGACCAGGGAAACTAATCTGGGTAGAGAAGATTGAACAAAGAGAACAGGAGTAAGAGAGAGAACGTGAAATAAGTGTTGGACATTGGGGAGCGGGTGGAATAGATCATGTAAAACCTGGCTTAGGACTTAAGGTTTTACTCTTGAGTTTGGAGAGTTTGGGTTAGAGGAGTAACATGATGGGCTTTGTATCAGCAAGGTCACTTTGGCTGCTGTGTTGAGAGCATAATGATGAATCATGAGGGGAAACCATTTAAGGGGCTATTGCAGTTACCCAGGCAAGAAGTGGTAGCTGGACCAAGGTGGTAGCTGTAGAGACAATGAGACATGACCAGATGTTAGATATAATCTGGCAGAGTCTAGAGAAACTGCTGATGGCTTGGGTACAGGTTTGAAAAATACAGAGAGAAAAAGGTCTCCAGAATTCCAGGCCTGAGCAACAAGATGGAGCTTCTACTTAGTGACATGGAGATTTTCTTCTCTGTTGCTGCTGCTGCTGCTAAGTCGCTTCAGTCGTGTCTGACTCTGTGCGACCCCATAGACGGAGGCCCACCAGATTCCCCCCTCCCTGGGATTCTCCAGGCAAGAACACTGGAGTGGGTTGCCATTTCCTTCTCCAATGCATGAAAGTGAAAAGTGAAGGGAAGTCGCTCAGTCATGTCTGACTCTTCGCGACCCCATGGACTGCAGCCTACCAGGCTCCTCCGTCCATGGAATTTTCCAGGCAAGAGTACTGGAGTGGGGTGCCATTCTCTACTACATCATATTCTGAGGGTGTGTATCAGAAGTCCATCCATTGCAAAGAACAAAAAACTTCCAAAGATGGCTTAGCTAAAAGGGAAATTCGTCGGTTTAGTAAGAGAAATAGTCTAGGGACAAGGCTGGCTTTAGCCATGGCTTAAATAAGGGGCTCAAAGGATATCACCATGATGCAAAGTTTTTTCTCCATTTTAATGTCATTTCTGCCTCTTCTGGGCTGGTTCTATTCTCAGACTCTCTTGCGGGCAAAATGGAATTCTAGCCTCTCATTCTCACAATTCTAAGTCTGGTATATACCCTCTTTTCCAGTAGCCCCTCAAAAATATAGAGATTTTTTTTTATTGTAGTAAAATTACACCTAACGTTTACCATTTTAACCCTTCTTAAGTGTATAATTCATTGGTACAAGTACATTCACACTGTGGTACAACCATCACCACCATCCCATAACTCTAGTTATCTTGAAAAGCAAACTCTACAGCCTTTAATAACTCCCCATTCTCTGCTCCCATGTCTCCTGGAAACCACTGTACACTCTTCTTTCTTCGTGTGTTTTGCCTGTGCTAAGTACCTCATATAAGTGGAATTGCACAATGTTTGTCTTTTTGTGATTGGCTTATTTCATCAAGCATGATGTCCTCAAGGTTCTTCTATATTGTAGCATATTTCAGAATTTCTCTCCTTTATAAGGCTAAATAATATTCTATTGTATGTTTACACCAAATTTTGCTAATTCATCTCTCAGTAGAAACTTAAGGTTGCTTCCACATTCTAGCTGTTGTGAATATGATCACACATCTCCTCAAGATGCTGCTGCTCTTCATTCTTTTGGGTGTATACCCCAAAAGGAAACTGCTGGATCATACGGTGATTCTACTTTCAATTTTTTGAGGAACCTCCATACTCTTTTTCACAGCTGCTGCTGCTAAGTCACTTCAGTCGTGTCCGACTCTGTGCAACCCCATAGATGGCAGCCCACCAGGCTCCCCCATCCCTGCGATTCTCCAGGCAAGAACACTGGAGTGGGTTGCCATTTCCTTCTCCAATGAATGAAAGTGAAAAGTGAAAGGGAAGTCGCTCAGTCATGTCCGACCCTTAGCATGGACTGCAGCCTACCAGGCTCCTCCATCCATGGGATTTTCCTGGCAAGAGTACTGGAGTGGGGTGCCACTGCCTTCTCTGTTTTTCACAGCAGTTATACCATTTTACATTCCCACCAACAGTGCATGCAGGCTCTAATGTACCTACATGCTTGCAAGCACTTGTTATTTTCTGGTTTGTTTGTTTGTTAATAATGGCCATTCTAACAGGTATGAGATACCACCTCACTGTGGCTTTGATTTGCATTTCCCTAATTGTTAGTGATGTTGAGCATGTTCATAAGGGATACTGGTCTATATAGCTTCCTTTTCTTGTTTGTAGTGTCTTTGTTTAGCTTCGGTATCAGGGTAACTCTGGCCTTATAAATTACAAAATGTTCCTTCCTCTTCAATTTTTTAGAAATGTTTGAGAAAGATCAGCATTAGTTGTTCTTTAACTATTTGGTGGAATTCACCAAACAAACCATCCGGGCTTTATTGTTAGTTGGGAGAATTTTGATTACTGATTTCAGTCGCCTTAACTAGTTACTTGTCTATTCATATTTTCTATTTCTTCATGAGATAGTCTTGGTAAGTTCTGTGTTTCTAGGAATTTATCCATTTCATCTAGGTTATCCAATTTGTTGGCATACACTTGTTCACATGACTTTGTTATAATTCTTTATATCTGTGTAGAATTGATACTAATATCCTCACTTTCATTTCTGATTTTAGTAATTTGTCTTTTTTTCCTTAGTCCATTTAGCTGAAGATTTGTCAACCTTGTGGACCTTTTGATTCATTTTCTTCAGTTTTTCTATTTCATGTATTTATCTCTGCTCTAATCTTTATTACTTCCTTCCTCCTACCATCTGTGAATTTGTTTTTTAATGTGATTATAGATATAAATTTCCTCCTCAGTGCCACTTATGCTGTGTCCCATAAATTTCGCTCTGTTGTGTTTTCACAACTCTGCATTTGCTAATTTCCCTTGTGACTTCTTTGATCCATTTTTTTTAAGTGTGTGTATAATTTCCACAAGTTTTTGAATATTTTAGATTTTCTTCTGTTATTTATTTCTAACTTCATCCCATTGTGGTCAGGCTCTGTCCATGGGCAGATACTTTGTATGCTGTCTATCTATTAAAATATATTACAACTTAACTGGTGGCCTAACATATGTTTTATCCTGGAAAATGTCCTATATGCAACTGAGGAGAAATGCATACTCTGTTATTGTTGAGTACAGTGTTCTGTGTA
This sequence comes from Ovis aries, assembly GCF_016772045.2. Lineage (NCBI taxonomy): Eukaryota > Metazoa > Chordata > Mammalia > Artiodactyla > Bovidae > Ovis > Ovis aries. The sequence goes on from NC_056057.1 coordinate 100,397,578, forward strand.
TGTCTGTTAAGTTTAGATGACTTACTGTGTTAAATCCTTTTTCCTTACAACCTTCTGATTGGTTCCATATTATTGTTAGTAGGGTATTGAAGTCTCCTACTATTACTGTAGAACTGTCTGTTTCTCCCTTCAGTTCTATTTTGCTTCATATATTTTGATGATCATTAGGTATGTAAATACTTATAATTGTTATATATTGTTGTTGTATTGAATTTTTTATTAACCTATAATGTCCTTTTAAAAGTAGTTTCCAGTAATGTTTTAAAATTTAGTCTGTGTTTGTCTAATAGAGCCACCTCTGCCTCTGTGGGTTACTGTTGGCATAGGATATCTCTTTCCTTTCACTTTCAACCAGTTTCTGTGTTTGGATCTTTGTGAGTCTTCTAAGACTGCATATAGTTGGATCATGTGTTTTTATCCATTCTCCCAATCTCTCTCTTTTGACTGAAGAGTTTAATCCATTTATCCATTAATATCCATATTATTATCCATTGATATCCATTTAATCCATTAATCCAATGGGAATAATTCCTGATAAAGACACTGACTTCTGTCCTTGTGCTGTTTTCTATATGCCTTATAGTATTTTTGTCCCTCCTTTTCCTGCATTACTGTCTTCTTTTGTGCTTAGTTGATTTTTTGTGGTGAAATGTTTCAGTTCCTTTCTTATTTCCTTTTGTGTTTATTTTATAAATCATTTCTTTGTTTTCACCATGGGGATTACATTTACTATCCTAAAGTTATAACAGTCTAATTTGAATTTATACCAACTTAACTTCAAAACATACAAAAACTGTTCCTTTATAGTTGTACCCCCACGCTTTCAGTTGTATATGTCACAGAATTACATAGTTATACATTGTGTGCCCCAAAACATAAACTAACATTTCTTTAAGTGTATTAGTCTCCTAAATTATGTAACTAATAAGGTTTGGCGTTACAGGGCTTCCCTGGTGGCTCAGAAAATAAAGAATCTGCCCACAATTTGGGAGATCCAGGTTCAATCCCTGAGTTGGGAAGATCCCCTGGAGAAGGAAATGGCAACCCACTGCAGTATTCTTGCCTAAAAATTCCAGGGACAAAGCAGCCTGGTGGGCTATAGTCCATGGAGTTGCAAAGATCAGACACAACTGAGCGACTTAACACTTTATAGGCTAAAGTAATAGTAGTAGTAGCTTTTAGACTAATACATGCTTTTTTTTTCTTTAATATTTTTCCTCTTTAATCATGTAGGGCTTCCCAGCTAGCTCAAATGGTAAAATCTGCCTGCAATGCAGGAGACCTGGGTTCAATCCCTGGATTGGGACGATTCCCTAGAGGAGGGCTTGGCAACCTACTCCAGTATTCTTGCCTGGAGAAGCCCATGGACAGAGCCTGGTGGGCTACCGTCCATGGAGTCGCAAAGAGTTGGACACAACTGAGCAGCTAACACTTTTTTTTCATGTAGATGACAGATCAGTTTGAAATTATTATTACAATAATACTAATGTTCATAATTTCCCATGTATTTATTACCTTCATTTAGACCTCTATTTTTCTCTACAGCTTCAAGTTACTACCTAGTGCCCTTTCATTTAACCTTGCAGAAATACCTTGAGCATTTCTTTCAAGGCATGTCAAGTGGTCACAAACTCCCTCAGCTTTTGTTTATCTGGAAATGTCTTAATTTCTCCCTAAATTTTGAAGGACCATTCTGCTGGGGGGGGGGTGGGGTTTGTGGGGGTTTTTTTCCTTTAAATTCTGTATTGTCTTCTGGCTTCCAAAGTTTCTGAGAAATTGGCAATGATCTTCTTGAGGATCCCTTGCAGGTAACAGTTTGCTTCAGTCTTACTGCTTTCAAAGTTTATGTGACTTAGTGTGGGCATTTTATCTTACTTGAAGTTGACTGAGATTCTTTGATAGTTACCTTCACATCTTTGATCAAATCTGGGAAGTGTTCAGGCATTTTATCTTCACTCTTTGGCACTTCTGGGTTTCTGGCTTCTCCAGCTCTAAGGCTGGGATAGATGAAGCAAAAAGAAAACACACAGAACTACTCACCATCAGGCAGCCCTTCTGCTCCTGAAGTCCCTCATCATCTGCCTCCTCTTTTTCTCCTTTCAGAGCCTCTTCTGTTTACTTTGTATATAATGGCCAGGGGTTTTAGTTGCACCTAGTGGAAAGGAAAGAAAAAGTACTTCATCTTCCTAGAAGTCTCTAAATAGTTTTATATTTGCATGCTGCTGCTGCTGCTGCTAAGTCGCTTCAGTCGTGTCCCACTCTGTGCAACCCCATAGATGGCAGCCCACCAGGTTCCCCCGTCCCTGGGATTCTCCAGGCAAGAACACTGGAGTGGGTTGCCATTTCCTTCTCTAATGCATGAAAGTGAAAAGTGAAAGTGAAGTCGCTCAGTCGTGTCCGACTCTTAGCGACCCCATGGACTGCAGCCTACCATGCTCCTCCGTCCATGGGATTTTCCTGGCAAGAGTACTGGAGTGGGGTGCCATTGCCTTCTCCTTATATCTGCATACATACTATCTTTGATACATTGATTAAATATTAATCTCTTACCTAGATAAAAAACAAGAAAAAACAACTAAAAACAAAGAAGGAAAGAAACTCTACCATAGAAAGACATCAAAACATCAGAGAAGAGCAAGAGGTAAATATTGATATGTTTGCTAATGGTTGTTTTAAAAAAACAAGAGAATGGCAAGTTATTTCCTCTTACACCCAGGAATGCTTAATGATTTTTCCCCAGGAAAACTTAATGATTAAAATTTTGCTCATATTAGTTACTATTTATAAAAATACAAAAGAATCTTGACAGGTGAGAGGTGGGTCTTATTAAGGTTCTATATTTAAATTTCACTTATAATTACCTTACTCAGAAAACTATTTAAGGTCTCTTACAAAGAGGCATTCAGGATAGCAAGAAGAGATAAAACTTAGAAAACTTAATGGGAATACAAGAGTATAAAACAGGTGGTGCTGAGATTGCCTTTCATCATGACACTGGAAGGAGCTCTGCAAACCCTTTCACCAGCAAAAATTGATGAAAAAAAAAATTTTTTTTAATTTAAAGTTTCTGGAAATGGTCCTGGGGCATACAGCAAATGAAAAAAACATCTACTCAGGAAAATCTAAAATATGATAAAAACAAAAAATAACAACAACAACAAAACCCAGATCCTCTGATATTTGAGTCAAAACTCTGCACGCCCCCCAGCCCCAGCTCACTGATACTCTGCAGTGGAGGACACAGGGTCCCCTTTCCCCACAGATACCAGACAAAGGGCTATCATATACCAGTAGGGGCAGGGCACTCGAATTTCTTACTGTCTTCAGCTACCTATTGCTAAAGCTAAGTTCCGGGCAAGTGCAGCCAAGAGGTGGGGGCTCCCTTCTTTCTATCTATCCAGACCCCATTCTTGAAAATAAGGCTCTAGTTTGGGTGCTACATCACTGAAAATATTTTGGTTCTAACTGCCCCTATCTTGGCTAACAAAGTGTTAGTTCCACACTGGAAGAAGCACATAAAGAAGGCCTGAGACTACTGCCCTCTTCCCATCTACATCTTAGCTCTGAAAGTGGGGTACCACTGAAAGAAAAGTGCCACTGTCCCCACTCTCAGTGTGACACCCCCATTAGGAATTTTGCATAAGTGCAGCAAGATGGCAGAATAGAAGGATGTGGAACTCACCTCTCTTCACAAACACATCAAAAATACAACCACCTGTGGAACAGTTCTCACAGGAAACCAACGGGAAACGGGCAGAAGACCTCTTATATTGTACAACTGAAGCTGCATGCACAGTAGAGCACAAGCTGTCCGCACCTGCATGTGGGGCACGGGTACTGTGGCAACAGACTTTGTTGGCATGCATACCAAGTAGCATCCCAGAACCGCATGTCTCTAGCAGACATCCCTGAGGAGGAATACAGAGCGGCTCCTTTCCCTGGTCCTTCCCATCTCACACCCCAGCTTGGAGCTGGATGTGGGGTGGAGAGGCCCTGGGGGGCACTCTGGCAGAGGCAGCCAGGGCCCCAGGTGGCAGCACAGGGACCTCCATTCCTGCAGTTACAGCACCCCAACCTCTCAGCCCCAGCCTAGAACTAGTCTGGGACAAACACAACAGAGAAGGGACACAACCTCGGGCTGCCTCTGGGCAGAACTGGAGGCAACTTCACCGGTGACGCACAGGTTCGCTGTGACCACGTGGGCCCCACTTGCTTTAGCACTCACCTCCTCTGGGACAGAGCACATAGTTAAGGGCAGCAGAGCCTTACAGAACCCAGGTGATCTGGAAGACAGAATAATGGAAATCACCCAATCAGAACAGCAGACAGAAAGCCAAATTGGCGGCGGCGGGGGGGGTCAGGGAGGGTAGGGGGGTAGGGGGTGGGGAGTGGAATGAAAGCCATATACAAGAGCTGTTGGATATTATAGAGTGCCTTGCTTAGTCGTGTCTAACTCTTTGTGACCACATGGACTATAGCCCACCAGGCTCCTCTGTCCATGGAATTCTTCAGGCAAGAATACTGGAGTGGGTAGCCATTCCCTTCTCTAGGGGATCTTCCTGACCCAGGGATCAAACCCACATCTCCTTAATTGCAGGCAGATTCTTTACAGTCTTACCCACCAGGGAAGCCCCATAAAGAATCCCACCCTATGCATAATTTTGGTACCAGAAGGAGAATAGAGAGAAAAGAGGATCAAAACTGTTTTCAAAGAAGTTATGGCTGAAAATTTCCTAGAATCTAAAAAAGGAAACATATCCAGGTATAGGAAGCATAGAGGGTCCCAAAGAAGATAAACACAAGCAGACCCAAACCAAGACACAGTTAAAATGGCAAAAGTTAAAGAGAATTCTCGAGGCAAGAAGAGAAAAACAGTCAGTTACAAGGAAGCCCCTATAAGGTTGATTTCTCTGCAAAAGCTGTGCCGGTCAGAATGGAGTGGCTTGATATAGTCAAAAGTCCTGAAAGAGAAAACTCTGCAACCTGGAATACTACACCCAGCAAGATTGTCATTTAGAATAGATGGAAAAAGAATTTATCAGACAAGCAAAAACTAGAAGAGTAGAGCACTCCTAAGCCTAACCTAAAAGAGATATTGAGAGATCTTCTCTATATAGAAAAGAAGCAAGTATCTATAGGAAAAGGGAAATAACAGGAAAGGCAAATATATAAAAAGATTGAACATCACTTAAGTTAGTACATAGATTAAAAGCAATCCAAAAAAATTATAAAAGCAATTGTAACTACAATTAATAGTAAAAGGATAAGCATCAAAATGTAAAATAGGCCAAAATCACAAAATGTAGAGGAGGGGAATATAAAAATGTAGATCTTTGAACTTGTGTGACTATTCGTTTAGAACACATAAAGTTATGGGTTAACACTTGAAAGCCAAGGTAACCACACATCAAAAAGGTACAATAGATTCTCAAAAACCAAAAAGAAAGGAACTCGAGCATAGTACAGAAGAAAGCCATCAAACCACAAAAGGGAAAACAAAAAGAAGAAATAAATAACTACAAAAACTGGAAAACAAATGTTTAAAATGGCAGTAAGTACATACTTTATTAATGATTTCTTTAAATGTCAGTGGACTAAATTCTATAATCAAAAGACAGAGTGGCAGATTGAATAAAAAATGCCACCTATAAGAGACTCACTTTAGGGGAAGAGATACAGATTAAAAGTGAGGGGATGGAAAAAGGCATTTCATCCAAATGGAAATAATAATAAAGCTGGGCTAGCAATACTCATATCAGACAAAACAGACTTTAAAACAAAGGCCGTAAGGAAAAACAAAGGACATTATATAATGATAAAAGGAACAATACAAGTAGAAGATACTACACTTGTTAACATAAATGTACTCAATACAGGATCACCTAAATACATAAAACAAGTACAGGCAGACATAAAGGGAAAGACCTACAAGAATACAATAATAATAGTAGGAGACTTTTATTGACATGAATGGACAGAACTTCTAGACAGAAAATCATAAGGCAACAGAGATGTTAGATGACACAACAGCCCAGATTAAACATAGCTCCTAATGTCTTCCCAAAGTAAAAGACTTAATTTGCAACAGATCCTGGAGAAATTCAACTTAACAGCATCCTCAAAAATTGAAATATAGAGAAAGGCAATTTGAAGAAGATTGGTAGATTCTTTGGAGATACGGGCCAAACATATAGGCTGGCTAGTTCACAGAACTGGGGGCAGGGGAACAGGTAGGAGGAGTCTAAGGCAGGGTCAGTATAAATCTGAAACCCTGACCTGGCAAATTATCCCTTCAAAGGAACCCAGATTTTATTGAATTAGCCTGTAGAGCAATTTACATGCTCAAGGCATTGCTGAAGCAGTAGACCTACCAGCCAGAAATGAGCAGAATTTAACAGCTGGGTATAGTCAGAGAAGGAGTCAGAGAGACTTCTGCCAAAACCACTGCCCTCCCAGAGAGTATGGTCAGGGATGGAAGGGGTAGGGGGAAGGATTAGTACCCTACCCAGAGATCAAAAGAACTGTCTAGTTAGGAAATAAGCCTGACAAACACGGATGAAGGACAACATCCCAAGTTGATGAGATCAAAAAAAAAAAAAAAAAAACCTCTTTGGATCCCATCCGGTCAATCCATAAAGCATCTGTTACCTGCAGAGAGCCCAGAAGTCAACCTGAGTGCCAGCCTCAGGTTAGAAGATTTCTACTCAAATATTTTTGGTGTTAATAATAGTAATCCAGTGGGAAATCTAAGGTTAGCCATGACAAGTTCATTTAGCAGATACAACAGCAAATACACTGCCATCTGCCAAATGTGGATTAACAGAATCTACTTTTCCAAGAACTTTTGAATTTTTTTCTCATTTTTAAAATAATCTTTGGTAAAAAGAGTGAACAGTATCATCTTAACTGAGGTTAATGCCTGGGGTCAAATTAAGCTCATGCTCTTCAACTATTTCTTAAATGATTGCTTGTAAGATATCAATATATCCCTAAAGTATTAAACTATTTTAGTAACCTTTATTCCCTACCAGGATACTTTCAGTAATTAATCTTGCAGACTTTAAGCAAAAACAAATCCTTGTAGATTACTGTGATTAGAATTTATAGATCAATATGGTAGAAACCAATACAATATTGTAAAGCAATTATCCTCCAATTAAAAATAAATATTTAAAAACAACAAAGAATTTATAGATCACATTCATAAAGGACACTAGGAGTTGATCATAGCTCAGTTGGTAAAGAATCTGCCTGCAATGCAGGAGACCCACATTTGATTCCTGGGTTGAGAAGATCCCCTGGAGGAGGAAATGGCAACCCACTCCAGTATTCTTGCCTGGAAAATCCCCATGGACAGAGGAGCCTGGCAGGATACAGTCCATGGGGTCACAATAGTCAGACATGACTTAGCAGCTAAACCAACCAACTAACCAACCAACCATAAGAACACTGGCTTGGTGATTTTCTTATTTTTTTTGGAGGCTAATTACTTTACAATATTGTAGTGGTTTTGCCATACACTGACATGAATCTGCCATGGGTGTACATGTGTTCTCCATCCTGAACCCCCCTCCCACCTCCCTCCCCATCCCATCCCCCTGGGTCATTCCAGTGCACCAGCCCCGAGCACACTGTATCATGCATCGAACCTGGACTGGCGATCCATTTCACATATGATAATATACACATTTCAATGCCATTCTCCCAAACCATCCCCTCCTCGCCCTCTCCTACAGAGTCCAAAAGACTGTTCTATATATGTGTATCTCTTTTGCGGTCATGCATACAAGGTTATCGTTATCATCTTTCTAAATTCCATATATATGCGTTAGTATACTATATTGGTGTTTTTCTTTCTGGCTTACTTCACTCTGTATAATAGGCTCCAGTTTCATCCACCTCATTAGAACTGATTCAAATGTATTCTTTTTAATGGCTGAGTAATATTCCATTGTGTGTATGTACCACAGCTTTCTTATCCATTCGTCTGCTGATGGACATCTAGGTTACTTCCATATCCTGGCTATTATGAACAGTGCTGTGATGAACATTGAGGTACACGTGGCTCTTTCATTTCTGGTTTCTTCAGTGTGTATGCCCAGCAGTGGGATTGCTGGGTCATTATGGCAGTTCTATTTCCAGTTTTTTAAGGAATCTCCACACTGTTCTCCATAGTGGCAGTACTAGTTTGCATTCCCACCAACAGTGTAAGAGGGTTCCCTTTTCTCCACACCCTCTCCAGCATTTATTGCTTGTAGACTTTTGGATAGCAGCCATTCTGACTGGCATGAAATGGTACCTCATTGTGGTTTTGATTTGTGAAAAGGAAAGATATAAGCATCTGAATGCAGAGTTCCAAAGAATAGCAAGAAGAGATAAGAAAGCCTTCTTCAGCGATCAATGCAGAGAAATAGAAGAAAACAACAGAATGGGAAAGACTAGAGATCTCTTCAAGAAAATTAGAGATACCAAGGGAACATTTCTTGCAAATATGGGCTTGATAAAGGACAGAAATGGTATGGACCTAACAGAAGCAGAAGATATTAAGGAGAGGTGGCAAAAATACACAGAAGAACTGTACAAAAAAGATCTTCACGACTCAGATAATCATGATGGTGTGATCACTCATCTAGAGCCAGACATCCTGGAATGTGAGGTCAAGTGGGCCTTAGAAAGCATCACTACGAACAAAGCTAGTGGAGGTAATGGAATTCCAGTGGAGCTGTTTCAAATCCTGAAAGATGATGCTGTGAAGGTACTGCACTCAATATGCCAGCAAATTTGGAAAACTCAGCAGTGGCCACAGGACTGGAAAAGGTCAGTTTTCATTCCAATCCCAAAGAAAGGCAATGCAAAAGAATGCTCAAACTACCACACAATTGCACTCATCTCACATGCTAGTAAAGTAATGCTCAAAATTCTCCAAGCCAGGCTTCAGCAATACATGAACCGTGAACTTCCTGATGTTCAAGCTGGTTTTAGAAAAGGCAGAGGAACCAGAGATCAAATTGCCAACATCAACTGGATCATCAAAAAAGCAAGAGAGTTCCAGAAAACATCTATTTCTGCTTTTTTGACTATGTCAAAACCTTTGACTGTGTGGATCACAATAAACTGGAAAATTCTGAAAGAGATGGAATACCAGACCACCTGACCTGCCTCTTGAGAAACCTATATGCAGGTCAGGAAGCAACAGTTAGAACTGGACATGGAACAACAGACTGGTTCCAAATAGGAAAAGGAGTATGTCAAGGCTGTATATTGTCACCCTGCTTATTTAACTTCTATGCAGAGTACATCATGAGAAACACTGGACTGGAAGAAACACAAGCTGGAATCAAGATTGCCGGGAGAAATATCAATAACCTCAGATATGCAGATGACACCACCCTTATGGCAGAAAGTGAAGAGGAACTAAAAAGCCTCTTGATGAAAGTGAAAGAGGAGAGTGAAAAAGCTGGCTTAAAGCTCAACATTCAGAAAACTAAGATCATGGCATCTGGTCCCATCACTTCATGGGAAATGGGGAAACAGTGGAAACAGTGTCAGACTATTTTTTTGGGCTCCAAAATCACTGCAGATGGTGATTGCAGCCATGAAATTAAAAGACGCTTACTCCTTGGAAGAAAAGTTATGACCAACCTAGATAGCATATTCAAAAGTAGAGACATTACTTTGCCGACTAAGGTCCGTCTAGTCAAGGCTATGGTTTTTCCTATGGTCATGTATGGATGTGAGAGTTGGACTGTGAAGAAGGCCGAAGAATTGATGCTTTTGAACTGTGGTGTTGGAGAAGACTCTTGAGAGTCCCTTGGACTGCAAGGAGATCCAACCAGTCCATTCTGAAGGAGATCAGTCCTGGGTGTTCTTTGGAAGGAATGATGCTAAAGCTGAAACTCCAATACTTTGTCCACCTCATTCGAAGAGTTGACTCATTGGAAAAGACTTTGAAGCTGGAGGGATTGGGGGCAGGAGGAGAAGGGGATGACAGAGGATGAGATGGCTGGATGGCATCACCAACTCGATGGAAGTGAGTTTGAGTGAACTCTGGGAGATGGTGATGGACAGGGAGGCCTGGCGTGCTGCGATTCATGGTGTCGCAAAGAGTCGGACACGACTGAGCGACTGAACTGAACTGAATTGAATAATGAGTGATGTTGAGCATCCTTTCATATTTTTGTTAGCCATCTGTATGTCTTTGGAGAAATGTCTGTTTAGTTCTTTGGCCCATTTTTTATTGGGTCGTTTTTTTTTCTGAACTGAGCTGCAGGAGTTGTATATTTTTGAGATTAATTCTTTGTCAGTTGCTTTGTTTGCTATTATTTTTCTCCCATTCTGAAGGCTGTCTTTTCACCTTGCTTATAGTTTCCTTTGTTGTGCAAAAGCTTTTAATTTTAATTAGGTCCCATTTGTTTATTTTTGCTTTTATTTCTAATATTCTGGGAGGTGGGTCCTAGAGGATCCTGCTGTGATTTATGTTGGAGAGTGTTTTGCCTATGTTTTCCTCTAGGAGTTTTATAGTTTCTTGGCCTGGTGATTTTCTATGAGATGAAGATAATAGTTTTATTATGGTTCACAGTCATATTTCAATCAAAGGAGGAGAGCTAAAAATGACAATGAATTCATCAAATCAAGTCTTACTACAAGTGAATTTTCTTCAGCCTAGTTTCACCCCTTGTCTCTCTAAATTCTTTATAATGATTATGTAATATTGCTACTTTTAACTTTGCATAATTTTTTCTAGAATACTTCCTTATATCTTTCCCTTCAATAATCAAGTTTTGATTTTTACAATTTCCTCTCACCTCCCATTTTCATGCTGATTATATCTTTTTTGGGGGGAGGGGCTGCTATTCAATTTTATCTAAAAAGAACCTTTCTTTATAGTCCAACTCTCACATCCATACATGACTACTGGAAAAACCATAGCCTTGACTAGATGGACTTTTGTTGGCAAAGTAATATCTCTGCTTTGTAATATGCTTCCTAGGTTGGTCATAGCTTTCCTTTCAAGGAGTAAGCATCTTTTAATTTCATGGCTGCAGTCACCATCTGCAGTGATTTTGGAGCCCCAAAAAATAAAGTCTGACACTGTTTCCCTGTCTATTTGCTATGAAGTGATAGGACTGGGTGCCATGATCTTCGTTTTCTGAATATTGAGCTTTAAGCCAACTTTTTCACTCTCTTTCACTTTCATCAAGAGGCTCTTTAGTTCTTCACTTTCTGCCATAAGGATGGTGTCATCTGCATATCTGAAGTTAGTGATATTTCTCCCGGCAATCTTGATTCCAGCTTGTGCTTCATCCAGCCCAGCGTTTCTCATGATGTACTCTGCATAGAAGTTAAATAAGCAGGGTGACAATATACAGCCTTGATGTACTCCTGTTCCTACTTGGAACCAGTCTGTTGTTCCATGTCCAGTTCTAACTGTTGCTTCCTGACCTGCATACAGATTTCTCAAGAGGCAGGTCAGGTGATCTGGTATTCCCATCTCTTTCAGAATTTTCCACAGTTTATTGTGATCCACATAGTCAAAAGCTTTGGCATAGTCAAGAAAGCAGAAATAGATGTTTTTTTGGAACTCTCTTGCTTTTTCGATGATCCAGTTGATGTTGGCAATTTGATCTCTGGTTCCTCTGCCTTTTCTAAAACCAGCTTGAACATCTGAAAGTTCACAGTTCACATATTGTTGAAGACTGGTTTGGAGAATTTTGAAACAGTTTGGAAGTATCTAAAATGTTTTCAGCTTGCCTGGTGGCTCAGCTAGTAAAGAATCCGCCTGCAATGTGGGAGACCAGGGTTTGATCCCTGGGTCTGGAAGATACCCTGGAGAAGGGAAAGGCTACCCGCTGCAGTATTCTGGCCTAGAGAATTCCATGGACTGTATAGCCCATGGGGTCACAAAGAGTTGGACACGACTAAGAGACTTTCAGAATGTTTTCACACTCACATGATGATTTGTATACACTATTCCAGACCAACAGTCACAGTTCCACAGTGTTTTGTGTCTCTTTTAGTCCAGCTGGGTCAGACTGGCATGGTATCTCCTTTCATGAGACACAGACAGCAGTGTCATGCATATGGTCTTTCTTACTCTAAACTTTTTTTTATAAGCTATGAGAATGATTTTTTCAACTTTCATATATAAACACAGTTTTACAATTGCTTATACTTTTCCATACAATTTTATATATTTTCATTCATTTTGTACTTCTCTTCCTTTATCTTTAATCTTATTAAGTAAATGAAATTATAAAGCATACAATTTTTGTCTCTTTCTCATCATAAATAAGTTCTATATGAAGAAAAAAAATTTAAACTCCCTTTAATGCCAAAATACAGTATTTAACATTTTCTTCCATCATTGGTGGAGAAGAAAAGTAGCATTGTGAAAGATACTAGAAGGTACTGATTTAAAGGATTTTTTTTTGCCCATTCTAAATCTATGAGGATACAATGAGAAATGTTGAAAATTACCATAAATTGTAGAAAATGTACCTCATTTTCATGTTTATAATATAGTACTGTTTTCCTTCTGGTTCTATGTTCCATTAGGTTTGTGATAAAGGACATTTAGTTCAAGGACACAAAGAATCAGATTCTGATGTGACAGGTAATGTTCTGCTTTTACCCTCTGATAAACTATTAATTCCTCAACACTTTTTTGTACTTGGAGGTTATCACTGTGCTTTGTGCTAGGGATATTAAGAATATATTGTACTATTTCTCACCCCTTAGGAACTCATCATTTAATAGGGGGAGACAAACAAATAAACAAGTTAAGTGCAGTGTTAACAGGTGCAGTGCCTACAGTCTGGACAGGGTCCCCAGGAAGCACACTGAGGGTTGGACTGAGTGGTCCACATACTTGAGAGATATCCCTCATTTGAAAGGGTTTTCCCCAAACAGAATATAGGGATTTTATGTTTAAAAAACATCATGGGCCTTTTGTTTCATTAAGTAATAAAGAATGGGACAAGAGAGAAATTAAGTTTTGGACTACTCATTTGCTTCTGTGAGAATCTGCTAAGTCTGATATAAATCTCTAAGAAAAAAAAATGCCAGAAATGTTAGAGATTCAGAAATACATAGTCTGGTATTTTTTTCTTAATTTTTATCTCATTATCTTTACTTGAGGTCCTCTGAAAAATATTCATGTAATTTAAACATTTTAATTTCATCTATAATAATTCTTTAATTTATGTGTATATATATTTATTCCACACTTATTTTCAAGAAGTATCTCAAGTAATGATTAAAAGTATATATAAATGTACATGCTTCCTTGGTGGCTCAGACAGTAAAGAATCCGCCTATAATGCAAGAGACTAGGGTTCAATCCCTGGATTGGGAAGATCCCCTGGAGGAGGGCATGGCAACTCACTCCAGTATTCTTGCCTGCAGAATCCCCACGGACAGAGGAGCCTGGCAGGCTACAATCCATGTGGTTGCAAACGACTGAGCAACAAAGCACAGCCCAGCATAAATGTACACAAATCCATTTAGTTTATGATGCAATTGTTGTTATTATTCAGTTGCTAAGTCGTGTCCAACTCTGCAACCCCATGGACTGTAGCACTCCAGTGCTGTCTCTTACTATTTCCCACTATGATGCTGTAGGCTAATTAAAAACAGAAATGAAAATAAAAACCACACCTAAGAGGGAATTTTATTATAATTAAGATGGTTACTTCATTGTACTTTAAATTCTTTCCATAGTGATAAGCCAAGAAAATCTGTCACTTTTGATATGTAACTTTTATATATTCTTCTGTTAAATTTAATGTCAAAATTTAAAAATAACATATGTTAGAATACTTATTTTAGACATTTTTTCTATACATGTACAGTCCATGTTAATCACACAGACAAATCTTCAGGGGCTTTTTTGCAAGATTTGAATGTTTTCATTTAAAATCACAGTATATTATTAACTTCTCTCAATGTTAATAAATGGTGGCAGAGTATTCCATTGTATTAGTGAACCTTAATTTATTTAGATACCCTCCATTGTTAAAATTTTATTTTGTTCACTTTTTTTCTATCGTAAACAAGACTTTTTAACTCACTATTTGTGATTATTTATCTGTAATAGAGTCCTAGAAAGGAACTGCTGACCCAAAGAGTATGAACATTTTTTAGACCTTACCTATAAATAGCAAAAATGCAATAAAATTCATGAGATTCAAGAACTGTTTGTGTTAATTTCATTGAGCTGAACTACTATTTACACATTATTTGCTAGCATACTAGCATTTTCATTTATAAAAAGATAAAAATACGAAATGTAAAAGAGTCGATGAGCTTTTTTCTTGCTGCTAATGGACTTTTACCATCTTTTCTAGATACAAGACCTTCTATATCAGATGACTGTATATTTGATTATTTCAGAAGACAGCTCCCTAATCAAGGTTTGTAAGATGGGAATATAGACAGTAATGAGTGGTCGCCTATCATCTGAATGTGAGCTAATTAATAATATGTATCTGGTCATGATTTACACATAAGAAACTAGAAGATTATCTTCAAATCGGATTGCCAAAGAACACTTCACCTTCCCAGAAATTCTGTACGTCAAATTTTGATTTTTCTAACTCTAGAAATAAATAGAAGACAGTAGAACTTCCTTATATGTCAATTTGATTTCTGGTAATTTTACCAAGTCCAAAAAAAAAAAAAAGATCACTCATCTCACTGTCTAATCTTTTCATTCCCATCTCACCGAATCTTAAAGCAGAGAGACGCCTTGAGAGTTCCCTACTCTCACCTCCTACAGATGACAGGACCCAAGCACATCCAGCCTTTGACTGACAACACTTGGTGACAAGCAGTTTACCAAACTGCAGTCAATTCATTCCATTTCTTGAGAGCAGTGCTCTTTTTATGTTGAGTTTAGAACACATGTCCCTGTAAATTTTAACTCACCTCTTTAAGAAACTTTAAAGGTAAACATTTCTGACCAACTCATTTTCCCTAATCCTCCCTGCAATAATAAGAACAAATGTAATGCCTCTTCCACATGACAGATCATAAGTATTTTTTAAAGCTATTACTTATTTACCTGAAACTTTCATTTCTTTCAGCCATCGATAATATGACTCAAGTCCCTTTACTATCATATTTTACTCTTTTCTGTCACTATTCAAGCTTGAAGAAAACTGAACACAGTATTACAGATGTCATCTAACTAGGACAGTCATTCCTTGGTAACTGAGGGGGAACTGGTTCCAGGAATCCCACAGAGACCAAAATCTGAGAATCCATCCCTTACATAAAATGGCACAGTGTTTGCATATAACCCATGCACATCCTTCAGTATCTCTAGATTAATATAATGCTTAATACAGTGTAAATGCTATGTAAACAGTCACCAGTACACTGCAAATTCAGGTTTTGCTTTTGAGAGCTTCTTGAAATTTTTGTCCTACTATTTTGATCCACAGTTGGTTGAATGCAGATGTGGAACCCGTGGACATGGATGCCTAACAATGTACAATAAATTATCTTTCTCATTTGCTTCTTTCTAGATACCAGATTCACATTAATGCAGTCTAAGATTACATATGTTCTTTTGAAAATTATCCTAAAATACTGACATACTAGATTTACAAACACTCAAACCTATAAAGTTTTATTTTGATACTACCACTACGTCTCCTCCATTCTCTTACTTCAGTTTTGGTCTCATATTTTGGTCTTATGTATGGAGTCTTAAACTTATTCTTGTTAAACTAAGTCTTCTTTGATTCAGCCTTTCATGAAATCATTCTTGATTATGTCACATTGTTGTACCACACACATGTATATACCTTATACACACACACATATCTTTACATATATCTGACCTCTTGTCAAAGCTTCAGCCTCTTATATCTAATTATCTGCTATGTATCTTCACATAAGTGTCCCTCACAGCCAAATTCTAATTCATCTAATTCCACACTGCATGCTGTTCCTTCTGTATTCAGGAAGTACTTGTGAGTACTATCTAAGTAACTACCAAACTAGAAACCTGATAAGTTACCTTTTTTCTTCTTTCACTTCTACCACTCATATCTAGAGAGCCACTGAATCCAATTGATTTTACCTCATGATCCCTTTTATCTTCATCTTAACTACCATCATTCTTTTCAGACTCATCACATATTTATCAGAAACACTTTAGTTTCTAAGTGGTTTCCTTGCCATCTGTGTATGTGTGTGTTAAGTTACTTCAGTCATGTCTGACTCTGTGCGACCCCATGGGCTGTAACCAACCATGCTTCTCTGTCCATGAAATTCTCCAGGCAGGAATATTGGAGTGAATTGCCACGCCCTTCTCCAGGGGATCTTCCCAACCAGGGATTGAACCCAGGTCTCCTGCATTGTTTACCTACTGAACCACAAAGACCTAAGCCAGTACTGTCATCCTAATTCTACCTTTCATACTACCATAAAAGTAATCTATCAAAGACAGAACTCTGATTAATACCGCTGTCCAAAATAAAGCCTGTCAGTAATTCCCAGTTTTCTAACAGTGGTTGAAGCTGGCACAGTCCTGATATTTAAATTTGTTCTAGGCTTTCTCTTTTCAATTTTTTTAACTTTTAATTTTTAAATAATTTCAAAAATACAAAGAACTATATCTATCTACTATCTAGTTATATTTCCCCCTAAATCCACTTTTTAAATAAATATCATGCTCCTTTATTGCTAAAGAACTTCAGCGTTTATTTTCCAAGAACAAGAATAGTCTCTTAACGAAATTCAACTTTGATACAAAACTATTTTGTATCATACTGTAGTTAAGTTTCGCCAAATGTACCAATGTCCGTTAGAGCAAAACTTCTCCCTGATTCAGTTTCATGGATTGCATTTAATTGTCATATCCCTTGATTCTCTTTTAATTTGGAGCATGTACTCAGTTCTTCCCTTTCACTCACAGCACTGGCATTGTGAAGATTATGGGCCAGTTATCTTATGGAACATGCGGTTTTAAAATTTAAGAATTATCTGGGGAGCTTATGATAATCCCAGCTTTGGCTTTTTTTTTTGGCATTTGTTGTTGACCCCCAAATCTGCATTTTTAATAAAGTACCATAGATAATTCTGATGTTAGGGATCTGCAGACACTTAAACTCACCACACTGGGAGCTATAGTGAGAATCGGAGGGAGGCCAAGCACCAACTGGCCCATCCAACCTTCATTCATCCTGAGTGGCTTTCATGTACAATACTTCCAGTGAACAGGCCCCTGACTGCCTCTCCAGTTTTACCTCTTGCCATCCTCTGCCTTTCCTTTACACTTCAGCAAAGGTGATCTTTTGGTAGCCTCAAAATACATCAGTCTTCTCACCTCCTTGCCATTGCTCACGTTGTCTTCTCTGGCTGAAACGTAATTCTCCCTCCCTCTCCAACAAGATGAGCTGCTTATTATTTGAGGAAGTGTAACAAGATGCATATACAGTACATTAAAGTAAAAGTGAAATAGAATGAGTGATATGCATGAATTATGTCCTCAAAGAAGGGGATGTAATCCAACCTGGAAATCCCAGGGAAGGTTTTCTTGAAGGAACTGATCCTAAATGAACATGATTATAATGGATGATAGATGGAGTCTTTAGGCATTTAGCAGCAAGAGGAGACTCACTTCCTTGAATTCATAAAAGGTTAGTGTCAACGGTTTTGTGATCTTATTTATATGCAAATTCTTTTCTTACTTGAGATGTAACATGTCTGGGACTGAAGATGAGTACTAATGTTTATTCTCCCCCTGTATGATCAGAAGAAACTCTACTTGATAGAAAAGACAGGTGCAGCAGAGGAGCTGAGAGAGTCTGCTCTTTGTCTTCCATGAGTATTTTAAAATAACGCCAGCAGAACAAATCTGAACATCAGTTGATATATTTTCATTCTGAATATAGCTAAGCAGTTTTTCCTGATACTATTCTCCTGTGTCTTAGTCACTCTCTTTTATAATCATCCTTTATTACATAATCTCCTTTTCCTCTTTGTTCATATTTCTTTAAAACTCTGGTGATTATCTGCTTTGCAGAGGTCTCAAGTTACACTAGTCAATGACTGTGCTAGAGACTGGGTTACAATATATAGTTTGTTCTCAAAAAGCAAAGAGAGTTTGACAAACACACAGAGAGACAATAGAAACATAATGGGATAAGTGCTACTTACTGTGCTATTATACAGGAGTTGTCTAGGGATGAGGGAGTATCAGAGAAAGTTTCTCTGAAAAAGTCATTGTTAGGGTTCCAGGGGCCTAATAAATAAATACCACTTTTTCTTTACCTTTGTATCTATTAAAAATTAAGACAAAATACTAGGACCAAATTCTAGCAAACTGAGTCCAGCAACATATAAAAAAGTTTATACATAGTGACCAGGTAGGATTTATTCTGGAAAAGCAAGGTTGGTTTAACATAACAAAAATTATCCACCTCTGAGAGTAATGAAAATAAAAACAAAAATAAACAAATGGGACCTTATCAAACTTAAAAACTTTTGCACAGCAAAGGAAGCCATTAAAAAGAAAACAAAAACACACAGAATGGGAGAAAATATTTGCAAACAAAGCAATCAACAAGGGATTAATCTCCAAAATATACAAACAAACTCATGTAGCTTAATATTAAAAAAAAACCACCCCATCAGAAAATGGGTGGAAGATCAAAACAGACATTCATAAATAATACAGATGGCCAAGAGGCACATGAAACGATGCTCAACATCACTAATAGAGAAATGCAAATCAAAACTACAGTGAGGGACTGCCTCCCACTGGTTAGAATACCCATCATCAAAAAAAAATCTACAAATGCTGCAGAGGGTGTTGAGAAAAGGGAACCCTCCTACACTGTTAGTGGAAGTAAATGGTACAGTCACTATGCATAATGGTACGAGGTAACTTAAAAAACTAAAAACAGAGCTACCATATGATCCAGCAATCTCCCTCATCGGTGTATATCCAGAGAAAGCCATAACTTGAAAGGATACACACACCCCTGTTCACTGCAGCACTGTTTACAGTAGCCAGGACATAGAAGAAACCTAAATGGCCATCAATTGAGGAACAGATAAAGAAGATGTGGTCCATATATGTATAATAGAATATTGGCCATAAAAAGAGCACAATAATGAAATTTGCAGTGGCACAGATGGACCTAGAGACTGTCACACTGAGTGCAGTGGGTCAGATGAGAAAGGCAGGTATCATATGATATGGCTTGTGTTTATGTGTGCATGTGTGTGTGTGGGAGTGTGTGTGTGCTCAGTTGCTCAGTCGTGTCTGCCTCTTTGCAACCCCATGGGTTATAGCCCACCAGGCTCTGTCCATGGGATTTTCCAGGCAAGAATACTCAAGTGGGTTGCCATTTTCTATTCCAGGGGATCTTCCCAACCCAAGGATCAAACATGCATCTCCTGCAGTT
Source organism: Ovis aries (assembly GCF_016772045.2). Taxonomy (NCBI): domain Eukaryota; kingdom Metazoa; phylum Chordata; class Mammalia; order Artiodactyla; family Bovidae; genus Ovis; species Ovis aries. Next base: position 100,416,999 of record NC_056057.1, read on the forward strand.
GCAGGGGGGTTCTTTACCAATTGTGCCACCTGGGAAGCCCCAATATCGCTTATGTGTGGAATCTTTTTTAAAAATGGTACAAGTGAAACTATTTATAAAACAGAAATAAAGTCACAGATGTAGAAAACAAACTTATGCTTACCAAGGGGGTAAGGGGGAAGGGATAAACTGGGAGATTGGGATTGACATATACACACTACTATATATGAAATAAATAACTAATAAAAACCTACTGTATAGCACAGGGAACTCTATTTAGCACTCTGTAATGACCTATAGCTGAAACTCTAGTACTTTGGCCACCTCATGCGAAGAGTTGACTCATTGGAAAAGACTCTGATGCTGGGAGGGATTGGGGGCAGGAGGAGAAGGGGACGACAGAGGATGAGACGGATGGATGGCATCACTGACTCGATGGACGTGAGTCTGAGTGAACTCCGGGAGTTGGTGATGGACAGGGAGGCCTGGCATGCTGCGATTCATGGGGTCGCAAAGAGTCGGACACGACTGAGGGACTGAACTGAACTGAATGACCTATATGGCAACAGAATCTTTAAAAAGAGTGGATATATGTTAACTGATTCACTTTGCTGTAAAGCAGAAACCAATACAACATTGTAAATCAACTTTTGTTGTTGTTTAGTCACTAAGTTGTGTCTAACTCTTTGTGACCCTGTGGACTGTAGCTCACCAGGTTCCTCTGTCCATGGGATTTCCCAGACGTGAATACTGGAATGGGTTGCGATTTCCTTCTACAGAGGATTTTCCTGACCCAGGAACTGAATTTGCGTCTCCTGGTTGGCAGACGGATTCTTTTTTTTTTTTCAATTGGAGGCTAATTACTTTACAATATTGTAGTGGTTTTTGCCATAAACTGACATGAATCAGCCGTGGGTGTACATGTGTCCCCCATCCTGGACCCCCCTCCCTCTTCCCTCCCCACCCCATCCTTCAGGGTTGTCCCAGAGCACCAGCTTTGAGTGCCCTGTTTCATGAATCAAACTTGGACTGGTGATCTATTTCACATATGGTAATACATATGTATTTAATGCTATTCTCCCAAATCATCCCACCCTCGCCTTCTCCCACAGAGTCCCAAAGTCTTTTCTTTATATCTGTGTCTCTTTTGCTATCTCGCATATAGGGTCATCATTACCATCTTTGTAAATGCCATATATATGCATTAATATACTGTATTGGGTGTTTTTCTTTCTGACTGACTTCACTGTAATAGGCTCCAGTTTCATCCACCTCATTAGAACCGATTCAACTGTGTTCGTTTTAATAGCTGAGTAATATTCCATTGTGTATATGTACCACAGCTTTCTTATCCATTCTGGCAGATGGATTCGTTACCACTGAGCTACCCAATAAAAACTTTGAAAAAAAATTAAAGAATGTAATATACATACTAATAGGAAAGAGAACAAAATGCACACAATCGTCTCAGTAAATGCAGAGATAAGGTCTGGCAAAATCCAACATCTTCCATGATGTTTTTTAAAACAAAGATACTCAACAGACTAGAAGTAGATGGGATGTTCCTCAACCTGATAAAGGCCATCTATGAAAATCCCAAAGCTAATGTCACAGGTGATAACACAAGACTGAATGCTTTCCCCCCAAGATCAGGACCAAGATATGGGTGTCTGCTCTCAATGTTTCTATTCAACATAATGGAGGTTTAGGCACGGCAATCTGGAAAGAATAAATACAAGGCATCCAGACTGCAAAGAAGTAAAACTACCTCCATTTGCAGTACACATGGTCTTATATATAGAAAATCCTAAGGAATACATGTGCACATATGTACATACACACACTCACATACAAAACCTACTGAAGCTAATAAATGAGTTTGGCAAGGTTGCAAGATAAAAAACGTACAGAATTGTAACGGGTGAAGTGTATGGTATGTGAATTAGATCTCAATAAATCTGTTATAAAACAATCAATTGTATTTCTGTATACTAGCAGTGAACACCCTATAAGTGAAATGAAGAAAACAATTCTATTTAGAAAGCATCAAAAAGAATACAATGCTTAGGAGTTAGTTTAATAAAAGTGGTATAATATTTGTACACTGAAAACTAGAAAACTCTTGAAATATATTAAAGATGATTTAAATAAATGGAAAGATTCCCCCATGTTCATACATCAGAAGACTTAGTTAAGATGGCAGTATTCACCAAATTGATATGCAGACTCAGTGCAATCCTATCAAAATCTCAGCAGAAACAAAAATTATTAAGCTAAATCTAAAATGCAGTGGTAATATAAAAGGCCAGAATAACCAAGACAGTTTTCAAAAAAGAAGAACAAAGTTCACAAACTCATACTTTAAATTTTCAAAACTTACTACCAAGCTGTGGTAATCCTAACAGTGCAGCACTGGCATAAGGGTAGACACAGAGACCAGTGAAGTAGAACTGAGAATGCAGAAGTGAACCCTTACATTTATTGTCAATTGAGTTTCAATAAAGGTGCCAAGACAATTCAGTGAAGAAGAAATAGCCTTAAAAATGGTACTGAGGCAACTAGATATGCATATGCGAAAGAATGAAATGGGTGGTAGGGCTCATTCTTTACACCATACACACAAATTAACTCAAAATGGGTGAGCCACATGTAAGGGCTAAAACTACTCTTTGAAGAAGAGATAGACATATGATGTAAACATAGTAAGGGACTTGCTCATTTTAGCTCCAACGTGTGAAGGACTGGATTTGGAGAGTAGACCTTTGTTAGGGAGAATGTTCTGGATATATTTTACTCTTCTTCCATCTACCCAGCCAGCCCCCTCCCACTGAAAGGTAGGGGGAAGAAAAGCCAAGAAATACTTATTAAGGTCATAGCCCAGGGACACAGACCCACTAAAAGACCAAGATTTCAAAAGATTATAGGATGTTTCCTTTCCCCCATGCCTTACCACCACACCAACATGACTGTAGTATAGTAACAATGGTTTATAGCTGAAAGAGATGCAAGCAAGACATATATTCTATCTGATAAGTGACTCTTAGGGAACCCCAAAGACAACAGGATAGACAAAAATAAGGCTATTGTAGGAACTCTGTCTCTGGCAATAGCTAATACAGCAAACATTAAACACATGTAAATATGAAAAAAGTAAGCATTAAACTTGCCAACATCTGTTGGCAAATTAAAGTTGCCAACATCCATTGGATCATGGAAAAAGCAAGAGAGTTCCAGAAAAACATCTATTTCTGCTTTATTGACTATGCCAAAGCCTTTGACTGTATGGATCACCACAAACTGTGGAAAATTCAGAAAGATATTTGAATACCAGACCACCTGACCTGCCTCTTGAGAAATCTGTATGCAGGTCAGGAAGCAACAGTTAGAACTGGACATGGAACAACAGACTGGTTCCAAATAGGAAAAGGAGTATGTCAAGGCTGTATATTGTCACCCTACTTATTTAACATATGTAGTGTACATCATGAGAAACGCTGGGCTGGATGAAGCACAAGCTGGAATCAAGATTGCCAGGAGAAATATCAATAACCTCAGATATGCAGATGACATCACCCTTATGGCAGAAAGTGAAGAACTAAAGAGCCTCTTGATGAAAGTGAAAGAGGAGAGTGAAAAAGTTGGCTTAAAGCTCAACATTCAGAAAACTAAAATCATGGCATCTGGTCCCATCACTTCATGGCAAATAGATGGGGAAACAGTGGCAGACTTTATTTTTTTAGGTTCCGAAATCACTGCAGATGGTGACTGCAGCCATGAAATTAAAAGACGCTTGCTTCTTGGAAGAAAAGTTATGACCAACCTAGGCAGCATATTAAAAAGCAGAGATATTACTTTGCCAACAAAGGTCCGTCTAGTCAAGGCTATGGTTTTTCCAGTAGTCATGTATGGATGTTGAGAGTTGGACTATAAAGAAAGCTGAGCACTGAGGAACTGATGCTTTTGAACTGTGGTGTTGGAGAAGACTCTTGAGTGTCCCTTGGATTGCAAGGAGATCAAACCAGTCCATCTTAAAGGAAATCAGTCCTGAGTATTCACCGGAAGGACTGATGTTGAAGCTGAAACTCCAATACTTTGGCCACCTTATGTGAAGAACTGACTCATTAGAAAAGACCCAGATGCTGGGAAAGATTGAAGGCAGAAGGAGAAGGGGACGACAGAGGATGAGATGGTTGGATGGCATCACTGACTCAATGGACATGAGTTTGGGTAAACTCTAGGAGTTGGTGATGGACAGGGAGGCCTGGCAGTCCATGGGATCGCAAAGAGTTGGACACAACTAAGCGACTGAACTGAACAGTTATCACATGATACACTGAATCAAAAATACATTTCTTCTGGCTCTTAAGTAGTTGAATTTGAAAAATGGGGTTTCAGAGAATCTTGATTTCTATGATTATTTTTAATGAAACCATAGGAAACATCAACCAGATATTGTTAATACATTGTCCAAATACATACTAGACTTTGCTCATCTATCTGTGTGGTTGACTGATAATGAAAATATAAAAGGGATACTTTTGCATATTTCATTAAATCTGTCAACTTCTTAACAAAGAAAAATTGTTTAAAAATTCTGATCTAAATGTCTTGCACACCTTGTACTTTATTTTTTTTTCCTTATCAACAAAGTTTATTAAGTATAGATAAATAGGCTCACCAATACATCATCTTTCACCTACTTATTTCTTTCTTAAAGCCTCTGTGCCTCAGTTTCCTCATATATAAAATGGGAATGTTAATAACACTTTACTCGTAGGTTTTCTTTTTGATTAAATGAAGAGGAGTGTGCAAAACAGCCAGGACATTGCTTAGAAGGTCTAAGCAACTCGCTTAATTTTTTTTTTAATACAGAGTATTGAAATTGGGTTTTTTCCCCAACAATCTAGCCAGACAATGCCCTTTCCCACACAGTTATTAAATAGATAAATACGCTCAACAAAAAGCATGTGTTTCCCTAACTAGTAACAACAGTAATGTCTCTGTGTCTCAGTTTCCTCATCTATAAAATGGGAATGTTGATAACACCTTCCTCGTACATTTTCTTTGTAATTAAATGAAGCAGAGCATGTAAAACACTGAGGACATGCTGAATAGAGTTAAGTAACATACTTAATTTGGGGTTTCTTTTTTAATAGAATTGAAATCAAGTTTTTCCCCCAACCATTCTAGATAGATGATGCCCTTTCCCACAAAGTTTACTACGTATAGATAAATACGGTTAGCAAAAGCATCTCTTTCACTTACTAGCAATTTCATTAATGCCTCAGCTTCCTGAAGTATAAATGGGAATATTGACAATTTCCTCATAGATTTTGTTTTCAATTAAATGAAGCAGCCCTCAAAAACACTGAGGACATTGCTTAGCAATCTAAGTAACATACTTAATTTTGTGGGGTTTTTAGAAGAATGAGTTGAAATCGAGTTTTTTCCCCAATAATCTGGACTGACAATGCACTTTCCCATAAAGTTTACTAAGTATAGATCTGTACACTCACCAAAAAGCATCTCTTTCACTTTCTAGTAACTTCATTAATACCTCTGGGCCTCAGTTTCCTCATCTATAAAATGGGAATGTTGATTACACCTTCTGTGTAGTTTTTCTTTTTTTCTTTTGTTTTCTCTTTTTAATATAAATTTATTTATTTTAATTGGAGGCTAATTACTTTACAATATTGTATTGGTTTTGCCATATATCAACATGAATCCGCCATAGGTATACACATATTCCCCATCCTGAACCCTCCTCTGTCCTCCCTCCCCGCACCATCCCTCTGGGTCATCCCAGTGCACCAGCCCTGAGCATCCAGTATCATGCATCGAACCTGGACTGGCGGTTCGTTTCATATACGATATTATTATACATGTTTAAATGCCATTCTCCCAACTCATCTCACCCTCTCCCTCTCCCACAAAGTCCAAAAGACTGTTCTATACATCTGTCTCTTTTGCTGTCTCGCAAACAGGGTTATCGTTACCATCTTTCTAAATTCCATATATATGTGTTAGTATACTGTATTGGTGTTTTTCTTTCTGGCTTACTCTACTCTGTATAATAGGCTCCAGTTTCATCCACCTCATTAGAACTGATTGAAATGAATTCTTTTTAATGGCTGAGTAATACTCCATTGTGTATATGTACCACAGCTTTCTTATCCATTCATCTGCTGATGGACATCTAGGTTGCTTCCATGTCCTGACTATTATAAACAGTGCTGCGATGAACACTGGGATACACATGTCTCTTTCAATTCTGGTTTCCTCACACACCTTGTACTTTAAAAAGTGATTTGCTGTCCTGTGATAATGAGACTTTCATAATGAACTTTTTGGGTCACGTTTTAGTTTCCTCAGAACATGCAAAAGCACTTAATGAGATTTTTTACTTTACTTTTTTTACTTTGTAAGGGTATTCCCTTAGACCTGTGCCTACAAGGTGGCTATCATTATTGATAGCTATAGAAAAGATGTTAAAATGCTGGTCTGCCATTAAGTCTCATTTTCAACATGTGAGACGAAAAGAACAGCCTTGTCTAACATGTAAATAGTTGAAGAAGGGAATAAAGGACAGGACTACAGTAAAACAATTTATATGCTGTTTCTCTAAATCTATTTGATCATCTTTGAATAGGTCATAAGGAGCACAGAATAGGATGAACTATACCTCAGTTGTTTGCTATTATGTATAGGTTATGACAAAAACTCAGTGAAAAAAGTGACATTTATGGGAAATAAGACTGACTCAGAAGTTAAAAATATGTCACCAGAAAGAGCAGTCAAGTTGAACAGCACCAAAAACTATAATTTATTTGAAATCCACATTCAGTTTGAATTACATCTGTGCTTTGAAAAGCTCTTCCCTGAGAAAAAGAAGTTTAACATCTGATGATATCCAGTGTGCTTCAGAGTATCTATAATAAAAACAATAGACACTGTAGACATGGAGAGCCCTACATGATGCATTTTAAGGATATGCATGCATGCTCAATCATGTTCGACTCTTTGTGACCCCCACGGACTGTCACACACCAGGCTCCTCTGTCCATGGAATTTTCTAGGCAGGAATACTGGAGTGGGTTGCCATTTTCTCCTCCAGGGCATCTTCCCAAACCAGGGATTAAACCAGCGTCTCTTGTATCTCCTGTACTGGCAAGCAGATTCTTTACCACTGTGCCACATGGGAAGCCTAAATTTAAGGATGCTAAGGGGCAACTGCCCAAAAGTCAGTCTACTAAAACAAGCCTGTAGATACAAAGTGAGCAGACATTTTTGGGAGCCTGGAAACTAATTCTTACAAGTCTAGAAACCTGCTATTGCTAATTTTGTTGTTGTTTAGCCACTCAGTTGGGTCCAACTCTTTGCGACCCCATGGACTTCAGTCAAGCTATTGCTAATAAGTCAAGCTATTGCTTGCTTAAGGGGCTTCCCTCATAGCTCAGCAAGAAGCTATAAGGGGCTTCCTTGATACTCAGTTGGTAAAGAATCTACCTGCAGTGCAGGAGACCCCATTTCAATGCCTGGGTCGGGAAGATCTGCTGGAGAAGGGATAGACTACCCATTTCAGTATTCTTGGTCTTCCCTTATAGCTAAGCTGGTAAAGAATCCACTTGCAGTGCAGAAGACCTGGGTTCGATCCCTGGGTTGGGAAGATCCTGAGTTCGACCCCTGGGCTGGGAAGATCCCCTGGAGAAGGGAAACGCTACCCACTCCAGTATTCTGGCCTGGAGAATTGCATGGACTATACAGTCCATGGGTTGCAAAGAGTCAGACACTTTCACTTTTCACTTGCTAATAAGTCATATTCCATGTTCAGATTCCTTTATTGACAGGATATCTAATTTGATGTCATTGCATTTGCCTGCCACCAGGGGTCAGTGTAATGTGCACTTCATAAAAGGTGACCTCAGTTGTTCAGTGGCTCAGCTCAATCATGTCTGACTCTGCGACCCCATGGACCGCAGCACGCTAGGTTACCCTGTCCTTCACCATCTCCCAAAGTTTGTTCAAACTCATGTCCATTGAGTCGGTGATACCATCCAACCAACTCATCCTCTGTCATCCCCATCTCCTCCTGCCTTCTATCTTTCCCAACATCAGGATCTTTTCCAGTGAGCTGGCTCTTTGCATCAGGTGGCCAAAGTATTGGAGCTTCAGCTTCAGCATCAGTCTTTCCAATGAATACTCAGGACCGATTTCCTTTAGGATGGACTGGTTTGATCTCCTTGCAGTCCAAGGGACTCTCAAGAGTCTTCTCCAACACCACAGTTCAAAAGCATCAGTTCCTCAGCTCTCAGTCTTCTTTATGGTCCAGCTCTCACATTCATATGTGACTACTGGAAAAACCATTAGCTTTGACTAGACAGATCTTTACTGACAAAGTGATGTCTCTGCTTTTTAATATGCTGTCTAGGTCTGTCATAGCTTTTCTTCCAGGGAGCATCTTTTAATTTTATGGCTGCAGTCACTGCAGTGATTTTGGAGCCCACAAAAATAATCTTACACTGTTTCCCCATCTATATGCCATGAAGTGATGTTACTGGATGCCATGATCTTAGATTTTGAATGCTGAGTTTTAAGCCAGCTTTTTCACTCTCCTCTTTCACCTTCATCAAGAGGCTCTTTAGTTTCTCTTTGTTTTCTGCCATAAGGGTGGTATCCTTTGTATATTTGAGGTTATTGATATGTCTCCCAACAGTCTTGATTCCAGCTTGGTCATCCAGCCTGGCATTTTACATGCTTTACTCTGCATATGATGGATATACACATATGATGTATGTTATTGATATTTCTTCTAACAGTCTTGATTCTATCTTGTGATTCATCCAGTCCGGCATTTCACATGATGTACTCTACATGTGATGGACAGGAGTTTGAGCAAGCTCTGGGAGCTGGTGATGGAAGCCTGGCATGCTGTAGTCCATGGGGTCACAAAGAGTCAGAGACACGACTGAGCAACTGAACTGAACTGAACTGAACTCTGCATATAAGTTAAATAAACAGGGTGACAATATACATACAGCCTTGATGCACTCCTTGACTTTTGAATGTTTTCAGTTTTACCACTACATAAAATAAAAGAAGGATATACTGAAGGCTGCAGGCAGTGGAGAGAAGTCTGATTGGAAGAGGACACATACAGAGCAAAAATATCTTATTTTATCGTGGGGCATAAACATGTCAATTTTTATTAATTATAAGTAATATCTAATTAGCCCTATGGTATTACATTCAGCTTTTTAAAAGGTCTTATGTATCTTAAGAAGACATAATAATATTGCCTATAAAATATAAATATTCTATAAAAAGTTAAAATCCGCATCAGAGGAAAACACTATTCATAGTATTCTAGTATTCTCACCCATACTGTTTAATTGGTTCCACTATTAATTACTACTAACTGCCACTGTTAACTAGTCCTGTTATTTTTCTTAAATAATGGCATTTATGTAACAGAATAGCAAATAATACAGAATAATATATAACTTTAAATAAACAGCTAATTTGTACTATATGTTAAAAAAATAATCATGTGTGTATAAGTATTTATTCATTACATATTATACTGATTCTTTGGTCTGATATAGCTGTGTCCTGAGTTGGGGCTCTAAAAGTTAGTCACTCTGCTATACATGTAGGTGCCCTTCCTAGAGCCTGACATGCAGAATGCAGTTCTGAATTGCTTGATAATTATTGGACAGGTATTTCTACTGTTTGCTCTTCTCCTGAAATAGTTCATGTAAAGGTTTCTAGAGGAAATATGCACTAATATATTTCATATGTCTGAATGAGACAGTGGCAGGTTCAAGAGAAACTCAATTAAGCTAGCAATTGAGGCAATTGTCAAGAAAGTAAAAAATTAAGTTTTGTTAACCTTAAAATCTAAGTTCAGAAATTTTATGGTATATTCTCTTTTTTAGCAAAAATACCTGGACGAGTCCCTGCTTGGCTTCTAAAAAGGTATCTGAGGTAGGAGAACTACACCAGATTTCTTCTACCAGATTACCTTCTTCCCTTTCCTCCGTCTTAAAAGATTTTGATTTTGAATTAAAGTAACAGGTAAAAGTGACTTTTTGATAACAATTTCTAGTTGTCTCCTTATAGTCTACATAGTATCTGTGACATAGAGTCTAGGACTGCATAGGAGTGCCCATATGATGCATTTTGAAGGGTTCTGAGGCTTCAGTATCCCTAAACTATCTCCAATGGATGCCTTAACATCTGTAGTTAGACATTTATTTCTACGCAATCATCATTGCTTTATCTGAGTTTCTCTCTTCTGGCCTAAGATAATACTTAGAATGAATGACTATCAGATGTTTTACTTTCTGTAATAGCAATTGAAGCACTGGTCACACAGGGTTGATATTAGTACCTAAAAACTAGAAAAGGGATAGGAAGAGAAGTCAGGGATAGCATAGATAAACACTGTAGTTTTGTCTAAACCAGTAATTATTATATCACAAGCCCCCTTGGCAAGTTTCCTGTCTTCAGGAACAATGATCTGAACAACCATCTCAACAGCGGGTTTGTAAGTATGAGAACAGACTGAATTTGCACAACAGAGGAAATATGGTATGCCTGTTCTTCCTTCCTTGGCCTCTTTTCTAAGAACTTAGTTTCTGCTCAGCAATGGGTTCTATTGAAATATGTAGGCTTCTGTTGCCTCAAAAACTAGAAATTTAGGTTAAGAAACCACCTTTGGCCATACTTGTACTTGGATCTAAAGTTGATTAATTTAAACTAAGATTTAACTTCTTAAAAATATGCTTATCTAAGGGGCTTCCCCTGAGAGCTCAGTTGGTAAAGAATCCACCTGCAATAATGCAGGAGACCCCAGTTCTGTTCCTGGGTTGGGAAGATCTGCTGGAGAAGGGATAGCCTACCCACTCCAGTGTTCTTAGGCTTCCCTTGTGGCTCAGCTGGTAAAGAATCCGCCTGCAATGCGGGAGACCTGGGTTCGATCCCTGGCTTGGGAAGATCCCCTAGAGAAGGGAAAGGCTACCCACTCCAGTATTCTGGCCTGGAGAAATCCATGGAATTCCACTTTCACATCTTATCTATGGAAAAAAATGAAATAATACAAGAAAATAACATGAGAGAAAGTAATAGACAAAGTACTAGAGTTAGAAGGCGTGTATTCTAGACCTGCCCCTCCTTCTTATTAGCTATGTTATCGTGAGCGAACAGTTTAACCTCTCTGATTCCTTAACATTCCCTTTCTGATATAAGATGAGGATAACATTGGCCATCCTGTCTGTATCAGAACTGCTGAGAGCCCCAAGTAAAGTAATATCTGTAACAATACCTTGCATACTGTGACATGTATATATAGACATAACATGGCATTTCACTACTCTTAATTAGATAGTTCATTGTTAATATTGAAATCAGAGTACCCAATTTCTTTCAGCTCCCAAACTGTGATTCAGAAGCTTAGCAGAGACCAACAGAGATGTGTTTTAGGAACTGACAAGAAAAAACAGGAAACAGTTCAGCCCAGGAACAATGATTTGTATGGAAACTGTATCAAAGTGACATCCTTGAAGTGTCCTCTGAACAAACAGGCTCCCATTTGGACTGAGAAGACAAGGATACCAACAGAAGGTGTTTTTTTAATGTTTAGGATTTTAACAAATGCCAAGGTGGCTTCTACCATATCATCATTAATAAATTGTGTGAAGTCTGGATTATGGGAACTGCTTTTATAAACAGAGAAGATAGACAGCCATTTTACTCCTGACTCTGAAAAATACTTGCCTTATTTAATTTCTATACAAGTTGAATACAGAAGAAAATTATTTAATATAGCCTTGAAAAAGTCAATTTAGTTGCATTGTTCCCATCACTTCTACTATTGATGCCTTTTCCATATCATAGAATAAAAATGTAATGAGTTGATACACACAACATGGATGAATCTCAGAATCACAGTGCTGACAAAAAAGCAACCAGATGCAGAAAAGTAAAAACTACAAGAAATCACATGTATATGAAAAGCAAACTAATCTCTAGAGATAGAAAGTAGATAACGGCTTCCTCGAGTAAGGGACAGAGTAGGGGAGGAAGGAAAGAATGGACTGTAAAGGAGCATCAGGAGTCTTTCAGTGATCGTCTTTTCTAGATCTTGGTTTATGGTAATGGTTTCACAGGTATTTACAACTGTTGAAACTCTAGGGCGTTGGGCCAGAGCAACTAGCTTGATTGAATTGTCTGCTGCCAGATGGCAAAGACCAAGAGTGGAGCATCAATTTAGTTTAGACATGTTCCTTTTGACATACCTTTAGACACTGAAGTGGAGGTACTGAATAGGCAGTTGGATATATGAGTCCAGAGATAAAGGAAGAGATTTGGGCTGAAGATACATTTAGGAATTTTCAGCATAAAGGTAGTATTTTAAGGCATGAAGCTGGATGAGATTTAAGTGAGTGTAGATATAGATGAGGGTTAAGGAGCAAGTCCCTGGGAACCCCCAACATTGATGGATCAGGAAAAGAGTAAGAACCCAACAAAAGACTGGAAAGCCCCACCTTGGATAGGAGGGAAAGCAAGAGAATGTGCTGTCCTGGAAGCTTAAGTAAGAACGTGTATCAAACAGTGCATAATCAGCCAAGTCTAATTAAGTCTGATTAAGTGAGATGGTTTTACTATTTGATTTTATAACATGTAAGGTTTTATTTGGGGATCTTGTTCAGAGAAATTTCAGTAGAATGATAGAGGTACAGGTCTGAATAAAGTGTATCTTAAACCAGGAGAGAAATTGGAGACCATATTTATAGAATTTTGCTGCAAAAGGGAGATTTGATTTTCAGTGTTCCCTACTGCTCCCACCCACCCACTGCTCTTAATTTAAAATTATGTTTCTCAACCTTCCCATCTTTCCTGAACTGAGATTCTCATGGTCTTTTTATCATATTATCTTTAAACATGTCCTGATAAATCTTGATGACATAAAAATAAAAATTCTGCAATTTTCTTTTTTACTGAAGTAAGTCATTTCAGAGGGAGTTAGTTTTTGATGCTGCCTCCTCCTTTATAATATATACATTTAGGGCTATACTTTTTCCTCAAATATGGCATCACTCAGTTTCTCCCAGAAGTCTGTCCTTTCCCATTACTGGACTATCCAAGTGAAGATGAACTGGATCTGTCAGAGGTTCACGAGCAGCCTAGGCAGACTTCTCCAGTTCTGGGAGAGTTTATATTTGTAATGAGTCATAGATATATGTTCCTTTGATTCAGACTCCCTTTCTGCCTCCCCTGAGTTAGCCTCCTAACTTGTCCCTCTGCCTCACTTTTCTTCAACCTGACAACCTCCTGGCTGCCACTCTGATCTTTCAAAAATGCAGATCTAATTATATCACTTCCAAGTATAAAGGCCTCCTAACAATTCACTTTTTAAAACATTAAGCATCTACCAGTCACACATGATTCCTATCTCAGGAAATCTCCCAGAAGTACTATTATTACAGACAAGGTCTCTAGTTTTGAACCACTTATTCACACCTATCTGATTTCTAGTCCTTCTAAACCATACTTGTGATTTCCTGAGTGTGCCATGCTGGTCCCACTACCTAGATTACTGTTGCTGTTGTTCAGTTGTCCAGTTGTGTCCAACACTTTGCAACGCCATGGACTGCAGCACGCCAGGCCTCCCTGTCCCTCACCATCTCCCAGAGTTTGCTCAAGCTCATGTCCATTGACATGAACATGAACATAGACATGAACCTAGATTACTATTCTTTTTTTTTTTTAACTAGCTGACATACCTGTGCATCAAGACTCAGATTAATTAGGAATGAGGAATATTTCTTTTTCCAGCTCTAAGTATGGCTGGAAGTACCTCTTCAGCAATGCTACAGGAAGTACCTTGCCTTATCCTATAGATATATATTCTAACTGATGCTTTACTTCTCTCTCTAGTCCCAACTGTTGGCATATTTAAGGCAAGAACTGTACATTTTTCATACCTATTTACCAAACTAAACATAATGCCAGCTACATAATATTTCTGGGAACAGCCTAGGAACAGCTTCTCAAGAGACTGTAGATGAATTTATTTTATTTGCCAGCACTGCCAGATATTGTAATTATACATACCCTCATTAATTGTCCTTCAAGTCTAGTTTAATTCAGTGAGTGCTTCAGTCATCTGTTTCCTTTCTTTTTAGTAATGGACAATTCCTTTTTAAAAAGCATTATTGTGGATATTTCAAGCATAAACAAAAGTAGAATAGAATAATGAACCACTGGTGCCTGTCACCCACCTTTTAATAGTTATCAGCATCTTGCTATTCTTGTTTCATTTATATTCCCACTACATTTTTTTTGCTGAAGTAGTTAAAGCAAAGTCAGCAAATCATATTGTTTTGCCCATAAATAGTTCAGTCTATGTCTCTTAACTAGATAAACCTTTTTTTTATAAAACATAATGTATTTCTTTCTTTTATTCTAAGTGTATCCTACTTTTTTCTTATGCGGTCAACATCCATATCAATCTAGGCATCATAATTATAAGTAATACTGCCACATCCTTTAAAATGTCCACCAATTTTTCTTCAAGTTTTACTTAGGGTTCTTTTTCTCCCCTCTCTCTACCTATATATGTTGAATTTTTAAAATTCTGTTAAAATACACATGACATAAAATTTACCATCTTAAGTATTTTTAAGTATAAAGTTCAGCAATGTTGAATACATTCACATTGTTGTACACAGCCTCCAGAACTCTTTTCATCTTGCAAAACTGAAATGCTATAGCCATTAAATGACAACTGCCCATTCCCCCTCCTCCTTGCCCCTGGCAACTATCCTACTTTGACTATTCTAGGTATCCAATATACATGGAATCAAATATTTAGAAAAAAGCAAATACATTATTTGTCTTTTAGTGACTGACTTATTTCACTTAGCATAATGTCCTTAAAGTTCATCTGTGTTGTAGCAGGTATCAGAATTTCCTTCCTTTTTAAGGCTCAGTAATATCCCATTATATATATACCACATTTTGCTTATCCATTTATCTGTCAAGGGGCACTTGAGTTGCTTCCATCTTTTGGCTACTGTGAGTAACACTACTATGAACACTGGTGTACAGATAACTCTCCAAGATGTCATCAATTCTGGGGATATACGAAGAAGTAGAATTGTTGGACCATCAATTACCCTATGGTAATTCTATTTTCAGTTTTTTGAGGAACCGCCAATTTGTTCTCCATATCAACTACACCATTTTACATTCCAGCCAGCAATGCACAAGGGTTTTAATCTCTCCACATCCTTGCCTACACATCATTTTCTGTTTTTTGACAATAGCCATCCCAATGGGTATGGAGTGGAAAAAACACTTTTCATATGAACTTTATTTTTTAAAACAGTTCTCTACACATTTTTAATGTTATTATACTCTTACCACAGCTAACAAAATAAACAATAATTCCTTCATGTCATCTATTAATAAATATTAAAGAAGGAATTTCCAACAGACTTTTCCCACAGTTTTCTCTCTTGTCCTTCTACTTCCTCAAACAGCAGCTTTGGGGCTACCACTGATTTCTCTCTTCTTTTCTCACCCCACATCTAATTCATTGGAAAATCTCAAAATATACTCAGGAGTCTTCCCTCCCCTGTGCATGCCTCTCCCTCTGATGACTGCCACCACCCTGGTCCAAGCTACCGTGCGCTCTCCTGTTAACCGATTCCTTCAGTAGCCTTCCACGAGATCTGCCTGCCTCTCTACCCCTGCACCTCTTCAGTCTGTTCTCCACTCAGCAACCAGCATGAGCCTGTTAAAGCAGATCTGAGATGTAACACTGCTCAAAGCCTTCCTGGGCCTCCCCACTTCACACCCAGTAAAAATCAGAGCCCTTACAATGGCCTATGAGGCCTTGTGTGAACCAAGTTACCTATCTAGCCCGTATCTTTCTGCTTATTGATTCTGCTTCAGCCACTTGTCTCATCATGGTGGGCCCTGCACACACGACCATGCTCCTGGCTCAGTGCCTTTGCACTTACTGTTCCCCTTGCTGCGAATGCTCCTCCCTCCGACAGTGGCTTGACTCGCTCCCTAAGTCCTCTGACATGGTAGCATCATAAGGAGGCCTTCTCTGACCACCTTTTTAAAAACAGAAATCAGCCCCATCCCAAGAATTCTCTATTCCCCTTCCCAGCTTTATTTTCTCCCATAAATTTTATTATCTGACAGATGTTTTATTTGTTTATTTTCTGCCCCATAATTAAAGTATAAGCTTCAGATGGATAAGAATTCTTAGATAGAATCTTTGGCAGATAATGCTCAGTAAGTAACTGCTTAATCAATTCAGTTTATGTATCTATACATATTTTTATGGTTGCTCCCCAGATCTGCATTACAACTTAAAAAGCAATATGAAAGAATGTCCATCTTTCCAAAGCAAGAAGGCTGATATAAACTGGACAGATGATGAAAAAAGAATCTACAGGGATAAAAAAATGGCTCAAACTCAAGAAATATTGCAGTATTTGCTCCCCATCATGCATAGCACTAAAAATGTGCAAACCACTCAGATAAAAGAGGTATTCAACCCAAGAACCAGCTTTCAAATCCAACATCAGTAAGTCAATACAATTTTGTCATTCTTAGCTATTTAATACATGCACTCTTTTATAAAGAAACATGGTTTATTGATTCCACATCCTAAGAAACAAACATAGGCTCTTAATAGAGGCAGCTACACTGTATTTGACAAAGGACCAAAGCCATAAGAAAACACTGGATAGGTGAAGGAATAAGGTTATCAGGCCTTATTTGATTATTTACATGAAATCACTCATTAGTTTGGATCTATAAGACCAAAAGGAAACTAATACAAATAAAAGACAATGACAAGCTGAAAGTAAGAAATAAAATACTAATATTATCAACAGATTTGATGAAGTACTTTCTATGTACTACACAACATTCTTTGTTTACACAAACACATTTTACATTCTACACATAAGGAAACTGAGATGCAAAGTCTGTTCCTCAAATTTGTTCAAGGTCACACAGCCAATAGGTAGCAACTAGACTCAACCCTAACTAGACATTTAGAATGCAGAGTCTTTCATCAATATGCTTTGACATTTCTCTTCATAATATAAGAAACAGAGGGCCAACATACTTAATATTCAAAGACTGCATACAGTCTTTGAATCAATGACAAAATCATGAATATTTTAATAAGAAAATGGGCAAAGGCTATGAGTCAGAAATTCACAAAAGAAAAAAAAAGGCCAATAATCACTTTAAAATGTTCAATCTCACTTAAATCCAAGGAATGTAAATTAAAACAATAATGAAAATCTCTCATTTTTGTCTCTCAATGGAAGGTTCACTCACTGACTGTTGGAATAGAAATGGTACAATTTCTAGAAGGCAATCCAATAATATATGAAAATCCTTAATATCTACATTTGTTTTAAGAAATTCTACCTTTAGAAACCAGTCCTAAGGGGAAAAAAGCCTCAGGAAGGGCTAGAAGACTTCTGTAGTGATGTTCATTGCAGTATTGCTTACAGAAGCCAAAGAAAATAAAATGAATTTAAATGTCCAACAATAGAAGACTGTTTAAATAAATTATTATATAACCATAAACTGAAAGATTATGTAGCTATTAAATATATCAGTGTATATATTAACATAAAATGATGTTCACAATATATAAGTGAATAAAAGCTGCAGACCAGCTTGATTTGCTGTGGTTGCATTTATGGATTATGTATATACATTTAATGTGTGCAGATTATACATATTCAAACATATAACTAGAAAAAATCCTGGAAGCACATATTCCCAACAGTGATTATCTCTGCAGAGTCAAAGTACTGGCAGAATATGATGTTCCTCTTCCTGTTTTTTTTTCCTAAATTTTTATTAATGCATATGTCTTCATTGTAAAATCAGCAAAGTTAAAAGAAATTAGAAAAATAGGCACTTGATGGCAGTTTCTAGTGGGATGGGGCCACTGTCAGTGCCTTAAAAAAGCTGAATCTAATAGGTCAGCTAATATGAGAGAAGCAAATAGTTCAGGCAAACAAAGCATCAAGTATGATGATATCAGCAAAATAAACAGCAGAAAATTAGTAAAAAATATATATATATAATGGACCTACCTAGGCAAAGGAACTGAGAAGCTGAGAATCTGGATATAAGCAAGGGGTCTGAGAGATAATAATTAGTACATCACTTAATTTTTAGTCATTATTTTCACAAGTGTAAATGTCTTAGTCGCTCAGTCATGTCCAACTCTTTGAGACCCATGGACTGTCACCTGCCAGGCTTCTCTGTCCATGGAATTCTCCAGGCAAGAATACTGGAGTAGGTGGCCAGTCATTCCCTTCTCCAGGGGATCTTCCCAACCCAGGGATTGAAACCAGGTCTCCCGCATTGTAGGTAGAGTCTTTACCATCTGAGCCCCACCTTACATTCTTTGAGCCTAGACATGCACTCAATGTGAACTGGCCTGAGCCTAAAAGTGTAAGTAAATAATAGTCTTTATTAATTAAGAACTCTTTGGTTGCATGTAACAAAATAATTCTACCTAGTTTAATCAAAAAGCATAAGGTAGGGTAGAGGGGAAGAACTGTAAGAAAATGGAAGGCTATTCATGGAAAAAAGAGAATGAATTCAGGCAGGATTCATGTAAGGCCTGGAATTGGGAATGGAAAACTACCCATCTTTGGTCTCTGCTTTTCTCCCTCTGCAGAAATGTCTTCACACCCCTGACTCACAAATTTGTATCCTACAGCAGTTTCACTTAAAAGACTGACCCACTATCTCTCATTCCCAATTCTAAATTACAGGAAAGATAATTGGGCTGCAGCATTCCCAGTGGGTAGAGGTCAAATAGTTACAAATATGGCTGACTGAAGCCCTACCTTGAGAGGCAGTCCCCAGAGAAGAGAAAATTTTGCCTCGGCTAGACCATTCCCAGAAGTATCTAGTATAGATATATAAGGAAATAAGAAAAATTAGGAAAGCAGAAAGCAACAGATGACCTTACCACATATTTAACACCATCCATTTTCATAAGATTATAATGAGGTATCTTGACTCCTCTGCTAGGCAGTGTCAAAGAAGGTAAGTACCAGGTCAGGACTTCCATCCCCACTGGCCTGTAAAGATCCCCACCCAAGAGTGTCACTGGGAACCATGAGGGAGACTAGGCTTCCACACCCACTGGACAAAAATAAGGTGGCTTTCCCCTCCTAACTATGGGGGTGTCAGAGTAGGTCTAGAAGAGAGTCAGAACTTTTACTATTGCCCAGCAGAAGGAAAGTTATGACCAACCTGGATAGCATATTCAAAAGCAGAGACATTACTTTGCCAACAAAGGTCCGTCTAGTCAAGGCTATGGTTTCTCCAGTGGTCATGTATGGATGTGAGAGTTGGACTGTGAAGAAAGCTGAGTGCCGAAGAATTGATGCTTTTGAACTGTAGTGTTGGAGCAGACTCTTGCGAGTCCCTTGGACTGCAAGGAGATCCAACCAGTCCATTCTAAAGGAGATCGGTCCTGGGTGTTCATTGGAAGGACTGATGCTAAAGCTGAAACTCCAGTAGTTTGGCCACCTCATGGGAAGAGTTGACTCATTGGAAAAGACTCTGATGCTGGGAGGGATTGGGGGCAGGAAGAGAAGGGGACAACAGAGGATGAGATGGCTAGATGGCATCACCGACTCGATGGACATGAGTTTGGGTGAACTCCAGGAGTTGGTGATGGACAGGGAGGCCTGACGTGCTGCGATTCATTAGGTCGCAGAGTCGGACATGACTAAGCGACTGAACTGAACTGAATGAGACCACCTCTCTCATAGTGTAGGTAGAGGCTACACAGGCAGATGAAACTCCCACGCCTGTCCAGCAGGAATGAGAAGCTGATCCCCTCTGGTGTCAAGGAGTCTAAGTGCGGAACCTGGACTTCTGCTTACATCTGTTAGTAATGAAGACTCACCCATGCTACAGCAGAGTCACACAAAGTCAGTTAAAACAGAAGGTTTAAGATCCAGCCTCATAACATTATATGAGAATGTCCATGTTTTAATCAGAAATAAATCATCATACCAAGTATGAGGAAGATTAAACCTGATAATCAGTAAGTGCAAACACTGAGAATGATGGTAACAACAGAATTTTTTGAAAAAGATTTTTAAAGCAGTCATAATAAAAAATAAAATATGTTTCAACAAACACAAAGACTTAAAAGAAAATATAAGGCCTCAGTGTGGAGAAAAAAAGGTGAAGTCAGGCAGACAGAGAAGGAGAGAAAGAAATAGAAGATAGTAAGAACCAAAGGGAAATTTTTGGATGGAAAAACACAATAACTGAAATAAAAGGCTCAGTGGCTAAACTCAACAACACAATTGAGAAGACACTGGAAAGAATCTATGAACTGGAAGATATAGAACAGAAATAACCCAACCTGAACACCAGATCGAAAACAGACTGGAAATAAACCTCAGGGACCTATGGAACCACAAAACAAAATATAACATTCATGTTTTCAGAGTCCCCAGAAGAGAGGAGAAAGCAGCAAGGCTGAGAAGGTACTCAAAGGTACTCCAAATCTGGCAAGAGACATAAACCTACAGATCACACAACTGAGCAAACCATTAACAGGATAAACTCAAAGAAATCATGCCAAAATATTCCAAAATTTAACTTCCGAAAACTAGAGAAAATAATTCCTGAAAGCAGCCAGAGAAAAATGACACCTTATTTATAAGGGAAACAAGTTTAATTACAGCCAGTTTCTCAGCAGAAACTATAGAGGCTAGAAGAAGTGGCACAATGTTTTCAATTATTGAAAGAAAGGAACTGTCAACCCACAACCTGACACACAGCAAAAATAAAGGAGAACTCAACAAATGTTAAGATGAAGGAAAACTAAAGAGAATTTTTCACTAGAAGACCTACAGTAAAAGAATGACTAAACCTTTTTAAACAGAAAAAATAGAGGAGGAACATCAGGAAATAGATAATGCTGAGCAAATGTACAGGTAAATATAATAAGATTTCCTTCTCGAGTTCTCCAAATATGTTGACGGTTGAGGCAAAAGTTATTACACTGATATGGTTCTAAATGTATCTAAAGGAAAATATTTAAGACAATTACAAATATGAGAAGGTAAGGGGGACATAAAGAAAGGTTAGATATCTATATTCCACTCAAGCTGGGAAAATTACACCATTAGATGTGATAAGTTATTCATACATTACGTAAAAGACACTTAAAAAGATACACTCAAAAACACTACAGATAAATAAAAATAGAATTTTTATGCAATCTAAAAACTCCATCAAACCACAAAAGGAAAAAGGGAAAAAAAAAGGAATAAAGAAGAAATGCAAAATCAACTGGAAAACAAGGTTTAAAATGACAACAATTCATATCTATCAATAATTACCTTAAGTGTCCATAGCCTAAAAGACATAGAGTGGCAGTTGAATAACAAAACATAACCTATAATATTCTGCCTGCAGAAATCCTCAGCAAAATATTAGCAAACCAAACCCAACAACATATAAAAAAGATCAAACACCACAATCAAGCTGGATTCATCCCAGGGTCAAAAGATGACTCAACATATGCATATCAATTAATGTGATACAACTACATCAACAAAAGACAAAAAGCACATGATCATCAGGTAGATGATCGATGATCCTCTATCATCAACAGAGGCAAAAAAATCATTTGAAAATTTATTCAGGGTAGAAACTCTCACCAAAGTGGGTACAAAGGGAACATACCTCAGCACAACAAAAGCTATGTAGGATAAATGCACAGCCAACATAATACTCAATGACGGAAAGCTGAAAGCCTCACTAAAAGCTGAAACAAGACAAGCATGCCCACTCTCACCACTTCTGTTCAACATAGCATTGGAACCTAGCCACAGTAATCAGAAAAGAAAAAAAAAAACAAGGATCCAAGTTGGAAAGGAAGAGGTAAAGCTGTCATGACATGCAGACAACATGATTCAGTATATACAGAAAATCCTAAAGTCTCCACCCAAGAACTACTAAAACTGATCAACGAATTCAACAAGGTAGCAGGTTAAAAGATTAACATACAGAAATAGGTTGCATTTCTATATACTAATAATGAAGTATCAGAAAAGGAAAGTAAAAAAAAAAAAATCCTGTTTAGAATCAAATCAAAAAAAAAAGAACAAAGGAGGCGACCAAGGAAGTAAAAGACCCATATGTTGAGAACATAAAACATAGATAAAGGAAACTGAAGATGATTCAAAGAAATGGAAGGATATTCCATGCTCTTGGACTGGAAGAATTAACACTATTAAAATGGCCACACTACCCAGAGCAATTTACAGATTTAATGTGACCTCTATAAAATTACCTATGACATTTTTAACAAAACTAGAACAAATCATCCTAAAATTTATATGGAAGCATAAAAGACCCAGAATTGCCAAAGCAATTTGGTGGGAAAAGAACAAAGTTGGAGGTATAACTGTCCCAGACTTCAGAAAATGCCAAAAAGCCACAATAATCAAAACAGTATGGTACTGGCACAAAAACAGACATATGAATCAACAGAAAAAATAGAGAGCCCAGAAATAAACCTATACACTTAGGATCAGTCTTCAACAAAAGAGTCAAGAATATACAATGCAGAACAGTCTCTTTAGCAAGTAGTGCTGGGAAAGCTAGAGTCACATGTAAGTCAAGTTAGAACACTCCTTCACACCCTACACAAACATAAACTCAAAATGGCTTAAAGACTTAAATATAAGACATGACACCATTAAACTCCTAGAAGAGAGCATAGGCAAAGTATTCTCTGACATAAATTGTAGCAATATTTCTTAGGTCAGTCTCCCAAGGCAACAGAAATAAAAGCAAAAATAGACAAATGAGACTCAAACTTACAAGTTTTTGTACAGCAAAGGAACCATAAACAAAATGAACAGACAACATACAGACTGAGAAAAACACTTGCAAATGATGCAACCAATAAAGGCTTAATTTTCCAAAATATACAAACATCTTATACAGTTTAATACTTTAAAAAAACCAATCCTATCAAAAAATGTGCAGAACATCTAAATAGATTCTCCAAAGAAGACATACAGACGGCCAGTAGGTACATGAAAAAATGGTCAACTATGCTATTAGAGGAATGCAAATCAAAAGCACAGTGAGGTATTACCTCGCACTAGTCAGAATGGCCATCGTTAAAAAGTCTACAAAGAATACAACAGATGTGAACAATAAATAACTGAAATGAAAAATACACTAGAAGGAATCAATAGCAGAATAACCGAGGCAGAAGAACAGATAAGTGACTGAGAAGACAGAATGGTGGAAATCTCTGCCATGGAACAGAATAAAGAATTAAATGAGAACAGTCTCAGACACCTCTGGGACAACATTAAATGCACCAATATTCAAATTATAGGGGTCCTGAAGAAGAAGAGAAAGGGCCTGAGAAACCACTAGATGAGATTATAGTCAAAAACTTTCCTAACATAGAAATGGAGAGTCACCCAAGTCCAGAAAGTGCAGGGGGTCCCATACAGGATAAACCCAAGGAGGAACACCCTGAGATACACATTAATCAAAAAAGTCTATAAATAATAAATGCTGGAGAGGGTGTGGAGAAAAAAGGAACCCTCCTACGTTGTTGGTAAGAATGTAAACTGGGGCAACCACAATTGAAAACAGTATGAAGTTCCCTTAAAAAACTAAAAATAGAGTTGCCATATGATCCAACAATCCCACTCCTGGGCATATATCCAGAGAAAACTCTAATTCAAAAAGATGGATGTACCTCAGTGTTCAGAATAACTCTATTTACAATAGCCAAACCATGGAAGCAACCAAATGTCCATCAATAGATAAATGGATAACAGAGATGTGGTGTAGATAATGGAATATTATTCAGCCATAAAAATAATGAAATAATGCCATTTGCAGCTAGATGGACTGACCTCGAGATTATCATACTAACCGAAAGAAGAGAAAGACAAATGATATGGTATCACTTATATGTGGAATCTAAAATATGATACAAATGAGTTCATTTACAAAACAGAAATAGATTCACAGACACAGAACAAACTCATGGTTACCAAAGGGGGAAAGGAAGGGAAAGAGATAATTTAGGAGTTTGGAATTAGCAGATACAAACTATGTATATAAAATAAATAAACAATAAAGTCCTACTGTATAGCCCAGGGGACTATATTCAACATTCTGTAATAAACCATAATGGAAAATAATAGGAAAAAGAATATATATATATATATATAGAGAGAGAGAGAGTACAACTGAATAACTTTATGTACACCCAAAACTAATGCAACACTGCAAATCAATTCTACTTCAATTTAAAAAATAAAATAACAATAAAACAATAGGAGTAGGAAAAAGTCAACAATAAGGAAACAAATAGATCACTTAGAAAATGAGAAAAAGACATGAACTGTAACTTCACCAAACAATATACAGATGGCACATAAACACATGAAAACATGTTCCACATCATTAGCCACTAGGGAAACGCAAAATGAAACCACAGTGAGTCATCATTACATACCTATCAGAATGGCTACCATAAAATAATGATAACACCAAATGTTGATGAGGATGCAAAGAAATTGCGTCACTCATATATTACTGGTAGGAATATATATGTTTTCACTCTGGAAAACAGCTTGGTAGTTTCTTCACAAACCAAATAAAAAACTAACATATGACCCAGCAATTGCTCTCCTGAGCTTTAATCCCAGAGAAAGGAAGACTTACATTCACACAAAAACCTGTTCACAAAGGTTTATAGCAGCTTTATTTCTAATACCTATAAACTGGAAAAAACTCACATGTCCTTCAATGGATGAATCATTAAACAAACTGGTACATCCATGCCATGACCTCAGCAATAAATACAGAATGAACTCCAGGGTTTGCTGGGTGAAAAAAAATGTCAGTCCCAAAAGGTTCAATATAAGTTCACTTGTACAACACTCTTGAAATAGCAAAATTATGTGATCTGGACAACAGACTGGTTGCCTGGAGTTGAGGAGATGAGGAAGTAGGCAAGTAGGTATGACAGTAAAAGGGAAACGTGAAGGAACTATTCTGTATCTTGACTGTGTCAATGGCAATATCCTAACTGTGTTATTATTTGTAGTTTTGCAAGATATTTCATTTAGGGGAAACTGGATGAAGGGTACATCTCTATATTATTTCTTCCAGCTGTAGGTAGGTCTACAATTATCTCAAAATTAAGAGTTTAATTAAAAACATGGTTGAGATTTTGTGGTTAAAAAATGGAATTCTAAAGAAAAACTGAGAGACTTTAGGTAGTGACAATTAGTAATTTTGAAAACCTCACTCTCTCGAGGAAAACCTCTCTCTTGGACTTATATTGATCTCTTTACTGAATATAGGGGATGAGCGGGGTGGGAGGACAGTGCATGTACACTGAATTAATTCTAATAGAATACACAAAGTAGAGTTTTAGAACAAGGTGGAATTTTAGAGAGCATTGACTTCAGCTGAATGCATTAATGTAAGAAAGGGCTGAGGCCCAGAGTAGCCATTATACCAGGAAGCCTGGAGTCAGGGCAGGTATCCAAATAAACATATCCTCAGGGCATTTAAAAATACAAGGTTGGAATAGTGCTTAAAAATTATGACCAAAAATGAAGTTAGATCATTCTGACAGAAATAAAGGTAAGAGTCTTAAAGGAGAATGAACTCAGCAAAGGGAAAAAAGAAATACAGTTTATACTATGACAGTACCTAAGGACGACAAATACTTAGGGTACATATTGGGCAGAAGCTCACATATTTCATTTCTTTCCTAGACAAAAGCCATCTTCTAACATAAACATAAGGAAATGCAGCGCATCTTGGACACCACCCAGAAATCTCCCTTTGATAAGCCAGAGGACTCTGATAGTAAGCTCTTCAAAATGGCTCCAGCCTCTGTCCCGAAAGTCATCTGAAAGTTCGCTGCCTCTTAGAGGGCCCAAGAAGAGGAGAAAATGTTCTCGAGTCAAGGCCACAAAGACTAAAGACATGAAAGCTGCCAGCAGCAAATGGGAGATGACTCCCTCAAGTTCTGAGAAGGATGCAGACACGAGTCTGCGAGCTGAAGGATCCAGCCCGCAAGGCACTATACAGACAGCCTCCCATCCAACTAAAACTAAGGGAGAGCAGCCAAAACAGAAGCATGGCCAGCCCACCTTTCACCTGAAGTTGCAGAGAGACACATAATCTAGCTTTATGCTGCTTGAAAACTGTGGATGAGAGATAACATGTCTAACACAGTAAAAAGAAAAAGGAAAGAAAGACAAAGGAAGCCCTCCTGGCCCCTCAATCCCTACCCCCTCCCACCTGTTCATGTGCATGTACTAAACTACAAATTTCAGATATCCTATCTTCTTTAGCAGGGACATCTTTCAGAGTTAAAAAGAAATCCAGAAAAAATATAGAAAATGAAAAATCACTTAGATATTTATATTTAATTTTTGTCAAGATAAAAAAAGTCTGAACTTTTGATTTCTTCTGAAATGATTTATTCACACAACACTAAAAGACCAAGACCTCAAGGCAAGGATGACATGTACTGCTCTTTATGTTTCTACTAGGCACGTTAATGAATCAGTCAACAAACACTGTTTCTTTAACTTCTATGTTGCAGTGTGCTAGAAACCATTAGTGACTTACTGCAGAGAAACAGGTATAGTGGGCAAATGGATGGGATAAGTGAGAAGAGAGTCAGTCTGCCTGGAGTTGCAGGTCAACAATGATGGCCACTACAGGATAAAGCCACTGAGAATCAGGAGAGCTAGTTCAAGTTACAGGCCACAAGCTTCATTAGGTCCCAGGAGCAAGATGCAACTAGGAAGATCTGAGGTTGGGGAATGTACTCTCAACAATATTTCCAATGGCCAAAGAGGGTTCAAGGAAAGCTCATTGGGGTATTAAAAGAGTAGCTGTTATGTTCTGGTTTTGGTTTTAATAGACTTTATTTTTTAGCGAAGTTTTAGGTTCACAGCAATACTAATCAGAAGGTAGACTTCTATTATCACCATCCCACCAGAATGATTCATTTGTTACAACTGATGAGCCTACACTGATACCTCATTATCATCCAAAGTCCACAGTTTCACATCAGGGTCTGCTCTTGGTATTGTACGTTCTATGGGTTTGGACAAGTGTATAATGAAATGTATCTACCATTATAGTATCATACAAATTAGTTTCACTGCCCTAAAATTCTCTATGCTCTCTCTGTCTATTCATCCCTCTCTCCCACTCAAACCCTGGCAACCACTGATCTTTTTACTGTCTCCCTAGTTTTGCCTCTTCCAGAATATCATATAATTGGAATCATAAAGTATGTAGCCTTTTCAGATTGGCATCTTTCACTTAGTAATATTCATGTAAGTTCTATCATGTCTTTTCATGGCTTGATAACTCATTTCTTTTCTGCACCGAATTCCATTGTCAATAAAATTTACAAACTTTTAGCCATGTTAACTAGGAAAAAACACATAAATTACTAACATCAGAAACAAAAGAGGGGCTACTAACATTGATCCCATAGAAATGAAAAAGATAATTAAGGAATATTATGAACAACTCTTGACCCCGAAATGCGAT
Source organism: Ovis aries (assembly GCF_016772045.2). Taxonomy (NCBI): domain Eukaryota; kingdom Metazoa; phylum Chordata; class Mammalia; order Artiodactyla; family Bovidae; genus Ovis; species Ovis aries. The sequence continues at coordinate 100,444,650 of NC_056057.1, forward strand.
AACCTAGATGGAATGGGCTAATTCCTTGAAAGACACAATTTGTCAAAATTCACACAAAAAGCAATAGACAATTTAAAGAGGCCTATATGAATTAAAGAAATTAAATCAATAAATACTAACCTGCAGAAAGAGAAATCACCAGGCCCAGACAAGTTCACTGATGAATTCCACCAAAAATTTAAGGAAGAAAGTATACCAGTTCTCTACAATCTCTTCCAGAAGATAGAAGCAAAAAGACTACTTCCTAACATAACCTATGGGGCCAGCATTACCCTAATGCTAAAACCAGACAAGCATATTACAAGAAAAGAAAATTACAGACCAATATCTTCTGTGAACATAGATGCAAAAATCCTCAACAAAGCATTAGAAAATAGAAGCCAATGATATATAAAAAGAATTATATACCATGGTCAAGTAGACTTTATAAAATCTAGGTATGCAAGCCTGATTCAGTATTCAGTTATCAATATAATCCATCACAACAACAGAATAAGGAAGAAAAATTATATAACATCAATATATGCAGAAAAAGAACAAAATCCCACACCCATTCATGAATAGAAACACTCAGCAAATTAAGAGTGGAGAGAAATTTCCTCAATTTGATAAATATCTATCAAAAAATCTACAACTCACATTGTATTTAATGATGAAACTAGATACTTCCCTGTTAAGATAAGAAATAAGGCAAAGGTGTCTGCTCTCCCACTCAAAATCATACTGGAAGCACTAGGTAATGCAATAAGAAAATATAAGGAAGAAATAAAACTGTATTTGTTGACAGAATATATGGTTATCTATGTAGAAAATTCCAAAGAATCAACAAAAAACAACCTGCTGGAAGTAATAAGTAATTATAGCAAGATTAAAAGATACAAAGTTAATATACAAAAGTCACCATGTTATACACCAACAATGAATACTAGAGTTTGGAATTAAAAACACAATACCATTTACATAGCACCAAAAATTCAAATACTTGGGTATAAATCAAAACTGTTCAAGATTTACATAAGGAATACTTAAAAGTTCTGATGAAAGAAATCAAAGAGTAAATAAATGGAGAAATATTCCATGTATGCATGGATAGGAAGACTCACTACCATTAAGATGTCAGTTCTTTTCAACTTGAACTACAGATTCAACAAAATTCCAATCAAAATTCTAGCAAATTATCAACCAACTTGATTCTAAAGTTTCCAAAGTTTAAAGATTCAGAATGTCCAACACAATAGCGAAAGGGCAGAAGTGACAGGACTGATGTTATTTGACTCCAAGACTTAAAAGACTTACAATCTATAAAACAGCATTAATCAAGACAGTGTGGTGCTCACTTTAGCAGCACATATACTAAAATTGGAACGATACAGAGAAGATGAGCATGGCCATTGAACAAGGATGACATCCAAATTCATGACGTGCTCCATAAAAAAAGACAAGTGTGGTATTGGCAGACCTGAATTTCCCATATCCAGCAAAAAAGAAAAAACTTTTCAAATGAAGGCCACTGTGATAGGTGGACTAAGAATGAGCTGTGACCCCATCCTCTCTGCAGACGTGACCCAGATTCTGTACCATCTTTGGTTCCCCACACAAGGCAACAGTGAGGCCTGGTAGAGCCTGGGTTTCTGACTTGGCACTGATGCTGCTGCCCTTGGCAGAAGGGCTTTATAATAGGAAACAAAGACATACACTAACACTAGGGCTTTCATCCTGATACCATTAAATTGTTCTTTTATAATTAGGCTTTTAAGATAAGAACAATCTGCCCATTATCACCAAAAAAGTTGTATTTCACCTTTATCCCAGAAAGGTGAGTACCCTTTCTGCACATAAAAGGGGTTTACTTGTCTTTGTTTCTTCATAGGAACATCTCTTTCTATACTACCATAGCCGAATTCTCTACTTTCAGAAACCTGTTATGAACTCCTAGTTGGCAACTTGTCTTTCAAATAAATAAACTATAAACAAAGAAACAACTATCACTTCATCAAGCATTTGGCCATCTTCACCCCTCACCTCCGAGCCTGGTAAGAGCCTCTGTTCTCCACATTCCTAGGTGGACCATTGACCCAAATCCTGGAGGCCCCTCCAGGATTCCCAGACCAGTCTCTGCAGATTGTTCTATCCTTTCTTCTTTGGGAAAAGTCTGTGAGGAGAGAACTGTTCATGGAAGAGTCCTCCGTGATGGACAAGAGAGACTCTGGGTCTGAGTCTGGTAGAGAGATACCAGGAGAGTGAGGTTCTGTTTAAAGAAATAAAAGATGGCACAGTTCGCTGATAGAATGACGCACTCCCTCAGCAGAGGTAACAACAGTCCTGAATACGACTCTGTGCCGATGGTGGCAGGGCTACCCGAGGGCAGGCACCTGGCGCAGAGTCATCCCCAGGTGACTGAGAACACCTGGGCCAAACTACAACAAGGCTCCACGGAAATGACACGAAAGGTGCAGACATCGACGGTTCCTCTTGATTTCTCCTGAGTTCTAACTGAACTCCAGATCAGTGAGGAAATACCCTGGGTGAGGCTCTTCATTTCTCTGACCCGGCTTTTCTGCACTGACCAACACAGGCTCAAAAGGGCCTAACAGAGAAGAGAGATCCCTGGAACCTCTGTAGGCAGGATCAGGCTTCAAGGCTGCAGAAGGAAATTCCAAATCTGGAGAAGGAGCCTCACCCAGGAATGTAGCTCGTGCATCCTCTACTCCACACGTCTCACCACCGTGCCCTGACGTGCTTGTGTTCAGAGAACAGGTTACAGCGCGACACCACTCTGTTCTCTGGTTTTATGCAACGTCAGGTGGGGCCCAGAGTAGCCGGAGCTTGTGGGTTCTTTTCTGACTGCCGTCAGCCTTTTACGTTTTCCCTGACGCTCAGGACAAATGTCACTTTCTATGTGTGCAACAGTGAACAGAACAAAGCGTGTAACGTGTTATTCAACCAGGCCTCCCTTGCCCTGCCCCACTGATGGTCTAGCCTGAGTGCCAGACACTTGTCTGTTTTCGATGTGCTCACTCCACAGGGGCAGAAGCAGGCGGTGTGGTCCACGGCATCCTAGCAGCCAGAGGCCTGGCGTCTGGGCCTTTGGGGCCACGGAGGGCCTTCCGGCAGCCGCCAAACTAGCTGTCCAGCTGCTCCTGGAGCAGCACTCTGATGGTGTCCTCCGACTACTGGGAGCAAAGCCCCTTGGGTTTCCCTTTAGGAGGTGCTTCTGTGGCTTATTCTTTAGTAAGAAGCCAACATAGTTTAAGGAGGAATAAAGAGCTAGTCAGAAGTTTCTCTGCCCTGGATAAAGAATTATTATGTCAGTGAAAAGATTAGTTTACACAAACCTATAAAGGCCTCAAACTGCCTTTCGCAGAGGCCAGTCCTCCAAGGGTACAAAGCCTGTGTTAGGCAGCACTTAAATGTGGAAGGGTCCACTCTTCACTTGAGGACACAGCAGATCTCGCAAAATGAATCAAAAAGCCATGTCCCTTAACTCTCACATCACGGTGACTGATGACTCACCTTCGAGAGCACAAGCAACCAGTCAGAAAGGGATGGGAATCCTTCTAGCCCCAACTAATTAAAGCCTAAAGCATCTCAGAAAAAAAAAGTGTAAAAAAAAAAAAAATGTGTAGAACAACTTCCAGGGGAAATAATGGATGGTCTGGATGAAAACACTCATCTTTCAGGAAAATCTAAACCTGCCTCCCAAGAGGACAAGCGACAGGAGGAGCGTGGGAACTGAAGGACCAGAACAAGAGAAGTGCTTACAAACTACTACACGTGAGTAAGACAGGCAATAAGTGATAAAAGGGGTCCCTTACAGTCTCTTACTCAAAGTGTGCTGCTGGTGGTAAATTCACCTGCTCTCTTTAGAGAAGATCGTACAGAGGATGACAGCGTCTCCCTTTCCAAGGAAGGATGAGGGTCACGCCGTGGGGTCACCACGAGGGATGCAGGGTTCCATGCAGGTTCATTTCAGATTTCAGGGCAGCCCTCTCCAGAACATCCATGTGCACCGCAGGACATCTGATGGTTTGCTTTCTCTCTCTTTAAAAGTGATTTAGATTAACCTCGATTTAGTTTAACTGCTGTTACTTGATTCTTTTTCTTATTGTTTGATAGAACTACTCATTCCTAAGAGTACTTTTAAATATATATGGTTTTGATTGTGATATGTTATTTACATTTCATTAAGCCTCCTAGAATTAGAAGATATAAGTACTGTATTTTTACTCTTAATTAAACCATCATCAATGTTTTACCAAACTAGATGGAGATATTTGAAACAGAGGGGGACAAAAGACTATTACAATATATGTATCTATTAGAAGTCTATATAAGTAGCTTAATATTTACCTCAATAAACTGTTATTGGTTTTATCATCTTCAAGAAAACAAAAACCTAAACAACCACAAGACATTCCCAGTTAAACCTATCAGTACTTTTATTAATTTACAACCACTACTTCTTATCATTTCAGATTTGTTCATGATATTCTTTGCTATCTAAATGTCTTTAGATTTTATGCAGTTAAAAAATTTCCCTTTAAAAAATAATAAAGGGGCACAAATCCAGTTCTAGAACTACAACCTGAGAAAACCCTCCATCCACTCCCCAGTGAGAATACCAAAAGTTGTTTTTAAAAAAAAAATTAAGTCTTTAGAAATCATCGTAAGGGACTTCCCTAGTGGTCTAATGGCTAAGGCTCCACAGTCCCAGTGGAGGGGGCCAGGGTTCAATCCCAGGTCAAGGAACTAGATCCCACACGCCACAACTAAAGATCTCGTGTGCCGCTACTAAGACCCGGCAAAGCCAAATAATAAATATTTTTCTAAAAGAAACTGTCCCAACAACACATAACAAGTGAAGAAACATTTATTTTAAAAAGTCTACTGAATCTCAGTAAGGGGAGTGAGAGTTCGTGGCACTTAAACCACAACCCACTTCGCTCTTCACCCCAGTGGAGAGTGAGGGAAATGCCACTCTGTGCAGTATGTGACCAAGGCTGAGAGCTCTGGAGTTCCCTCTACTTATACTGGTTTGTTTGAAATGGAATGTGGAGAAGTTCCTAAGGATGCTGTCAAAAACAATGGAGATGTGGGTGATTAGCAGTTAAGGAGGAGAAGGCAATGGCACCCCACTCCAGTACTCTTGCCTGGAAAATCCCATGGAAGGAGCAGCCTGGTGGGCTGTAGTCCATGGGGTCGCTAAGAGTTGGGCATGACTGAGCGACTTCACTTTCACTTTTCACTTTCATGCATTGGAGAAGGAAATGGCAACCCACTCCAGCGTTCTTGCCTGGAGAATCTCAGGGAGCCTGGTGGGCTGCCATCTCTGGGGTCACACAGAGTCGGACACGACTGAAGTGACTCAGCAGCAGCAGCAGTTAAGGGGAGCCTAGGAGCTTGATTGGGCTTCCCTGGTGGCTCAATCCACCTGCAGTGCTGGAGACCTGGATTTGATTCTTGGATTCAGAAGATCCCAGAAGAAGGGATAGGCTACCCACTCCAGTATTCACTGGGCTTCCCTGGTGGCTCAGATGGTAAAGAATCCCTGGGTAGGCAATACTGGGTACCTCACTCCAGTATTCCTGCCTGGGGAATCCCATGGACAGAGGAGCCTGGCGGGATACAGTCCATGGGGTCACAGAGAGTCAGACACGACTGAGTGTCCGACTCAGCACACACAGGAGTTTGATAAAGCAACAAACTTAGAAGGCCATTGTGTTGCCAGAGCAAACCAGTGAAAGAGAGCCAGAGAGTGCCCTCCTAGGGTTTAAAAAAAAAAAAAATTAGACTTTCAGTAAAAACTAGCAAACTGGACACATATTTAATTTTGATCCTTCTCAAAAACCTACTAAAATAACAATGTTATCTTACAAGACAAAGCTACAAGGATGAGACTAGGACAGGAGGCCATTTTGGAAGCCAGAAAGCAGGATGGCTTTAACCTTCTCAACTTTAGTGAAAGCTAGATGTAATGGAACAAGACTTTCAAAATTATAAAGGCAAATTATTTTTAACAAAATTCTATATTCTTCTATATTTGATCAAATTTAAGAGTAGATAAAGAATAGACTGAAAAACGCCTTTGATGCAGGAAATATGTGATCCAACATTGGAGAGAGGCAGTAAGAACCCCAGGATGGTGGTGGTGAAATGAAATGCCAGGATAACAGACTGGAGCAGGCTGGAAGGCACCGGGGGAGATTATCCTGGGAGGAGATCAGACACCATGCATGTAAATTCCTTGAAAAGAGAAAAATACTGTGCAGACGTCAGGGCTGGGTTAGAGTAGAGCACACAGAAAACCAAGGGAACAGACAGAGACGTAAGGCGGGCAGCACCTGCAGAATAAGATAAACTTTCATGCAGGAAAGCAAAGGAAATCATCATTTTCCACCTGGCTCAGCTACTATACATGGTATTTCAGTTCAGTTCAGTTGTTCAGTCGCATCCGACTCTTTGCGACCCCATGAACCACAGCACGCCAGGTCTCCTGTTCATCACCAACTCCTGGAGTTTATCCAAACGCATGTCCATTGAGTCAGTGATGCCATCCAACCATCTTATCCTCTGTCGTCCCCTTCTGCCCCCGCCTTCAATCTTTCACAGCATTGGGGTCTTTTCCAAGGAGTCAGTTCTTTGCACCAGGTGGCCAAAGTATTGGAGTTTCAGCTTCAACATCAGTCCTTCCAATGAACACCCAGGACTGATCTCCTTTAGGATGGACTGGTTGGATCTCCTTGCAGTCAAGGGACTCTTGAGAGTCTTCTCCAACGCCACAGTTCCAAAGCATCAATTCTCTGGTGCTCAGCTTTCTTTATAGACCAACTCTCACATCCATACATGACCACTGGAAAAACCATAGCTTTGACTAGATGGACCTTTGTTGGCAAAGTAATGCCTCTGCTTTTTATTATGCTGTCTAGGTTGGTCATAACTTTCCATCCAAGGAGCAAGTGTCTTTTAATTTCATGGCTGCAGTCACTGTCTGCAGTGATTTTGGAGCCCCTCAAAATAAAATCTTTCACTGTTTCCACTGTTTCCCCATCTATTTGCCATGAAGTGATGGGACCAGATGCCATGATCTTCGTTTTCTGAATGTTGAGTTTTAAGCCAACTTTTTCACTCTCCTCTTTCACTTTCATCAAGAGGCTCTTTAGTTGTTCTTCAGTTTCTGCCATAAGGGTGGTGTCATCTGCATATCTGAGATTATTGATATATGGTATTTACATAGTTACAATATTGTAGACAGTAAGTATCAGTTTAGACAAATAATGACCAATTTGAAAGAGGGAATGAGGACTTGTACTTGTGGAACAGGAGTGAGGAGGAAGAAAGCTATGTATAAAAATTATGCTTGAAACTGAAGAACCAAGTCATACCATTACAAGCATGTTACATACAGAACTGAATGTAAATGTAAATGTAAATACCTAGAGAATCAGGTAAGATAGGTGAGGTGCCTACCCTGGAGAAGAAGGGGATAATGTGGGACTGCTGTTTTCCATAACAAGCTTAACAAACTCTTGACTCTAAAAATTGTATTCATTCTAACTTCAAATAAAAATTTTAAATGTATACTTCTATCTCTCCTATGTCACTTCACTCACCAGTAGTCAATTTTCATGACTAGTTTATACTAGTACAAAAGAATTAATTTTGTCTCTGCCTTGAAGGCATTACTATGAAGGCTATGAAGACATTCAGAAATCCTGCTTTTAATAATAACAGTTATCATTACTGTGTGCCCAGTACTGTACTAAGAACCTTGATGCATAATCTCCAATTTCCACAACAGCCAGGCAAAGTAGGTATTGTTTCCATTCTATAGATGAGAAACTGATGCTCAGAGATGTTAAATAATTCGTTAATCTGCAGCACAGCTTCCTGATCCAAAGGTTTCTGTTCTTTTCATTAGATCACATCACCTCTTTCTAGGGTTTGACTTTAAAGAAAATAAAAAGGGGGGAAAGAAACGCAACAGTTCTAAGAAGTCCTTTGCAGGAAGGACAGGGAGGGGAAGAGGAACCCTGAAGGATTCAGCAATATTACTAGGTAGCTGTCTACTGACTTAACCGAGCTTAACCCCAAATCGGAATTTCCAGCTGGTCATGTGAACACAGAAAGCAATTTTTAAACTCTGGCTAGGAGCCCCTATGATTACAAAAATAAGAGCTCCATTCTGCTCTTATTTTGAAAGGAGATGTTCCAGCTGCTCTAGCATGGGCCTAAACACCCTGGTGAGGACGCTAAGAAGACACGGTTTTGTGTCCAGAGACCCCCAGTCATCCTACAAAGCTGATTTCTGAAAAGGCAAGGACAGAGGCATAGGTGCTTCCCCGAGGTGAGCAGGGTCTGGGATCTTGAGCTAGTCCATCTCAAGGGTCCCTTCTGAGTAAGATTCTAGGTTTTGTTTGTCTTGGTTTAAAACATGAGGAGTTTTGAAAGCGTCTTGGCCAGTCTCCTCTCTGGAATCCTTGTGTGTTATCATCCAGACACTTACCTGGCTATTTAGGTCTGCTGGCTGGTTGGCTCAGGTGTGGGTAAAGTGCCCGGCTTGGAGAAGAGCAATGTTGTTTACATTCTTTCTTTTTGAAAAGTCACAAGCCACCGGCAAGAAATGAAAGTGAAATCAGGGGACAGTGTCATCAGTCAGCAGAAATGTGCCAAAGTTCAGAGAGCTGTTTACTTAGGCACGACGTGCCTGCCAGCCAGTCATAAGCCCGGGGCTGCATTGATCTGCCGGCCCCTCTCCACCGGCCTGGATTCTGGAGCCTGGACACTAGGAAGCCAGCGAGAGAGAAGAATCCACCGAACCCGATTTCCTGCTCCTCCTGAAGAGCACTTTGTGCATTCTGCATCTTCTTTTCGGTAAGTACCTGCCTTGTGTGCCCAACAGCTCGCCCAGATGCCTGCTGCTCTGAAGACAAGTGGGCTTTCCTCTCAGACCCTGCATTCTAGCCACAGACCCGGGAAAATAACCGGTAGTCAGGGTCTGGGGACCACCGCCCCACCCCCACAGATGACCCACCTCCATGATGAGCTCAGCTCTCCCCACCTCCTTCCCCCTACTCCCTTCAGCGTCAGCCTGTGGGCCTGTGGCCTCTAAAGTGGCTCGGGTAATGCCAGTATGACCGGTTAGAAATGCAGAGGACAGCGATGGGCAGTGGGATTTTGCACTGAGTCTATACAAATAGTCTATGGCGCATGAAGTGGAAATAGGCGGCCAAACAAAGGCAGATCACAGACTTGCAGTAGCTGAACAGGAATACCATGCGTCCTCCTGAAAATACACACTGTGGACTAAGACTGTCAGAAAAACCTGTGCTCTCGACTCAGAAAGAAGACAGTAGGGTCTAAGAGATTTTTAGACCTGATGTTATTGGACTACATTGCTCTTCACAACTTGGTGGAAATTCACGGTGGGATTTTATTCTGTTGGTGCAGATGTTTCCCCTAAAATTTCCAGTTAGCTTCTTCACCTGTAAAATCAAACGCTCCTTGGGAAAAGATAAACACATATGTATTTGGGATTGTCTTTCCTTCCTCTCTCGTGACAACTGAAGTGCATTTTTCAGTATCTTCTTCCTAAACCTCATCTCTCCCAAACTCCTGAATCCGTGCCTATGACAGTCTCCTTTTGATTTTGCATATTCCCCTTTCTCAACACTCTTTCCGGCCAACCCACCTGCTTTATCTAATCGCTAACACTGTTTTCTAAATTTCACTTTTACATAAATAGAACACATGACTCTCAAAATATTTTTAATGCGAAAAGAAAAGAACTCTTGCCCATAATGCCCAGAGATTCAGAACTAACATCAACATTTTAGAACATTTCCTTAGTATCTTTCTTGCGGTCACACTGTATAGTGTGATTTTAGACCTGGTTTTTCTAAAGGCTACATAGAGTTTCATTATCTTGATATGTCATAATTTGATTCCAATGTTGCTTCTCATTTTTGGCTAAAATGATACTATGATAAACATCCCTGTATATAAATCACTGATGGCATTTCTGATTGCTGCCTGACTCATAAGGGGAATTAATTGCCCAAAGGGGTATGATGATTTTTAGTGTTTTCAGTGCTTTTTGCTCTACTGCCTTCCAGAAAGTTTGTAACAATTTTCACATCCACCGTTATTCTATGAAGATGTCAGTGTTATTGCACTCTTGGTATCAAGTGTTTTTATCTGCAGTTCTGATAGGGAAACTCAAAGACTATTTGGCATATCTTTGATTATATTACTTGAAGTGTAGATTTTTTTTTCATGTTAGTTAATGTGACAGAATGATTTACAATAAGAAATAGATGTTCCGTCTCTGCCCCCATTTCTGGCACAGAGCTCCTAAAATCCTTGGCATTTCTTAAGTGATAACAGAGGTAAAGGTGCTTTTGTTTTTCTTTTTTAATTCACTACAAACCCTTTTCAACCACCTCTGAGTTTATGTTAATGACTCAACTTTTGGAAAGTCCCTAAGGAGAGGGGCTGGTTGCCAGGGAAAACAACCACATATTTAAAGGGTTGGAACCTTCAGCCCCAACTTCCAGGGAGGTGAGAGTGGGTGGAGATAACAGTATGTCACCAATGGGCCAATGATTCCATTGATCACACCTGAGTAATGAAACCTCCATAAAACATCCCTAAAGGACAGGGTTCAAGGGCTTCTGGGCTGGTGGACGCATGGGGGCACCGGGAGGGTGAAAGGCCTAGACAGGGCATGGCAGCTCCGCGACCCCTACCCCCATCCTCTGCCCCATGCATCTCTGGGTGGCTGCTCCTGGGCTGTGTCCTTTTAAGCTGAACCAGTACTCTAATAAAGTAGACTGCTGGCCCAAGTTCTGTGAGCCGCTCTAGTAAATTAATCAGACCCAAGGAGGGGGATATGGGGACCTCCAAGCTGTCGCTGGTTGGTCAGAAGCACTGGTGACAACACAGGCTTGTGACTGGGGGCACTGTGCCCTCAGCCTTGGGGAGTGCTGCCTCCAGGTAGACAGAGTGAGAATGGAACTACAGGACACCCAGGCATCGCAGAGAATTCTTGGTGGGGGAGAAACCCTCGCACGTCTGGTAGAGGATACTAATAAGGAAAAAAGAGGTTTTTGCAGTTAACTACTTTGCATTCCTTCTCAGGTGAAATATCTCTTCATGTGCCTCGTCCATTTTCATGGGGATTAAATGTTTTTTTAACTTTTTGGCATAAACATTTTTTATATTAGGTATATTAACCATTCCATATTGGTAGCAAATATTTTTCCATGCTCACTGACTTGTAATTGTGTGTTTCTGTTGTATAGAAACATATATTTTCCCAGTTAAATCTGTACCATTTTTCCTTTGTAGTTTCAATTTACTTTTAAGCTCAGAGCATTCCTTTTTCATTCATAAATCAAATATCTACTTTTTTCTAGATCTTTTTTATTTTGTCTGCTTGTTCCTTACAGCTCACTACTGGGTCCATGTGAAATTTATTTTGGTATGTGGAGGGAGATGAGGCCCTAAAATGGTTTTAACTAACTGCTTCAGCATTAGTTAAAGGAAAGCCCTTCCTTCCACTGAATTATAATGCCACTCTTAATGGTGTATTAAGAGTGTGTTCATAGGTGTGGCTTTTCTGATTGTCTGCTCTCTGAGCCGGCCATCCAGTCGGCTGTCCATCCTCTTCTGTTGATTTCACTTCCCCCTTAGTTACTTTTACCTGGGAGCTGGGCACTGCAGTGACCTCAGTGATCAGTCTGCTTTTGGTCTCTTCCAGCGAATTGCATCTTAAAGTAACATAATATATAACAAGTATCTTTGGAGGTTTAATCCTCAAAAGCACGCATAGTAGGTTCTATAGAAACTGAGAAACTTTATTCTGCACCCCTGGACTCACACCTTAGTTTTCTCAGCCCTGTCAAAAGGACAAACCTGAAACAATTTAGTAGCTACTTGACTCATTCCTTCACTCACGGGAAAACAAGCCACAGATCAAGGGAGCACAGCACCTCAGGAGCAGGGGAGCACCCTTCCTAGGGATCTGGGGCAAGAACGAGTCCCACAGAGCACTGGAAGAGGTCTTATGACCTGTAAGGACACCCTGACCTCATAGCCAGCAGGCCCTGCTTCCTAGGGAAGGTGAACTGGCTAAGGCTGCTGGAGGGCTGTGCGTGGTATATGTTAGGTTTCCTTGACAGGTGTTTCTCGCATAGGCTGATTTGGGTTTAGATTTGTGACCTGGGCCAGGCCACTGGAGCCACCTCATGTTATGAGCCTCAATACACAAATGAACTTTATCAGCCAAAACCTGTGGGCTTTGGGAGGAGATCCCCAGATCTCCTGTGAGGACACAGACCTACTGCCTACTTGGCAGCAGGAGGAAGGTGGAGGTCTGACAGCAGAGACCCTGGCAGAGCAGAGAACACACAGGAGCCGCAACGTCAGCCCTTCCCGAGCATCCCACCCACCGGCAAGCACCAGGCCTCAGTCAGCGCCCCTCCACGAGTGACCAGGGGAAGACCCGCTTTCTGAGGGACGGAGCAGGAGGGCCCAGCACATGTGCAGCTCAGTTTGTCTGCGACTGGCTGAGTTATCTTGCTTGAGTTATGAAGCCATTTTATGTGCGTTACAGGCTCCAGGTGAGAGGCGCACCCTTCTGTGTGGGGATGGAGGGCAAGTCCTAGAAGACTTGGTTCCCTCCGGCCAACTCGCAAAATACGTCTGGCAAACCTGAAGGACTAAGGCTTAGTGACGGTCTATCAGTCTTCACCTCCTCCTCCTTCCTCCTGACTGCTGGGGGCAAACCGTGATCACTAGCTTTAGGGCAGGGCTTCCAGGCAGGACTGCCAGAGATGAGGCCCAGCACTGCTCCCACCCCATCAGGAGCTCTCCACACCCCCAGCCCCACCGCCTGGGACACATGCCTCAGGTTCGGGGAGCAGAGGCTTGAGGTGATAAAGCAGCGCCTGGTGAGGATGTAATCCACACCTCTCACCCTGGCCTCCGAGGCCCCAGGGACCTGGGTGCACTCGCCCGCCCAGCCTCATCCTGTACCCCTGGTCGGCGGGCTGCCACCCCGCCCCCAGTCTGCTCGTCTCCCAATGCAGTATCTCTAACCACTGCCCCCTCCTTCTGGAATACTATTTGCCTGGCTCTTTCAACAGCCCTCAGGCCTCAGATCGGACGCCTGCCTCGCGCACAGGCATCCCCCACCACCGGCCCTCCCCTGGAGGCTCATCGCTTCCTGCTGCCAGCCTCTCTGTTTCACGCCATCCTGTTTATCTGCTTTCCCAAATCGCTTCAAAACTTAGCATTATCTTTATGAAAACATGTGCTTGGTGTCTGGTGCCCCAGCTGCCCTGCGTGTTGCTGACTGCCCAGGGCCAGTGACTCAGGGGACCGTCCCGTGTGTGTGACCCCGGGGGCCACAGGATGGCCTGGTCAGTACGGGGGGGACAGTGACTCCGGGCAAGTGCAAGAGGCAGAGAGGACAGGAGCAGCACAATCCAGAGGGAAGACTGAAGGGACCTCCCTGGAGCCCCAGTGGTTGAGACCGACTTCCAATGCAGGAGGCGTGGATTTGATCCCTGGTCAGGAAACTAAGGAGTCCCACAGGCCACAGGCTATGGCCCAAAAGTTTTAAACAAGAGTGACAGCCAAAGGCAGTGACTGGTTTCCAGTACTATTATCTGTCTTCAAACTCTCCTGTAGGTCCTGTGAATCTTCTTTTTGGGATTTTTTTTTTCCTGATGTGACCATTTTTAGTCTTTATTGAATCTGTTACAATATTGCTTCTGTTTTTTATGTTTTGGTCCCTGTGGGATCTTAGCACCCCAACCAGGGATCGAACCTACACCCCCTGCATTGGAAGGCAAAGTCTTAACCACTGGACCGCCAGGGAAGTTCCTGGGTCCTGTGAATCTTAGCCTCCTGGAAACTGCACTGTGAAGTCCTTCCAATAAAAACCAAATAAGAATGGGTCCCAAGGTGCAGGCACTTCCTCATTTTTAAGGATTTTTTTCCCCCCACTAAAAACATTTTTTTGACCTTTGTTCCCAGCTGGATAGTCTGCTTGCCAGCAGGGCTAATGAGCAACAAAGCAACTGCACCAACAGCGAGTTAATATTAATGGAGCCACTGAGACAGTCTATCCCGGTGGCTCGCCAGAGGCGGAGGGCCAGCGGGCGCTCCACTCTGCAGTCTCATGGTGTAGTCATGTTTCTGCTGGCCAAGCTGCTTTATTTACATGGAAAAATTAAATAAATCCAGATGTCACGGCATTGCATAAAAAGCCACCGTTGGTCCGGCTGTCCATGCAGCCTCTGAAACCCGGGTGCTGGTGCCGTCTTAACACACTCAGGCAACACTTCTGTGGCCTCGTTTTCAGAAATAAGAACCTGGGCTCACATTTCTGCAGGAGGAAATATGACACGTTTCCCTTCCTTCTTCCCTTTTTGTTTGCTTCTGTCAGGAGCCACACCCAAACCATGAACACACTGGTCCCCAGTGGTGTGCAGCCAGACACGCTCCCGTCAGGGCCGGGGCCTCCTCTGGCAAGCCGGCCCTCTCGTCCACCAGGCTCTGTTTCTCTGACTTTCTTCTGCTCGCGTTTTCTTCCCTGGACTCCGCTGCCTCTCCACTCCCGCTGCAGCCCCACCCTCCGGCTCTCCTGGCTTTTCTCTGTCTCCCCTCCCCACCCCCCCCGAACCACTGCCTCCTGGGCAGCACCAGAGCAGAACCAGTCCACTTGTATGGATCAAATTAGCTCCTTTCAGTCTCACAACAACCCCCAGGAACAGGCCAGCAGGTGCTCTGAGGGCAGGGACATTGGCACGGGCAAGCCTGTGAAATGCTCAAGGTCATATGCTGTGAGTGACAGGATAGGGCCTGAACCCAGCTGGTCTGGCACTAAGGTCCACGCACTTGATCGCCACGTCCCTAACCCCATCCCAGAGCCATCGGCCCCAGACACCAGTGAGGCCAGGCCCTCCAGGGACACTCTGGTCGTGAACACCAGCCCTAGCGTCTCCCCTAGAACTCACTTCTCTGAGCCTCAACTTCCTCTCCACGATGATAATAATTTAAGTAATACTTACTAGGTAATGTTCCCCAGGCTGCACGTAAATCATCTCATTTAATTTCCACAACATCTACAAAACACGTTCTATTATTATACCCATTTTCCAGATGAGAAACCTAGGCAGAGAGACGTTCACGTAGCTAGTCAATAGCAGAGCGGGGATCTGAACCCTGGACACACAGCTTCAACATCGATGCTCAGCCGCACTGCTCCACAGCTTCCCCACCGTGCTAGATGAAAATGCCAGGGTGTCTGCCCATTATAGATGTGAGCATGAGAGGGGAGGACGAGTGCGGGGGCCCGGCCTGGGGAGGCAGGGCTCAGGCTCTTACGGTGACTTCACAGTCCTGCCCAACAGGCTGCACCAGCCTCGCCTGGGAAAGGTACTGAGCTTCACGAAGCCTCCGTTTTTCCCTCTGGAACATGGACCTGATAACGTAAATGTGTTCCCACAGTGAACCTAACACTGGACTGGCACAAAGTAAACACACAAAAAGATTCCGAGTTTAGTATTTAATCATTAAGTCCTCAGTCAAGCTAGATTCCTTCTCAGACACACCTTCCAGTGATCACAAAGACTTCTCGAAGCAAGTTCTGCCCTTATGGTCCCCTACAGCTTTCTTAAGTCATTAATGAGAAGAAAAAGCCCGGGAGATGAATTTGTAGCCCATAACAACCTAAAGACCCGCTCGTTTTTCTTTCGAGCTTCTGTTCCACAAAACTTGCAAGCTCTATAGCGTCCGATGGCAGCAAAACGATAACACCCAGGTTTTACCAGGCGGTTCTCAGGGCCGTGGCAGCAACTGGTCGGCAGCCTCAGCCGCCAATCACACGAGAGTCCGTCCTTGCAGGTGGCCTCACTGTCCAACCCCTGAAACTACAGGCTCACACGCATCTGAGAAAGAGGGGATAAGCTTGAGGAAACTGACATTTAGGAAATGGGAAGAAGGAAAAAACAGAGAAGGACCTGAAGGAAGAGAGCCAGGACAGAGAAGTAGGTCAAAAAAATCAGAGCGAGGCATTTATGAAGCTCTGTGGGCCATGGCTGGACGTTCACGCTGCATTCAGAGGTTGCTTGGTGGATATTCACAGACGTGCCAGGGAGTGTTCGGGCTGTAACAGTTAAAGACAGATTCTGATAGAGGCCATAGACTTTTGTCTAATTTGCATAACATAAAACTCCTTACCCTCATGAGGTTTACATCCTATTGAGGGCTGTAGGCAGAAGAAAACACAAAGTATTTAGGATGTTAAGATGGTGGGAAATGCTACTGAGGGAGAGCAGGGTGTCGTGGAGGAGCCGTCACAGGTTCAAGATGCCAGCCAGGGACGCATCACTGAGAAAAGGATCTCTGAGCAGAGACCTCAAGGAGGCAGCAGACACGTGACAACGGAAGAAGATTCCAGGGAGGGGAACGCCAGCACAGAGGCCCGAGCTTGTCTGAAGGTTTCGGAGGATGCTCAAGGAAGCCAGCGTGGCAGGAGCTGCGGGAGGCGGTGGAGAGCAGGAATAAGGGGAGAAGGTGTCCAGGGGAACTAACAGCCCTGCGGAGCCCTGTTTCCGAGGAAGCAGGAGGAAGGCCACATGACTGCAGACGTCGTCCCGGGAGTGGACGCCCGCGGCGTCCAGAGTCTCTCCGGGTAACAAGCTCCAGGACAGGACACGCCGGCCGGGCACAGCACACTGTCCGTCCCCAGCCCAGGAATTCAGGCGTTCCAGTCTCGTCCCCACCCTCTGGGACTGAAGGGCACACTTGTAGACACTTGCCGGCCTCTCCCATGGGCACCTAGAGGGCTTATTAAACACTTCATGGATGAAGGAGAATTTCCCGCTGGCGGCCTCTGATGTGAGGGACAGTGCAGGGGCCCCCAGAACGCGTCACTTGGGACAGACATACAGGTGGTGAACTAGGGCAAATGGCGAGAAACTAAATAAGGCCCAATTGTACATACAAAGTCTTGCTACTGAATATCATTAGACCTTCAGGCAGGAAGAATGAACTGAAAAAAACAGAATGACATGAGTGACTACAGGGGTGGGAGGGTATCTTTGCTAAGTCAGGGTAGACAGGGAGTTGTGTGGGCCTCTCACATGTTGGGACATGTGGAAATGGAATGTGTGAAACCATGACTAGAGCAGTGGCAAATCGTTTTTAGTGCCTAAGTCACTGCCACCCCACGGACTGTAGCCCACCAGGCTACTCGGTCCATGGAATTTTCCAGGCAAGAATACCGAAGTGGGTTGCCATTTCCTCCTCCAGGGGATCTTCCCGACTCGAGGATCAAATCCCCGTCTCCCACAATGGCAGGCGGGTTCTTTACCGCTGAGCCACCAGGGACGCCCCGGTGACAAAGCAGAAGTTATAAATAAGTGCATGACCAGTATTTGTATACAAGGCACATAATCATTAAACTGGCAGATATCCCAGCATATAAGAAAGCGTCTTGGAGCTGGAGACTGTAGCTACAGACCTCCTCTGTAACAGAAGGTCGATGAGCAGTTTGGAAAGTCCATTCTGACTCAGGAAACTAGAGAGAGCATGCCCTGGGCCTCCGGCCATCTGAAGTGAATAAACCAGTGTCGGTGGCAAGAGCCGGCCTCCCTGCTCGGTCAGCCCTTCTCAAGTGTTCTTTACAGTCAGGGGAGAGGCCAGGGATGGACCCATGCTGGGAAAAGCTCCCCAGGCACCGCTCTCTGCCAGGCGTCCTGCACTCAGGGCGTGGGCTGCCAGAGGGACTGGCAGGGTGGCCACCTGCGGGGCACTAATCCTTCCTGATGCGACCTCAGGAAGGCTTCGCACTTTTAACACAAAAGTGGCAAGAACGTTATTTAGAAGACCGGGACCCTTTATCTGTGCCGCTTCCAACCATCATCCTATTGATGTGAAAACTTCAGGGGTGCTTAAACTAAAAAAAAAAACACAAAGTGCCTCAGATGAGTGGTCTGAGAGTATTTTCCTTCTGGTGACAAACGTGAAGCCACACACTTTTACTGAGTCCAGACTTGTGTCCTGGTTCAGGGGCCCTCCTGCCACAAAAGGGTTAAGGGTTATGCTTTATGACGACCGTTACAACAGCAAAACGCTAGCAGCCTTTATTTATAAAGAGATCACATACACTGACAAACAAAAACCAAAACTAAAAACAACAGAAAAAAAAACAAAGGAACTGACAGCATTCCACACCCCACCCCCCGGAAAAAAAAAAAAAAAGCCAGAGAGTCAACAAACACTCGAAAAACATTTACTCAACAACAGCAATGCTGTGTCATTTTTCATCATCGAAGATGAGAAGCTGAGAAAATTCAATAGAGGAGATGATGAGACAAGCACTCTCAAACTTCTGGTGGAGGAATATACTGATTCACAGTCACCATGGCATTATTTACAGTACTGCGAAACAGTGTTGTAAAACAGAATATATAGAAACCATACACCAAAACAAAGTCATAAAACAGAATATATAAACCATACACGATAGTGCAGCTAACCCAGCCACTAAAAACATTGTTTAGGAAACATTGCTAGCGGCAAAGGGAAATATCCATGCTACAGTGAGGTTTACAAAGGATACAAACACACATGTTTACGCAATCCCAACTATATAAAACAACGTTACAGGAGGGACTGTGTCGCTGGGTGGTTATTTCTACAACCTTGAAGTTATCAACAATTTTTAGTCTTGCCTCCATACTTTCACATTTTTCTGATTTTCTACAACCAACATGCGTTACTTTATTAAAAACAGGAAAGACTTCACTTAAAAATAGCAACAGTGACTCAGCAGTCTCCCTTCTGCCCGCTGAGGGAAGCACAGGCTTATCATTAAAGGGAATTAAAGAGCTCACTGTGCTGAGGACTAGATTACAAGGATTGTTAAAGGGCCAACACCAAACAAAAAAATCCGGGTAGGCTCTCAGGAAGGCAGAGAAGGGTGCCCGAGGGTTTTCCCACCAAATAACCATATCCTTTCACTGGAACATGTTTAGAAAAGAGAAGCTAGGCCGAGCCCCCAAGCTCTCTGTCCACAGCGCGAGAAGCACGGGGGGCACACCCCCTGCACTGAGAGCGGAGCAGACACCCAGCAGAGCCCCTCCCCTCACGGAGCTCTGGTGTCTTGTTAGACGTGCGTCAGATCTAGACGTGCGTCAGATCAGCAGGTGCGGTACCTGAAGGATGCTATGGGACATTTTCACTCATTCAGAAAAAAAAAAAAGTTCCTACTGTGGATAGGCACCATTCTGGGGATAAAGTAGACAGACTGTTCCCCAGAAAGATTACACCACGCGGGGAACACACATCCTGGCCTTCAGCTACATCAGAGTGTGGGCTGAAGTAGTCTGAGAAAGGTGGCAAAAACCCAGCAGGACCCAGTGAGGCAGAGAACAGGGAGCTGGTGAGGGGCAGGGAGGCCTGGCGTGCTGCAGTCCACGGGGCTGCAGAGTCGGACACGACTCAGCGACTGGACTGGGCTGAGCTGAGGAGCGGCGTGACGGGGCGGCGGTCGGGAAAGGGGATGGTGGGCAGGGGCCAAGCGAGGGAGGGAGGACCCAAGGGAGCAGGGCCTGCCTGCAGAACCCAAGCTCAAGTTCTCAGCCGCCCCAGGCAGTGGAGCTGGGACTGAACTCTATCTGCTGAAGGGCCGAGAGGAAGGAAACCAGGACTGCTACCCACACGTCTGCTCACAGCCTCTCAGCTCCAGCTTTGTTTTGTTTTGTTCTCTATTGAAACCTCCAAAAGGTCAGTCGAGAGAGGAGAGGAAGTCAAAAACAAAGGCTCTGGGTGCCTGGGGCGCTGCTGTGTGAGGCGGCTGTACAACCTCCTCTGAGAAGCCCCAGGCATCTTTTTGCATTAAGCCTGATAATAACCTTTTTTCAAGCCCAAGTGGAACAGGCTTGAAATAAGAGAAGTAAGATGGAGCATTTATACACAGGCAACCCAACTCCCAGCCTACTGGTTCTTGGACCACTGAAGCAAGTGGAATCTTATTTCCCACTGCACAGTGGTATAAATCTGGATTCCAGCCCTGGAAGTCCATCCGACACCCCAAAATTCCTACATCCATCAAAAACTTAGATACAGGCTTTTACAAATACCTGTTAATATGCAAACCTGTGCAAACTGTGTTCTTGTTGGCAATTTTCCCCATGCCATGGGCTGGAATGGTTAAAACTTCTCACCCTACCAGTCTAACAACATGGACTAAACACATCATTTTAATATTTGATACATCTTTGTCTCTGCCAAAGAAGTTGCTGATAAATCCTTATTCTCATCAGCAGCCTACTGCAGACTGAACGTCTGTGTCCCTCCACATTTGTTCACTGAAGCCTAACCCCCAGCATTTGGAAGTGGGGCCTTAGGGAGGTGATGAGGGCTAGAGCAGGGATTCACACTATCCCCTCTTGAATAGGATCAGTGCCCTTAAAAAAGAGGCCCCTGAGAGCTCCCGTGTCCCTTCCACCCCACAAGGACACAGCAAAATGTGGACCATCTGGGAACCAGGAATCGGGCCCCTACTACACCCTGGATCACTGGCGCCTTGATTTGGGGCCTGCCGGCCTCCAAAACCAAGAAAATAAATCTCTGCAGCTGACGAGCTGCCCCGTTCAGCAGTAACCTGCGGCAGCAGCCTTCGTAGCAGACGCTACCCTCCCCACGGCCTGTCCACACCCTGTCCCCCTCGTGGCTTTCCTCTGTCTGTCCACGTGCAGGATGAGTGTGGGGTGGTCAGGCAAACCTCCAGCCAGCATGGGGAAAGGGGAGGGGCTGTGCTTCCCAAGGGGGCTTCCAGAAGCTGATCGCCAGGGCAGTCCCCAGGGGCCACCACTGTCCACCACCCCCTGCACTGCCCACCACGATGGGCAGCCGTGGCCGGGGCTGGGTTTGGTTTTGTCTTGAAGGAAGTAGGCCACAAGTCTCTGGAATTTCAGAACAGGAGTTTGAGAAGAAACTGGGAGGGAGGCAGGGCGAGCTGGACATTCACGGTGTGACCTCCCCTACAGGGACCCAGGAGGCGCCCTGTGAATGGCATGAAGATGACTGTCCTGAAGTCAAAGCGGTGCAGCCAGCTGCTGTTCCTCGGCACAATGGCCCTCACGGTCACGGTCATCAGCCTGCTCTTCTTTGCTCTCCTCTGGAAGGCCGGCAACCTTGTGGACCTGCCCAACCTCAGGGTTGGCTTCTACAACTTCTGTCTCTGGCACGAGGGCGCCAGTGCCCTGCAGTGCTACCAGTTCCCGGAACTGGAGGCCCTGGGCGTGCCTCGAGTGGGCCTGGCCCTGGCCAGGCTCGGCGTGTACGGGGCCCTGGTCCTCACCCTCTTCGTCCCCCTGCCTCTCCTCCTGGCCTGGTGCAATAATAACGAGGGGGAGTGGCAGCTGGCCGTGGGCTTCCTGGCCACGTCCTCCGTGCTGCTGGCCAGTGGTCTGGGCCTCTTCCTCACCTACACCTGGAAGTGGCTCCAGCTCTCCCTCCTGGGACCTGGGGCTCTAGCTCTGGGCGCTGCCCAGACCTTGCTCATCGTCTTGCTTGTGGCCACAGCTGTGTTCCCTCAGAGGGCAAAGGACAGGAGCTGGGGAGCTGCTAGCTCCGTCTAAAGGCTTATGTGATCGCAAGGGTTCGCTTTGAACTGTGCTCAGAGAAGGCTGCCAGAGAACACACGGGCCGGTGTGTCTTCTCGGCCACCGTTTCACAGCCAGCGCTGAGCAGGCTGGACCCACCATGGAGGGGGTGGGTGCCCAACGTCAAGGAGGACAAGACTTCTTAGGATAGGGTGGTCTGTCCTTTGGGACTTCTAAGACACCCGAGAACCACGTAGCTCATTGTTGCAAGAATTCCTGCTTTAGTTAACTGACCTGAGCAAGCCATTCTGACTTGATCCTCAGAACAATGGGGAGATAAGGCTTCCTGTCATTGGGGCCAGATTTCCAGGACAAGCTGCCAAATGCCAGACGGGAACCCGGTGACGGTTTATGAAGGAACGCCTCAGTGTCCCTGGGAACCCAGCCTAGCAAGCGTCCCATCTCCATCCGAGACAATGCTCCCAAAGGCCAAGGAGTGATCTGAGGGATTCACAGGACAGGCACAGAGAAGAGCCTGGCGGTTTTGAATGTTCCCCTGAAAAGGCGCCTGGACCTGCAGACAGACAGAACAGGGGTCTAACCACTGTGCACGAGCAGCCCGCTCCCAGCACGCGACCCGGGTGTTCAGGAGCCCAGGACGCCAGGTCCCTGGTCAGGAGAGGACGATGAACGGACTGAGCTGGCCCACGTCCATGTGAACGCCGCATGCCCTCCCGTCTCACCCTGCGCCGGAAAGGATACGAGCGCCACTCACGCACGGGGGCACTGTGTGTATTCTTCAGCATCTGTTACACTGACAATCTGTACAGCACGTGATCGCCTCATCCCAGGCCTGTGCAAAGCCACCTGAATAGAGGCAGAAACACGGACTCCGGTGTGATGTCTTGTCCTCTGTGTCTCTTTTGGGCTCCTATCCCACTCTTACTTTCTAACTGCCCAGGGGCTGAGGCCTAGAAAGGTGGCAGAAGGTGGCGGCCCAGGGGAGGAGGGCTGTCTGGTTGGTCGGGAGGCCTCCCAATCTGTACATGGAACGGCAGGCAGGCTCTCAGTGGGGAGCCCAGCCCTGGGGGAAGGTGTCTAGTTCAGGGTTGGACCAACAAGGGCTCACTGACCAACTGACACGTGACGGAAGTGATTTTAAAAACAGGCTTCTTCCTTAAGGTGGCCAAACCGTAGGAACTGCAGGGTACTTAGCAGCCATACTGGTTTTTCCTTGAAAATTATTAAGCTGACTCTTCAGTTCCAGTAAGTTTGACCCCCATGATCTCATTTCCCTGGAACCAGGTACCTGAATAAGACAGTGTTGAGCTCCCAGGCCCCTGAGCACGGACAGCAGAGAGCAGGAATTCTGGGGGGAGCTCACTGACTCTTCACCTCCCCTGGTGAATCCACCCAGCCCAGGGAGGCTTGACGCTGGGAGCAGAAGCTGTCACAGTCTGAGGGCAGCGCTCGGGCTGAGAGGGGAAGCCCAGCCTCCTTCAGCCGCTCTCGGCAGAAGGTCCTGGAAGTGCGTCCCTCAGCTGAAAAAGATCTCCCTGACGTATTTTAGCTCGTCCTGGTCTTCCTCGAGGCTTCTGCTGCAGGCCGTGCCAGAACCCGAGGGCCCCAGGGCAGGGCCGTCTGCCCCACAGTCGTCTTCCTCACTGTCCTCGCTTCGGCTCCAGCGGGGACTTGGGGACGGCGGCGCTGGGCTGGCCGGGGAGCGCTCTGGCTTATCAGCGCCTGCCAGAGGTGGCGGCTCCAACGGCTTTTCCTGTTTTCGGTCCTCCTGAGCAGAAGAAACGGCAGGCAAACAGATGGGTTTTACTTCCCTAACATGCAAGGACACAGAACGTACCCAGTAGCACCTGTAAAGCCAGCGCCGGGGGGCCGGGCCCAGCTCCCAGATCACAGATGGCCCCCTCCCTTCACCCGATTCTGCCCCTCCCCGCCCTCCTTCTCGGGCGGTGCAGAAATCAGGACCAGCAGGGCGAGCGACGGGCAGGGGCCTCAGGAACAGCGGCGCAGGGACGACAAGTGGACCCCACGGACACGGAAGGGCAGGCCGCGAACCCTGAGTGCGGGCCTCACTCACTGGGACTAGCGACAGTATCGACCAGCAGGTTATTGCAAGCATTAAATGAGAGAGGAATATATAAAAGGCCCTGAGCAACTCTCAGGGACTACACCACTCGAAGGTGAGACAACCGTTAGCCGCTCTTGGAAGCCAGGGCTTCAGCGGCGAGGTGCCAAGGATGGTGATCAGAAGTTACCTCGCCCGAAGGAGACCCTCAGAGAACACGAGCAGTTCACGACTCTTGTCCCCTCCACCCGCCACCAGCAGAGAGCCGCCCAGACTGGGAGGGCTGCCCTCTCTCACACGGCCACGGCCTCCCAGGTCTCCAGCCCCAAGGGCCCGGCAGGGGCACCCCTCCCCTGGAGCGGGCTGCAGATGAGCAGGCTCCCGGCTGCCAACAGACAGGGCGCCTCTTTTATTAGCATGAACCCCCGCCAAGAGTCTCCAGTCATCAGAAAAGACACAGCTGGGCTTCCCTGGCGGGTCAGTGGTGAGAAGTCCATCTGCCAATGCAGGAGATATGGGTTCAAGCCCTGGTCCGGGAAGACCCCACAAGCCTCGGGGCAACTCAGCCATGTGCCACGACTACAGAAGCCTGTACGACCCAGGGCCCACACGCTACTATCACTGGACCCAGGAACCACAACTCCTGAGCGCGTGCTCTGCCAACTGCAGAGGCCCATGTGCCCTGGAGCCCGTGCTCCACAAGAGAAACCACGGCAGTGAGAAACTCTCTCACCGCCACCAGAGGGCAGGCCCCACTCCCCGAGCAGCAGCAAGGACCCAGCACGGCCAACATATATACGTAAATAAAATTTACAAAAATAAAAGACACAGTTGACTGTACCTCAATGAGGATCCCCAGAGCAACGTCGACAATTTCGGCTTCATTCATGCA
Source organism: Ovis aries (assembly GCF_016772045.2). Classification (NCBI taxonomy): domain Eukaryota; kingdom Metazoa; phylum Chordata; class Mammalia; order Artiodactyla; family Bovidae; genus Ovis; species Ovis aries. Next base: position 100,469,248 of record NC_056057.1, read on the forward strand.
GTACACAGTCCTCACGGCAGGAAATCTGAGAGAAGAGCATGAAGTTAGAGACAGGCACGAATCACCAGCAGGAAAGAATGAGACCCAGAGTCACATCTCGGGGCCTGTCTGCCAGGGCTGAGAGCAGTAGCTTCCCCAGGGCACTGCCGTGGCCTCTGAATCCTTGGAACTAGTGACTGGCACAGGGGTTCTTGGGGCAACCATGGGGTTTCCCACCATCCGTCAACTCCGCTAAGAAATAGGGTGAGATGGCCGGCTCCTGAGACACACACGCGCCCGCGCGCGCATACACGCTCGCGATGCAAAAAAGGTCAAACAGGCCAAGACATGTCTGAATGCCACTCCTCACCCCCATGTGTGAATACAATAAAGGAGGGCTTTCCCTGGTGGCTCAGCAGTAAAGAAACCCCTCACAATGCAGTCCTGGGTTCAATCCCTGGGTCGGGAAGATCCCCTGCAGGAAGGCATGGTAACCCACTCCAGTACTCTTGCCTGGAGAATCCTCATGGACAGAGGAGCCTGGCTACAGTCCGCTGGTTCGCAATGAGCTGGACACGACTGAGCAACTAAGCACAGCACAGCAAAGATCAGAAAGCAAGGCTGGTCAATGAAGAAAACTTAGAAAGGGAAGTCAGAGAGGGACAGTGAGCACCTGAGACTATGGCCAGGAGAGGACAGGGGTACCCCCTCCCTGGCAGCCTGGAGACCCCCACCAATATCACCATTCAACCAACCTCCCCCCCACCGTGCCCCCCAGTCTCTGATTTCTGGCCGACCCGGCAACCTGCAGCTTGTCTGCCCGTCCCTAAAGATATATCTGCAGGAAGATGGGATCACTTGGTCCACCTACCCCCTCATTGGATGGTCACAATTTCTGCGGCAAATGAAGATACTGACAATTTGGACAATTGCTATCTGAGAGCTTAGCTGGTGTGTGTTTAACTCAAGAGCTGGAGCCACTATCTGGGAGCTGACCCATGAGGGCCAGAGGGTGGAGATTCACCGACAGAGGCAGAAGCCAGTGCCAGCCTGGCAGGGCACAGCCACCAGCAGCCTGCACACCCAAGAGCGGATGAGACGTTTGTGGACTGAAACACCCTCCCTCACTGTTCCACCAACACTGGACAACTGGGCCCCAGCAACTGTGAGGCCTTCAATCCCTCCCCTGTCCTAATCCCCCAGGAGGACAGAAGCTGCCCCACCTGGCTGCAGCTGCTGGCACCGTGGCTGGTCTCCTCTTGGGGGTCTTCACCTGCACCGCCCTCTTTTCAGCCACCTGGGCTGTCATCCATGTGGGCAGCACCCTCTTTTTATTCTCAGACTTTAAGGCTTCCATCTCTTTAGTCTCTCATGAAGAGGAACCAGGGTCCAAGCTTAGCGACTTCAGGACAGCGAATCCCACTCTCTCATCTCACAGCAGGAACTGTAGGTCCGTTTGTCATCAACAGGAGTCCATCTTTAATTCCTACAAAGAACAAAGTCCAGTGAATTCTGATAAATAAGAACATTCTCAGGCCTCAGCCACAGTGACTGGTTAGGGCAGGCCAGAGGTGAGCAGGGCCAAGGAGACTCAGATGGATCATTCACAGGGCATGAAGAGGGACGTGGGGAGTGGGCAGGCTACGGGCGTCATGGAGAAGAAGCCCTCCACTCAGGGCCCAGGGCCCCCACCAGCAGTGGGGCCCCATGCTCCCAGGAGCCTCTGCACTGAGCCCCTCAACACAGGAGGAAGGTGCCCCTTCTCTCCACCAGAGACGCTCACTGTCCCCAGGGTGCCCAGACAATCCTACCCTTAAAACCTCTCTCAATGCTCTCTTCCTCCCCTCCTCCCATCACAGATTTCTCCTTCCCTCTATCTAGGAGTGGTTATAAGAAACCCCAAGGCCATTTTGATTCAGTGAGGTTTCACTGGCCAACACCCACTCCCTTAAATCCAAAGATACTTCTGACTGGTCGGGTGTGTCAGATATCATTGTGCCTGAATGTGCAGAATCCAGACGCCAGGGCTCTGGGGGTCGGGGGCCGGTTCTCATCTCATCTGGCCTCTCCCCACCCACCCCCACTGGATTCCCGCCCTGCCCCTGCTGAAACTCAGCCCCGACCCTGTGACTCAAAGGGTGCAGATCTCTGCCCTCCACTGAGCAGTAACCCTGAAAACAGCTCAGCGCGCACGTTCTGTGAAAATCCAAGAGGTGCTAATAGTCATTCCCACATCTAATGTTGTTCAGTCGCTCAGCGTGGTCCACCTCTTCGTGACCCCATGGACTGCAGCAGCCAGGCCTCCCTGTCCATCACCAACGCCCGGAGTTGGCTCAGACTCATGTCCATTGAGTCGGTGATGCCATCCAACCATCTCATCCTCCGTGGCCCCTTCTCCTCCCGCCCTCAATCTTTGCCACATCTAAGGAGCACCGCTAACCACCCCGCACAAGCACAGCTCGGTGCTCGGTGCGTATACTGATTTGACCATGAGATGGATATTCTGAAGCCCATTTTACAGACGAAGAACTGACATTTACCAATTCGCACAGTCACCAAAAAAAAGTTTGAAATGGCCGGTCAGGACTCGCACCTGGGCCCTCCAGGCCCTGGCCCTGGGCCCCGCCGGCTGGGGGCGGGAGGGTGAGGGCCTGGGGCGGCCCCGCGGGCGCAGCGACCTGCCCGGAGCCCCCAGTTCTCCGCCTCCCCGCTCTCGGGGACCCCGCGCCGCTACGGGCGCGATGAGAGCGGGGCCGGCCCGCCAGAGGAGGGCGAAGCGGGACGCGCGACCCACCCGCCCGCGTTCCCGGTACTCCTCCGGCCGGGCTTCCTACCTCGGGGCTCGCGCGCCTCCCTGGCTTCCGGGGAGGACCCGGGAGGCGGATCCGAAAGGTGGTCGGGAGCGGGGAGCCCCGCGGCCCGGCCCCCGCTCCCCTACGTTCCCGCACTTCCGGATCCCGGCCGCCCGCCGGCGTGGCGGACCCGGCGCGCCCCCTGCCGGCGGCCGCGTGGTCTGCGCCCTCGGCGTTGGAGCAGGACTCGCCGGGTAAAGGTGTAGTGAGGCACTCCGACCTCCGCTGACCCGGGTCCTGACCAAGTCTCTCCTTGACCAAATTCAGAGAGGGATCTGAACTCTTCTCAACAACGCCCTGCCTTTTGGACTTCCGCGTGCATCTCCACATTGTCCGTTTTTACCGAGAATACAGCTAATACTGAATTAGCTGGAGTCCGCCCACCCTCCACACCTGATTCTCATCCATCGTCATCCCCCCCAGGTCACGTTTGATTACCCGGCCGCTTATGTAGAGTGCGTCATGAGAAACGCTGGGCTGGAAGAAGCACAAGATGGTATCAAGATTGCCGGGAGAAATATCAATAACCTCAGATATGCAGATGACACCACCCTTATGGCAAAAAGTGAAGAAGAACTAAAAGCCTCTTGATGAAAGAGAAAGAGGAGACTGAAAAAGTTGGCTTAAAGCTCAACATTCAGAAAACGAAGATCATGGCATCTGGGAAGTAGATGGGGAAACAGTGGAAACAGTGTCAGACTTTATTTTGGGGGGCTCCAAAATCACTGCAGATGGTGATTGCAGCCATGAAATTAAAAGACGCTTACTCCTTGGAAGAAAAGTTATGACCAACCTAGATAGCATATTAAAAAGCAGAGAAATTACTTTGCCAACAAAGGTCCGTCTAGTCAAGGCCATGGTTTTTCCAGTGGTCATGTATGGATGTGAGAGTTGGACTGTAAAGAAAGCTGAGAGCCAAAGAATTGATGCTTTTGAACTGTGGTGTTGGGGAAGACTCTTGCAAGTCCCTTGGACTGCAAGGAGATCCAACCAGTCCGTCCTAAAGGAGACCAGTCCTGGGTGTTCATTGGAAGGAATGATGCTGAGGCTGAAACTCCAATACTTTGGCCACCTCATGCGAAGAGTTGACTCATTGGAAAAGACTCTGATGCTGGGAGGGATTGGGGGCAGGAGGAGAAGGGGACGACAGAGGATGAGATGGCTGGATGGCATCACTGACCCGATGCACATGAGTTTGGGTGAACTCCGGGAGTTGGTGATGGACAGGGAAGCCTGGCGTGCTGCGATTCATGGGGTCAAAAAGAGTTGGACATGACTGAGCAACTGAACTAACACAGCAATAATCTTATTAGGTCGATGTAGCCAGAAGCCCACTTCACTCTGGTGTTTCCTCTTAGTAATTATCCATCCACTGACCCCCCACCCAGGCACTTCCCTTGTACTGGGAGTTGAGTTCAACCTCTTCCCCACAGAAAACCCTACCTAGTAGACTCTCTAATAGTTTCCTTACTGTTCCTTAACAAGGGTCGTGAATAATTTTAACAGTATTTTTTTTTAACAGTTCCCAAATGTGGCTCCATTTGAGGCTTGCTGGTTCAGTTCAGTCGCTCAGTCGTGTCCGACTCTTTGTGACCCTATGGATTGCAGCACACCAGGCCTCCCTATCCATCACCAACTCCTGGAGTTTACTCAAACTCATGGCCATTGAGTTGATGATGCCATCCAACCATCTCATCCTCTGTCATACCCATCTCCTCCCGCCTTCAATCTTTCCCAGCACCAGGGTCTTTTCAGATGAGTCAGTTCTTCTGATCAGGTGGCCAAAGCACTGGAGTTTCAGCTTCAGCATCAGTCCTTTCAATGAATATTCAGGACTGATTTCCTTTACGATGGACTGGTTGGATCTCCTTGCTGTCCAAGGGACTCTCAAGAATCTTCTCCAGCACCACTGTTCAAAAGCATCAATTCAGCGCTCAGCTTTCTTTATAGTCTAATTCTCACATCCATACGTGACTACTAGAAAAACCATAGCTTGGACTTGGACTTTGTTGGCAAAGACATGTCTCTGCTTTTTAATATGCTGTCTAGGTTTGCCATAGCTTTTCTTCCAAGGAGCGAATGAAGATTTCATGGCTGCAGTCACCATCTGCAGTGATTTTGGAGCCCAAAAAATAAAGTCTGTCATTGTTTCCATTGTTTCCCCATCTATTTGACATGAAGTGATAGGACCAGATGCCATGATCTTACTTTTCTGAATGTTGAGTCTTAACCCAACTTTTTCACTCTCTTTCACTTTCATCAAAAGGCTTTTTAGTTCTTTGCTTTCTGCCATAAGGGTAGTATCATCTGCATATCTGAGGTTATTGATATTTCTCCTGGCAATCTTGATTCCTGCTTGTGCTTCATCCAGCCCAGCATTTCGCATGATACATTCTGCAATTAAGTTAAATAAGCAGGGTGACAATATACAGCCTTGATGTACTCCTTTCCTGATTTGGAACCAGTCTGTTGTTCTAACTATTGCTTCTACCTGCATATAGATTTCTCAGGAGGCAGTTAAGGTGGTCTGGTGTTCCCATCTCTTTAAGAATTTTCCAGTTTGTTGTGATCTACACAAAGGCTTTGGCATAATCAATAAAGCAGATGTTTTTCTGAAACTGTCTTGCTTTTTTGATGGTCCAACGGACGTTGGCAATTTGATCTCTGGTTCCTCTGCCTTTTCTAAATCCAGTTTGAACATCTGGAAGTTCTTGGTTCATGTAGTATTGAAGCCTGGCTTGGAGAATTTTGAGCATTACTTTGCTAGCGTATGAGATAAGTGCAATTGTGTGGTTCAGTTCAGTCACTCAGTTGTGTCCGGCTCTTTGTGACCCCCATGAATCGCAGCACGCCAGGCCTCCCTGTTCATCACCAACTCCTGGAGTTCACCCAGACTCGCGTCCATTTAGTCCGTGATGCCATCTGGCCATCTCATCCTCTGTCATCCCCTTCTCCTCCTGCCCCCAATCCCTCCCCAGCATCAGAGTCTTTTCCAATGAGTCAACTCTTCACATGAGGTGACCAAAGTACTGGAGTTTCAGCTTTAGCATCATTCCTTCCAAAGAAATTACAGGGTTGATCTCTTTCAGAATGGACTGGTTGGATCTCCTTGCAGTCCAAGGGACTCGCAAGAGTCTTCTCCAACACCACAGTTCAAAAGCATCAATTCTTTGGCGCTCAGCCTTCTTCACAGTCCAACTCTCACATCCATACATGACTACCAGAAAAACCATAGCCTTGACTAGACGGACCTTAGTCGGCAAAGTAATGTCTCTGCTTTTGAATATACTATCTAGGTTGGTCATAACTTTTCTTCCAAGGAGTAAGCGTCTTTTAATTTCATGGCTGCAATCACCATCTGCAGTGATTTTGGAGCCCCAAAAAAATAAAGTCTGTTTGAATATTCTTTGGCATTGCCTTTCTTTGGGATTGGAATGAAAATTGACCTTTCCAGTCCTGTGGCTTGCTGGTTGGACTGTTAAAGGGACAATTCCCAGGCCCCTCCTTCCAACCAGAAATTAAGGAGAAGGGAGAGGGGGAGCTTCATTTTGGAAAGCTCTGATCGGGAAGGGCGGAGGGGGAAGAGAAGTCCCAGAAAAACCAAGTTCACAGCTCCCTGCTGGAGGCATGCACCCCCAGGTAGGGCAAGTAGGGGCAAGGTGAGTCCCTTGGGTGCAGGAAGAGAAATTAAAAACATTGTTTACATTTTTTATCTAGAAAGTGGGAGTTACTAATAATTAATATTCAAATTGGTGACTAAAGTGTTCCCTCTGAGAACAGGGCTGCTCCATAAAGTTGCCCATGTCTCCTCACTTTGCTTTCAACTTGATGCTGAGCGCTGCGGTTCACACGTGGAGTTAGCATCTAGTTTTACATAAAATCATACAGCTTGAAATAGCTTGAAAAAGGCAGGCCAAAAAAGATCCCAAGTGGCAGACATGACTAAACATTTGTGTTTTTGAGGCAAAAGGATGATCAGAACCATCTACCCCCCAAATGTGAAATTATCAAGACAGCCACTTGAAGTGTGACTTACAACAAATCATGTAATAATAGAATAATTACTTCCATATACTAGAGGCACAGGATAGGGGAGTGTGATCCAGAGCTTGGAAAATCAGAGCCAGATCTCACTTCTAACTGTGTGGTGACTTTGGTTTCCCCAGAGCATTTTCACCTCATAACTAAGCCTCAATCCTATGGAGGTAGGCTGGTCCAGGAAAGTTTAAGTCAGTCAAGGATTAAGAAGATAAATCAAGGAGTTAAAATCACAAAATCAACCTGCTGGGCACTGGAGTTGTTTAGTTGCGGGTTGAACCTGGGCTCTGCCTCCAGCCTCTTCATGAGGCAGGACCTGCTTCTCCTCTGATTCCCAAAGGTTCCAACATCAGTCACCTCTAGTGACCTCACTGCCCTCCGTTCCCACAAGTTGTGAGCCAAGACAACCCCAAGTCTAATCAGCGGAGACGCATCATTTTGTGAGCAAAGGAATGGGGAACACTTACTACTAGGAGAAACTCCTCCTCTCTCTCCTTAAAAACCTCTTCCCTTAGCCAGCTGAAAAATGTAGGACGCCCATCTGCATAAAAACCCTTCTGCGCGGAGGCCCGAGCAGGGACCAGAAGCCCAAGCGGAGGGATCTGAATGGGTGGGAGTCAGCTCCTGAAGCCGTCTGAATACTGAGCTCAGGGGGCCCGAGGTCTTGGAGCAGGAGCAGGCAAGCACAGACAGATCCCGAGGATAGTAAGGGAAACGCACCTCACTGTTCTCACGCAGCCCTGCCCAGAGCGGGGCCACAGCTGCACCGGGCGTGCGGGGTCAGGGCACTGGGGCTGGCCTGGCTTGATGGTTTTCATCTGATTGGCCTTGCCCGCGCCAGGGGAGGGACCTCGCTGGGTTCCTGGGTAGATGCCAAGCTGGTATCGTGAAGGAGCGGTAAATTTAAGTTTCGACATGCTTTATTGGAGGATGAGAAGTCACCTTGGAGGGGTGAGGGGAGGGACAGGGAGGAACCCGAGGAAGAAGCACGCTGACAGGCACTCAGGATGGTGTGGGGGTCGGAGAGAGACAGGCCAGGAGGGGCAGGGTGGCCCACAGCACATACTGTACTTGCTAATTTCAAAAGGTCAGAGGCTATTGTTGCCTTGGTTTTGTGTTTTTAGGCAGCCTCAAAGTGATGTGGAACCCCCCGCCCCATCCCTCCTGGTGGACCCTCGGTCACATTAGCTGTGAACAGAGCTCAAAACAAGAGGGAGACGGAGCATAAAGGAAATGAGAGAAGAGACAGCTTTTCAAGTGCTGTTTTTCTACAAACCTTAAAGACATTTTGGCAAGCTGCGAAGGCCATATGTATGGAGAAGATGCCCATACGCCCTCAATGGGCATTAGGACAGAAACTTCAAGATGGAGAGAAGAAAAGTTAAGCCATGAATTCTCTCATGCAAATGAAACACATGACCACTTTTTAAATGTCCCGCAGAATCCCTGGGGGAGAGAAATAAGGTTGCTGCTTCAATGCAGAAGATGGGGAATATTATAGGTGGAAAAGTCTTGCATTTATTCATTTGAAGGAGAATTAACAAGTGGAAATGGGTAAAAATGTTTAAGTAACTACTTATCGCTAAGTCTCTCATGTTTTTTCATAATTGAGCCTCCCTGCTTTGGCAATGGCACCCCACTCCAGTACTCTTGCCTGGAAGATCCCATGGACGGAGGAGCCTGGTAGGCTGCAGTCCATGGGGTCGCTAGGAGTCGTACATGACTGAGCGACTTCCCTTTCACTTTTCACTTTCAGGCACTGGAGAAGGAAATGGCAACCCACTCCAGTGTTCTTGCCTGGAGAATCCCAGGGATGGGGGAGCCTGGTGGGCTGCCGTCTCTGGGGTCGCACAGAGTCGGACACGACTGAAGCGACTTAGCAGCAGCAGCAGCTTTCCTCCCAACTGCCAGCAGATCAGAGCCAAAGTTTTAATGCTCATCTTTTCATGATTTTCCAAAAGGAGGTAACTGGGAGCACCCCCTCACCAGGCCTGCACCCCAGATCTGGGTTGGAGCCCAAAAAGCCTCTGCAACAACTGTTCTGAGCAGAGCCTGGTGACAAGGCTGCCCTGTCAAGTGTCGGAGCCCGAGGTCCAGGCCTGAAACCCCAGCACCTCAAATGGAAATGCAAGCGGGAGAAGGCAGTCATTCTCTCGTGCTTCTCCACCCTGTGAGGGTATCTGCCCTTTCAAAGTCCCACCCAGCCAGGAAACAGAGGGCCAGGCTGTGGACACACCCAGAAGGCAAGAACCCTAGCTTCCCAGACAGCACTTGGCCGACTTACTCCTGTCCTCTGGCCACTCACCAGCAGAGGGCGCCGGTGGCTGGCTCTGTTCAAACTTCAGCATGCAAAGTTGACAGAACAGGAGGAGCCCCCTTGACAGGTCCCGGGAAACCACAGCCACTTGGATGGAAGGGGCAGACACCTCAGATTCTGCCCTTGTGCCGAGAAGCTTCTGGAACAAAAGCTGCCAACTCTCTGGGAAAAGAAGAGGCACTATAGCCTCCTTGAAAGTCACTCAGTTGTATCTGACTATTTGAGACCCCATGGTCTATACAGTCCATGGAATTCTCTGGGTCACAATACTGGAGTGGGTAGCCTTTCCCTTCCCCAGGGGAATTTCCCAACCCAGGGATCGAACCCAGGTCTCCCACATTGCAGGTGGATTCTTTACCAGCTGAGCCACAAGGGAAGCCCATAGCCTCCCTGACACGAGCCCAGCGACCAAAGGGCTCCATGACGCCTTCTGCCTTGGTTGGCCAATGGAACCAGAGAGAGATGTTCTACTTCTATGGCGAAGCAAGAGCAACCGTCTGATAAAGGTCAGCCCCGAGGCTGGTGAGGTCAGAGCCACGGCACAGGACCTGGGCTCGCCATGACCGTCACCAGGGCGAAAGGTGAAGGCAGACACACTGTTGCACACACGCGTTCCAGAAAAAGAGGCCAGGTGACCACAAGAGCATTCTTTTTTTAAAAAAGAAAACTGAGCAAATATATACAAAATACTTCCAATCTCTTCTGGGCCAACAGAGCAGCCACCACAACGCTTCTCCTTCCTGAGCTTTCCCCTGCCATCTGGAGCCCGCTCTTGGCAGACCCAGCGAGCCCATGTCTGGGGAGCATGTGCCACCACTGCACGTGGCTCTCGTTCCAGCTGGGTCTCTGGACAGCGCCCAAGCGCTCCAGGCAACCTCTCCCTGAAGACTGCCCAGCCAGCAGGGGGCCGCGAAGGGCGCTTCCTCTTCTCCTGTCTTCTCCGCCCGCATGCTAGGATAATACTGCTTCTGTGGGTGACCCTCGGGGCAGGTCCCGTCAGACTTTATGGGCCAGGAGGGTGGTCAGCTTGATCTTGCCGTCCATGGAGGCAGTGAGGCAGGTCCCGCAGTCCATGGCTGTGCTCCAGTCCACGGTGACCACAGGGGCGCGGTGGCCGCCCAGGCTCAGGCAGCTCTCCAGAACCTTGTCGTCCCCGCCCAGCTGCAAGAGGACAGGAGGCAACATCATCAGGCAGTGCTCACAAACATGCAGTTCATCCACTTCCGGGGGCCAAACTGCCTTGGGCCCGGGGGCTGCCACCCCAAACCCAGGACGCGCCCAGGCACACATGTCCCTCCGGCCAGAAAGTCTCAGGTTCACCGCTTGGACCAGCAATACCTTCAATTTCCTGACTACAGCTACTCCTTCAACCACAGGGGAAAATAAGTCCCTAACATACTCTAAGAGGCAGAGTTCTCTCTGCCACCTTTAACCTGCTGTGGGTGTCTGAAAAGACCCTGATGCTGGGAAAGACTGAGGGCAGGAGGAGAAGGGGACGACAGAGGATGAGATGGTTGGGTGGCATCACCGACACAATGGACATGAGTTTGAGCAAGCTCCGGGAGTTGATGATGGACAGGGAAGCCTGGCGTGCTGCCGTCCATGGGATCGCAAAAAGTCGGACACGACTGAACTGACACTTTTAAAGGATATGGCGGGGGGGGTGGGGGGGGGGAAGCTTTCAACTCATTAATTGGTTAAAGAGCAAGTCTGACTGCAAACTGATCTGAACTGATCAGGACAAGTGACAAAGCCTACAGGATCAAAAATAAAGCAGCACACACACACACACAGAGTCATGTACACACACACAGAGTCATGTACACACACACAGAGTCATGTACACACACACACAGTCATGCAGAGAGCAACACAAGAGCCCACCCGGGACTCAACCAAGCCTTTAAATGATGAAATAAAATTAGGCTTTAAACAGAAAGCTCTTTACAGTGGCTCCCAATAGCAATTACAAGAACCTATGGAACTTTATATGATGGCATCATATTGTATACCTTAAACATATAGTTTATTGAGTGATTTATCAACTGTAGCTCAGTAAAGCTTAAAAAAGATTTCTATTAAAATATCCATTGAAATGAACAAATAAGTAAACACAAACTATGGAATTAATTTCTAAGGGGAGGGCAAGAGCCACCTGAGTCGTCATCATCTATCTATAGAGAAGAGGAGCCCTGTTGGGAGTAGACCCAGGCACCCTGGCGCCACTCTTAAGGTCAAGAAGGCTCCCGACTTCCCATTTCTGCAGCCCCTCCCCCCTCCCCCCTTGCTCCCTGCTGCCCCATGGGACACCAAGGCCCGCCTTCCTCCTCCTCCTCCAAAGGCCGTGACTCCACAGCGAGCGCCCCCTTCCCAGTCCTCCCCAAGGCCTCATTCCCCACCCGGCTTCCTCCCCTCTGAGCCCTCAGCTCCGTGTCCTCCCCGCTGATGCTTGTGTCTCTTTCTCACTTAAGTGTGAGCACCAGGAGAGGGGCCACACTGTCTCTGGTGTACACTGCCCGTGCCAAGGCCACACCCACCCACGGCTGCCCCCCAGGGTACAGCTGCCCATGGACAGTGAGCCCCCGGGACAGAGCATCCCACTCCGTGACACCTTCCGCCTGCAGACAAAGCGCCACCGCATTCACGTGGAACTGGAACTACGCGCTCAGGCCACAACACAAAGCCTCATCCCCCCCCCCCCCCCCCCCCCCCCCCCGCACCCCGTCTACTTGGTAGGACGAGTCCAGATGGAGAGGTTTAGAATTTCACTCGATTATATACACGAACAAGGTACAAGAACCAGAGAGGCTGCGATGAGAGGGTTAAGACAAGCAGATCGACTGAGGGACAAAACAGAGTGGACAGCTTACTTGCCATGTGACACACGACACCCCTAAATTTCTGTCCCAGACGTGGCTTGTAATGTCCTTGACCCACAGGACATCTCATAAAACAATAAATCTACACCAGATTAGAGTAACTGGAACAGACCACCTGGGCACTCACCCAAACCAACACCCAGCCCTTCTCCCTCCTTCTTGATATTCTACAATTGTTATTATTCCCACGGAGGCAGGCAGAAAGGGGCAGGCTCATCAAGCGACAGGGACGGGTGAGCAGAGAGGCAGGCCACCCTCGTTCCCATCCCCACGGTTTCCCCTGAGCCAGCCTGCAGCCGGGAGGCCCAGATGCTGTCCATCCCAGGCCAGAGGCGTCTCCATGGCCACCGGGCGGGGACAAGGACAGGGACAGGGCTTGAACTCAACCACGCCCAGGCCTCTGGCGAGGAACCTCCCTGCCACCCACCGGGCCTCCAGGTACCTTGTAGATGACGCCCCCCGTGGCAGAACATGTCAGCATGTAATTGCCCTCCGAGTCGAAAGCGAAGAGTCGGCCCCGGGGCACCTGGACCTGCTTGTAGCCGCTGTAACCGGACAGCACGAAGGGGCCTGTGGCGTCGGTGGGCAGGCCGTACTCGGACACCTTCAGGCCGCTCTTGTGGATGTTCCACTGGATGAACTGCAGCCCAAAAGCACAAGCACAGGGCTCTCAGTGGGGTGGCCAGGGCGCAGGGCACAGGGCCTGGTGGGGGGGGGGGGTGCAGGGAGTAGTGAGGCGGCCCCCAGGAAGTGGAGGGGGTCCACAGGCCCCAGGAAGGGTAGGGAGATGATCATCCAGTCCCCATGCCTCCTGACACAATGTAAGCTTTTTTTTTATTTTGAAGGAAAGAAAATCTAGAAAGAGTCAGACACATCACGTCCAGGTCGGAACTTTCTCTCTGGCCTGACTCTAGGAGCAGAAGAGTGTAGGCACCAGCCTGGACTCCCATCGCTTGAGCTGGCACAATGCTCCAGTGATTGTTATGACTACTGTTGGTGTTAATATTATTTGTAGGGTTAGAACCCAGCTAGGTTTTTCTTAAATTCCATATGCAGTTCTGGTTTCTCAGCAGCGCAGCCGATGGAACACAGGTGGTGGAGCACAAGCTGAGCTCTGGGACTGCAATACAAACACCCTTCAGCCTGCTTCAGGGCCAGGCTGCCTGCTGTGACCTCCTCCTGACTCAGAACTCAATTCAGATGAACAGCAAGTCAAGCTCTGATTTAAAAAGCCTTGCTCCAGAGTTTTCAAGTGAAGAATCCATTTTGTAACGACTGTCTTCACTGGATAAGAGAGGTGGACAGAATCCAGAGGTGGACAATCCAGAAGGCCCAGGAGGGGACACACAAAAGTAAGTCCTTATCCCAGCTCTGCCTGCCCCAGCTCCCTTCCCAGGGATCCTAACGAATTCTTCCAAGGAGACTCTAAAAGGGGGCACTTATTTTTACCTTCTTCCCCAGCCCCATTTTTATGTTTCTTGGCTCTGGGCACAGCTGTCTCCAGCCCCCACGGCCTAGCAAGTTCTGCCCACCCATGCTGTGATCACCCAGTGACCAAGCTCACTCAAGTACACCCTGGCCGCACTGGGACCCACGGGCAGGGTGGGTCAGGGAGATGCGTCCTTTCTGCTACAACCAGGAGAAAGGATGTGGGTCCTCCCCTTTCATGACAGTCGACTCCCACTGAACTCATGTAAACTTCACTAAGATCCTATGAGACCGGTTACTATTTTCTTCTCTGTTTTACAGAAGACAAAAGTGGGTGGAGAGAGGCCCCAGGTCACAGAGCTGGTAAAGGGTACGGTCAGGACTAAACTCAGTCCATTGTGCTATTAGGGGGCCCTCTAGAATCCCAGATGCCTACAGAGCCAGAGGAAGGGAGCTTGCTGACCAAAGCCCGCGCCCGCTCACCTTCCCGTCCTCACCGACGCTGTACACAGTGTTCTCATCGTAGCTGAACTCCACGGAGTAGACCTCCCCGCAGTGGGCCTTCCAGCTCATAGCACACTCATGCTGCTGCATGTCTGAGTCAACAAGATGCCGCTAGGGTTCCCGCCCGGGCCCTGCGGAGGCACCTGCCCGCAGGCAGAGGCACCTCACCCTCCCTGTGCCTGCAGGGCAGGGGCCGTGCTGGAGACAGGGGGCCCCCGGGACCCAACGGGAGTCACAGAGCTGGCCGCCGTGAAGAGCCAGCACGGGTGCTTCAGTTCACTGGTTCTCTCCTCCACCGTGCCTAGTATTCTGTTAACCTGTCTGAAATGAAAGCTTCTCTCACTGGTCAAAGGTGAGGTTCAGGAATCCTACGGTGGAGCCTGTAAGTCTAGGAGGACACAGAAGTCCTTCCCACCAGGGCGCCCTGGAGATCAGTTAAAGATACAGCCCCTAGCGGTGCCTTTGCAGACGCGCTGGCTCCGGTCTCCTGGGGCAGGCCTGCGCGAGGAGCTTTAAAGAGCATGCTGATGACTCTGAAGCCTACCCTCCTACTGCCCTCACAGGGACAGTGAAGTGGCCGGACCAAGAGGACAGGACTCCTGGATCTCACCTGGGCTGTGAGGACTCAGATCCAAGAGCTCAGGACTGAAGGACTGCTAAGCTCCATCCCCTCCCATGTCCACTGACTCAGATCAGGACTAAGGTAATTAGGGGGGTCCTGAAGCAGACGCTGACCAAAGTTAAGTTCTCTTAGGGGAATCTTGAACCGGGGTTTCGCAGTAGCCTCTAGTCCAGCTGGCAAAAACCCAACTCTCTTCGCTGGGTCGATGGACGAGGGGACCAGGATTGCCGTGAGCACACTCGCTTACCAAACAGCCGGATGACGCCGTCAGCCGCCCCCGTGACCAGCAGGTTCCCATTGTGATTGAAGGCCGTGCAGTTGATGGCAATGGGCTCCGGATCCAGGGAGAACTGCAGCTATAAAAAGGATAAACCACATTTAAAATGTAAGACAATAAGAAACCAATTCCAAGACAGGTTCTGTCTGAAAGGGGGAAGGGGACCAAGACTGAGGAATGACACACCAGAGCGTAAAAAGGATCAGTAGTGTTCCATCGTTAAACCGTGACAGTAGGCAGGCACGCGTTTTACAGTTTTCTCTTTATTCCAAACACCTGTGATTTCAATATTCTCTTCTATGTATTGAATAGTCAATGAAAAATTGGAAAATAACAAGTAAACACAAAATTTAAAATCCTGAGAAAAGCCCTCAGCAGAAAATGTATTTAGTCACTCAGCCATGTCTGACTCTTTGCGACCCCATGGACTGTAGCCCTCCAGGCTCCTCTGTCCACGGGGATTCTCTAGGCAAGAACTCTGGAGTGAGTTGCCATGCCCTCCTCCAGGGGATCTTCCCCACCCAGGAATCGATCCAGGGTCTCCTGTATTGCAGGCGGAAATAACAAGATTAAAAAGGACCTGATCAGACTGGGTGGGATAAGGTAGAAGGCCTACGAGATGCCAGAGGACAGAGGACAGATGTCTGCTGGATGGAATGGGGCAGGAGGGCGCATGTCATCACCCATCTGTCCAAGCCCACAGAACACACAACACTAAGACCGAACCTTGATGTCGACTGTGGGCCCGGGGTGATTCCAATGTGTCCGTGTAGGTGCATCAGGTGTAACACGTGTGCTGCTCCGGTGAGGGAAACTGATAGCAGGGGAGGCTGGGCACGTGTGAGGACAGGGTGCATGGGGACATCCTTGAAACTTCCTCTCCATTTTACTGTGAGCCTAAAACGACTCATACCACCCTTTCTGTGGCCACACCACCCTGAACGCTCCCAGTCTCGTCTGATCTCGGAAGCTAAGCAGGGTCACAGCCGGTTGGTACTTGAATGGGAGACTGCCTGGGGTTACTGGGTGCTATAGGCTTTTGGGCTTCTCTTGTGGCTCAGCTGGTAAAGAATCCGCCTGCAATGCAGGAGACCTGGGTTCGATCCCTGGGTTGGGAAGATCCCCTGGAGAAGGGAAAGGTTACCCACTCCAGTATTCTGGCCTAGAGAATTCCATGGACTGCCCATGGGGTCCCAAAGAGTTGGACACGACTGAGCAACTTTCATTTTCAAAACTACTTTTAAAAAAAGTTTTAAATATTAAAAAAATGTTTAAATTTTTCAATAAGCCAAAAGGGCCCACTAGAAGGCTATGTGTGAATTCTAAGTTTGTGGCACCTTCCGAATGACTTCAGTTGCCAGCAATCTGCCCCACTGGAGTATTACTACGTTTCAACATGCTCTGAAATCTCACAAATCAAAATGTGAGGAGCCCAAAGCAAAGAGGGAAGAGACCAAAGAAACAGTGGGCAGCGCACCCTGTGTGCTCCCCACCCCGGGAGGGTGCCTAGCCCCAGGGCACCATGGGAAACTCCCACCTGCTGCTTCATGGTCTTCGTGTCCCAGAGCAGCAGCCTGCCCGGAACCTGGTTGGTGCCCCTGCTGCCGATGTCTGGTGCCAACACGTCCACATAGGCAGTGAGGCTCGAAGCTGCAGCCGAGCAGACAAAAGAGGCTCCACTAGGGCTGCACGCAAGAGACAAGATCCTGCAACACACAGGGGGTGTCGGCAGGGGGGTCAGCTCAGCACTCTGCCCACCCACAAAGGAAGGGGGAGCTGGGCTCAGAGACTCGGCCAAGGCCGGCCCACCAAGCACAGTGACTGGTTGGAGCGGCGTCTGGCTCACCTGGGCATATCATCATTGATGTTGATTTCACACAGGTTCTTCTTGGCTTCCGTGTCGTAAAGGCGCACTGTCCCCACACCGCTGCCCAGCAACAGCTGGAAGAAGAGGGACAGCTCAGGGTCAGGCCTGCTCAGGCAGGCTCACAGGAGGGCGAGGCCCACCCCTGTGAGGTGGAGGGCAGGCTGCAGGGTGACCCAACTCCACTCCTCCAGGTAGTACAGGGGAAACCGGCTAAAATGGACCTCATTTAAAAAATTAGACAGTAGAGCTGACACTGAAGGAATCTGTGGAATGGGAGGTAGGTATCACCACGGGTAGAGCTGGAAAGGAGACCCTCTGCCCTCTAACCCCCGTCTTCCGGTTTCAATGCCAGCCACCCGGGTCCTGCCTGCTGGCTCGTGGCCCACCACCACCTCCATGGGCAGAGGCCTCAGCTGGTCACGGGTCTGGGTGACAGCCCCATTTGCATGTCCCGGGGACAGCTCTAGCTCTGGGCCTATAAAGGCCTCCAGGAAAAATAGAGGAGGCCATCGTTGCCTTGGAGGCCATCCTTGTCCTGGAGGTGCGGTCCTCAAGTGCACAGTGAGAAGAGAGTGAAGGGGCTCAGCCTGGGGTCCCAACCAAGCCCGCGGTGCTGGAGCAGCAGGGGAGAACCCTGGGAGGTCCTCACTTAAGACCATAGGTCTAGCCATGGGCAAGACCACTCACCAGCCTGTCCCGCTTGGTGGCCCATTCTAAAGAGAGCAGTGGTGACTTGGAGATAGAGGACGCCTTGGTCTGCATGATGGGGTTGAAGGACCACACTTTGATGACCCCGTCCACATCCAAGCTGGCGACCCTTCTCCCCGAGCAGTCCACCCTGAGATGAGACAAAAAGGCACGCCATTAGCATCCCCGCCTGAGTCCGCCACCCTCATCAGCCCAGGCCCAGAGGACTGGCCTTTTCTGACTCTCCTGCTGAGAGATGCCCATGCTCCAAGGATGGGTGTGGACTACTTCTAGAAATAGTCATTCATTCATCCATCTGAGAACTACTCATAAAGCATCCATTATGTGCTGGGCCCAGTGGGCATCACCTACCCTCTGGACGTTACTCTCCAGGATCGTAAGGAGTGGAGGAGGTGACTTGACCAACAACAGCCCCAGTGGCAGCTGTCCAGCCCTTCTCTGACAGTTCACGGTCCCTTGGGGTCATCCCACCACCTGCATCTCTGTTATCCCTCATCGTCCTGCTTGCCACGCCTTCACACGCACAGCCCAAGACCGCAGGCTTCCCGGAGAGCCTGCCCCCTTTTCCCCCAAGACCCTGTCCCAGCGGCCAGCACCCACCTGCAGTGCATGATGGAAGAGTGGTGCTCCCCGTACTCCTCCTGGCCCAGCACGAGGAACGGCTGCTCGGGACGGACCCCCCCACCCTCAGGGCCTGCCGTGGGCACCCGCGTCAGCGTCTCCAGAGCCTCCACATGGGGCTCCGGGCAGGGCTCTGCCTCTGGGCCACCAGCTTCGGGCTTCTTCTCCGCACACTGCGTCAGGCAAAGCGGGCACAAGTCAGCGGTGAGGGGTCGGCGCTGGGCCCGGCCACTCCCCATGTCTGGGGACAGGCTGGGGGTGTCTAGGACGCCAGGCCACAGCCCTCGGGGGAGGATCTTGGTGGTCGTGGGGTCTAAAAGAAAGAGCTCTGAACTCCAAGAGCCTGCTTCACCGGCAGCCCCTTCCTAGAGACCATGAGGAGGGAAGTGTGGGCCAGGGGCTCCCGGCCCCAGCTGACGAGACCCAGGACACGCACGACCCTGACAGACCAGGCCAACACTAACAAGAATCAGTGAGGCAGGGAGTGCCCCCTGCGCGCCAGGCACTGCGAACACGACCCACTGTCTCATGTGGTGCTCCCTCAACCACCTGCGATCCTGTTATTAACCCCATTTTACAGCTGTGGAAACAGACTGAAAGCTGAAGTTAAGTAACCTTGCCTAGGATCAAGAGCTGGCCCCGGGATGGGACACCGACGGGAAGCCAGGTGCATCCGAGGTAAGCCTGGCTGCCCACCAGCACCTCCTCCTGGGAAGGGGAGCCAAGAGACTGGGGTGATGGGCTAGGCCTAAGGACAGCAGCTAAGCCAGAGCAAGGCAGGGCACCAAATGGCACCCACACACTCTGCCACCCAGGGGGCTGCTGCTGCCCGTCTCTGCCTCCTGTGGGCACTGGCCGCTGGCCACCACGATTACCACCTGCTCAATCCAGGCATAACCGTGATGCTATGGAGCATCAGCCAGGGTGCTCTCTACCACCCTCCTGGTTCTGGAGATTCCTGGAAGCTCTCCTCAGGGACCCAGAAAGAGCACTTTTACAGAAAAAATAAAATATAACAAAATAAAAGAACAGAGGAACAGACCTCGGAGCTCAGAGGTGCCCTCGGGAGTGGCTGAGCTCTGGTGCACCTTTAATCCTACAGCCCAGAAGGATCTGAGATGTGAGCCATAAGGCTCTATGCCATTGGACCGGAACAAGTTCAGGGCTGCTAACCCCCAAAATGCCTTTAAAACAGGCAAGTAGCCTGGATTAGGAGATAAACAGTCAACAAGGTGACTTAAGGCAGTAAATCCCTTCGGGCTTTGCCTCCAATCCCGAGTTTTTCACTGAAGCAGCAGCAGCTTATACCACCAGGAAGGGAAAGCCCCAACCCACATTCACTGGTGAGAGGAGTCTCTGAACCCAGCCTGGCAAGGGCTGGGGCCACCGCACGGCCGCCTTGTGGGCACGTGGCCCTCAGGATAGCGACTCCAGCAAGGAGTGCAGGAGAAAAGGCCCGTGACTGAGCAAGGCTGGGCGATGCTGGGTTACACCAAGGGGACCCTCCCCCCGGCTCCGAGCACCCGTGACATGAGCACACCAACAGGCACAGTTAAACCCGGGGAAGGACAGAGCACACAAGGGCTCCCACACCAACTGTTCCCAGAGCTCGTCTTCTGGGAACATCTTCAGAGGCCAGCATTTTATGGCCCCTGCTTAGGGCAACACTACACCGGGAAAAGGGATCACTGGAAAGCCAGATTATTCTGGAATAAAACCACCAAAGTGCAAGCAGTTAAAGCCAGTTAGGCAAAACCACACAACGCACAGCAAAAGAAATCAAGAGAGGTAAGAGCAGGCCCTGCACCACCCCTCCCCGCTGCCATATCCCACGGCTCTCCACCATGGAGGAGGGTCTGTGGGTTGTCCCCGCAGGCATTCGTGAGAGATTGAGGCCAAGCCGCACCTGCAGAGTCATGGAGAGGAGCTCCTTCCGTTCCTTGCCGTGGTCCTGCAGGCGCCGCTGCCGGTGCTGCGACCAGCTGGACTCCCCAGGCGCCAGCCCGCCGAAGAGGCTCTTCCCGTCCTTGGGCGCGCCGGCTGGCTCCCTGCCCTTGGCGGTCTGGAGGACGAGACACCAGGCTGTGAAATATGTTTTCTCGCGTGGGCCCAGGCAAGGAGGGGAGCAGGAGCCAAGGAAGGGACTCTGCCTTCAGTCCTGAGTAAGGCTCCTCCCTGTCCATGCTGAGTGTTACTATCTCGGGCTTCCCTGCTGTTACAGTGGTAAAGAATCCACCTACCAATGCAGGGGAAACAGGTTCGATCCCTTGTCCGGGAAGACCCCACATGCCGGGGAGCAACTAAGCCCGTGTGCCACAGCTATTGAGCCTGCACTCTAGAGCCCAGGAGCTGCCAGGACTGAAGCCCGCACGCTTTAGAGCCCATGCTCCACAACCAGAGAACCCACCACAATGAGAAGCCCCTGCTCTCTGCAACTACAGAACAGCCCAGGCAGCAACAAAGACCCAGCACAGTCAAATCCAAATAAACAAATATTAAAAAAAAACAAACATGTTATTATCTCAGCCCATGAGCAAGGTCAAGGGCAAAACACCAGCAGTCTGCACCTCCTCCTTCCTGTTCTCCACTCCCCCATCCTGAAAGGACAACTCCTCAGCACTTCTCTGCCTGCCACATCAACTGCCTGGAGGTAGATACACACATATCCTCCTGATCTAAACCGCAACAGGTAACTTTATTTAGTTTAGTTAGCACTTAGCAAAGAAAGGATAATGAGGCAGATCGGGCCCTACTCTGGTGTTATATTTGAAAGCAACAATGTGTTTGGGCAATAGAGAGAGAAAAAAAAAGTATGCAAAATAGAATCACCCCTCAACAGGGAAAAAGACACACAATACCCTCTCTTGTTTTGGGCCAAGTGCATGACTAAGCCAGTCAATGTTAACAAATATTGAGGTATTTGGAAATGATTACTGGGCAACCAGAAAGTCTTTTAATAGAAATAGTTGGAAACTCAAGGACTTTGGGGCAGAATAAACGGGACAAGAGAGAAACTGGCATCTTCTGGCTCCTTTTCATAGCAACAAGAGATAAGGTCAACCAACGTTACAGCGAATGAACTCAGTTAATTCCCACCCCAGGCTTTCCTGGTGACTCAGACAGTAAAGAATCTGCCTGCAATTCAGGAGACTCAGGTTCGAGCCTTAGGTCAGGAAAATCCCCTGGAGAAGGGAATGGCTACCCACTCCAGCATTCTTGCCTAGAGAATTCCAGTCCATGGGATCGCAGAGAGTCAGACACAACTGAGCAACTAACTGGGGCTGCCCAAGAGGCACTAGGGAAGAAGCTTCCTGTCAATACAAGAGACACAAGAGACATGGGTCCGATCCCTGGGTCAGGAAGACGCCCTGGAGGAGGGCATGGCAACCCACTCTAGCATTCTTGCCTGGAGAATCCCGTGGACAGAGGAGTCTGGCGAGCTGCAGTTATGGGGCCACAAAGAGTTGGACACAACTGAGTATATAATCCCCACCCCACTCCCACAGAGACTGAAGATTTCTAATCTAGAGCTTTTTAAAAGGGAGCTGCCACCGCATCACCTTTCCAGATAATCTGGCTGGGTTCTCTTTTTCTAATCTTATTCCCACAAATTGTGACAGTCATACTCCTACCCCCTCTCCTTTTTTTTTTTTAACACTCTTAGCAACGGGCTATAGATACCAATAGCCACTCAGTTTGAGACCAACATACTCACAAATCATTTGTACACAAGTCATAAGTAAAGAGAATAAATCCAGCCGAAGTCTACATGTGGCCTTCCAGTTCTTCTACGTGTTATGTTTTATGTTGACACCAAACAACTTTAAATGGTTGACACAGATTCCCTGGGACCCTGAGGTCACATGAACAGTTAAGAAAGGAAATTTTAAAGGCTATTATTTTAGCTGGAGCCTAACTGTGGCTGACATACACAGGATTGGTTACTTTTGTTTTTCTGACGGAAGCGACCTCCAGTGGTACCTGGAGGTGTTTATTATACCTCCAGGTACTTGTGTTTGTCACAGATAGTTTCTCTAGAGTGGCTGATCTCTGAATTCTGGCTTATTTGGGGAAGAGTAAGTTTCTTAGTCAAGATTTTTTAAAAAATAAACTAAGAAGAAAATCAACAACAATAATGTCAATATATATTACTCACTGAGCATTTATCATATGTAAGGTACCATGCGAAGAATCTTACAAACATTCCCTTAAAGATGAGGCATTGTTTTAAGATGGGGAGCAGTTGTGTAGAGAGGTTAAATTACTCGCTCTACGCAGGGAGAACTCAACAGAACTGTAAGTCACACCCAGATCTGAGAGTGGCCCCACGCTCGGAAAAACCTGAAGAAAGCAAAACCATGATGGAAGCACATGAAAGAAGTGACGCTGAACAGAAAAGGGAAGAAGGAATGCCATAATCCCGGACTCCAGGTAACAACCAAGAGAGGCCCCGCTCTCGGCGCTTCTGGCCGCTCTGCAGAAGCGTCCAAGGAGCGCTGGACAGGTCCCACCATCTTAGAAAGTGGAAGATGACTTCTCTTACCTTCCCAAAAGTAACACGTGGTCCTGAGTTAGCCATGTTCCCTCACATGGTCCCAGGGTGGGTGGTGGAGTGGAGGGTGGTTCACTCCCTAGTAGGTGATCCAAGGGTGCCAACCTTCATTACACAAATCTATTTATTCCTCCTGACTGATCCAGAAGGCAAACTGCTCAGACTAAGGAACTTCACAGGGGAGGCTATAACGTGCTCAGTTGCTGAGTCATGTCTACCTCTTTACGACCGTATGGACTGTAGCCTGCCAGGCCCCTCTGTCCACGGAATTTTCCAGGCAAGAATTCTGCAGTGGGTTGCGATTTCCTCCTTCTGGAGATCTTCCCAAGCCAGGGATCAAACCTGTGTCTCCTGCCTCTCCTGCACTGGTAGGCAGATTTCTTTACCACTGTGCCCCCTGGAAAACCCCTATAGGCTATACTATACCAGACAAGAGACTTTAGGCCAAAGGCTGAAATAAGAGACAAAGAAGGCCATTTTATGATAAAAGGGTCGTTTCAACAAGAGGACATAATATTTGCAAATATTTATGCACCTGATATCAGAGCACCTCATATATAAAGCAAATATTAACTGACCTGAAGGGAGAAATAGGCAGCAATACAATAATAGTAGAGGACTTCAGTAGCCTACTTTCAATGAAGAGGTCATCCAGACAGAAAATCACTAGAGACACACTGGCCTTAAACTGCACATTAGACCCAGTAAACTTAATAAACATTTACAGAACATTCCACCCTCATGCACACATGTAACATTCTCCAGAATAGATCATATGTTAATAAATGTAAGCCTTAATAAAGGTAAAGAGATTAAAGTCTTAGCAAGCATCACAATGGATGAAACTAGAAGTCAATTATAAGAATAAAACTAAAAAAAGTTCATAAATATATGGCGACTGAAAACATACTCCAGAACAACCAATGAGTCACAGAAGAAACCAAAAGATAAATCAAAAAACATCTTGAGACAAGTAAAAATGGAAACACAATATACCAAAACCTATGCAAGACTGATTCTAAAAGGGAAGTTTCTAATAATAAACACCTGCATTAAGAAGAAAGAAAGAGTTCAAGTAAACAACTTAACTGGACACCTCAAGAAACTAGAAAAAGAAGAATACACAAAGACCAAAGTTAATAGAAGGAAGGAAATAACAATGATCAGAAAGGAAAACAAAGAAATAGAGTAACAAGTCAATAGCGGGTTTCCCTGGTGGTCTAGTGGTTAAGAATCTGCCTGCCAATACAGGGGACATGGATTCGATCCCAGGTCCAGGAAATTCCCACAGGCCGTGGAGCAACTAACCCTGTGCGTCACAACTACTGAGCCTGCGCTGTAGAGCCCGTGAGCCCCAGTGACCAAAGCCCACAGGCCAAGAGCCCAGGCCCCGAAAGAAGAGAAGCCCCCGCTCTCTGCAACTAGAGAAAGCCCATGTGCAGCAATGAAGCCCAGCAAAACCAAAAATAAAAATAAATATCTTAAAAAAAAAAAAAAGAGTCAATAGAAAATGAACATTGAAACCAGGAGCTGGTTTTTTCGAAAGTCAAACAAAATAGACAAACCTTTAGCTTGATTTACCAAGAAAAATAAAATAGGACTCATTAAATAAAATTAGAAATGAATTCCAAAACACATCTCCAAAGGCTCTACCATTCTGATAGAAAAGATAGAAGAGCTGGCAGTAAAGGCCATGTTTTCTGGACCACAAAGGTGCCAATGAGAACCCCACAGCTAGCTATAAAAATCGTGCTGAGAGGAGGAAGATCAGCTTCCTGGGTTGACAGCTGTTTTCCAAAATAGTGGGATCCTGGCAAGCAAGGAAGTCTCAAACTAGCCTGGCACAACTATGATTCAGACTTATCAGCCTGACCAAGAAATCTTTATACTGGATACTTGAGAAGAAAAGGGAAAAGTATCCATTCACTACTGCAGGCATGCCCCGGGAAAGTACACAGGCTACAGGGGTACCCCACTTTGGGGCCAAAGGTGGAGAAGGCTGCAGAACAGGCACAGGCACTTGGTGGAATGCTTGTCTGTCCTTACTCACCTGCTACACCTCATAAACGGGGTTTTTTCCTCTAACAGGTGGTGTTGCTGCTGCTGCTGCTGCTAAGTCGCTTCAGTCGTGTCCGACTCTGTGCGACCCCATAGACGGCAGCCCACCAGGCTCCCCCGTCCCTGGGATTCTCCAGGCAAGAACACTGGAGTAAGGCTGCCATTTCCTTCTCCAATGCATGAAAGTGCAAAGTGAAAGTGAAGTCGCTCAGTCGCGACCCCATGGACTATAGCCCACCAGGCTCCTCCGTCCGTGGGATTTTCCAGGCAAGAGTACTGGAGTGGGGTGCCATTGCCTTCTCCGAACAGGTGGTGTTAAGAGTACCCAATTCAATTGGCCCAAATGGATGGAATAGAGGGGCTTAAGATAGACTTCAAATTCCTCCAGCTGACACAAAAGGTACTTGTAACACTTTCCCAGCAAGTATATCACAACATTAAGAACAAAAGCAATGCTTCCTTCTTGAGTTAAGATGGCAAGGAAGCTGTCCAGTGTATTACAGGCGGGAAAGTACTCCAAAATGAAAATTCAAACAGGCATTAACATATAAATAAGAAAAACTATCTTTATAACAATAGGGTAATTTATACCAAGAGAGCTATAGACCTAAACGTGACCTAGCAGATCCTACTTAGAGCTTCTCTTTAAACTGTATCTAAGATACATCAGCTGAGCCACAAGGGAATCCCCATACAAAAGAAGGGGAAACATCAACAAAAAACAATAGCACACTAAAAGCTGATGAATGCAGCTATCCACCAAACGCCTAAATAAGTAGGTAAAGTAAACCTGTGTCCAGCTACAAAGGCATATGACTTAAGTAAATGTTCACTGGGACACACCCAGTAATTCAAAGTTTTATTTTAAGAGCAAACTTCATAAAAATCTTCACTACTGGATTCATGTAACATTCCAACAGTCCAAATTATATTGTCCCAGTCTATCATAATCTACCTGTCTCCTACAGTTTAAGAGAGGTACCTTTATCCTGCTTTATCATCTGACCTTCTTGCCTCTCACTCTAGAGAAGGATCTAAATCCATTTTCAGTGGCCTGAATAGACTTACCAGGCAATCGTCCAAATGGAACAGAAAATAAGTTCCAGTAATTTGGCCTCACCTGAGGCAAAAAAAAAAGCCACCCAGAAGACAGGCCCAAGTAACAGAGAAATTACAGAATGGAAGATGGGGAGGAGGACTCCCTTTTCCCCATCCTGCTGAGATCCATGGAAACAGCCCCAGGGGAAGCATTCTTACTGCTGATGTCATGGGAGCTAGAGGATAATTTGATACTCATAAGAGTTACAAATACACAAGTCTGTGGATGCTTTGCTTTCTTACATTACCGTCAATTAGAGGTTATCTCTGTAATAACCATAACGCCCCCTCGTAGTCGCAAGGTAACTAAGCGGGTGTGGAAGGAGTGAAACTGTAACTGGAGGGGAGGATGGGGTAGCACTGAAGTTGGGGAGCCTGCTGAGGAGGTGCCTGAGGGGGTTTCTATAATAGAGAGCCCAGAAGAGCTTGAGAACTGTGGTTTTACAGCTACTTCTAAAATTTTGTCTCCAGATTCACAGTGAATGCACAGAGAATGTATCACTGTAGACTTTACGTCTATAATGTAGGGAACTTCTCAGTGCTAACAACAATAATTACAGGGGCCGATCACAGTGGGCAAAATGCTGATACGACTGAAGCTTACAACTTGTTCCGTCACTACATCATATCCGACTCTTTTGCCACCCGATGGACTGTAGTCCGCCAGGCTCCTCTGTGCAAGGGGTTTTCCAGGCAAAAGTACTGGAGCGGGTTGTCATCTCCTTCTCCAGGGGATCTTCCTGACCCAGGCTTATTTAAAAAAAAAAACAACAATGTCATTTTCTATTGAGTTAAAAGAAATATATCATTAAAATCACAGGAGGTGATCATATAACTAACAGGATTTGGTATTGGTAAGAGAGCATCCTGAACTGTAAACCGAATTTGGCCATCAACCGTATAGGGGAGTTAAAAAATTAAAATGTCCCCGCCAAAAGAAGGGAACCAGGATGGTGAGGAGTCTAGAAATCACACCACATGGGTAAATAGCTGGGCAGAAAGGAAGGAAGGAACACAGTGTTTAGCATGGAAAAGACAGAAAGAAGCCTTATTCTATGCAGCTTGAAGGCAAAGCTACGTTCTGTGAGTGAAAATCACAGAGGCTTCAACTAACAACTTTCAAACAGGCCAACACCCCCCCGCAACACAAGCAGTGAGCTCCCTACCACAGGAGGCAATCAATCAAATTAAAGGTCATCTGGCCCACCCTCCTAGCCAATAGGAGTGTGGTCCAGATGACCTTTAAACTTCCTCCAACTCTAAATTCTATGATTTTCTTGAATCTCAGATATACTCATTATTTTTAGAGCTGAAACATCACTGCTGAGTCAAATATATCATTAAAAAAAACAAGTGAGCCAACCACTGGATTTTTCGGATTGAGAACATTTATCGTCTCTATCCAGGAAATGGAAAGAGTGCGACCTTTGCTCTGTTAACATGCCAGAAGCTTCGTTTGAATATATTTTAAAGGTAAAGTAAGGAACGTTTGCTGCAAATTACACATTCTTACCTTCGTCTCCTGAATAGGAACCTCACAAACATTTCCAATCCCATTTCACCCTCAGTTTAGCGCCTGAACAAGTAAAGATATGGCCACAGGCCGAAGCACAAAGACCTTCTTTCAAGTTAATGAAACTGAATTTCATCATTTCGTGTACATTTCAAGGGATGTAGCACTCCATACATCATCTAATACAGGCTAAAATTCCCAGCTACAACAACTACAATGTATTGTGAGCTCATAATCTGCCAGGCACTCACTGTATATACCAAGGGCTCTCATTTCAACTCAAATACCTCTCCCCATAGGGAGTAAATGCTCTTATCTATTCCCATGCCAAGTGGGTGGGGAGATGTGAGCAAGGATGCTAAACAAGGTACAGTTGCCTGAGTCCGAAGCCCATGCTTTTTCTTCCCCCATGTCCTGCTCAGCATCTGCACTTGAGGAACAGTATGAAATCCAAGTGCTGTGCTAAAGGCCCTGGCATCCCAGTGGCAGCATGGACAGACCCGTGTCCCCAGCAGCCCCATGCTGCGTGTCACCTGCAACTGTTCTCAGGCCAAGGGCAGCAGGAAAGGAAGGCAGAGATGATGACAACTTACTGTATCTGCAAGTAATAAAAATCTCGAGAGGGAAACAGTCCCTACCCAAGCGATAAAGCATAACTCTGGATCTGTTAAAGCTTCACTCTGGCCAGCATTTCTGAAAGCAATGAATTCTGACCATCTCCACTTGGAAAACTAGTCAGTTTTGGACATATGCTGGCATAAAAGAAATTCTCTTGCAAGCTTTTATGAAAGAAAAAAAAAATAGCAAAAATCCTTTGTAGCATCAGGAAATAAGAACTTGTAGTAAAAGAAATACCACACTGATTTAGAACTTTACTCTTTATCTACACACTACTTCCTATCACCAAAAATTTTTAAAGTCCAGAATCGTTTGAATTCATGCTTGAATAACCAAATTTTAGCCATAAGCACAGATGAGTTAGAGGAAATTGATGAGAAAGGGGAAGGGACCCCTCAGAGCATACTTCCTCCTGTCACCGTCCACCCTCCCACCTGCAGGTCCAAAGGGAGGGCGGGCAAGTCTCCATGTGGGTGATGAGTGGGGTGTCGGAGGCCTCCTGGCGAGAGTTAGAAAGGCAGGACCTGCACCCACCTGGCTGCCGAAGGACTCCTTCTTGGCTGAGCTCTGAGTCTGAGGGGGGCCCTGGGCAGGCAACAACCTTGAGGGGCTCTTCTTACTCTGAGGCAGCAGCGAGGACAGGAAGCCCACGCGTGGCGACTGGGAGAGGGAGGCGTTCCTCTGGCTGCACACCATGGCCCTGGACAAGCAGACACAGCACGAGGTCACGGCGCTGGACGGGGGCCTGCGAGAACCCGGGGCACGCACCGTGTGGGCTACAGATGCTGCCAGTAACCAGAGCCGTGGCCAGGCCTGCACGTCTGGGCTTTAAGGCGGCCTGACGCTTGGTGTTCTTCTTTCACAAGGGGAGCTCGCAGCCCACCTGGCACAATGGGGAAGGCTGTGGCTCTGATGCCATGGCAAAGCTCAGAGCAGAGCCGTCTACTGCCCACTGGCCACGTGTGATGTTGACCACCTGAGATTTGGTCAGTCCAAACGGAGAAGTGCTCCAGGCATAAAATCCACATTGGAATTCCGGATTTAGCATGAAAAAGAGTTGTTAAATAGCTCATGAATACTTTATATTCATTACTCGTTGAAATGATACTTTGAAAGACTTGGGCTATATAAAACTGAAAGTGTTAGTCGCTCAGTAGTGTCAGACTCTGCTGACACGAGTGTCAGACCTCACAGACTGTAGCCTGCCAGGCTCCTCTGTCCACGGAAACCTCCAAGCAAGAAGACTGGAGTGGGTTGCCTTTCCCTTCTCCAGGGGAACTTCCTGACCCAGGGATCAAACCTGGGTTCTCCTACATTGCAGGCAGATTCTTTACCATCTGAGCCACCAGGGAAGCCTGGGCTAAATAATAAATATCATTAAAATTTACCTTTTTTAAGATAGCTACTGAAAGTTTTTAAGTTTGATTTTTGGCTTGCACTTTACTTCCCTCAGCAGGCACTAGCTCAGAAACCAGAGCAGTTTTATCTGCTGCAGGACTGGGCCACAGGTAGGTCTGGAATCTGACTACTTGGGTTTGCATCCTGACTCACCAATCACTGATCCTGGGAGCGGAGGTGCCTGCAGTCTCTTCCACTGCTATTATCATCATCATTATCTGGGTCTTTGGCTTTCAATGGCTGTTTTTTAAGGCTGCTCAAATACCTCTCTCCCAACCTGCCTACCACTCCGAACCCTGAGACAAGAGCATGCTTCTATGGAGAAATGCATTGGCAATCTTGACATCCATGAGGCGCTCCTTTCAGAGCGCAGAGACTTCCCAGGGCTTCACCACAACGGCTGCGTGTATTAACCCAGGCTGCACACACCTGGATGTGCGAGCCCCTGGCAGAGCCTGTAGTTCCCCTGCCTCTGGTCAGGCCCAGAGACACAGAAAACTCAGACTAGTGGGCGCCCAGAAGGTTCCTGGCAATTCGGAGGCGTCACCAGGAGGAAGGGAGAACGCTGGGGACAGAGCGAGGAGGGGCACGGCACACACTCACAGTTCCGAGTCCCCCAGGCGGTCCATGTTGGAGACATAAGGAGGCAATTTGTGCTGGACCATGGCCTCTTCCTCCTCTGGCTGTTGCTCCTCTTTCTTCAGTCGGTGGATTTCGGCTTGCAGTGCAAACAGCTACATAGAGGTGGGGGTGAGTGAGACAGGGATCTCAGCTAGCCTTCCCTCCCCTGGGGAAGATCAGACACATCACATCCAAAACCCAACCACACTGACTCAAAGACCACTCGCCCTCAGCCTCGGGGAGCCCATCTCACTCTCCGCAGGCAGGAAAGATAGGTGAGGCTACTGTGACTTGACGACAAGGAGGTGAGAAAACTGAAGACCGTTAGATAATACGGAACCGACTTCTTTTTTCTTTTTATCATTTGACTTGCTTCCCTTTTATCATTTGACTTGCTTCTTCCTGAATTCACTGAGAAAACTAGCTCCACCCACTCCTGCTTTCCTCTTGGGCATCTACAAAACTAGACTTTGGAACTCAGGTGGAAAAAAAAATTTTTTTAATGAAGGTCAGCATTTTTTACTTTTTGCCTGAAGATAATTATGCACACAGGCCCAAACCTAAGAACATTAAACCCCCAAAACCGAAACAGCTTATAAGCTTCCTTTTTCTAAAAAATCCTCCCTTTTCTGATGGTGCATCAATTTCAAGGTTAGAGAAATGCTCAGGCAAATGGAAAGGCAAATGTGAGCTGCCCCAGGAGCTGTTCTTTTACCAAAGTAGAAAGACCTGAGAACAATTAAATAACATCTGGGCTGTAAACAAGACAGATGCGGGGATGAGTGGAACAGGCCTGGGAATGGGAAGTGGAGGTATACAAGCAGGTTAGCTGCAAGGAGACATCCATGTATAGAGCCGTTTTCCTCTTAAAAGTTCACAACTGTTACTACATTGCTCATGCTACGACTGAAAACATCAGCCTTGCCTCTGGTTTTCAAAGGTTTGTCACAGCTCCCAACACTGCCTTTCTGGTGACTCACCACCACCTGAGACCAGCGCTGTCTCTTCTGACTCACCCTCCACGGCCACTGCCTAATTTCACACATGAAAAGCAGAAGTGCTTCCCAAGGAGCAAGTGACATTCAGAACAAACCTTCTGGCGCAGAACTTCATTCTCTTCTTGAACCTGGTTGGTCCTCTGGCACTCCGCATCAAAGTTCAGGATCACAGGAACCGGTGTATCGAGTTAAAGAATAAGCCTGCCTTTTAATCAACTTGATTGCGCTGGTCATGACACAATACGTAATACACCAAATCCTCAAGTTTTACACTTTATATACATATATATACACAATGTTTAATTGTCAATTATATTCCAACAAAGCTGGGGGGAAAATTGCCAATTAAAATATATATTCTATCACAAACTCTGCAATAAGATAACACAATTCAATAAACATGTTTTAAAAGAAAAAGAATAAGCCTGCCTGCAAAACGATTAAAAGCCATTCCAGACACTCTAGACACCGCAGCCACACCCTTGCATGTGACACGGGGTACAGACTGTGCTGTGGGCTCCTCCTCAGAGCTTTAAGAACAGTTCCTCCCTTGACCTTGGGTCTGGCCTGATTTCATTCAGACAGACTCACGGACACCTGGCAGCCTGCCTGGCTAGCCCACAGA
This sequence comes from Ovis aries, assembly GCF_016772045.2. Taxonomy (NCBI): domain Eukaryota; kingdom Metazoa; phylum Chordata; class Mammalia; order Artiodactyla; family Bovidae; genus Ovis; species Ovis aries. The sequence goes on from NC_056057.1 coordinate 100,500,821, forward strand.
GGACATACATCCAAACCTGACGCTTTCTCCCAAACGCCAGCAGCAAAGAGTTTATCTTGCAGGCTTCACACTCAGTCTAAGCTTTAGTGACATTCAGCGAAAAGCCAGCCCAGTGGCCAGCGGATCTGTGGACACATGGCCAGCTGCTCTACCAGCTGCGTGCAAGGACTGGCTGCTCGCCTTTCCCCTCCTCAGGGTGAGCCTCTCCCTGGCAAAGGTTCAGGCTGAGAAGCAAGCTTTCTGCAGACTAGGAGCCACCTAGGAGAATCCACATGAGGTCCAAGTGTCAGTCTTTCCCAACCACCTCATATGGCTTCAGTCCGGAAGAGCACTATGCCGCAGGGCCTTGGTTGGACAACAAGCTTCCCTGGAGGGCCCACGGGGTCAAGCCCTGACCACCTCTGGGCTGGGCCCCTTGTGAGTTTTGTCTGAAAGCCCTCAGGATGAAGAGCGGCAGCAGGGGGAGAAAAAGGGCCAACCTGGGTAATTCACAATCACCCCAGCACAAAAGGAGACGCTCCCTTCCTACCTCCACCAGAAGATGGTCTTTCCAGAGACCAAAAGGCGATGGTGGGTGGGCCTCCACAACGCCCAGCTTATCAGTGACTCACCATGCAGCCCCATTCGAACCAGACCCCCTTCTCCTCCTGGGGAGTTCCTGCCAGAGAGCACAAGTGAGCAAGGAGGTCCCCAGCTTTCCACGATAAAAGGGTACATAAGGTAGGCTTGGAAATTATTTATGTCCTCTCTCTCTCCTAAATCTCTCCACATATTCTTAAAGCTGCCCTGTCCTCTGACAAGTTGAGGGACTCTGAGGTCACTGTGAAGACAGTGACCCAGACACTAACACAGGAAGGATATTCCAGCCCTAGAAGTGTTTTCACCCCCTACCTAATCCCAACAAAGTCCAGTGAAATCCTGGGGAGGCATGGAGCATGCGCAGAGACGGTGCTCTCGAGGCCGGCCAGTTTCGCTGTGCTTGCTGGGAGAGGCCCCGCCCTACTTGAGGGCTCCTATCCCCCTACTGCGAGGACAGTCTCCCCACCCACCCATGTCAACTATTCAGCAGCAGAACTAAGAATTACAACTCCCACCGTCCCAGATCAAAATAACCACAGTCTGCCCAGCCCCGTCACGTGACAACACGACGATGATCTTTGGGCGTTTTGTAGAAGAAATGACTGCATTAAGGGCAGCAGCCGCTGATCTTGCGGTCGGTTGGCCTCCGGCTGGGCTGCCAGCCCCGCGGCCACTGAGAGGATATGCATGCACTGAAACAGGACACTCAGGAAGTTGTGCAGGGACACGATGAAGGTGTCGGCCCACTGGCGCGAAAAGTAGGTGGCAAAGGTGGGGTTGGTGTCTGGAGATGGCAGGAAGGGCAGGACAAACCAATCCTTCCACTCAGCCTGGTTCTGGAGCTCCGAGGCCTGCTTTGCAAAGAACTCCTGAGCCTTGTCACTTCTGTTTGTCTGCCAAGACATGGAGGAGGCGGCAAAGAAAGGAGAGAGACAGAAGGCCAGAGGTGAGACTCTTCACCACCACACGACAGGCAGCCTTTGAATACTGGCCTGCTGAGCAAGTCATCAAACACGATCTATGAACTCTGTATAAAAGAAATCATCACTCTTTTCTCAAGTTCCTTATAACTTCAAAGAAGCTTGTTTAAAGCTCTAGTGATAAATGCCACCCTAAAAATTAATTCCTAGTTGATTTTCAAATAATCTAAGTGATTTACTACCCCCCAGCCCTCAAGTCAGTCACAACCTTTTTACTCAAACTTTAACCCAGCTACTTATATTCTTCAAAACACCACCCAAGCTAATGTGCTTAAGACAAGAGGAGAAATAGGAATGAGGAAGATAAGTCAGATGATCTACAGATGAGAACGGAAAAAAAAAATTGGAAAACAGTCAAAAATAATTTGCACTGACTGTTCCACCCTTTCCCAGAGTAACAGAGAAGAGCTGTCCCTAGGCATTAAAAGAAAATCTATTTCTGGATTAAAGGATTTTCTCCACCAAGAGATCCCTGAACCAGAAACACCTGGATTGTGTAGACGAGATAAAAGCGGAACAGGCTGGTTTTCAGCTTGTTGATGGTGGGTCTGTACACGTCCTCCAAGCGGCTGAAGAGCCGCCGCTCCAAGTAGTTCCAATAATCCCGAAGAGCAGCCAGGTCATACACCTGCATTAATTGCTGCAGCTGGTCCACAATCTTGTCCACCTGGGGAGAGAAAGATGTGATGGAAAACGGAAGTCTCTCTTCGCGCCACAGAGTTAATACAGCTTTTTTCCTCTTGCTGCAGCTTCTGGATGCTTCCATTTTTTTTTTCTTTAAGTTAGCAATCTATAAAACTTTTAAAACACTGTAACATAGTAGGTTTCAAGTTTTTTTTCTTAATGTTAGATATGCGTTTCTACCCTTTGGCAAGCATGGAAATTTCAGGTGTAAAAGCACTCTGGTCCAGGAACCAGAAAGAGTCCAGGGCCTGGACCTGGCGCTAATTTATTCAATCACCTTGGCAATGTCACTTCAACTCTCTGGTCTTAGTGACCTAAGATTTCAAAAAGCAAAAAAGAGGGAGTGAGACAATATCCATGTGCCTCCTCCATTCCAGGATTCCAAGGCTTATGTTAGAGGTACTGTCTCCTTCAAGTCCTCTAAGCACCACTAAGGCCCTAGCAGCTGCTCAGAGTGTCAGCCAAAAGGGGTCCCCTCCTTGTGCAGAGCACTCATATCGGAGGACACAAGATGGAACAGGTTTTGAATACTGATACCATTCTAACCACCCACCCCATTTTACAGATCAGGACACTGAGGCTCAGAGAGCTGAAATGATTTGCTTTAGCCACCACCAAGTAGCCACTAACTTTGGCAAGACAAGAACCCAGGTCTCCTAACTCCCCTCCGGTGTTCCTGCTGCTAGCTCACTGCCTCTCTCAACTCACCTGCCAACACCAACTGAAGCCAGCAGACATACACACAAATCACACACATATAACTTCCAAGAACTCAACAGAAAAGCATGTCTGAGCAAAGTTATGTTTTCAAATGTACAAGGTCTTCCTCAAAGGTGAAGCAAAACTGCCAATGGGTCACTGACAAAGCCATTTCAAATACCTAGCTCAACATGGGCTGCAGACCCCTTTGCTCCCAATGCCACTGGAAGCCGACTTTAGAATATTTCTGTTCCCCAAACCCAAACGTCTACCCAACCATAGCTCCTCAAACCTCATCGGCCATCCAGCTAATGACTGGCCAGCACCTGCTGGGAGACTGGGGTGGAGAACAGAGCCCTGGACCAGGAGTCAGGGCACCTGGGCTCCAGCCTCGGCGATGCTCCTGACTCGCTGGCAACTTCAGACAAGACATGTCCCCTCTTAGGGCCTCAGTTCCTCATCTGTCAAGCGAGTGCCGGACGCGCTGATGTCAATGATCCCCCTGGCGCGGTGACAGCGCCGCTCCCGCCCCGGAGGGCAGTGCTGAGGGAGAGCCAGCTCCTGGCTCCCTCGGGGCCGCCTCTGCCCGCGCCGCGCTCGCCGGCCCCTCACCCGGAAGCCCTTCTCCTTATCCGCCTTGATCTCGGCGTCCAGCTGCCGCAGAGTGTGCGTGAAGCCGCGGAAGAGCAGGTACTCTCGGACCATCTCATCAGTGCGCTCCACGGCCTCCGCCATCTCTGCGCCAGCGCCGCGAGGGGCTGCGCCGGGTGAGGGACGAAGGGGCGGAGCTAAGGCCCAGTGGGGCGGGGCTGGGCGCGAGCACCGGCCCGTCACGCCGAGGCCGGCCTACCAGCGCGCACGCATTGCGCGCCGCGCGCCTATGGCCCCGCCCTCGGACCCGCCCCCGGACCCGCCCAGCTGCTCCCGTCACTATCACCCAGCTCAAAGAGCGAATGAAAGCAGCACTGCTAGCTGGGTTTTACTGGCAGCGCCAGCGGCGGCTGTGTCATCTGAGTTATTGAAAGGGGCGGCTGCCGTCCAAGTCAAGTAGGGCTGGACCTTGGAGATTATCCCAGATAATCACGAGGCGGGGGGCTGAGATGCCCTGATCGTTGGCATTACAGCGCCGAATCTTCTGTGCTCTGCCTGCCCTCATTTTACAAATGGGGGAAACTGTAGTCCTAGAGGCAAAGTAACTTGTGTGAGATCACACAACCAGGTGTGTTATCAGGAAGCTCTAACCTCCCCCGCAAACCTACTTTCATTAATAAGATTTATCAACACCGCAAGACAATCAAAGCACACTGTTACCAGAAAAGAAAAAAAAAAAAGACAAGTTTCAGAACAGAATGTATAATATGATCCCAGTTTCTTGAGAAAAGGAGTGGGGGAGAGATGCGTGCTTTTGTGTACATTTTACAAATTCAGGAAGATTACACACTAATCGCTTGTAGTTGTTTCCTCGCCCAGGTGAGACTCCGAGGGACTTTTACTTCCTAATTTTTACTGCTTTTTTGTTTGACATTTTTATAAAGTGCATATAAGCAGGGAAATATTCAATATCTTTGAGCCTCACTTTCCACCTACCTTCCAGAGTAATAATGAAAATGTAATAAGATAATGTATGTAAAATGCTTAGCACAGTAAACAGCCCATCCGTAAATTGCAAGGTTTGTTCCCTTCTCTCTAATGGTATGGCTTTCTGTACAGTAAGTCCCCTGCGTAGGAATCTTCAAGTTGCAAGCTTTCAGAGATCCAAACATGTATTCACATGTCCAGTCATGTGTTAGTTCATGTGTCTGGCATACATTGTCACATGTGTGCATCCTCTACAAATAGTTGTGGTTTTGTATTGTGTGTATTGTGTGTATTTGTGTGTGCTTTACAGCACGGTATAGAGTGTAACAGTACAGTATCTTCATTTTTTCGCCTTTTCACTTGAGGGCAGCTCCTGTATGCCAGCTGTTGTACTGTACTACTGTACTTTTCAAGGTACTGTACCGTTTGATTACGAATGGTTTCTTTATTTTTTGTGTTTTTTTAATGTATTATTTGTGTGAAAAATATTATAAACCTATTACAGTATTATAAGTGCAGTACTATATAGCCAATTGTGTTAGTGGGTACCTACGGTAATTCTGTTGGGCTTACAAGCAAATTAGACTTGGGAACATGCTCTTAGAACATAACTCATTCATATGCCGGGGACTTACTCTATTTGTCAAAGTGAAAGTGAAGTCACTCAGTTGCAACCCCATGGACTGTAGCCTATCAGGCTTCTCTGTCCATGGGATTTTCCAGGCAAGACTGCTGGAATGGATTGCCATTTCCTTCTCCAGGGGACCTTCCGGACCCAGGAATCGAACCCAGGTCTCCCGCATTGCAGACAGACGCTTTACCATCTGAGCCACTCAGAATCATTACTGCCACTCTGCCTAGATCCTCCAATCTTATTACATGGAAGCCGAGCCCCAAAGGCATTCTTATCTGCACTAGAGAAATTTGAAAAGATAACAAAGCGTAAAACCCATGGCAAGACAAGGTAGAGACTTGTTCCTCTCTGCCCGCTTTACCTGTCTCCACAGGTATAAGTGTCCCCCAAGCAAACAGGCTTGCCACACAGGGCAGGCAAGAAGAGTCACCTCTGTAATTACTAGGAGAACTGGGGCAAATCCTATTACTACCTTGACTGGGATCTCAGATTTTCAAAAGGGAACGTGGGAAATCCTGACAAGTAGCCAATGCCAATACCTCCTGCTACAGGAAAGTTTCGAGTTAGATTCCCCTTTTAAAGGCAACAGAAGCCACAGCCCTCACCTCCCCCACCTCCAACAGCCATGACAATTCAGACCAGAGTCTATAAAACCAACTGAGACTGGTTTTCTGATCAGCAAAAGACAGCTCCTCTGGGCCTTAGTAGGAGCTCTTTCCTCTACCAGGAATGCCTTCTTCCAGATACCCATATGGATGGCTCATTTGAGCAAACACAGGAAGCAGGTTATGCACATTTGCACTAATGTCACCTTGTCAGAAAAGTCTGACCATCCTGTACAAAATAGCAGTGCTGTCACCTCCAGAACTAGCCCCTTTGCCCGGCTATATCTTTCTCCATAGCACATATCACCACCTAACATACTAGATATTTTACTTATTTATTATCTGTCCCCTGCCCCCCTTGAAAATATAAGCGGCAAGAAAACAGAGAATTTTGTCTTGTTTGCTACTATAGCCCCACTGGGGCTTTCCCAATGGCTCAGTGGTAAAGAATGCAATGCAAGAGAATCAGGTTCAATACCTGGGTTAGAAAGATCCCTGGAAGAGAAAATGGCTATCCACTCCAGTATTCTTGCCTGGAACAAATCCCATGGACAGAGGAGCCTGGCTGGCTATAGTTCGTGAGGTCGCAAAGAGTTGGATATGACTGAGTGACTAAGCATGCATGCATAGCCCCACTGCCTAAGATAGTGTCTGACTTATAGTTAATACTATTAAGCTTAAAATAGTCACTTGTGCTTGGAAGCTCTGTTGATTGGCAGCTGACCCCTTCTAGGCTCCATGTCCATGAAATAAGTGAGTCTCAGACATATGTGTTCCCATGAATCCCTCGGAAATTGGTCCAAATGCAGATTCCCAGGCACTGTCCAAGCAAGAACTGACTCATTGGAAAAGAGCCTGATGCTGAGAAAGATTGAAGGCAGGAGGAGAAGGGGACAACAGAGGATGAGATGGGTTGGATGGCATCACTGACTCAATCAACCTGAGTTTGAGCAAGCTTCAGGAGTTGGTGATAGACAGGGAAGCCTGGCGTGCTGCAGTCCATGGGGTTGCAAAGAGTCGGGCACGACTGAGCGACCGAACTGACTGACTGATTTCATCTGAACCTCATCAGCCCTGTGAAGTCTTTTTCTCCTCATCTTAGAAATAAGAAACTGAGGTTTAGGGAGCCTAAATGATGTATTAAAGTTCTCAGGTTGACATTTCTGATTCTAAGTCCTCTAGTGCTCACAGCAGCATCACTGAATTAGTCAGCTTGTGAGACAGGCCACGTGGCTAAGTGAGAACAATCATGCCCCCTCCTGAAGAGTATTAGAGCTCAGACTAACCATGCAGGGTCTCTTTCATGGCTGGAGCACTCTACCCGGGACAGGGATCAGTCAGTTTAACCCTGGATACCACAGATAACAGGTCAAAGGTATAAGAGCTCTGGAGCTCTCTAAGTTTCTGGGATTATCTTAGAATTTCACCTCCTACTCAGACTTCTCTTTTTAGACATGCTGGGAGGCATGTAATATCTTAGGCCCCCAAACAGGGATCAAACCGGTGCCCCCTTGCATTGGAACCACAGAGTCTTAACCACTGGCCTGCCAGGGAAGTCCCTCCTGCCCTTACTTCTGATCCTGATGCTCTGGGATGCCCTTTGTTTAATCTACAACTTCTGATATTTCTTGTCACCCCCATCCTCTGCCTGCTCTGCCTGCAGTTGTTCCCTTGAACTCCTATCCTTGAAGACTCAGCCTGGTCACCCCTGGCCCTCACCACTCTGGTTGCACTTGTGTTTCCCTCTCTCTGTTCCCTTGGCCTAGCACCCTGTTTGTGCTTATCACACTGCCTTGTAACTATCTAATCTCCTTGATTATAAACTCCTGGGAGCAGAGAGTGTGTCTGTTGATCCTCCAGTGCCAAGCATAGTCCCTTGAAAGGAGGTGCTCAAGAGCTATTTGTTGAATTAATGAGTGAATGAAGTCCACGTGACTGTATTGCCGGGGACTCCAAGTTACATGCTTAGTACAGAGCTTCCATTGCCATTGTCTTCAGTAGAGAAATATTTTCTTACTGTGGTCAGTGTCTTAAAAAGTCCTGGGCTCTTCTGAAAACTGGAAGTGGCCTGGCATGACCTATTTGCACATTAATGTTCAACTCCACTGAAGACCAGTGACATAAATTAAAATACATGTTATTTTCCCTTACCAAATCTCCATTGAAAAGTCTATTGCCTGGTGTTGATCAACATAAAATGAAGTGTACATTCTCACCAAGCTCCAGATTGAGCTAATTTTCTAGGGATGACATTATAAGTGATTACTCCCCCCCCCAAATGTTCATACTCTTAAACTCAGTGGCTATTGCTTCTAAAATTTCCCTTAAGAATAATTTTTACAAAAACAAGATTCACGTAGAATGAGTTGTTTGTAAGAGTGCAAGTTATTTGTAATAATGGAAGTTATTTACAATGGTGGAAGTCGTAAGTGCTTAGAGGCTGCAGTAAGGTGTACTCCAAGAACTTAGGGATCAGGAAACTGCATTTCCACTGGGTGCTGAACTGCAGAACCAGCCCAAGATGGATCAGAAACCAAAGAAACAAAGTTAGTGAAGAGAGAGAGAGAAGCTACAGGCTCAAAGTACTTGACTGAGCATATCAATTCACAAAATAAATAGTGTGTGCGTCCATCAGAAAAGGTTTTGTACTCAGACTCACAGAAATCAGGGACTTTCCCGCTGGCTCAGTGGTAAAAGAATCTGCCTGCAGGGCAGGAGACACGGGTTCAATCCCTGGGTCGGGAAGATCCTCTGGAGAAGGCAATGGCAACCTGCTCCAGTATTCTTGCCTGGGAAACCCCATGGATAAAGAAGCCTGGTGGGCTACAGTCCAGAGGGTCACAAAGAGTCAGACATGACTTAGTGACTAAATAACCACAACACAGAGATCAAGTGAGTGACCAAGGGCAGCACCCACTGAAGCCCTCAAGTGCATCTCTTCCAGCAGATATCCTGAGTTCTGTCCTATGGCAAGCCTATGACTAGGCCATGAAAACTGGGCCATTAGAGGTACCCTACCCTTTTCCTAGGTCCAAGCTCACTAGGGGGCCATCTGATTACCCTGGCATTTGACCACAGGAAGAGTTGTAGCATTCTGGTGTCTTTCTCCTCATAGACAGAAAAGGAGTTTCCAATTATGTTAGTCTTCCAACATAGGCCAAAGGGGCTGTCGCTGACGCCATTGCTACCATGCACAGTCTGTGTGTGTGCAATAGTTTATTGAGTGACAATAAGTGTGGCATTGTGATATCTCCCTCAGATCCCTGTGCAGTGAAGTTAGCACGAAACAGCCTTTCAGAACCGGCTTATCCTTGGGCATGACAAGAACAGTTCCCAGCTGACCTGTTCTTCACACCAACTGCACAGGCAGGCCTCTCTTCATGATTTCTACAAAGAAAAAGAAATCTGAAACAACCAAAATGTTCAATATCAGGGAAAAACCAAAATAAGTTATGCTAATCCATCCCATGCAATATCAGGTCATTATTTTAAATCTTTTTTCTTCAAAGCATATTTCATTACTTAGAGAAATGTTCATACTACATGTCAAAAGTGTGTGATTTGGGGACTTCCCAGTGGTTAGGACTCCATGCTTCCACTGCAGTGGGCACAGGTTTGATCCCTGGTTGGGGAACTAAGATCTGGCATGCTGGTGGTGCAGCTAAAAAATAAAAAAAACAATATTGTAAAGCAATTATCCTTCAATAAAAAGCTTTTTAAAAGTATGATTCACACTTCAAAAAATTTTCAGGCAGTCTCCTATAAATTAAACACACAATTACTATACAACCCAGTCACCATGCTCTTGGGCATTTGTCCCAGAGAAATGAAAACATATCTTCACATAAAAGCTTGTAGATAAATGCTCATAGCAGCTTTGCTTAATCGCCCCAAACTGGAAACAACCCAGATGTTCTTCACCTCTTTTTGGTAGAGGCTAAAACACACAAGGTCAACAGGCAACATGACCAACCTACCTGACTTCCTCTGGTTAATCAAACTGGTACATCCATATTATGGAATAGTACTCAACAATAAATATAAGTGAATTAGTGATACACAACAAGTAGCTAGATCTCCAGAAAATTATGCTGAGTGGAAGAAAAGAATTCTAAAATGTTATATATGCATACATATACACCAAGAGGCAGGTGCGATTCCATTTATTTAATATTTTTGAAAATACAAAATTTAGACATGGAGAACAGATTAGTGGTTGCCAGGGGCCAGGAATGAGTGAAGGAGTATGAGAGGAAGTGGGTGAGATTATTAAAGGGCCAGATGAGGGCTCCTTGTGGTAATGGAACCATTCTGGGTCTTCGAGTTGGTTGTGGATACATGGATCTACACATGTGATAAAATTGTAGAGACATAACCACACACATATGTACAAGTAAAAGGGGTAGTATTAATAATATCAGTGGATTATAAAGGTTAATATGCTGATTATGATATGATATTATAGTTCTTCAAGATGTTACCCCTGAGGAAAATTTGCTGGAGGGTACATGGGATCTCTGTATTATTTCTTACAACTGCATGTGTAAGAAATACAATTATCTCAAAAACTAACTTTAAGCAGTGCAATACAGAATTGTAGATACAATATGATTGTGTATATAATATTTTTGATACATACATATGCAGAAAATAGCTACAGTTATTGGCTTATATAGTAGAGATGATGAATTTTATGGGTGATTTCTGACTTTTTATACTTTTTAATGTTTTTCAAATTCTTTACCATGAACACATATTAATTTTATTTTATAAATATGATGAATATCTTTAAATATAGCATTCATTTTTCATAACCATATCTTAGTACCAACTCACACAAAGCTTTTATCAACTATCCCCCCAAGACTTTTAAATATAAATTGAAAGTGAAAGTGTTAGTGAGTTCAGTCATGTCCGACTCTTTGCAACCCCATGGACTGTAGCCCTCTAGGCTCCTCTGACAATGGGATTCTCCAGGCAAGAATGCTGGAGTGGGTTACCATTCCCTTCTCCAGGGGATCTTCCCAATCCAGGGATTGAACCCAGGTATCCTGCATTGCAGGCAAATTCTTGACCATAAAAATTCCCAATCCTCTGCTTATACAATTCAGTTTTCAGAACAAAATACAGGACCTTACACTTGAACTCTACCAATCAAGTTGTCCCGCTTCCTCATCTGCAACATGAAGAACTTGAGTCAGAAGAACCATGAGGACTTGCCAGTGCTTAAGGTTTATGGGCCTCATTCTGGCATAAGGCACTTGCTGGGGACCTTGGTCTATCTGTTTAAAGATTATCTCTAAAATTATCCCAAACACTGAAAGTGACCCACCTTCTTCCAGACACTGTGATCATTCCTTAAGGAGTATCCCAAATTAGAGTGAGAACTTGCCTGCCTCTCCAGGCCTGTGCCTTCCACCCCACGTGGAACCAAAGTCTCCATTAACACAGGGCAGTAAACCACCAATAATGGCATTAAACTGCCAGCAGTAGGAATCCATGAGTTTATGAATCTATAAAACCATTCAGTTTGACTGCTGAAACCATTCAAGTCTCCTCTTAAGTTAGTAAGTAATATGCTTTCGCAAACATCGAGTGGAGAATAGCATGGGGGAATCCCATTTCTGCTGTCCCATTTCCTAAAAAACAGCTCCTTGCTCTCTACATCCTGTTTCTGCCTTCTGCAATAAATGAGGCAGCTTCCCTGCTTGTGCCCCATACTTCTCTCAATCTTTCTCTCTCTCCCTCTTTTTCTCTCTCTGTGTATAAATGCATTTTGATTCTCTGGAGAACCCTGACTAATACACCTTGCAAAAGTTTTCTCTACTTTCAGATGAATTCACCATTCTTTTATAGTTCTCTAACCAACTCAGTGGACATGAGTTTGAGCAAGCTTGGGGAGTTGGTGATGGACAAGAAAGCCTGGCATGCTGCGGTCCATGGGGTCACAGAGAGTTGGACACGACTGAGTGACTGAACTGAACTGAACTGAACATATATTATGCAGCCATGGAAACAAATGAGGTAGATCCCCAAATACAAATATGAACTCATCTCCAATTTATATGATTGAATAAAAACAGCATGTTGCAGAGTGACATATTTATGTAAAGGTTCTTTCCTCCCAGAGCTCACAAAACTATATTTTCAGAGGGACTATCTGTAGGTATGTAAACATTTAGCAAAGGATCTGGGAGCAGACATATCAAACTAATAACAGTAGCTAAATCTATAAAGGTGGAGAGAAGACCAGGGTGGGCTCAGGTGTCTTCATTTTACAAGGGGAATGTGTATTATTTGTGTAGCTAAAATTCACTTTATGTGGCAACTGACTAAAGGAGTTGACCGATGATTTGATTTATAAGAACTGAGCCTGCCCATCCTTTCATTTCATCCTTTCAGCGCTCCAGGCTCAAAATCAGGGAGTCACCTTTGACTCCCCTCTTTCTGTGGGTGCCCTCCTACCATCAACCCATCACAAAGGGTTGTGGGCTTTGCCTTCAATATCCAGTGATTTCTATCTCTAACCCTCATCTACCACCAGCTCTCATATTTTCTCACCTGTGTTATTAAAAGAGCTTGCCTGGCCTCCAGGCTTCACCCCCTTACCTCCTCACTGCCTCTTCTGGAATCTGTTTCTATGAGGTTGACCACTGTAAATATCTCACATATGCAGTATTTATCATTCTGTGACTGGTTTATTTCACATAGCATAATGTCCTCAAGGTTTATCCATCTTCTTATGACTGAATAATATTCCATTGTTTATATACTAATATTCCGTTGTGTGTACCAAGTTTTCTTTATCCATTCATCTGTCAATGTATATTTAGTTGTTTCTACCTTTAGCTACTGTGCATAATGCTGAAATGAACATGCGTGCAGACATCCTTTTAAGATCCTGGTTTCAATTCTTTCAGATAAATACCTAGAAGTGGGATTGCTGGATAGTTAGTTTTATTTTTAATCTTTTTAGGAATCTCCATGCTGTTTTCCCTAACTGTTGCACTATTTTACATTCCCAGGAACTGTGCACATAGTTCCAATTTCTCTATATTCTTCCCATCCTTTGTTGGATAACGGCCATCCTAACAGGTGTGAGGTGACATCTCATTGTGGTTTGGGTGTGTATGTCCCTGATCATTGGTGGTATTGAGCACCTTTTCATATTGCTGTTGGCTGTTTGTATGTCTTCTTTTCAGAAACCTCTGTTCAAGTCCTTTGCCCATTTTTTTTTAAACGGTTATTTGGGTTTTTGCTATTGAGTTGTAGGAGTTCATTACATATTTTGGATATTAACCCCTTAGATATACAATACTTTCTCCCATTCTGGAATGCTTATTGACTCTGTTGTTTCCTTTGCTCTGCAGAAGCCTTTTAGTTTGATGTATATTTTTATTTAATTCCCTGTGTTTACAGTGTCATATCCATGAAACCACTGCTAAAACCAATGTTCTGAAGATTTTCCCTTATGTCTTCTTCTAGGAATTCTATAGTTTCAAGCCTCAACTTTCTTCATCAGTATTTGTGTTTCTCTTTTTCCATTTCACAGCACTTTCATACACTTTAAACTCTTTAAACAGAATCCCCAGAGGGAAGTCCCATGCTGCTGAGTCATGATGACAGGCCCTGAGCCTTTGGGAGTTTTACTCTGGAGGTTAGGAGAGGATGGGCACTCTTACCCTGGGATGCGTCTTGGGAGTCACGTTTCTGTCCTACAGAAGACAGTGCCCAGCCAAGCTGACTCAGCAATACCTGTTCCTCGTGAAGGAGCTTACTCAATTCCCAGACTCTCCGGAAACCAGAATCTGGCCCTAAGCAAAGGAGATGAAAGGCAGAAGCCCATCTAGGATTGCATCTAAGGCTCCTTTTGACAGAAGAGGAGCTGGGAGCTCCAAACTGGAGTCAGAGACTCTACCCTTCTGTGGGCCTCACCTTCCTCATCCCTCCTTCCCTGCATGCTGTTGTCCACAGACCTCAGTTCACAGCTGAGAACCTTCTGTTCAGAAACTTACAAAATGATGCAAATTTCTCTCCAGCAGAAAAAAGTTAACATTCCTTTCACTAAATGCTACCCAATGAGGCATGGCGAGCAGAAAACCAGAGAGAACCCTAAGTGTCAGACTTTAGGCAGGTGATTGCCCTTCTCTGAGCTGGCTTCTCCCATCTATGAAATGGGGAAGAGAAGACTCTTCACAAGACCATCCATGAGGATTAAGAACATAGCAGATGCTCAATACACAATCCATCACTCTCATTTTGTTTGGAGAATACAAAGATGATAGAATCTGAGACCCCTGCCTGTTATCACATGAAATGGATAGAACTAATGTTGATGCAAATAATCAATAAACAATCTATAATAAGGGACAGAAGAGAGTTTCATTTGAGCCAAAGAAAGGAGTATAGCCCAGGAGACACAGATTCAAGAAGCACCTGAATTATGTTCCACAGGACCGCAAAATAGAGGTGGCTTGTATACACAAAACCTATAATATTTACATAAGTTGTTTGTCAAGATTTAGGACTGGAGCTGGCAAGAAGGGTGCTTGTTAAGCAGAGATTGGTTGGTGCCCAAAATGGTTGTATAGTTACAAGCATAGACCTTGAGACCATACGATTGCAGCTGCCAGCTGCTACCAGATGTTTTGAAAAAGGCTGGTGACATCCTTGAATTTGATACAGTTCAGAAAATTCAGGAATTGATGCAGTAATGTGTCTACAACCACATCCGCAATGACCACCAGCTCCATTTTAGATGTCTGAATCACAGTTCCTCCATTTTGATTTTTAAATGATGTTAAACATGTCATCCCCAACAATGGAGAACAAGTGAAAAAGGCTGTTTCTCAAAACCAGAAAGTTAGGGCTGAGGATGCAGAACACGGGTGGCCATAGTGGGCTGGTATTATGCAGAAATCTTAGAAGCTTCCCTGTTGGGACTGGTGTAGAACTTATCTGAGGGAAAGAAATGCTCTCAGGCTGGTGGAGGGAAGGGGTATTTCATGGCGGGATCTATGCTTCTTTGGCAGGGGAGGTATTTTGGGAAGGACCCATGTTATTACAGGAGGGATAAAGAGGAGGGATATTTCCCAGCAGGATCTCTGGTACTGGGAGGGAGGAGTCAGGGTCAGAAGGTGATGCTGTGTCTGTGTGTGGCTGTTACCGGGGAAAACTCTGATTGTATCCAAAACTGGTGAGAAGCCCCCTGGAGGTCCCAGAGTTCATGAGCAGAGCCTTCTGCCTCACGGCAGTGAGGAAGGCTGACTGAAGTGGGCCAGAGGTCTTCATTTTCAAGAAAGAAATCTGGCTGCGGCAGGTAAGGAACCCTCTCAGCAACGTCCCACCCCAGGATTGCATTTTTTCTGGGTGCCGACGTGCTCCTCAGTGGCCACATCCAGGGAGCCAGACGTGTGGTAGTGGTGGAGAGGGGATGACTACACAAAGGGCTGGGCAGGTTGGTTTCTGGACCTCTGTGTGCCCTCTTAGTGCAAAGGTAAAGCTCTCCAAGACAGAGGTGTGCTGCTGCTGCTGCTGCTAAGTTGCTTCAGTCGTGTCCGACTCTGTGCGACCCCATAGATGGCAGCCCACCAGGCTCCCCCGTCCATGGGATTCTCCAGGCAAGAACACTGGAGTGGGTTGCCATTTCCTTCTCCGATGCATGAAAGTGAAAAGTGAAAGTGAAGGCGCTCAGTCGTGTCCGACCCTGGAGACCCCATGGACGGTAGCCTACCGGGCTCCTCTGTCCATGGTATTTTCCAGGGAAGCGTACTGTACAGGCTCTTGAATGCCCTCAGTCGCACAGGGGTCTCAACAACCCTGAGGCTGGTGTTGGGAGGCGAGGAGCAGGGGCAGGGAGGAGAAACAAAGGAGGGGGCAGGGGAGAAAAGCAGCTCCTCAGGGACCCTCCATGATCCTAGGTCACAGGGTCCTGGCAGCCAGAAGGGGCAGGGCCTCAGGCTAGGCAGAATTTTGCTTTAAAATGAATATTTAATATTTATCTTGAAAAGGAGGAGGAGAATTTTCTCTCCCTGGGTGCTTTCCATGTGACAGTTTCTTTCTACGTAACACATGGTTTAATTTAGTGTTCCACCAAACTCCGAATTTCAAGAGCGTCCACCGGGGGGTCAGGTACCCTGTCTGTCTGTGTTAGGTAGATTTCATGGTCCTCACGTTCACTGTGAGGTAAATCCCCAGTCAGAAACCAAATCCAAGTGCCTCTAGGCCCCGTGCAGGATGCCTTTCGACCTCAGGTTCACCCCTCCCTGTGGTGAAGCAGCTCGTCCTAGGAGCAGCAAGGGGCGCCTGGCTGCTGGGACCTTCTAGCCTCAAACTGAAGGCGTGGGAGCAGACCATCCCAGAAACATTCAGGGGAGCAGGAATTCAAGCAGAAAGACACCTAGACACACGAATCTCTATTTGGGGGAAAAATGATTTTTTTTTTTTTTTTTTTGCCTAAGCTGGAAGAATACCTGTTTCCTCTTGCCTCAGAGAGTAAGCACTGTTTCTCTTCTTGCTATTTTGATCCCTCCTTCTAAAGGCCGCTTCTGTGCAACCTCTCTCATGGCCCACCCCTTTTTCTTTTTCTTTAGTTTAAAACGTCAATCCCCCGGTCTCCACCCCCCCCCCCCCCCCCGGGCCCCCCCCCCCCCCGCTTGTATGTGTGTCTCTATTTCCTCACATCTGCCTGCTCTCCTTTCCCCTGAGACAGGGAACCTGTGCTCTGGACCCTGTACTGACAACGCCCTCTCTAAGCCTCAGGGAAACCCTGTTCAGGCTGGTGTCAGAGCCCCGTTTGAGGGATGAGGATACTGGGGCTGTAGGTCAGGCCAGCGGACCCAGTCGAAGGATATCCGTTTAGTCCTCGGTGGGTACATATAGCCCGTGTGGTGACACAGGGATCCTCTCCCTGACCCCCTTCGGCCTCACTTGGAAAGAAGTCGACAGGCAAGGTGAAAAGGTCAACCCCCCGTCCCCCCCAACCCCGCCCCCGGCGCTTTGTGTCACCTTCGGACAATATGTTACACTGTTTCTTCCACTGCCTGCACCTCATTGGCCCACCATCGCGCATTCTCATTGGCTGTGGGCCCAGGGACACACTGCGATTGGTCCGCGCGCCTGTGCTGAGGTCTGTTGGGCCCAGTGGGAGCGACACTGTGTTTGGCACGTGAAGCTGGAGACCCACTGCCACCACTGTCATGGCTTCCCGCGGCCCGTGTGCCCAGGTGTTCATCTCCCTGCGAGGGTGAGAGTCGACTAAACGCCACGCATTCGCCTCCAGAATAGTGCACTGGCCTTGCGGGTGGCATATGTAATACATGTGACTGATTGAAACTCGTGGGTCCAAACAGGTGGCCATTTAGGTCTGGGTCCAAACTTTTGTACATTTGTACATGTCATCCTGACACCCAACAGATTTCTGAGAATGATTCTGAGGGTTTTGGTTTTCTTTTTAAGCATGATCTTATTTCCTGGTGGCTCGGAGGTTAAAGAGTCTGCCTGGAATGCGGGAGACCCGGGTTCGATCCCTGGGTCGGGAAGATCCCCTAGAGAAAGAAATGGCAACCCACTCCCGTACTCTTGCCTGGAGAAGCCCATGGAGGGAGGAGCCTGGTAGGCTATAGTCCATGGGGTCGTAAAGAGTCGGAGACGACTGAGCAACTTCACTTCACTTCACTGTAAGTTTAGGGAACCAAAGGAAGCTACTGGTGGGTCACAAAACATCCAGTGTCTTGTATGCATTTGCTTAGGGTTTGCTAATTAGACTCTGTGTGTGTGTGTGTGTGTGTGTGAGAGAGAGAGAGAGAGAGAGAGAGAGAGAGAAATCGCTTCAGTCCTGTCCGACTTTGCAATCCTATGGACTGTAGCCCGCCAGGCTTCTCCAGGAAAGACTACTGGAGTGGGTTGCCCATGCCTGCCGCCAGGGCATCTTCCCCAATCAGGGATCAGACCGATGTCTCCTGCATTGACAAGGGGGTTCTTTACCACTAGTGCCACCTGGGAAGCTCTAATGCAACCGGATCACACTTAAATGTTTTAGGGATTGGTAATTTAAACTGATTGAAAGTTACTTCGAAACTTGGAAAGGGTGAAGTCAGAGTTTTTTTTTAAGTTTAGCCTAGGGAGGTTTTTTTTTTTTTTTTTTAAGTTCAGCTCTAGGTGGGTATTAAGTGGTGTTTCAGTAGGAAAGTCTTTGATAGTGAATGTATGCTTTCTATGTGAGAGGTGATGATGACTAAAAAAAAATTGTTGCATGAGAATACAAACCTCCACAAAATGTCTTTTTAGAAGAATGCATCAGTGAAGCTGTCTTCTAACTTTGTGAGACTGAAGGTTATGTGTAGCAGGCTGATCTAATGAACAGGATTGAAGGCACAGCAAGAAGTTTTTTAAAAGGAAAAGATTTCAGAGTTATGGTCATTCTGAAATGCCTGATACTATTTTGGGCCCTAGTTTCCATCAGTCCCCAGAATTCCTTCAGATCAGCTGCCCATGCTGCCGTGTGCTCTAACTCCACTTCTGCTGGAGAATGAGCAGCTTGTGTTGCTTGCCCTTGCTCCAAATAATCACAGACTCATGACAGTGACCTTAAAGGTGAACAGCTTAAAACTATAATCTAAAGACTTTTTCACCTCCTTTATCCAGATAAAGAAATTAAGATTTCAGGTTTCCTGGCTCATAGAATAGTCACATTGCTGGTTAACATAAAGTTAGAGCTCAAGTCTTGTGCCAATCCATAATCCATCTGCTTTTCCCACACTGGTTCGTCTCATTGGCCAGGTAGCATCTCTAGGAGCAACCTTCCATCATCCTACCCACTGTGGATTCATATGACTAGCTTCCTTTCACCTACTATCCCCGTAATGAGTTCCCCAATTCTCACATGTATCAGACGCCCAGACGTTCACACTCACCCTCCAAACATGCCCTGTTTCCTCAGTCAGAATAAGGTATCCAGGTCCTGTATAATCCTTCCCTACCTGTCTCACATGCAGCTGGCCAGCATCACCTTCAAAGATTATTTGAAGTTTCTCAACTATGTGCTTCTCCCTGTGAATCTTGTCAAGAACTGAATTCATGAGATTGCAAATGCTTAGGATCCAGAGAGAACTTTGGGGTCAGTGTCCAACGCACTATTACTCCTTGCCCCCAAGGTTTTCTCTTAATGCTATCCTTGTTTCTCTTAATGCTAAGTTGTGTCCAACTGTTTGTGACCCCATAGACTGCAGCATTCCAGGCTTCCTAGTCCTTCACTATCTCCCAGAGTTTGCTCAAATTCATGTGCATTGAGTCAGAATGCTATCTAACCCTCTCATCCTCTGCCACCTGCTATCCTGTCTATTCTGATGCACTCTCGGAGAGACATACATGGATCCTGACAAAGGATCCTACTGATTTGTTGACAAAACAAGATTCAAATGAGAAGCCAGTGTGACCTGGGTCTGAAAAGCTTCTCAGAGAAATTGGGGCTTAAATTGAGAACTGAAGGACAAGCTGACTCTAGATAGGTATAAACCAGGGGTGGGAAGTCGGGGCGTGGGGGGTGGGGCGTGGCATTCTAAGTAGGAGGAAAGAAAAAGACAGGCAGTGGCGGCCTCCTCTGGAGGCAGCAAGTCATGGGAGTGTCTGCCCCCTATAGGAGAGGCAGAGGACTGCACCCTCATCCGGTGCGGCAAACATCTCCACAGCCGGGCAGATCTTTCCAGAGGAATGTGTTTGGGTAAGAAACCTGAGAGGAAAGTCAAATTATCAGCATTGGCACAGGAGAGCTCTAGACTCCCTACAAGCCCAGAGGCCTTTGGCATTCATATTCCTAGACTATTTAGAGAATTTGAGATCCTGAGAGGACCTTGGTGTTTTTACCTCAGCCTAAATGTCAACCTAAATGCCCTGTTATCCAGGCACATGCATTTCTTTTTTATTTAAACAGGTAAAGAAGACTCATATTCTTAAATTCGAAAGGGTCTTGTTTTTCCCTGTACTGTGTGCTGTCCTTAGTCCCTCAGTTGTATCTGACTCTTTGTGACGCCATGGACTGTAGCCCACCAGGCTCCTCTGTTCATGGGATTCTCCAGGCAAGAATATTGGAGTGGGTTGCCATTTCCTCCTCCAGGGGATCTTCCTGACACAGGGTTCAAACCCAGGTATCCCTCATCGCAGGCAGATTCTTTACCATTAGTACCACCTGGGAAACACTTGTTTTTCTCTGGGCTTCCTGTTCACTTCACTGTTTCACTTTGCTTCCTATTAAAGATTTGTCTGTGTCTGGAAATTGGAGACTATAAAAGGTGGCCTCTGATGTAAACTAGCCCTCAGGCTGGATGGGCCTCTGATTCTGTAGCTGTCCTCCCAACCCAAAGAGGGGTGCCTTCTCAGGGTAGGAAAGACCTCACAGGGTTGGGAGACACCTGCCCCACCTCTCACAGACTGTAAAGAATGAGACCTCAGGGTATGGCCTACCCTCCTTGGCCTCCTTGGCCACCATGGTCAATTAACAAGTATCTAGTGAGAACCTGCAAGTTCCTGGAGCCTTCCTGCTGTAAAGCAGCAGTGCTCTTTGACTGTAAGTCAGGTATGAGCACCTTGGGTTTTCGGGAGTCGAGCTTCGATAACAGGTTTTGTATCACCTATGGTTGATTGTGTATCTGTTGTCGATTATACTCATTGGTTTGGGAACTTTTACTTGGGAATTGTTCCCCATTTGGCTTCAATCTACCTTCCTTTCTCTTTAATATTTTACCTTTACTATTTAGGGCCAAGCCAAGCCTAGCACCTTGCAGCTTCTCATGGAGACTGCAGGAGAAGGCGGCAACGCTGGCGGCAGAATGATGCCCCGGCGCCTGCAGGAGCTGGAGCAGCGGGTGGCCCGCAGACGCTTGTCCCAGGCCCGCCACAGAGCCACCCTGGCAGGGCTCTTCGGCAACCTCAGGAAGGCTGTTTACTCCCACTCTGATCTCACAGCCTCAAAGGTATGGGGACCGGAGGGTAGGGAGGAAAAGCTCCCACACATGGAAAGACTGTGGAGCCAGGGTGGGGACTGGCCTGGAGCTCCACCCCCGAGGGCTGTGGCTCGGGTGGGTCAGCGGCCCGCAGAGGACACCTCACAGCGCTCTGTCTGCTCGGGGCCCTACCTACCTGCTGCAGACAAGCCTGGCCTCAGGAGGGAAATGACCTGCCGAGAGGCCGGGTGAGCCAGCCACACCAATGCCCATCCCTCTCATGGGCTGTGGTGAGCCTCCAGCCGCTGCCTGGACCCTGCATTCCCACTGCAACACACACAACTCCCTCTCCCCAAGGCACACCCCCCACTACAGGGGCATGTGTGTCCCTCAGGTTTCATGCACTAACCAGGTCTTTCCCTAGGCGGCAGGACTCTCCAGGTAAGCATTTGTCTTTTCCTGATCTTAATTCTGCCTTTCTCCTTCCTGGGCTGTCGTACTGCTGACTGGTGTCTCTGGCGGAGCACAGAAGGTTCGCGTGGGTTCGGGTGGTGATGGAAGGGTGGAGTTGGTATCACCAGAGGGAGCAGTCAGGAGGTCTCCAACGTGGGGGAAGTTGTGGTAGCCTCAAGGCCCCTCACCCTCTTTAACGGAGGGAACTGGAATTCAGACAGGACCTGCCAGCTGCCAGGGAGAGGCCAGGTTTGGGGATCCAGGCCAGACCCTCTTTCCACCGTCCATCTTTCTGGACCAGCCCGTTGCCCTGAAACTGTGGGTTTCTGTCTGGGCTGGTGCTGCTTCCAGAGCAGGTGAACAGAAGAGCACCGCCCCCCAACACTCGTGGGCACAGGGCCAGAGCCTCTGTGGAAAACAGAGGAAGGTGCCCCAAGTGCCCTTGTGCCCGGATCCAAGGGGGGCAGGAAGAATCTCAAACGAGCTCCCACCTGCTCCTCTAGAAGGGTGTGGGGGGTGAGGGGTGGGGGAGCGCTGCTCCTCTGCCCGACACCCAGCTGTGGGCGCCTCATGGTGCTCTGTCTGCTGCTGCCTGAGAGCCGTGCCTTAGCTGCCCGCTGCAGACTAGGCCACATCCAGGCCTCTCAGCAAAGAGCCTGTCCAGAACAACTCTGCTCCGTGTCCCCGGGTGACATGCATCCAGGGGTGCACAACAACCCCAAGGCCCCTGTCACTGGCCAGTGAAGAATATGCAGAGACAGGCAGCACGACTGAAGAAAAGAACAGGTACTGGGGGCTGGCAGTAAGGAGTGGAAGTAAATCTAGAGGAAAACCCTCTGCACCCCTGAAAATTCATACCTCATGATGTGGTAGTGGAGAGCCTGGCTGTTAAGTGGCATCAGTCCACATGAGGTAGGTTCCTCACTAGGCTTCAGTTAACACATCGGTTAAACAGGGACACCAGTCACGGCTTCCTGAGGCCTGCCGTGGAGTTCAACAAGAAAAAGCATGAAAAACAGCACGGTCCTGGGTGGTTTAGAATGCGAGTATCGTTTCCCCATGCATCACCTCATTTATTCCTCCCAGCTCCGTTCATCTCACCCTCACTCTGCAGAGGAGCAAACTGAGGCTCCAGAAAGTTAGACTATTTGCCTGGGATGGCACAGCCAGGGGGCAGCCTGGAAATCAAATATCTTCTGTCCTGTCCTTCCTTTGCACTCCTGCTGGAGGGAGAACGCTGAATTTTGCATTTGTAGTGTCCATGCAGAACGGATTTGCCTTACAAGAGTGAGATCCAGACATATGGCAGCAAGGTCGTACTAGTTTTCTGTGGCTGTCAAAACAAAATACCATACACGAGGTGGCTTAGAACAACAGAAATGTCTCAGAGGTCTAGCCTCTAGAGGTTCAAAATCCAGGTGCTGGCTCCCTCTGACTGCCCTAGGGGAGAACACTTCCTGCCTCTTCTGGCTTCTGGCATTTGCTGGCAATCCTTGGCCTTCCCTGGCTTACAGAGGCGTCACTCCAGTCACTGTGTGTGTCTGTCTCTGTGTCCGAATTTCCCCTTTTATAAGGACACTGGTCATACTGGGTTAGAACCCACCCTCATGACCTCACGTTGACTTGATTACCTCGAGAAAGGCCCTGCTTCCAAATAAGGTCACGCTCACAGGCCTGGGGTTAGAACTTTAACACATCTTTTTTTAGGGGGACATAATTCAACTCAGACAAAGGTCCTAAGAAAATCAGCCTGCCAAAAATGTTGTAGATACAGAGTTTCAGTGAACAGCACCTGGCCTACGTGGCTCTGTTCTGGCCCAGGTGACACAGTCAGACTGCAAGGTGGGCATGGGGTGGCCACGCTGCGCGGACGCAGGTGACTGTCCTAGACCAGAGGGCTGGAAAGTCCTCGCCTCCCAAACCTGGGGTTCGGCCAGCCCGTCGGCCCCAGGTATCCCGAGTGGACAGCGTTCTTGCTGACCCAATGGTGTAATTCTGAGCCCGGGACGGGGGCCAGCAGATGGTGTAGGACGGCAGGGGCCCTGCTCTAAAGGAGCAGTCCGAGATCCCCGTGGTCTGCTGGATCTCAAGTCACCGTCCCATGGGTCTGCAGAGTGGCGTACCTTTAGTCGCCCTCCAGTCTCCTTTTCACACACCAGTGGGGCTCAGTCGGGCCCTCCAGGAGGGTGGGTCCCTCCACCTTCCCTGAAAGGCGCTCCCACGGTCCTCTGCGGCGCTTACCGAATTCTCCCGTTAAGAGGGGCTGTTGTGTGTTCTGTGTGATGAGTGGTTGTCTCCACGCTTACCTTCCCTATTAGAATGTCAGCAGCCTGAAAGCCGGGCAGTTTTATTTACTCTGTGACCCCAGGTTGGGCATACAGCTCTTTGCCCTTGTGCGTGCCTGAGGTCTGGGACTCCTCACAGGCACTGGGCGGTCTGAATAATACATAATATTCAGCGTTTCTCATTGTTGTAAAATCTTGCAGTTACCATTTTGACTTGACTAATGTTATATCCAGTGGTGAAGAAAGGAAAGGAGGGAGCAAGGAAATGCTTGCGATTCTATTTTTGCAGGACAGGAAATTCATAGTTCAACTTGACAGAGCATTTGATAAGACTTTAGGTCAACTAGAATGTATGCATCTGGCACACAAAAATACATTTTTGTATTTTTACTAACTAGTACATTTACTGGGAGAAGGCAATGGCACCCCACTCCAGTACTCTTGCCTGGAGAATCCCAGGGACGGGGGAGCCTGGTGGGCTGCCGTCTATGGGGTCGCACCGAGTCTGACACGACTGAAGCGACTTAGCAGCAGCAGCAGCAGCAGTACATTTACTAATACTAAACTAGTACATTTACCGTTAACCTGCCTGTAGCACACTGTGCGAAGTGAGCAGAAGTTAATGGGGGGAGGAGGGGGCTTTGTGCTGCCTCTACAGACATTGTCCATCCCAACTTCACAGTGCGTCTATAGTCGTTTGCAGCCCTAACTGTCTGCTGAACACAGCCTAATGGTTTCCAAATGCTTTGGTATTTCTGTGAGAACCATTCCCAGAACGCAAAGTAAATGTGGTGCCTTCTGTGGCTCAGAACTAGCTCCTACCCTTTCTGTCGACGATGTCAAAGACAGACTTCGCACCCAAGGTGGGGGTGGCTTCAGGCCAGGAAAGGGGCTTCCGTGTCCACAAAACCAACTCTGCGGGGGGAGGCTGGCTTCTCCGCACTGTCTGTCTCTGTCCTCAGTGGCAAGTTTTGAATAAGGCGAAGAATCGTATTCAGGAACTGGAACAAACTTTGGATAATCTGCTAAAGCTGAAAGGTAAGCAATCCATACCTGCCACCCCTCTGCCTCCCAGTGTAGGGCTGGTTGGTTTTTTCTGTTGAAAACAGAGAGATTGGGGTAAGCCAAGTGAACATATATTTACTGAGAGCCTACTATTTGCCAGGCACTGCACCTGGGCCAGGGGTACGATGAGATCCATGCCCCTGTCCTCAGTGAGTTTAGGGTCTGGCAGGATGGATGAACGTCAGCAGGCTGTGTGAGCAAGAGGAGTTTCTTCCCAGGTGTCTGACCTCCTCTTGAGAGGCCAGAGAAGTGTACCAGGGCTGTCCAACTTGAAAGCAAAGGGCAGAAGCTATCTCCCTTCTTTGGCATTCAGGCTGGACATTGGGGTTTCATGAGTCAGTGGAAGCTAAATTCTCAACGGGGTGCTCTCCATGCCTTGACTGAGAAGGGCCGGCTCAAGAAGCTCTTCCCCTGTCCCTCTCCCTCTCCCATCTAAAAAGAGAGGTGAAACTGGGCTCTTGACCCCTAACACTGAACCTGGGTGGGCTCAGCAACCACCCATGGTCCACACAGTCCAGAAAGGCAGGAGAGACTGGACCAAGTCCCGACTTTATCATGTGTGACCCTTGCCTTCAACTCCTTAATAGGATCTTTCAACCTGGAGGATGGGAATGCAAACAGCTTAGAGGAGGCCAAGAAAGAATATGCCAGCATGTACTCCAGAAACCCCAGGTAAAACCCCCAAGCACCAGGAGACCCAGGACACTCTGCTCTTCTGCCACGGTTCTGCTGCGGCTCGACAGCCCACCCTCCCCTCCAGAATGCAGAACAGAGTGAGAGGCACTGCTTATCTATTTAGAATGGCTTTGTGCTGGAGAGTTCTCGTCTCCATTTTACCCTAATCGCATGTATTGGATTTTTCCTGAATATAAAAATAATCCTACTTATTAACAGAAAATGTCAAAAAGAACAGAAGTACCTGAAAAAGACCATGAAAGTACTTATCTCACCACTCAAAGAAAATCAATGTAAACCATAAAGAATATCCTCATTTTTTTTATTTTGCACATTATTTTGTAGAGAAATGAGATCACAGTATTCATATAGTATGATAGCTTTAAAAAAAAACTTACCTAATGGTTTTACTGAAGGATACATAAGAAGATAAGGGAAATCTAAATCTCTGCCTACTTTCTAGCTTCACAGGAACCAAAGAAAAGCTAAAAAGGATGTCAGAGAAGAAAGGGAAAAGTAGTACATGCGGGTTCTGCAAGGGGAAGGGGAGCTGAAAGGGGAACCTCGTTTATAACAGCGCACTCAGACAAGAGAGGCTGCCTGACTAACGTCTCTCTCACACTTCTGTGATCTCACGTGGGACATTTAACGCTCACACCTTTTGACATGCACTTTGTAGCCTCCGTCTTTGCTGTGCTCTCAAAGGCTGGCCCAGGCCCCACGCCACCTTACCCTGCGCAGCTGCTCCAAGCGCGACCTGGACTCTGGGCACAGTGGCCGGGCCCTCGTCACCTCTGGTGGCACCAGGGTGTTCCCAGCACGGTGTGAGCTTAGACCGGCCTCCAAGGAGGCGCTGGAGTATGTGTGTAAACAGTTTTACTCACTCTGAAAAGGGGACTGCACACGGCTTGTGATCAGAGTCTCCCGATAACCTGCGGAAGCCAAGTGAGGTTGTTCCCCTCGTTTGGGGCGGTGTTACTGATTTCTTATATTGTCTTCTCTGCGCTTTTCTGTATTTGCAGTTTTTTAAAACAGCGAATGTGTACTATATCCTAAAGGAAATAATCAGGAGAAAAATGATTTAATTAAATTCACATTGTAGACACTGAGAATACAGAAAAGTATTACGAAGGATGTAATCACCTATAATCATAATCTGCACTGTTTGGTCATGTGGAGGCAAGTGTGTGTGTGTGTGTGTATTGAGTATACGTGGCAGGGTATTTGTGGCCATATTTTACAAATCAGACTGGCCCCAGCTAGAAATCAGCCTGGGAGATGATCTCAGTGAGGCAGACGTTAGCTATTGACTCCACCCCCCATTTATTACAGACGCCATGCTCTCCCTCCTGATTTAACATATGAACACTATCACATACTAAAATCTTATTAATACTTGTATCACCCACATGTGGGTGGCTAAATTTCTTTCAGAATCATATTAATTAGGGAAGATTTTTCACTAGAATTATTATAAACCTGCAATAATTAAAACTGTGGTACCAGTAGAGGACTAGATTGATTGCATTTTATAGTTACTATATTTTAAATTAATTAAATTATAAGTAAGCTTAAGTGCCTTAGTTCAGGGTCATTTGTATTTCCCTTCCTGGAAGCCTGTTTTTACCTAATTTTTGCCCATTTTCCTGTTTGGTTGGTGGTCTTTTTCTTATTTAGTGGTAGAAGCGCTTTATGTACAATGAGAAATCAGCTCTCCTTCTAGCATATAGATTACAAAGAATCATACCTTGGTTGGTTATTTTACTATTTCAGCATTTCTGTTTTTTGTTTAGTCCATGCAAAGTGAAGTCTAATCTGTCTATCTACAATGGCACCTGATGTTATGTGAATAGTCAGAAAGACTTCTTCCACTCTGAAATTAAACAGAAAGAGAGACAGCGAGAGGCTGAGACCCCTCCTATGTTTCTTCTGGTGCACTTGCTTTTTAACTCAGTCTGATGCCTTGGGGATTATTCCCCTCAGTATGAAGAGATTCTGGGCACAAGTCTTGGTTTTCCAAATTGTGTCATACTGTTTCATTCTCTTAAAACTATCTTCTGAAGAGCAGAATTTTGAAGTCCAATTTATTGCTTTCTTTTTTAGGTGGGGCTTTTAGTTTAAACCCAAGTATTTAACCATGGTTTGGGGTGCTACTGTAAATGCTACTTTTTAAAATTTCAATTTCCAGTTATTCATTGCTAGTATACAGAATACTACTGGGTTTTGTATATCAACTTTGTATTCTGAAACCTTGCTTCCTTCTTAGTTCTGGCCACATATTTTTAGGTTCTTTGGGATTTTCTGCATAGATAATCACATTGTCAGCAAAGACAGTTTTATTTCCTCCTATCCAATCTGTACACCTTTCATTTCTTTAGTTCACCTTATGGGATGGGCTATAATCTCCAGCATAATTTTGAATAGAAGTGGTAAGAGAGGACATCTTTCTCTTGTTCCTGATCTTGGCAGATAAACAATCTTTTACTACTAAGTATGCTGTTAGCTATAGGCTTTTTATAGATGCTCTTTATCAGGTTGAAGAAATTCCCTTCTGTTCCTAGTTTGCTGAGAGTTTTTAAAAACCATGAATGAATGTTGAATTTTGCCAAGTGCTTTTCTGCACATATTGAAATTAATATTTTTCCTTTAGTCTGTTGATATGGTAAACTACACTGATTGATTTTCAAAGCTTGGATAACCATCTTATATTCCTAGGATAAACTTCACTTGGTCATAATGTATTTATACATATCTAGGGTAGGGTAGGTAGGGTAAGAGGACCATGTTGTCTGCATGCTTGGGCCATCAGTCATGTCCAACTCTTTGCGACCCCATGGACTGTAGCCCACCAGGCTCCATCGTCCATGGGATTTTCCAGGCAAAAACATTGGAGCGGGTTGCCATTTCCAACTCCAGGGGATCTTCCTGACCCAGGGATCAAACCTGGGTGTCTTGTGTCTCCTGCACTGGCAGGCGGATTCTTTGCCACTGAGCCATCGCGGAAGCCCACTTATGCATAGATATAACATATATAAAATACGCTAAAACTGCGTTTCAATGTTTAGTCTTGATGTTCATGAAGGAAGTTAGTCTGTAAATGTCTTGTTTCTACTTCCTCCCCAGTCTGGTGTCAAATAAAGTTCATCGGAAAGGCTCGGACACTTGGTGCTCCTTCGAGGCAGCCGGGAAGGATGTGGAGGAGGAAGAAGAAGAGGAGGAGGAGGAGGAGGAAGACCAAGAAGAGGAGGAAGAGGATGAGGAGGTGGAGGAGGAAGAGGAGAAAAAAGTGGAGCTCTCACACTCCTCTGTCACTGTGCTGCCAGACCTGTTGGAATTTGAACGGTGTGAAAGGCCTGGCGCCCGTGGGGGAGGGGACAAGTGCTCCAGCGGGAGCACCCTGCAGGCCCTGAGTCACGGGCCCTCCGGATTTCCACACAGGAAGGGCTCGGGGGTGGGGCTGGCAGAGGGGCTAGAGAAATAGTCATGAAACCACATTTGCACAGCACATGCGCTGTGTTTCCTCAGACTGACTTTATCTGGGGTGACACTGTGGGGGATTTGAGGGCTAAAATGCCTCCCCACCCCCACAGCATTACTGGTCTTGGAGCAAGGGAAGCAGTGAGTGGCTAGCCCAGATTCCACCTGCTATTCACTGCTGCTGCTGCTGCTAAGTCGCGTCAGTCGTGTCCGACTCTGTGCGACCCCATAGACAGAAGCCCAACAGGCTCCCCCGTCCCTGGGATTCTCCCGGCAAGAACACTGGAGTGGGTTGCCATTTCCTTCTCCAGTGCATGAAAGTGAAAAGTGAAAGTGAAGTCGCTCAGTCATGTCTGACTCTTAACGACCCCATAGACGGCAGCCCACCAGGCTCCTCCATCCATGGGGTTCTCCAGGCAAGAGTACTGGAGTGGGTTGCCATTGCCTTCTCTGTGCTATTCACTGCTCCTCTGCAAACTGAAGGCTGAACACATCCATGTATGTGGGCTTGGAGGAGTTGGCCCAACAGAAAGAGGCTTACCCCACAGCTTCCAAATTTAAGCGAGCTCATACCATGTCTGCATATTCCCGGGCTCTAAATTTGAAGCCATGTTCCCCTGGTGAGAGAGTCAGCCTGCCCTGCCTCTCATCCTCTCTTCTGTCGGGCAGTAAGCTTCACAGAGGGCGCTGGGAGGACTTAGGAAGGGACCCCAAAACACAAAACTAAGTCGCCCGTGGCCCCCAAGCTGGCTCTGCACTGCTAGGGTCAGGGCTGGCAGGGACTAGTGAGGCTGAGTCCCTGGTGAAGCACAGTGCGGGGCAAGGCCTGTGCTCTTCACCGCCCCCCTTCCCCACCACGGGATCCCAAGGAGCCGCCGCGGGTTGGGGGACCTTGGGCCACTGGGTTCAGGTCTGGGGGTCACTGCCCTTTCGGTTGCAGGTACCTCAGCTTTTACAAGCAGACGATGGACTTTCTGATCAGGAACAGGATCATCTCCTCCAAGGAGGTGACGCTCCCCATCGTGTCCGCGGCCATCTCCCATCTGTGGCAGACCCTCTCGGAGGAGAGGAAGACCATCCTCTTGCACGCCTGGGAGCAGGCACAGAGCAGCCTCGTGGGGTCCTGTCCAGAGCCGGCCTGCCCCGAGGGTAGCATGAAGGACAGCGGGGTTGACAGCCAGGGGGCCAGCTGCTCGCTGGTCTCCACCCCTGAGGAGGTGAGCCAACCCAAGGGTGAGAGGGAGGGTGGATAGGAAGGAATGACTCCATCACCTGCCTGGAGACGCCCGGGGAAGTTAGCAGGGTTCCCACAGCCACCTGGAGGTGCTGTCTGGATGTTGGCGCAGTACGTTTCTGATTTTCCCGACATATATGCACAACCAGAGAACATTTATTTTTCTCCTGTTACCTTCCTGGCCTTTCCATGGGGATTACAGAAGAGACGGCTTAGAAGGCTGTATCCACTTGGATTTTTTCAGCTTCAAGTACTCGCTCATTAAACCAAGAGGTGATGTACTCTGCCCACCCGGGAGGGCCTGCGCGGCGGGAGGACTTCCGCTACATCTCCCGGCCATGTGGCCGTAGATTCGGTTCTTTCCTTCTCCCTGCTCTGCCTCCTCTCAGGGCTGGCATCTCACCTTTCCCGCCCTCCCCATTTACCGCACGGGGTATAATTGTGGAATGGCGGCTGGTAGCAATCAAGTTATTATTCCTCCTCCTCTGCATCAGTTCAGTTCAGTTCAGTCCAGTCGCTCAGCTGTGTCCAACTCTTTGCGGCCCTATCTATGGACTGCAGCATGCCAGGCCTCCCTGTCCATCACCAACTCCCGGAGTTTACTCAAACTCATGCCCATTGGGTTGGTGATGCCATCCAACCATCTCATCCTCTGTCGTCCCCTTCTCCTCCTGCCTTCAGTCTTTCTCAGCATCAGGATCTTTTCCAAGGAGTCAGTTCTTCACATCAGGTGGCCAAAGTATTGGAGTTTAAGCTTCAGCATCAGTCCTTCCAATGAATATTCACGACTGATTTCCTTTAGGATGGACTGGTTGGATCTCCTTGCAGTCCAAGGGACACTCAGGCATCTTCTCCAACACCAGAGTTCAAAATCATCAATTCTTCGGTGCTCAGGTTTCTTTACAGTCCAAGTCTCACATCCATACATCCTCTCCTTCAGGCAAGAGAAAAGACTGCCTCTGGCTCTTTCTTAAGCATCAGGGAGGAACATCTCCAGAAATTTCCACCCTCAGTTCCCTCTCACCCCGCAGAGTATTAATAGAGCGGAGGTACCCACACCTTTACTGTAAATGCTCGGAGTTCGAGCTGTTAACCCCAGCCATGGTCAGCCAAGCGGAGCGCTGGTGGGCATTAGCGGTAGCTGAGCGCTGAGATCTAAGTGGGCTCCTCCGCTGCTCTTTCAGAATTAGGACAGCCCGGAAGGCTGCTGCTCCCACTTGGGGCCACATCTCTCCTCCCTGCTCTAGTGGGGCGGGCGACTCTTTGCTTCTCTGCTGCTAATCTAGTGCTCTGCAGGACATTCAGCTTGCATGGCACCACCGCCCTGCTTTGCCCTGACTTTTCAAACATTCCTCAGTGGGTGGTTTCTTTAAGGAGATGTCCGGTGTCTCTCTGGGGAGTCTTCGAGCCAGAGAACCTCCAGATGCCTCTGATGCTGGGGGAACAGCCCTTGTTGCTCACTCAGTCATATCTGACTCTTTGTGACCCCCATGGACTGCACACGCCAGGCTTCCCTGTTCTTCACTGTCTCCTGGAGTTTGCTCAAACTCATGTCCATTAAGTTGGTGACGCCATCCAACCATCTCATCTTTTGTTGTCCCCTTCTCCTGCCTTCTATCCTTCCTTAGCATCAGGGTCTTTTTCCAATGAGTTGGCTCTTCGTATCAGGTGGCCAAAGCATTGGAGCTTCAACTTCATCAGTCCTTCCAATGAATATTCAGGGTTGATTTCCTTTAAAACAGACTGGTTTAATCTCCTAGGTGTCCAAAGGACTCTCAAGAGTCTTCTCCAGCACCACAGTTAGAAAGCATCAGTTCTTCAGCAGTCTTTTTTATTGTCCAGCTCGCACATCCCTGCAGGAAAAACCATAGCTTTGACTAGACGGACCTTTGTTGGCAAAGTAATGTCTCTGCTGTCTAGGTTTGTCATAGGTTTTCTTCCAAGGAGCAAGTGTCTTTTAATTTCATGGTTGCAGTCACCCTCTGCACTGATTTTCAGTTCAGTTCAGTTCAGTCACTCAGTCATGTCCGACTCTTTGCGACCCCATGAACTGCAGCACGCCAGGCCTCCCTATCCATCACCAACTCCCGGAGTTCACTCAGACTCACATCCATTGAGTCGGTGATGCCATCCAGCCATCTGATCCTCTGTCGTCCCCTTTTCCTCCCGCCTCCAATCTCTCTCAGCACCAGAGTCTTTTCCAATGAGTCAACTTTTTGCATGAGGTGGCCAAAGTACTGGAGCTTTGGAACCCCCAAATAAAGTCTCTCACTGTGTCCATTGTTTCCCCAGCTATTTGCCATGAAGTGATGGGACCAGATGCCATAATCTTCATTTTTTGAATGTTGAGTTTTAAGCCAGCTTTTTCACTCTCCTTTTACTCCTTCATCAAGAAACTCTTTAATTCCTCTTTCCTTTCTGCCATACGGGTGGTGTCATCTGCATATCTGAAGTTATTGATATTTCTCCCAGAAATCTTGATTCCAGCTTGTGCTTCATCCAGCCCAGCATTTCCCATGTACTCTGCATACAAGTTAAATAAACAGGGTGACAGTATGCAGCCTTGATGTACTCCTTTCCCAATTTGGAACCAGTCCATTGTTCCATGTCCAGTTCCAACTGTTGCTTCTTGACCTGCATACAGGTTTCTCAGGAGGCAGGTAAGGTGGACTGGTATTCCCATCTCTAAGAATTTTCCACAGTGTGTTGTGATCTATAAAGGCTTTACCTTTGAAGTAGTCAATGAAGCAGAGGCTTTTCTGGAATTCTTTAGCTTTTTCTATGCTCCAATAGACAGCCCTGGATGCCCCATTCTCTGGGGGGCTTCCTAGACACCAGGACCCGGGCATGGAAAACTACTGTTGCCTCACCCAGTCCTTCCAGTTCACAGGCGAGGCCCAGCATGTGGGAGGACCTATCCAGGATGCCTAATTCCTGCTCTAAGGATTGCATCCTTCATCACATATTCTTTTTTTTTTTTTTTTCAAATCTCTGCCCTTTGGTCTCTAGTTTATTGTTGACCCTCAAGACTTCTCAAGTGGAGTTTAGTTAAAAGGCAGGCGCTAGGCTATTACTCTAGACCCACTGAATCTGAGTCTTTGAGGGGATGGCTCAGAATCTGTTTTTATCAAGCACCCCAAGTGACTGGTGTGACTGCAAGGGACTCCCAAGGTGGAGTGAGGTTGGGGCAGGGACGTGGGAGGGAGCGGGTTGACTGTGGCATATCCACCCTGGGAGTGGGCTCTCTGCAACCTAACCCCCCAGCCCCGTTAACCTCTGTTCCCCTAGCATGAAACTGCTAGATTGCGGACCCTGGGCTCAGTCTGTCCCTTGGGCGGTGTAAATGAGCCCTTTCCCATGTAAACAGAGGCTCACCTCTGGCTGTTGCCTCTCCCACCTAAGCTCCCACCCTCTTTAGAAAGAGGAGACCGTGGTCCCCAGTGCTTCCCCATCTCTCAGCCACTCTCTGGGGTTGGCAGTTTTTTCTGGGTGGTCAAGAACTTAATATTCATCCCCTGTAAAGGTCACCAAGCAGAGACCCTGGGTTTGGGCCTCAGCTTTAACATGCATCCCTTTGGGGACAGGGGGTAGGGAGACGTTCTATCCCTTGGCAACCAAGAGCAAACATCAGAGTGTGGCAGATTTCTGACACGTGAAGTTTTGTGGTTTCTTTCAGATCCTTTTTGAAGATGCCTTCGATGTGGCAAATTCCCTGGACAAAAGTGAAGCTCCAGGCACATCTAGCCTCAGGTGAGGAGGGGTATGAGACTGTGTGTGTGTATCCCTGTTGGGGTGTTCAGGACCCTCTCCCTTGCAGCCTCTCAGAGGGGAGCATAATTCAGTGGAAGTTCTCGGAAATCCACTTTTTCCTGTGATTCAGAAAAGGCTGGTTCTAGGATTGTGCCATTGCCCTGGGGAGGATCTTCTCTGGGGTTTCTTCAGCAGAGACAGTTCTTCCGTTGTGATCCAGGGCTGAGATACATCAGCCAGAGTTGTCAACTCTAGGTGGTTTGAACTGTCTCCTGGGGTGAGCTGGCCATGGGTGGGTTACAGCAGTCAGTCTGGTTTGAGAGGTGGACACAGAGAGGTGTTGAGAGGTTACAGCAGTCAGTCTGGTTGAGAGGTGGGCCAACATGGAAACAGGCCCCATGCCTGAGCCTTGGGGTGAGTGACTGAGTCTCTGAGCTGCACAAGGGGAGAAGCTGTTTTCACAGTGCTGATGGGAAGGATGTAGAAGGAGGGATGACCCCTTGAAGTCAGAAGAGCATCTGGCGAGATTTTAAAACAAGAAGCAGCTTGTTTTTTTTTAAACACACACACACACAGAGTTGTGTTTTCTCAGAAAGAGAGAGTTTAGGACTAAAATTTCCTTGCTACTTTGAAAAGCTGTGGTCTTACAACCTACAAGCACAGCCCCCTCAGATACCTGGTTAAAAAGAAGCGTCCAGTGGTTAAGACTCCACACTTTCAAAGCAGGGGGCCCAGGATTGATCCCTGGTCAGGGCACTAGATCCTGCGTGCTGCTAGTAAGACCCACACAGCCAAATGAATAACTTTTTTTTTTAATTTAAAGAAGCAAGAACATGTAGCTTTCTGCCTTGGGAATGAGGTGACATTCATGTTCTCATGATCCCAAAGAACATCTCCATTCTTTCTGAGGCCTGTGGCTCCAGCCCAGAACCCTGGTGGCCTGCAGGCAGATGAGATGTCAGCATTTGCAACTCAGCTGCCACCCCCTCCCCCACCCCCAGCCCAGCCAGAGTTGCCCAAAATCTCAAAGCGATTTTCCGTGGTGACTCTTCCCAGCTATGTAGTTTGATTTTGCTGAAACCATCTGGAGACAGACATTGCTATCTCTTTGTTGGGCTTGGGCTGTGAACACAATTTGGTTGAAAAGTGTACTTGGCAAATAATTTTGTTAACTCCTCACCCTGCTGGTGGAATAGAAAACAACCAATTAGGGGAAACATTTTTTTTTTCTTTCTTTCCCCAGAAAGGCAGAGGGTTGCTGCCAGGGTTCCCAAGCTGACTGTGAGGCCTCATTCCAGCAGGAAGCGAGGTCAAAGCACCACCAGCTGTCCAGGCCTGATTCACAGTCCTTGGTAGGCTTCTCCCCTTGTCCCAGGAAACAGCAGGAAAAGAATCTTCAGGGCAGCCTTCCGTCTGTGCCAGGGCTGGCGTTTCACGTTAGACCTCCTGAGCAGAGGCATGTCAAGGGACTGAACTTGATCGTGCCCTGTGCTTCCTGAGCCTGAGCAGCCACGGGTGGGAGCAGAGCCTGACTGGGCGGAGAGGAAATCTTGCTCCTTGTTCCCCAGGCCACAGCTCAGAACACTGAACTAGGACCCATGGGCCAGTCTCCCTGTAGTCTTGCTTTCCCAGCAGCTTCCAGACATGATGCTGGAACTGGGGCTGTGCAAACCTTCCACAGAAGGCTCTGGGCCACTAGAGGGTTGAGCTGCGTGCTTCAAAGTGTTTGGTGGTCATTGTAATCCAGATATTTTTAGAGGGTGCAAGCAGAGGTGGAGATTGAGGGCAGGATGAGAAGCGGGCAACAGAGGATGAGATGGCGGATGGCATCACCAAATGAATGGACATGTATTTGAGCAAACTCTGTGAGATGGTGAATGACAGGGAAGCCTGGCATGCTGCAGTCCATGGGGTTGCAAAGAGTCAGACACGACTTAGTGCCTGAACAGCAACAACAAAGTAGAGGTAAAAAGTTAGGATTCTAACTGCTGTTTCTTCCTCCTTTCTGCCCTTAGTTCCGTGCTGGCTGCCTGCAACTCAAAAACTCCTGAGGATAAGTTTCAGCTCTACGTGCAGATCATCGATTTTTTCAAAGGCCTTTGCTGTGTTAACACTCAGGTCAAACAGGTAGGATGGAGCAGGGTGCAGTCAGGCCTTGGCTCGTCTCCCCTCGGATGGTGGGCTCTGGAGGGGAGCACGGGCTGCAGCTCCCCCAGTTCACAGCACGGAGGGACGTTCTTCCATGGATAGTTGACTTTAGTCTAATGCATCTTGTGGAAGGAGAATGTCCAGGGAAGCAGGGAAGAGGCAGAGGGATGCTCTTCAGGGCGCATCCGAGCCTGAGAGCCTTGAGGCAGGGACCAGACCTCAGAGACCTGGCTCTTGGCAGGCCTTCCTACATGTGTGATTCCTTGATGCCTTTCTGAGAGGCTGAACTAGTTCATCATTTTCTGAGACCCTGGGGTAATGTTTGCTGTCAGCTTTTGAAGGATATTAATTTCTGCTTCCAAAAAGCTGACTGTGCAGCCCACAGTGACATGCATTGTGGGGGTCTTGGTTAGAAGGTCCATTCCTGGAAGTTTCCATGGAGGGAGGGGGTTATTCATGAGCTGCCAAGGAGACAGCCCCTTTCAGATGCAGAGGCATGGATTTTCCCACTGATTTAGCAAAAATATAGCTGTTTATTTTAAAAGATGCGTGATAGTGATGAAAATGTCCCAAAATAATCAGGGAAGCTTTTCAGTGTGGCCCTTTTCCTGCTCACCCTTCACTTTCCTCTGCTGAGACCACTTGGAGCCAAGGCCCTTTCCTGCAGTTTGCTCTCTGCAGCCCCCACCAACCCTTGGCTGCCAGCCCTGACCACTGAGTCCCTTTCTCTGGACACAGTGAAGTCAGGTCACTTTACCAAGGCTTTGAGAGCAGATGGATGGGACGGTCTTTGTTTTCCCCACTTCATTACCTTACACATAGCAGGAAAGAAAGAACTGGCAGGACTGGAGCTCATGTAAAGCACAGGCGCTCAGACTTGACCCACCTAGGGAGCTCATTGGAATGCAAATTCCTGACATCCCCACACTCAAGATTTCCATTCAGTGCTGTGAGATGTGGCCCCAGGAATCTGTGTCTTGAACAAGCTGCCCAAGTGTCCTCATGCAGGAGGCCTCAGGCCTTGGTACAGGGTGTGTAAAGAGGGCAACTGCATTCTCTTCCTTGTTCATCCCAGTACCTGTATTGGTTTCCTAGGACTGATGTAACAAATTACCACAAACTCAGGGGCTTAAAACAACAAAAATTTATTCTCCCAGAAGGCCCAGTTGTGGTGTTGACCCGCCATGCTCCCTCTGAAAGCTCTAGGGGAGAACTGTCCCTGCCTTTTCCTGGCTCCCGGTGGCTCCCCGCAACACCGGAGGTCCCTGCACTTGCAGCTGCATTGCTGCCTCCATCTTCTGTGCATCTCTGTGTCCTTCTCATCTTGTAAGGACACCTACCATTTGGATCGAGGGCACACCCCAAATCCAGGATGACTTCAGCTTACAGCTTTAGTTAATCACATCTGCACAGACTCTAGTTTCAAATAGGCTCCAGGTGGACATGAACTGGAGGGAATGCTACTAAACACACTTCAGCACCCAGTCCCAGCAGACACCTCTTACAGCCTAGCACTTTCACAGATCTGCAGTTGAAAAGTCCCTCATCATCGTTTTCAGGGGCTTAGAGATAGCTGGATGGCATCACCGACTCAATGGACATGAGTTTGGGTAAACTCCGGGAGCTGGTGATGGACAGGGAGGCCTGGCATGCTGCGGTTCATGGGGTCGCAAAGAGTTGGACGTGACCGAGCGACTGATCTGAACTGACTGAAGGAGGCAGAACATTTGGAATGACACCCGGGCCCTCTATGACAGGCTCCAGTGTGTGGCTCCCTCCCCAGATGTTTGGCCTCGGGGCATCCTCCACATTCCAGCTCCCCCTTTTCTCAACCTTTGCCACCATCCTCACCCTAAACGCGGGGTCCGGGTGATTTTCCTTTGACCAGTTCTTCCCCCTCTTGGATGCTCTGGCTCTGATGTGCCCCACCCCTATCAGGAGGGCACAGCAGATGAGGGCCATTCTCTGGAGCTTCATTCTCAGAATCACCCCCAGTCTGGTCCCACATCCATGAGATGGTTGGCTGGATTAGGGGTGCTTCCCAAGGCCCAAGGGAATCAACCCTTAAAGAACAGCGCTAACAAACTACAGGGGTGATTTTCTGCTGGGGTGGGGGTATGCAGGAAGAACACAAACCCAGGAATGTACTTTTAGGGGAAGAGGCAATGAGGAATCAGGTTAGCTGGTGTCATGTTAAGGGAATGAGAAACACTTGCTAAATTAACATAATGCTGTTTCTTTTCAAAATGATCCCTAAATAGCTAACCCATGTGGTTTAAAGTTTAACTGTTACCAAAAGATGTACAAAGAAAAGATAGTCTCACCTACTGATGTTCCTTGTTCCTATTGCAGTCCCTCCCCTAAAGGCAATTATCATGACCAGTTTCTTATACAGTCATCCAGAAATATTCTCCAGCTACTTATATAATCTATCAAATACAAATGGTATTCCCAGGTGGCTCTAGTGGTAAAGAATCTGCCTGCAATGCAGGAGACCCAGGTTTGATCCCTGGCTTGGGAAGATCTCCTGGAGAAGGAAATAGCAACCCACTCCAATATTCTTGCCTGGAAAATCCCGGGGACAGAGAAGTCTAGCAGGCTACAGTCCATGGGATCGCAAAGAGTCAGACTCAGCTGAGCACACATACGTCAAATGCAGATGGCAGCCCACCATACACACTGCTCTGGATCTCGCTCTTTTAAAATAATGTATCCCACAGAGAAGGATCCCATTCCTTTTATTGGAAGCAGCTGCAGAGTATTCCATGGGTGGGTGCATCGTGGTATAATTCATCATCCTCTGTTGAGGGCATTTGGATAAAGCTTTAAGATTGCCCCTGTCTCGCTCATGCGTTCTTAGAAATCCCCAGGAGAGGACAGAAGCCAGTTCTACTGTATCCAGGAGAAGCCCTTCTGGAGACTGTAGAGTACGGAGTCGAGTGAAATGGAAATGGACTCCCTGCCCCTCATTGCTCTTAACTTCCTGGCTGGAAGCTGGAGGAGAAGATACCGCTGAAGAGATGTGGGGGAGAAGCAGAGGGAGGAGGCATGCCTGAGATGGTGGGGCCATCTCCCCCGCCTGAGGCCTGGAGCCCTCAAATAAAACTTGAATCCTCTTCTACTGGTGTTTTGCAGGAACCGGACCTTCCTGTTGACGATGAGATGATAATGTTGAGGTGCACGGAGACATTTGATGATGAAGATCTGTGATGCAGGAGGGCTGGAAGCAGGAGGGGATGGAGGAGGCTGGAGGTCTCCGGCTTTGAGTTCTGGCAGCCCAAGTTGCCCCTGCCTTGGCATTTTGGAGTGGGCTGCCCCGAAAGCATTTTGATGGTTGTAGTTTCTGGTTGTTATAAAGTATTTAAGAATAGTGTGGTTGTGTGTCGGTCTTTCGGGGTTGTTTTGAATGAGGTGCTGGCCTGCTGCAGGGGGTACCAGATGCACCCGAGGACCAGGCAATGAGTCTTTCAAGAACAGGACGGCCAGGATCTGTCCCATGACACTGGGTACTTGCAGCACACCTGGTTCAGGGCATTGTGTTGATAGGTTCTAGAGAGCTCTGGCGTCCACCCCACATCCTGCAAGCTCTAATAGCCCAGGAGCAATGCTGACCTCAATCTTGTGCTCCAAGTCGCCAAGGCAGAATCACCTATATTTGCTTCTTTTGCAATAAAGACTCCTGAATGGAGTCCACGTCAGGTCCCACAGTACTCGGAATGCTTTTTGGTGAGGCTGCTGGGCAGAATGCATCAGTGCACTTGGGCCTGTGTACTGGGGGTGATGGTTATTATTACTTGTCAGCTTGGCAAGGCCATAGTACCCAGGTACTTGGTCAAACATTTTTATAGATATTTCTATGAAGGTTTTAGGTGTTTGTTTTTTTTTTTTTTTTTAGAAGAGATTAACATTTAAATCAGCAGACTTTGAGTAAAGCAGATTACTGTGGGCCTCATCGAATAAGTTGAAGGACCGAACAGACCACTCTTGCGACCCCGTGGCCCTGAATTCTCCAGGCCAGGATACTGGAGTGGATAGCCTTTCACCTTGGGTCATCCAAACCCAGGGATCAAACCCAGGTCTCCCATATTGCAGGCAGATTCTTTACCAGCTGAGCCACAAAGGAAGTCCAAGAATACTGGAGTGGGTAGTCTATCCTTTCTCCAGTGGAGCTTCCCAACCCAGGAATCGAACCAGGGTCTCCTGCATTGCAGGCAGATTCTTTACCAACTGAGCTATCAGGGAAGCCCTAACCTCGCTCAGGAAGAGGGAATTCTTCCAGTCACTGCCTTCAGATTCCAGCTGCAACTCGTCCCAGCCTGCATGGCCTGCGCTGCAGACTTCAGACTTGCCAGCCTCCACAATCACCTGAGCCCAATCCTGAAGTCAATCTCTCCATCTGCCTTCCCCATATGTGTGTGTGTACATATATATCTCTAGACATACATGTATATATATATGTATGTACACAGACACCCTATTGGCTCTGTTTCTCTGGAGAATCCTGACTAATCCATTGAGGATGCAGAGAGAACAGGTTCACCTGGCTCTGTATAGTTTATGAATCATGACAACAGTGGCTCCACTCCACTGAAGGCTTTTCAAAGGCTTTGGCTGTTTCATGTCCCTGTGAGAACCTGCAGTGCAGGTTAAGTCTTAGGTCCAAACCTGGTGCCATCTGACTCGACACCCCCGGTGCTCACTGCCTCACCATACCATCCTGTGATGCACTATGTGACGCCAAGGACTAGCACTGGGGATATGCAGGGACTGTAGCTTTGCAGACCCTTCAGGGTTTACAGGGGCTTCCCAGGTGGCACTAGTGGTAAGAACCTGCCTGCCAAGGCAGGAGAAGTAAGAGAGGTGAGTTCCATCCCTGGGTGCAAAGATCCCCTGCGGGAGGAAGTGGCAACCCACCCCCGTATTCCTGCCTGGAGAGTCCCATGGACAGAGGAGCCTGGCGGTCTACAGTCCATAGGGTTGCACAGAGTCAGAGTCGGACACGACTGAAGTGACTTAGCACAAGCACAGCATTTACAAATGGCAGGGGCCTGGAGGGGAGGGGCCTGATTGGGAGGAACCTGGATGGGAGGGGTCAGCAGGCCTCATACTTCTTTGCGGAGGAAGAGATATGTTACTGTCACCTTTTAGCTAACAGCCCCATCTCTGTTCCCTGCCCCACCCAAAGCCTCTGCCTCCCAAAGCATCAAAATACTGCCTAGAGGCTTCCTGTGTGGACACCAGTCTGCCCTGGTTTACCCTGGAGACAGGAGGGCTGAGCACGGTGTAAGGATGTAGCTTGAGGCCAGGCCTCGCTGACTCGCTGACGGGGTCACAGCACGCTTGCCTGGCCTTCATCTAACATGTATCTAACTCTGCCACCATGTGTGGGGTGCAGAGGCGCTCAAGATGACAGGGTACCTCCCACAGAGGGTGGGGCGAGGAGCACACTGGGTGGGGGCGGTGCAGAAGGAGCCGTCTCACATCCGAGTGTCTGTGGCGCTCGGGGGCCGCTCTCCTGAGGAGTCCCAGGGCCAGAGCGAGAGCTGGCTCACTCCCACCGCACCTTCCCGGGGCCAGAAGGGGAGGTACTGGGCGCAGGAGGACGTGCAGAACCTGGTGCCGATCCCCCAGGGGAGGCCGTAGACCTCCAAAGCCTTCGTAGTCTCCTCAGACTCCTCCTGGACTTGATTCCATGCCAGAAGGCCTCTCTCCTCCAGACTTCCTAATAGGAGACAGCGAGCGAGGTCAGGACTGGGCCCCAAGGGAGCCGGCGGACCTGGGCAGGGGGAGCCTCTGGAGAGTTCGCAATACCCTTGTCCTGTGGGCAGCTCCTCCTTCTCCTCCTCCCAGCCCATCCCAAGAATCAGCTCAGCTCAACTCCGCCCAACTCAACTCAATGGATGTGACAGCAGGACCATAAGGAACACTTGAGCGCCAAAGAATTGATGCTTTAGAGCTATAGTGCTAGAGAAGACTCTTGGGAGTCCCTTGGACAGCAAGGAGATCCAACCAGTCAAACCTAAAGGAAATCAACCCTGAATATGCATTGGAAGGACTGATGCTGAAGCTGAAGCTCCCAATGCTTTGACCATCTGATTAGAGCTGACTCACTGGAAAAGACCCTGATGCTGGGAAAGATTGATGGCAGGAGGAGAAGGGAATGACAGAGGATGAGATGGTTGGATGGCATCACCGACTCAGTGGACATGAGTCTGAGTAAGCTCGGGAGCTGATGATGGACAGGGAGGCCTGGCATGCTGCAGTCCTTGGGGTCACAAAGAGTCAGACACGACTGAGTGACTAAACAACAACAACTCAGCTCATCACCAGGAGTTTTCTGAGCTCTAGGGTACGACCTTCTATGTACCACTGTTCTTGCCTCATCTTCCAGGGTGGACCTTTCTATGTTTCAATGTTTCTGGAATGCAGGTGTATTTTATATTTGGTGGCGAGAAGAAACGTGGAAAACCAAATATCATGAAGCAGGAGTTATTAGAGAGGTCCTTTCAAGAAACTTTCGGAGGACCAAGAAGGGAGCACGGAAAGCCACCAGTGAGGACAACTCTGCACCCTTCACCGGACTCATCCTCAGCACTGATGGGTTTGGGGTGCTCATCACCACACTCGGTGCCCTGTATTGTAATGGTCTGTGGTTGTGTCTCCCTTTCCCACAAGCCTGTGAGGCTCCAGAAGGCCGGGCATGTCCTGCTGCTCTCTATACGCTCAGTACAGAGCACCTGGAGCTCAGCACACCAGCTATGGCTTTTGCTGGAATGTGAATATATGCATGTGTTCTCTCCCTCCCCAG
The DNA here is from genome assembly GCF_016772045.2 of Ovis aries. Lineage (NCBI taxonomy): Eukaryota > Metazoa > Chordata > Mammalia > Artiodactyla > Bovidae > Ovis > Ovis aries. The sequence goes on from NC_056057.1 coordinate 100,543,414, forward strand.
CTAGACTGCAGGCTATAAGAGAGCTGGGGCTGTGCCTTTTGTGCCTTGCTTCTGGTATATTTCTCACCTTAGGGTCCTTTTATGGCTGAACTGTGCTCACCCACCCACCCCCAAAATCATATGTTGAAGCCCTAACCCCTCTCCTCACATTCCTCAGAGTGTGATTATATTTGTAGACAGGGACTTTAAATCACCCCACCCAGACCCTGGACCCGCTCAGGGTATGCTGTAGCCAGCCTCACATGGGAACTGGGGCTAGGGAAGCAACGTGGGTGGCCCTAATGCTAACCATCTACCCAAACTGCCAACTTACAGGGCAAAGATGAGCCCTACCAGGGATGGTGTTGTCCAACAGAAATCCCAGAAATCCACCAACAAACATGCCTGTGGTCAGCAGCACCTGGATGACTTGGTCCAGCTGAGTAATCCCTAGAGTGGAGACAAAAGTGACAGGGAAAAAATGGGCATAGGATCTTGACAGACTTTTCCAAAGAAGATGTCTAGATGACCGATGAGTACATGAAAGGTGTTCAACATCACTGATATCAGGGAAATGCAAATCAAAATCACAGTGAGATATTCATCTCACACCTATGAGGATGGCTTTTACCAAAAAGAACTAAGAAGTGTTGGCAAGAATGTGGAAAAATAGAAACCCTTATGCATCATTGATGGGACTGTAAATTAGTGCAGCCATATGGAATAGAGCCATATGGATGTTCCTCAAAAAATTAAAAATAGAACTACCATTCAGTTCAGTTCAGTCGCTCAGTCGTGTCCGACTCTTTGTGACCCCATGAATTGCAGCATGCCAGGCCTCCCTGTCCATCCGTATGACCCAGCAATTCCACTTCTGAGTATTTATTCAAGGAAAATGAAAACACCAACTCAAAAAGACAGATACACAACCACATTCACAGTAGCATTATTTACAACAGCCAAGATATCGAAACAACCTGTGTTCATCGGTGGATGAGCTACTAAAGAAAATGTGTATGTTTACAATGGATATTATCCAGCCATAAGGAAAAGAATGAAATGTCGCTGTTTACACAACATGGATAGACCTTGAGGGCATTGTGCTGTGAAATAAATCAGAGAGAGAAAAACAAATATGTATGATCTCATTATATGTAGACTCTTAAAAAAAAAAAAACCTCATAGAAAAAGAGGTCAGATTTGCAGTTACCAGAAGTGGGAAGTGGGAGAAGAAGGAGGCGCTGGAGGAGGGTGATCAAAAGGTACACACTTCCAGTTATGAGATAAGTATGAGCAGAGTAATGTACAACATGAGAACTAGAGTTAATGCTGTTGTACGTTAACCATACAGTTCTTAACAGAATAAACCCTAAGAGTTCTCACTACAAGGAGAATTTTTTTTTCTTCCCCCCCCCCCCACTTCTCTTTATTGTATCCATATGAGATGACGGGTGTTAACTAGACTTATTTTGGTAATCATTTCACAATGGATGTACATCAAGACTTTATGCTGTATACCTGGAACTCATACAGTGATGTATGCCAGTTATATCTCAACAAAACTGGAAATAAGTAACGGCGATGTAATGTACAACATGGTGACTATAGTTAATTTAAAAGAAGTGACAGGAATTCCAGGGACCCAAGGGCCCCACCGGCTCTGCTCCTGGAATGGTCACAGTCTAGAGATGGAGAATCACCTGTGTGGAGCCTCTCTGGATTCTTGTTCACCCAGTTGGGAATGGCAAGCCCACAGAAGATGGAGAAGCCAAAGATGAAGAGGTTTCTGGATGAGTTCAAGTCCACGTACTGCAAAAGAGGGGCCCGGAACCATCAGCACCTATACTGAACACCAAGCACCCCTCCAAAGTACCCCCTGTTCACCCATCACTGGAGGGTGGAGGGGGAAATTGGATTCAGAGGGCACAGGCTCTCAGTCAAGTCCCAACTCCCCCTTGACCCTGGGAGCTGAGTGGTTTGCATAATCCAATCCAAACGGATGCAACTGTTTTTTTCAGAAGTTTGGATGTTCCTGGTTACTTCTTCCCTCCATTTGGCGCCAGTGCATTTGCTGGGACTGGAGGATTCCCTTCTCCTCCCTGTCCCCAGCCTGTTCCATTCATCTCCATCCCATGGGCTCCTCTCAGGAGATGCAATGCTGCTGCTTTTCCAAGGGTGCCTTTCCTCACCTGGAGATTGGAAATCCCCACAGCAGTGATGACCCCGAACATCACCAGGAACATGCCTCCGATCACGGGTGTCGGGATGGTGGCAAATGCAGCCCCAATCTTCCCAAATATGCCCATCAGGAGCAGCACACAGCCCGCAACGACAATCACTATCCTGCTTCCTACCTGCAGCACTCAGGAAGAAGGGATACAGATGGTGGCTGAGCTCCAGCCAGGCCACATGCCCTGGAGACCTCTGCACTCTTCCTGGGGAATCACAAACAACAGCTCCAGGGGACCTGCAGGAGGTCCCCCCCCCCTACTTCTCATGGGGCTAGGGAAAGGATGAGGGTGTGACCTTGGATCCCGGCCTCTGCCCTCTCCTCTCCTCTCTGCTGCTCTCATACCTATCTTCAAGACCAGACTCCAGTGCTCCTTCTCTCGGCAGATTTTTGTGAAGAAGCGGCAAGAAGTCTCTTTTGGGAAGGAGTGGCCCAATGGTTAAGAATGGGGTTTGAGAGCCAGTTCCAACTCTGCCTTTAACTATCTGTGCGGCTTTATGCATGTTATCTAACCTCTGCAAATATCAGCCTTCAAATTTATCAGGTGGAATTAATGATACTTACTTCACAAGCTTATTATAGGAGGCCAGCATTACCCTGGCAATACCAAAGCCAGATAAAGACGCTACAAGCAAAGAAAGTACAGGTGACCCTTGAACAATGATTTGGAACTGTGTAGCTTCCTTTACATGCAGATATTTTCCAGCAGTAAACGCCGCAGCACTAAACAATCCGCGGTAGGCTGACTGTGAATGTGGAACCACAGATATGATGGAACCACGGATATGCAGGGACCACATGTACCAAGACCCGACTGTAACTGATGCAAGGGTTTCTGGCTGCGAGGAGGGTTGGTGCACCTAATCCCACCCCATTTCCCATATTGTTCTAGGGTCAACTGTACAGACCAATATCCTTGATGAATATAGATATAAAAACTATCAACAAAATATTAGCAAACCAAATTTAACAGCACATTAAACGGATCATACACCACGATCAAGTGGGATTTATCTCTGGGATGCAAGGATGTCTTGACATATGCAAATCAGTAAATGTGATACACCACATTAATAGAAGATAAAAATATATGATCATCTCAATAGATGCAGAAAAGCACTGGACAAAATTGAACATCCTTTCTTGATTAAAAAAAAAACCTTTCAACCAATCAAATATAGAAAGAATGTACCTAAAGGCATATATAAAAAGCCCACAACTAACATCATACTCAATGCTGAAAGGTGGAAACTTTTCTTCTAAGATTAGATCAGAAACAAGACCAGGGTGCCAACTCTCACCACTCCTATTCAACATATTACCGGAAGTCCACAGCCATAGGAACCAGGTAACATAAAGAAATAAAAGGCAAAAAAAAAGAAAAAGAAATAAAAGGCATCCAAATAAAAAAGGTAGGAGTAAAATTATCTTTATTTGCAGATGATATGATCTCATATGTAGAAAATCCTAAGACTCCACTAAGAAATTGTTAGAAACAGTGAATTCAGTAAAGTTACAGGATAGAAAATCAACATACAGAAATGTCACATTTTTCTACACTAATAATAAAACATCTGAAAAAGAAATAAAACATACCCATTCATAATAGCATCAAAAACAATAAAATATTTAAAGATGAATTTAAATAAGACGGTGGAAACTATAAGACTTTGATGAAAGAAATTGAAGAAGACACAAATAAATGCAAAGGTATATTACGTCATGACTTGAAGAATTAGTATTGTTAACTGTCCATATTACTGAAGCCATCTACAGATTCAATGCAATCCCTATCAAATTTTCAACAGCATTTTCACAGGAATAGAAAAAAAAATCCTAAATGCTTATATATAATAGTATACTGTCAGTTGTTCAGTTGTGTCCACTCTCTGTAACCCCATGGACTGTAGCCCACCAGGACCCTCTGCCCATTGGATTCTCCAGGCAAGACTATGAGTGGGTAGCCTTCCCAACCCAAGGATCAAACCCAGATCTCCTGCATTGCAGAGGGATTCTTTACCATCTGAACCACCAGGGAAGCCCCCTAAAATGCTTATGTAAGCACAAAAGATGCCAAATAGATAAAGCAATCCTGAAAAAGAAAAATAAAGCTGGAGGCATCTCAATTCCTGATTTCAAACTATATTACAAAACTATAGTAATCAAAACAGTATGGTGCTAGCATAAAAATAAACACATACACCAAGGGAACAGAATTGAGAGCCCACAAATAAGTCCATGCATATATGGGCAATGTTTGACAGGGCTTCCCAGGGTGCAAGTGTCATCCCTGGTCATGGAAGGAAGATCCCACATGCCATGTGGCCCAGCCAAAATGTAAAAAACAAAACAAAGAAACAAACAAAAACATTAAAATGATACTCCAGGGTAGTTTGTTTGATAGGAATAAAAAGCTCTGGAGATCTGTTGCACAGCATTGTGGATACACTTAATAGTACTGAACGGCACACTTCAAAAATATTAAGATTGTAGATTTTGTTATTCTTTTACCACAATGTTTAAAAATTTTAAGATACTCCAGTGTCAACAACTTGAAGTCTGTTAGTGCAGTGATAAAGTAGCAGATTTTACCTTTGCTAATTTTTCTTTCCAGCTTAAGAGCACATTGGCCACTGACTGCCACCTGGTGGCTGGTGAAGGTTGACACGCTCAGCGAGGACCAGCAGTGGCACAGCCAGGGCACCAGTCACGTCCTCGGGCCACATGGAGTGGCTGAAGGGTGTGGCCCTGCTATTTAGGGCCTAACAAAGCATGGCCCACTGGAGAAGGGAATGGCAAACCACTTCAGTATTCTTGCCTTGAGAAGCCCATGAGCACAATTTATTTACCTGACTTCATAAAAAAACATCTGATAAGAATTTACCACATCAGCAGGCCTCCCTCGCGTGCCCGCTGCATCTCTTAAAATTATCCTATATTAATAAATCTACTTCTTGCCTATCAAAAAAAAAAAAAAAGAATTTACCACATCAAAGGAAACTTCTGTTTTGTTTACAACCCTAACAATGAACTGTGGGAACTAAGCATGAATCTAAGCACAATAAATCAACTTGTCAGGTTCAACCAACACCCTTTGGATATACTGATGATCTCATAAATGGCAGGTCCTCCCAAATCCTACCACCACAGAATTTACCATGCAGCCCTGGGCCTCTTTTGGTCTCAGGACTGACATCTGGGCTGGAAGCCAGGACAGCCTAGAGAAGAGAGGGGAAGTCTCTGACCAACCTACTTCCTCCCCCGCCACCACTTGTCCCCCACTTCCCACCCCGCCAACTAGGAGAGAACCAAGAACCAGGGAAAGGCAAAGGAGAGAAGGAAAGATATACCCATCTGAATGCAGAGTTCCAAAGAATAGCAAGGAGAGAGAGAACGTGAACAATGCAAACAAATACAGGAAAGCCAAAGAATGGGAAAGACTAGAGATCTCTTCTAGAAAATTAGAGCGAGAAGGAAAGATCCTTTCTCAAGAACCGGCAAGATGGCGGAAGCAGAACAAAAGAAGAAACGGACTTTCCGCAAGTTCACCTACCGCGGCGTAGACCTCGACCAGCTTCCGGACGTGTCCTAGGAGCAACTGATGCAGCTATACAGCGCGCGCCAGCGACCGCGGCTCAACCGCGGCCTGCGGAGGAAGCGGCACTCGTTGCTGAAGCGGCTGCGCAAGGCCAAGAAAGATGTGCCGCCCACGGAGAAGCCCGAGGTGGTGAAGACGCACCCGCCCAACATGATCGTTCTGCCCGAGATGGTGGGCAGCATGGTTGGCGTCTACAACGGCAAGACCTTCAACCAGGTGGAAATCAAGCCTGAGATGATTGGCCACTACCTAGGCGAGTTCTCCATCACCTACAAGCCCGTGAAGCACGGCCGGCCCGGTATCGGGGCCACCCATTCCTCCCACTTCATCCCCCTCAAGTAACCTGCTGGCCAATAAAAGCAGAGATTTCTCTAAAAAAAAAAAAAGAAAAAAAGAAAATTAGAGATACTAGGGAACATTTCATGCAAAGATGGGCAAAATAAAGGACAGTATGGATCTAACAGACACAGAAGATATTAAGAAGAGGTGGAGAAAATACACAGATCTATACAAAAAAGAACTTAATGGCCCCGAAACCACAATGCTGTGATCACTCATCTAGAGCCAGACATCTTGCAGTGTGAAGTCAAGTGGGCCTTAGGAAGCATCACTACGAACAAAGCTAGTGGAGGTGAAGAAATTTCAGTTGAGCTGTTTCAAATCCTAAAAGATGATGCTGTGAAAGTACTGCACTCAATATGCCAGTATTTTGAAAACTCAGCAGTGGCCACAGGACTGAAAAAGGTCAGTTTTCATTCCAATCCCAAAGAAGGGCAATGCCAAAGAATGTTCAAACTACTGCACAATTGCACTCATCTCACATGCGAGCAAAGTAATGCTCAAAATTCTCTAAGCCAGGTTTCAACAACAGTACATGAACCGTGAACTTCCAGATACACAAGCTGGATTTAGAAAAGACAGAGGAACCAGAAATCAAATTGCCAATATCCACTGGATCACAGAAAAAGCAAGAAAAATCCAGAAAAACATTTACTTCTGCTTCACTGACTATGCTAAAGCCTTTGTCTGTGTGTATCACAACAAACTGGAAAATTCTTAAGGAGACAGAAATAACAGACCACCTTACCTTCCTCCTGAGAAACCTGTATGCAGGTCAAAAAGCAGCAGTTAGAACCAGACATGGAAAAACGGACTAGTTCCAAATCGGGAAAGGAGTACATCAAGGCTGTATATTGTCACTCTGCTTATTTAACTTATATACAGAATACATCATGCACCATGCCAACCTGTACGGAGCAGAAGCTGGAATCAAGATTGCCAGGAGAAATATCAATAACCTCAGATACGCAGATGACACCACCCTTATAGCAGAAAGGAAAGAACTAAAAAGCCTCTTGATGAAAGTGAAAGAGGAGAGTGAAAAAGTTGGCTTAAAACTCAACATTCAGAAAACTAAGATCATGGCATCCGGTCCCACCACTTTATGGCAAATAGATGGGAAAACAATGGAAACAGTGACAGATTCTATTTTCTTGGGCTCCAAAATCACTGCAGATGGTGACTGCATCCATGAAATTAAAAGATGCTTGCTCCTTGGAAGAAAATCTATGACCAACCTAGACAGCATATTAAAAAGCAGATACATTACTTCACCAAAAAGGTCTGTCTAGTCAAAGCTATGGTTTTTCCAGTAGTCATGTATGGATGTGAGAGTTGGACTATAAAGAAAGTTGATTGCCAAAGAATTGATGCTTTTGAAGTGTGGTGTTGGAGAAGACTCTTGAGAGTCCCTTGGACTACAGGAGATCCAAACAGTCAATCTTAAAAGAAATCAGTCCTGAATCTTCTCTGGAAGGACTGAAGCTGAAACTGAAACTGCAATACTTTGGCCACCTGATAGGAAGAACCGACTCACTGGAAAAGATTCCATTGTTGGGAAAGATTGAAGGCGGGAGGAGAAGGGGATGACAGAGGATGAGATGGGTGGATGACATCACAGACACGATGGACATGAGTTTGAGTAAACTCCTGGAGTTGGTGATGGACAGGGAAGCCTTGCGTGTTGCAGTCCATGGGGTCACAAAGATTTGGACATGACTGAACAACTGGACTGAACTGTAGTCCGTGGGGTCGCAATGGGTAGGATACAACTGAGCAACTGAACAACTGGATTTGCAGCCTGCTCATGTACCTTCACCCCACTCCAGTACTCTTGCCTGGCAAATCCCATGGATGGAGGAACCTGGTGGACTGCAGTCCATGGGATCATGAAGAGTCGGACACGACTGAGCAACTTCACTTTCACTTTTCACTTTCATGCATTGGAGAAGGAAATGGCAACCCACTCCAGTGTTTTTGCCTGGAGAATCCCAGGGACAGGGGAGCCTGGTGGGGAGCCTGGTGGGCTGCCGTCTATGGGGTCGCACAGAGTCGGACACGACTGAAGCGACTTAGCAGCAGCAGCAGCATGTACCTTTCTTCCCTGCTCCATCCTTCTACTCTCAGTTCAGTTCAGTTCAGTCGCTCAGTCGTGTCCGACTCTTTGCAACCCCATGAATCGCAGCACGCCAGGCCTCCCTGTCCATCACCAACTCCCAGAGTTCACCTAGACTCACGTCCATCGAGTCCGTGATGCCATCCAGCCATCTCATCCTCTGTCGTCCCCTTCTCCTCCTGCCCCCAATCCCTCCCAGCATCAGAGTCTTTTCCAATGAGTCAACTCTTTGCATGAGGTGGCCAAAGTACTGGAGTTTCAGCTTTAGTATTATTCCTTCCAAAGAAATCCCAGGGTTGATCTCCTTCAGAATGGACTGGTTGGATCTCCTTGCAGTCCAAGGGACTCTCAAGAGTCTTCTCCAACACCACAGTTCAAAAGCATCAATTCTTCGGTGCTCAGCCTTCTTCACAGTCCAACTCTCACATCCATACATGGCCACAGGAAAAACCATAGCCTTGACTAGAGGGACCTTAGTCGGCAAAGTAATGTCTCTGCTTTTGAATATGCTATTTAGGTTGGTCATAACTTTTCTTCCAAGGAGTAAGCGTCTTTTAATTTCATGGCTGCAATCACCATCTGCAGTGATTTTGGAGCCTAAAAATAAAGTCTGACACTCTAAACAGCCTTAATTTAGAAATTATACATCAAAAAAATTTTGTTCCATTTATTGAGTATAATTTTCTGTTCTGCATGATATTTGCTTCCTTTAGCAGAAAAAATAGTTGCTGCCTTTTACTCATATAGCCCATTCCTGTTATGTTTCTGTGTGGGTCAGTGGTCCTCACGTGGAAAAACATCCCTTTCACTTGCACTAAAGGTTTGGAAACTTTGGGAAAATACCCAAGCGTCCATGATGTCAATTGCTCCAGGGGTGGGTGCTGGCTCTGCTGTTGCTCACACGTTTTAGCTCCCACTGTGGGCCCGAGGTCATGCAGATACAGAGGTGGATAGGTCTGAGGGAGTGATCAGAAAATGCAGAGAAGGGAAATGAGTAGCAGGCTCTGTATTCTCCAAAGCTGACTTCCCTTGTTCTGAGAAACACCAGCACCTCTGCACTGAAGCAGACAGGAAAGCAACATTGTAATAATAATCTTTTCTAAGCCTTCTTAGAAAGCACCGTCTTGAAGAATTAGTGCTGAACTTATGGGGCTTTCCTGTGGAAAATGGGAGCCCAGAAGAGATTTTTTTTTTTTCAGAAGAGATTTTAAGTAGGGACTAATTTAATTGGGTTCTAGAAAGATCCTTGGGCAGCCACGTGGCAGCTAGATGAGAGATGGGCAAGGTCCTGGGAAGAGATAGTTAGGGATGCTACCATGTTCAGATGATTGATCAAGCTGTGGTCCTGCTTGGAGAAAAGAGGACAGGAGGGCCACAGGCACACTGAGAAAACAGAATCCACTGTGAGGGGTACACGACAGAGACGATAAGGATGCCCTGGGTGAATTCACTAGGACAAGGTAGACAAGGAGGAGAGGTAAGACAGGGGCGTGGACTGAACATCACAGAGGCCATGCTGAGTAAGAGGTACCCTTGGGACATGGAGGTAGGTACAGGTGACCGCAACCAAGAAGGCTGAGAACAGTACGCAGAATAATGGCTCCTCAGAGATGTCCACATCCTGATCCCAAAACTCACATGGCAAAGGGGACTGAAGGATTTTGAGATGGAGAGAGCATCCTGAATTACCCAGGTGGGCCCAATCTAATTACACATACCCACATAAGCAGATAGTCTTTCCCAGATGTAGTCAAAGGGAGATGTGATAAAGGAAGAAAGGTCAGAGAGATGCAATGTTGCTGGCTTTAAGATGGGGGAGAGGGGCCATAGCCAAGGATGTGCGGAGCCTCTAGATGATGGAAAAAGCAAGGCAATGGATTCTCCCCTGGAGCCTCCAGGCAGGAATGTGGCTCCGCTAATACCTTTACTGTAGTCCTGTGAGACCTGTGTTGGAGTTCTGATCTCCAGATTGGTAAGATAATAAATTTGGGTTATTGAAAGCCATTAAGGTTTTGGTAATTTGTTGCAGCAACAGTAAGAGACTATGACATGGATGACAGATCCAGGCACTTAGCCTGCACACCTACTACCCACCCCTGCCACACACACGCCCATGGACCACTGTCTGCAGCCTTACCTTGGTGATGCCCAGTGCGCCCACATTCTCGCTGTAGGAGGTGGTGCCATTCCCTGTCCCCCAGGCCCCTGCCAGCAGGCAGCCCAGGCCCTCGATGCCGATGCCTCGGTTGATGGCGCGCTTCGGAGGGGGTGGTGCCCCCACCAGGCGGGCACAGGCATAATAATCGCCTATTGACTCCACCATTGAGGAGATTACGCCTGCAATGATCCCAAAGACCCCAGCCAGGCTGATGGTGGGGAGGCCCCACTGACCTGAAAATGCAATGCAGAGGGAATATTAACCCAGAAGGCAACAGGCTGCTGGACTCCAAATAATTTCTTTCTGAGAGGATTCCCCAGAAGGCTTTAAAAACTGGGCAACATGTCTTCCAGCCCCACAACTGTCCTGAGACTTTGTCTTGAACCCCTGCCTTACCCGTGCCTCCCTGAGGGTAGGTCAGATGCCCTGACCTTGAGGTCACAGTGCGCACAAAGAGCCAGCAACCCGATCTTTTCCCAGGAAGGCCCTGAAGCATTCCGAAGTCAAGATACTCAGGGAGGCCGTAGCTCCCTAGCCCATGAGGCCACCCCTGCCTATCACCACTGTGTGCTTATTCACACAACCTGAGCCAAGAACTGTAGGGAAAGGAGACCAGAAGAGGCCTAAGGGATGGCCTTGACCTCCAACCCAGAAATGTTCTCATTCAGTCCTGAGCCTCCCTTGTGTGGGACCCACCAAGTCCAGGAGGAGACCCAGATACTGGCTAGAGGTCGGGGTTCCTCTGTGCTTTTCCCCACCACAGGCTGTTGTCAGATCCCTTGGAGAAGATTCTGCCCCCCCACCGCCTGGCTCTATTCACCACCTGCTCTGGTGCCCTGAGCCCCATGGACAGACCTAGGAAGCATGTGTCCCAGGCAATAAGGGCCCAGTCTTCTCATTACCTGGGTAAGGGAAGCGAAACCACGGAGCCTGGCTCAGGACGTTGCCTTTGGTGTCAGTGCGGGCCAGATACCCGTAGGCTGTGGGTGCTGAAGGGAGGGCTTCGGTGATTGTGAGCACAAAGCAGAGCAGCCACGAGATGCAGAGCCCCAGCAGTACCTGCGGGGGGAGGTGCCCTTCACACCTGGTCCCACTCCCTGCCCCTGTCCACACCTCCCAGCAGGGTTGGGCAAAAGAGAGAATTCAGGAAAGCTCTTCGAAGTGAGGAAGTGCTGGATTAGGAACCCTTCCGGTAACAGAAATCTGCGTGTCAGTGGATGAGTAACGCAGTGAAGGGACACAGGCAATAGACCAGAGGGAGACCTTATGCCAGGTAGAGGCAGAAATGTCTAGGAAAGTAGACAAGGCCTGGGTCAGAAGGACTGCAAGCTGACTCCCTTTCTACTGTTTGCTGGTCACATGACTTGCTTCAAACTCCTTGAGCCTCAGTTTGCTCATCTGTACAATGGAATTTCAGCCATTGCTCTGCAGAGCCTGAAGCAGGATTTCTTATAGTGGGGTCCTCAGATGTATTTATTTATTTTTTATTATTATTATTTTTTTTACTTTACAATACTGTATTGGTTTTGCCATACATTGCCATGAATCCACCACAGGTGTATACAAGCTCCCAATCCTGAATCCCCCTCCCACCCTCAGATGTATTGATTTATAATCTCTGGTGGTAGAACTCCAGACATCTGTATTTTTAGCAATGTTCCCAAGTGAAAAAGGATCAATTAGATCATTATATGGAAGTATCTTTTTTATAATGCAGAATGTAGTTCATAGGTGAATCAAACCTGGAAACACCTTTATGGGGTTGGCAACTGCGCCTGCTTGACAGACTGGAACAAATTCAACAGAGAAGGCTCTGAAAAAGGAGGCACCATCTGAATCATCCAGGAACCAATGAGAAAGAACCAATGAGAAAAAACCTAAGCATCTTGGCCCTTCGTTTTGCACCCACAGTGGTGATCCTGGCTATCTCCCCCAGGGCCATGCTCTGAGGACGTCCCGGGAAACACGAGGAAGCTGTCCCACACTGACCACCACTGTAGCAACCTGGGGCAAGCTCTCTGCTCCCGCAGGAGAGAAGCATTGGGGGAGGAGCTGTAGGGCACTAAGCCAATGCTCCCACCACCCAAGGGCAGGGTGGGGAGGAGCAGTTAGGGGAGGCTGAGGAGGAGAGGCCACTGCAGGTAGAGAGCATTTGACTTGAGGCCCATCTGGGTGAGCAAGAGGCTGCCCCTCACTCTCCAGGTGAGTCAGCTAGGAATGGCGGCGGGTGGGGAGTGCTTCTTACAGGGAAGACCTGAAACAGGTGGAACTTAGAGGTGTGACACTTCTTCTCTCGTCCATAAACGGGCACGGGCACTGCGATGTTTTTCAGGTACTGAGAAAACAGCACGATGAGGAAGATGGTCCTGAAACAGAAACAAACCACACCCAACCTGGCGAGCTGGGGCTCATCCAGAGCAAGGATCCAGGAAGCTGGGCCACCGTGTGCCTCTGGGTCTGGGGAGCGGGGGCTGTGCTAGGAAGGTCCTCATCTAGGCCCTGCTCTGCATCCTGCCAGCTGGGAACAGGCGGGCGGGCCCCTTTCAGAGGCTGCCGGTGGCTGAAGAGGAAGAGTGGGCAGAGGACTACTATCCCTTGGGACCTGAGAAATGAGCATGACAGCTGCATAGATCCAGACTGGAGCCGATGAGGCCAGGTTCAAAGCCCATCTTCTCTTCCAGGAGGTCCTGCAGGCCCTTGAGGTCAGAGTGAATGAACACATCCATCTGTTGTTGCCAAATTCCTCCTGCCCTCTGTTTAAATGTTAAGGGCCTCTTCCCCACCCAACTCCTAAGCCTTCCTGACACTCTTCCCCTGTCCTCTCCATCCCCCACAAGCTGGCTGTCACTGCCCCATTCCCTGAACAAGCTTGACACTCTGGGACCCTCATCACTGTCTCCTGGTATCACAGGTACTTGGACTCAAGTCTTAACCCTCTGCTAAACTACCAAACGCATGAGAGCTGGGCTATGTCTCTGTACCTTTCCCAGGAGCTGGAGGTGTACAAATATTTGCTCAGTGAAAACCCAGGAGTCAAGGGACAGGTAGCATCAGCCATCTGTGAACCCTGCACTAAGTATGTTTAGATACTGCCTGTGATGAACTCATTGTCTGTGAGGACTAATAACAAATAAATAGTAATAATACATTCTAAATAGCCATTTCACTGCTTATTAAGGTATTGTAACTAGAGAGCCTCTTGATGAGGGTGAAAGAGGAGAGTGAAAATGTCAGCTTAAAACTCAATATTAAAAAAATTAAGATCATGTCATCTGGTCCCATCGCTTCATGGCAAATAGAAGGGGGATATTTGGAAGCAGTGACAGAGTTCCTCTTCTTGGGCTCTAAAATCACTTCAGATGGTGACCATAGCCATGAAATTAGAAGACAATTGCTTCTTGGCAGGAGAGCTATGACAAAACTAGACAGTGTGTTAAAAAGCAAAGACATCATTTTGATGACAAAGGTCCATCTACTCAAAGCTATGGTCTTTCCAGTGTCATGTATGGGTGTGAGAGCTGGACAATAAAGAAGGCAGAGTGCTTCTAAAGAATTGATGCTTTAGAACTGTGGTTTTGGAGAAGACTCTTGAGAGTCCCTTGGAAAGCAAGATCAAACCAGTCAATCTTAAAGGAAATCAACCTTGAATACTCTTTGGAAGGACTGATGCTGAAGCTGAAGCTCCAGTACTTTGGCCACATGATGCGAACAGCTGACTCATTGGAAAAGACCCTGACACTGGGAAAGATTGAAGGCAGAAGGAGAAGAGGGTAACAGAGGATGACATGGTTGGATGGCATCATCTATTCAGTGGACATGACCTTGGGCAAACTCCAGGAGATGGTGAGATATACAGGCAAGCCTGGCATGTTGCAGTCCATGGGGTCATGAAGAGTCCGACACGACTTGGCCACTGAACAACAACAAATGTTCGTGAAAGTACTTGTAAACCACCTGAGCTTGCCAATATCCAGGACTCACTCTTTTAACTGGGTAATCTTCCTCCAGAGGGAACTCAAATGGCCCTCGCACCACAGAGGGTACTTACGTGGCAGCAATCCCCCAGTGGATCCCGGCGTCGTCACCCGCGGAATCGAAGAGAGGCAGGGCCACCAGGGAGATTGTGGGAGCAATGGTCAAGGGGCCGATGAAGCGCATGAGGAAGCCAATGAGGCCGGAGAAGCCCACCAGCATCTGGACACAGGAGGCAACCATGACGGCTCCCTGCAGCTGAAGAGGAAGAGTGGGGCTCATTGACTGAGGGCCCGCGGCGGGGCGGGGCCCGCGGCGGGGCGGGGCCCGCGGCGGGGCGGGGCCCGCGGCGGGGCGGGGCCCGCGGCGGGGCGGGGCCCGCGGCGGGGCGGGGCCCGCGGCGGGGCGGGGCCCGCGGCGGGGCGGGGCCCGCGGCGGGGCGGGGCCCGCGGCGGGGCGGGGCCCGCGGCGGGGCGGGGCCCGCGGCGGGGCGGGGGCGGGGCGGGGCCTTAGCCCAGCCCAGCCCACAGGGATCGGTGGTACCTTTAGAGGCAAGGCGGGGGGCAAAGCTGGACCCTAAAGGAAACAACGGAAGGCGAGCTCTAACCTCACTCCTCTCTCCAGTCCTCTATTGCCAACTGTCTGTTGGACATTTTCACCTTATGTGAAGTTTTTCAGAAAGTAGACTTCAAGGTTATCATGGTGATAATGCTGATAACTTGTAATACTGGTGTTACCCAGTAGTGTATTGACCGTCTTGCTGCTTTACTTTTCTCTGGTTTCCTACTTTCTGTCTCAGAGGCTGGCAAAGGGGACAGAGAGTGAATTGTTGAGGTTCCGTGGGCTGTCAGGCTCAGTCAGAACTTTTCCAGACAAGATGGGAACAAATGAGCTTGCCCATGTTCTAATAAAACTCCATGGACAGGGCCTGAAATTTGTATTTTGTACAATTTGGACTTGTCATAAAATATTCTTCTTTTGATTTTTTTCAACCATTTAAAATATAAAACCATTTTTAGCTTGCGAGCTATTCCAAAAACAAGCAGAAGACAGGCAACCGGCCAGATTTGGCTCATAGGCTGTAGTTTGCCAACCCCTGAGCTATAGGACTCATTGAGTTTATTTCTCTTTTTTTACTTTACTTATTTGGGTGTTATACTTTCTTTTTTGTCCCTTGCTTTGACGTCTGATTTCCCAGAAAAGAAAGAAGTCTGATTCCTGCTTTCTTTTGATTAGTGTTAATATAGTATATTCCTCTCCATCTATTTACTTTTAATCTACATGTATCCTTATATTTAAAGTAGGTTTCTAGAGAAAGACAAATATAATATGATATCACTGATATATAGATCTTTTTTTAAAAGGGTGCAAATGAACTTATTTACAAAATAGAAATAGAGCCACAGATGTAGCAGACAAACTTATGGTTATCAGGGGATAAGAGATCCCCTGACAGGGGAGGGGTAAATTAGAAGACTGAGGATGACATATACACACTACTATATATAATACCGATAACTAATAAAGACCTGCTGCATGGCATGGGAAACACGGCTCAGTACTCTGTAATGGTCTATACATAAGGAGTGGATATATGTATATGTATAACTGATTCACTTTGCTGTACATCTGAAACTAACACAACATTGTAAATCAACTCTATTCCAATAAAATTTTTTAATAATCAAAGTAGGTTTCATCTGGACAACATATGGTGGGGTCTCATTTTTTTATCCACTCTGACAATCTCTGGTCTTTCAATCAGTGCCTTTAGAGCAATGATGCTCAAAGTAATTATTGATCTAGTTGGATTAATATCCCCCATATCCATTACTATTTTCTATTTGTTGCCCTTGGTCTTCATTTCTTTTTTTGTCTTCTACTCTTTTTCTGCCTTTGGTGGTTTTAACTGATATTTTTATACGACTCTATTTTCTCTCCTTTCTTAGCATAACTAGTATCCTTTGTTTTCCCTTTAGTGGTTGCCCTAGAGTTTGCAATAAACATTTACAGTGAACTCAAGTCCACTTTCAAATAACACTATACGACTTCCTGAGTCGCATGAATAACTTATAGTAACAAAAGAATCCTAATTTCTCCCACCTAGCCATTTTATCATTGCTGTCATTCATTTCACTTATAAATAAGCATACACACATATATAAAATTTTTTAAACTACCATAATACCAGAAGGTGAAGTTTAAATTGGTCTAATGTGTTGAAACCTGAGCTCGCCATCTCTTCCCTACCACCATTTTCTTATAATGACTATTCACCTGTCCTCTCTATCACTTCTTATCTCCCAGAAAGAAATGAAATGACTACTGATCCTGTATTTGCCTCACTTTCATTGGTGGCTGCTATTGTGATGTAGAGTTGGACTGCTAACCATTGGTGGTTTCAAGACTTGGGATGTGTGTAAATAAACATAACCCAGTGGAACATGGAAAAATCTACCTTGAATTCCAATAGGCTAGCTCAGTGAATTAAACCAATCCATTGATCAGTGAAAGGAAGTTGAAACTTGCAAAAACTTTCCCATGTTTACAGCACTGGTGAAAAACCCTGGACCAGCAGATGGAGCTAAAATACCACAGCTAAGACTCTGGGTTTGTGCTCACTCTCAGACACTTGGAAGTGATGTGGGAAAGAAATAGTGGAGGCTACTGTTCTGGATCTGGGCAAGAGGAACCCCTACCCTGGGCCCTGTGCTTTAGAGCAGGGGTTGGCAAACTTTTTCTGTAACTGATCAGATAGTAAACATTTCAGGTTTTGTGGGCCACATGTAGTTTCTGTCACATATTCTTTTTTTAATTTTAAACAATTTAAAAATGTAAAAACCAGAAGGCTCAGTACCAAAGAATTGATACTTTTGAATTGTGGTGCTGGAAAAGACTCTTGAGAGTCCCTTGGACTGCAAAGAGATCAAACCAGTCAATCCTAAAAGAAATAAATCCTGAATATTCATTGGAAGGGCTGATGCTGAAGCTGAAGCTCCAATCCTTTGGTCACCTGATGCAAAGAGCTGACTCACTGGAAAAGACCCTGATGATGGGAAAGATTGAGGGCAAGAGGAGAAGGGGACAACAGAGGATGAGATGGTTGGATGGCATCACTGACTCGATGGACATGAGTTTGAGCAAACTCTGGGTGATGGTGAAGGACAGGGAGGCCTGCATGCTGCAGTCCATGGGGTCACAGAGTCAGACACAACTGAGCAACTGAACAACAACAACAAAGGAAGACAGGAAAAAAATGAAATATTAAATTCCTCCTGTTTGTTTGGGCCTCCTCCCTCCCCAAAATGCAATGTGCATCCACATTACACATTAACCAGAGCTCTTCAAAGATGGAAGGGCCAGATAAACTGTAAAGCAGTTTTTTTTTTCTTTCTTCTGATGCTAACAATGTAACTTCTTTTATTTATTTATTTATCTTTTAATTGAAGGATTAGTGTTTTACAGAATTGTGTTGGTTTCTGCCAAACATCAACATAAATCAGCCATAGGTATACATATGTTCCCTCCCTCTTGAACCTCTCTCCCATCTTCTTCCCCATCCCACCCCTCTAGGTTGTAGCAATATAACTTCTTGAAAGAATAGTGTTCTTCCTCAGCTCTGTTGGGAGTCATGGTGACCTGCTGCTCCCTTCTATGTGCTTACCTGGACAATGTATACCTGGTGAACTTTACATGAAATATGAGTATGTCATTTTAACATATGATCTTTTTTCTAAAAAATATATATGACTATGAAGACTCTGATGAAGACTCTACACATGGACATCACCAGATGGTCAACACCGAAACCAGATTGATTATATTCTTTGCAGCAAAAGATGGAGAAGCTCTATACAGTCAACAAAAACAAGACTGGGAGCTGGCTGTGGCTCGGATCATGAACTCCTTATTACCAAACCCAGACTTAAATTGAAGAAAGTAGGGAAAACCGCTAGACCATTCAGGTATGACCTAAATCAAATCCCTTATGATTATACAGTGGAAGTGAGAAATAGATTTAAGGGCCTAGATCTGATAGATAGAGTGCCTGATGAACTATGGAATGAGGTTCGTGACATTGTACGGGAGACAGGGATCTCTTGATCCCTTCCCCATTCCCATGGAAAAGAAGTGCAAAAAAGCAAAATGGCTGTCTGGGGAGGCCTTGCAAATAGCTGTGAAGAGAAGAGAGGCGAAAAGCAAAGGAGAAAAGGAAAGATATAAGCATCTAAATGCAGAGTTCCAAAGAATAGCAAGAAGAGATAAGAAAGCCTTCTTCAGCGATCAATGCAAAGAAATAGAGGAAAACAACAGAACGGGAAAGACTAGAGATCTCTTCAAGAGAATTAGAGATACCAAGGGAACATTTCATGCAAAGATGGGCTCGGTAAAGGACAGAAATGGTCTGGACCTAACAGAACCAGAAGATATTAAGAAGAGGTGGCAAGAATACACGGAAGAACTGTACAAAACAGATCTTCACGACCAAGATAATCACGATGGTGTGATCACTCGTCTAGAGCCAGACATCCTGGAATGTGAAGTCAAGCAGGCCTTAGAAAGCATCACTATGAACAAAGCTAGTGGAGGTGATGGTATTCCAGTGGAGCTATTTCAAATCCTGAAAGATGATGCTGTGAAAGTGCTGCACTCAATATGCCAGCAAATTTGGAAAACTCAGCAGTGGCCACAGGACTGGAAAAGCTCAGTTTTCATTCCAGTCCCAAAGAAAGGCAATGCCAAACAATGCTCAAACTACTGCACAATTGCACTCATCTCACATGTTAGTAAAGTAATGCTCAAAATTCTCCAAGCCAGGCTTCAGCAATACGTGAATCGTGAACTCCCTGATGTTCACGCTGGTTTTAGAAAAGGCAGAGGAACCAGAGATCAAATTGCCAACATCTGCTGGATCATGGAAAAAGCAAGAGAGTTCCAGAAAAACATCTACTTCTGCTTTATTGACTATGCCAAAGCTTTTGACTGTGTGGATCACAATAAACTGTGGAAAATTCTGAAAGAGATAGGAATACCAGACCACCTGATCTGCCTCTTGAGAAATCTGTATGCAGGTCAGGAAGCAACAGTTAGAACTGGACATGGAACAACAGACTGGTTTCAAATAGGAAAAGGAGTATGTCAAGGCTGTATATTGTCACCCTACTTATTTAACTTATATGCAGAGTACATCATGAGAAACGCTGGACTGGAAGAAACACAAGCTGGAATCAAGATTGCCAGGAGAAGTATCAATCACCTCAGATATGCAGATGACACCACCCTTATGGCAGAAAGTGAAGAAGAACTAAAAAGCCTCTTGATGAAAGTGAAAGAGAAGAGTGAAAAAGTTGGCCTAAAGCTCAAAATTCAGAAAACTAAGATCATGGCATCCGGTCCCATCACTTCATGGGAAATAGTGGAAACAGTGTTAGACTTTATTTTTGGGGACTCCAAAATCACTGCAGATAGTGACTGCGGCCATGAAATTAAAAGATGCTTACTCCTTGGCAGAAAAGTTATGACCAACCTAGACAGCATATTCAAAAACAGAGATATTACTTTGCTGACTAAGGTCCATCTAGTCAAGGCTATGGTTTTTCCTGTGGTCATGTATGGATGTGAGAGTTGGACTGTGAAGAAGGCTGAGTGCTAAAGTATTGATGCTTTTGAACTGTGGTGTTGGAGAAGACTCTTGAGAGTCCCTTGGATTGCAAGGAAATCCAACCAGTCCATTCTGAAGGAGATCAACCCTGGGATTTCTTTGGAAGAAATGATGCTAAAGCTGAAACTCCAGTACTTTGGCCACCTCATGCAAAGAGTTGACTCATTGGAAAAGACTCTGATGCTGGGAGGGATTGGGGGCAGGAGGAAAAGGGGACAACTGAGGATGAGATGGCTGGATGGCATCACGGACTCAATGGACGTGAGTCTGAGTGAACTCTGGGAGTTGGTGATGGACAGGAAGGCCTGGAGTGCTGTGATTCATGGGGTCACAAAGAGTCGGACATGGCTGAGCGACTGAACTGAACTGAACTGAACTGATGCCTTTGACTTCTAACAGGTGAAACAGTTCCCAGAGCTTCCTGACAATCTGCTGCCTGGGTTATAATCCTCAGTTTGGCTCAAATAAATCCACCACCACCCCCCTTTCTTTTTCTTAACTTGATAGTTAATTAAAATTTCCGCTTCTTATTCTTTGCTTAGTTTTAATTTGCATTTACCAAAGCCAAGTACTGCCTCCCTGGGGGAGAGCAGAAACAAAACGAAACCTCAAACCACATGTGTTTTGTGACTCATGCTATTGATGATATAATACAAATAGGCTGCACTGAAGTAGAAATACATCATGCTTTGAAAAAAGTTCGACAAATGGTATTTGAAGGTTAGCCAATTGACCTGGCAAAAATCCAGGGCCCACCAGCTTAACAAGTGAAATCCTTAGATATGTCTTGGTCTAGATCTACATGGAAAAGTTTATTAAATATTAAAAACCCCTGCTAAATCTGAGTCCACCTTGAGAAAAGAAAGGAAGCACAAGGACTTGATAGATCACTGAAGTACATCCGCATCTGGCGTGCTCTTGGACTGCACATCAGAGCACAGACATGTGCAGAAAGGCTGTTTTTGAAAGGGAAGAACAGCAGAAATTTCTGGCTGAAATTCACAAGTTATGGCTCAGACTGGTCTCAGACCAGCATCCCAATCAGCACAGTGCTCCTGAGATAAAAGAAGTATTGGTGGTTGAGTCCACGCTGAATGAGGGCTGACCCTGGCAGATGCCAGATGCTTCAGCTCTGAGTGGGGCATTTGGTGCAGAGGTGGCCCAAAGGAGCTACTCAACCACTCTCCCTCTGAAAGGCCATTCCTAACTACTCTGCTACTCAGCACTGTTTGGAATTAGAGCACTACTGACTGGCACCAAATAACTCCAGGATCAGAAATCTCAATGATATCTTGAATGCTGTCAGAAAGACATTCAAATAAGGAAGGGGCATGTGTGCATGCTAAGTCTCATCAACATAACTTGCTGATTAAAAGGAAATAGTTACGTTCAGGAGAAGAAAACACAGTTATACAAGGAGGAGTTCATAAGATCCATGAAAAAGTGACAGGCCCTGCCTTCCTTGGGTGGACACTACTTCACAAGACAATCTAACTCTAGCAACCAAGATTTGGATCTCACTATGTGGGTCTTTGAATTCAAAAAGCAAGTTGGAGTCTTGCTGAAGGTACTGCTCATCCACCTGAGAAAGACTGAGACTGAATGTAACATTTCAGTAGAAGGGCTTTGATGGAGGAAGGAAGGCAAGTCCAAGTCCAGCGAATGAACAGTGTGCGTGATGTGCCAGTGGACACGAAATTACCCAGAATCATCCCTTTAGAATCTTAGGTTCTCAAGCTGTGGCCAGTGGACTAGCAGTTTGGTCTGGCAAGTCGGTCAGAGAGGCTGTACTGAAATTTCACCTTTTATGGGACAGGACTTAATATTCAAATCTCAGATACTGGTGGTTCATATCAATGTCCCTGTGTCTTAAAAAAGAGGAGGAAAGTATGACTTTGAATGTAGTCACTAGGGTCCAGGAGATGACACCTCGGGTCACAAGCCATGCACACATGGGCTCACAAACTGCACAATCTCCATCTCTATCTGACATTGCTTGTGTTTCCCAGGATGATCCAGATTGATGACAATGATTGATTGATTGATGACAGTGGTGGGCACAGGTGCCTCTGGTGGCAGAACATGAGGATAAATGGCCCATCACAGAGTTGGTAGGCTGCCTGAACTGGACAGTCCACAGAGTAGGGAAGGTTTTTAACACTCTTTAAAAACCTGGTGGTTCTGGAGAACTGTGGTGCTGGAGAAGACTCTTGAGAGTCCCTTGGACAGCAAGGAGATCAAACCAGTCAATAAAGGAAATCAACCCTGAATATTCACTGGAAGCTGAAACTCTAATACTTTGGCCACCTGATGTGAAGAGCTGACTCATTGGAAAAGATCCTGATCCTGGGAAACAATTGAGGACAGGAGGAGAAGTGGGTGACAGAGGATGAGATGGTTGGGTGGCATCACCAACTCAGTGGACATGAGTTTGAGCAGGCTCCAAGAGACAGTGAAGGACAGGGAAGCCTGGCCTGCTGCAATCCATCGGGTTACAGAGTCAGACATGACTTACTGACTGAACGACAACAAGAAAAACCTGGTATGGACAGTGTTTCTGATTTGAACATTCCCTATCCTATCACTGAAGCCCCGGCCCAGGCTACAATATAGAGACTAGCAGCCCAGACTGAAATCACCATGAAGATCAGCTTATATATTAAACAGCTCAAGGATCACTTTTCACAGCATGAACATGACAGGAATGGACCAAGAAATACAATATCAATTGATCTTTCCATATTTCATGACACTGTACTCCAAAGCAGTAAAATTACTGCAAAATTAGAATATGTGCTTGAAGCAATAAAATGTGGGTGACAAAAGCAGGAAGGGCAGGCTTTGCAGGATAACACAGTGGAAGCTCAAGATCAAGCTGAAAATGGGGCACAAAAGTGAGTCGCCAGTGGAGCAGTTGGAGCAGAGGGTAAAGAAATCTTATTTTCCCAGGACTAGAGCTTTGGTTGTGTTCCTTAAGATGGAATACTAGAACCAATTTAACTTGACTTGCTGGTCTTCTGATGGTATTTATGGGCTGGATTGGAAAGTCTGGTGTTTTTCAGGGTGCATCCTACCCAATGGAAAGAATCCAGTGACAATATATTTATTAAATCATGTGAAAACACCTTGGGAAAGGACACACAAAGGAAGATTTAGCAATGTTATTTTTCCTGCCCACTATTAAAAGTTAGGGGAGAAAAACTCAAAACCCCCTCTAGGAGCAAGAAAATGGGTTGAGAAGGGCTCATCATGGAAAAAAAAAGATAGTGGAAGAAAGAATTGCAGTCACCGAATCTTCCATCAAATAATGCTACTTTTGCCCATTGTGTTTAAAATGGAAATAAGAAAATGATTTCTTAGTCATACTTCTAGATACATCTTCAATCTGGGATGAGGGGCGCTGGCATCATACTTGATTCTATGCAACTGAGCACATCTAATGAAGCTAGACCCAAAGCATACTGGGCTGTACTGAATGGACAACGAGGAATGAACACTGTGAAAGCAGCCAGCACCTACAGTGATGCTGGCACATTTTTGACGTGGTCTGTTGTCTGAACTTTAAGATTAAAAGGTCATAGACAGGTCATAGACTAACTATGAGCTCACAGGTGATTTACATAATACTGCAGATGGTGACTGCAGCCATGAAATTAAAAGACGCTTACTCCTTGGAAGAAAAGTTATGACCAACCTAGATAGCATATTCAAAAGTAGAGACATTACTTCGCTGACTAAGGTCCCTCTAGTCAAGGCTATGGTTTTTCCAGTGGTCATGTATGGATGTGAGAGTTGGACTGTGAAGAAGGCTGAGCGCCGAAGAATTGATGCTTTTGAACTGTGGTGTTGGAGAAGACTCTTGAGAGTCCCTTGGACTGCAAGGAGATCCAACCAATCCATTCTGAAGGAGATCAGCCCTGGGATTTCTTTGGAAGGAATGATGCTAAAGCTGAAACTCCAGTACTTTGGCCACCTCATGCGAAGAGTTGACTCATTGGAAAAGACTCTGATGCTGGGAGGGATTGGGGGCAGGAGGAAAAGGGGACAACTGAGGATGAGATGGCTGGATGGCATCACGGACTCGATGGACGTGAGTCTGGGTGAACTCCGGGAGTTGGTGATGGACAGGGAGGCCTGGCGTGCTGCGATTCATGGGGTTGCAAAGAGTCGGACACGACTGAGCAACTGAACTGAACTGAACTGATGAAATGAAAGTCACAGAGATAATGAGAAATAACAAAATCTATATTGGGATATTGAACTCTAGTCACCGGTTAAAGGGCTTCCTAGGTGGTGCAGTAGTAAAGAATCTGCCTGCCAATGAAGGAGATGCAAGAGACTCGGGTTTGATCTCTAGGTCAGGAAGATCTGCTGGTTTAGGAAATGGCAACATACTCCAGTATTCTCACCTGGAACATTTCATGCACCGAGGAGCCTGGCAGCTACAGTCCACGGGGTCACAAAGAATCATACATGACTGAGCATACACACACACACACACACACACACACACACACACACCTGTTAAGGTGGCAAGTATAGGAGCAAAAAAGAGTCCAGGTATTCAAATAGACCTATAAGATGAGGACAATTACAGTTAACTCTGTATCATTCAATAGCATCATAAAAGAATGATACAAGTTTACCATAATGTACTCAGTAGAGTGGGTAACATGAAAAAGCTAGAAAATGTTGGTGAGATTGTGGAGTAACTGGAACTCACATATGATGCTGGCAGGAAGGTAAATTGGAACATCCATTTCAGAAATGTATTTGCTAGTGTTTACTAAAGTGGAACATATACACAATGTGATGGTGAATTTTATATGTCAACTTGACTAAAGGATGCCCAGACAGTTGATAAAACATTATTTCTGCAGTGTTTCCAGAAGAGATTAGTATTGGAATTGGTGAACTGAATGAAGCAGATGGCCCTACCCAAAATGAGTATCTCTCTCTGCTAAATCACTTCAGTCATGTCAGACTTTTTGTGACTCAATGGACAGTAGTCCGCCAGGCTCCTCTGTCCACGGGATTCTCCAGGCAAGAATATTGGAGCTGGTTTGTACTGGTTATATTCCAGGCAGGAATACTGCGTGCTCTTCTCCAGGGGATCTTCCTGACCCAGGGGTTGGAGCCATGTCTCCTCTGTCTCCTGCACTGGCAGTCGGGTTCTTTACCATTAGTGGCACCTGGGAAGCCCACCCAATGTGAATGAGTGCCATCCAATCCTTTGAGGGACTCAACAGAACCAAAAGGCAGAGGAAGAACATTTTTGCTTGCTGCTTGAGCTGGGACATCTGTCTTCTCCTGCCCCTCGACATCAGCACTCCTGTTTCTCAGGCCTTTGGAACCAGATCAGGACTTACATCATTGTCCCTCCACCCCCCTCCCCCCCATTGGAGTGTTTTGTCAATTCTATTCCCTCTCATTGGTTGAACTTGGGTGAAGTGAAGTGAAGTCGCTCAGTCGTGTCCAACTCTTTGCGACCCGTGGGCTGTAGATCACCAAGCTCCTCCATCCCTGGGATTCTCCAGGCAAGAATACTGGAGTGGGTTGCCATTTCCTTCTCTAGGGGATCTTCCCGACCCAGGGATCGAACCCAGGTCTCCCACATTGCAGGGAGACACGTTAACCTCTGCGCCACCAGGGACGCCCCTGAACTTGGGTAAGAATAGGAATCTTGTCAGGAATGTGTCTCCTCTATATTACCTCTTCCTTCATCTGTCACGTTCTGAGAATGTGACCCTTATTGCAGCCATGAGGCTACTGAACTTGGACTGGGTGGGATGCTGGATGGACCCTGGCTTCACTAAGGCTTGTCAGGTAGACTCCCAGGGATATCTACTAAGAGACTCTGCTCTAGGTCCGTAGCCCTGAGTTTTGGAATGCCTTTGGTCCAGTCCTAGTGAGCTTGGGGGAAGCACACTAAGACAATAAGTGAGGGCTGGAGTAATGCCTGAGCAGACTACCTTGTACTAGAAGGACTGGAAAGGGTCAGTTTTCATTCCAATCCCAAAGAAGGGCAATGCCAAAGAATGTTCAAACTACCCCCCAATTGCACTCATTTTACATGCTAGCAAGGTAATGCTCAAAATCCTTCAAGCCAGGCTTCAACAGTACGCGAACCATGAACTTCCATATGTTCAAGCTGGATTTAGAAAAGGCATAGGAACCAGAGATCATATTGTCAATATTAGATGGATCATAGAGAAAGCAAGAGAGTTCCAGAAAAACATCTACTTCTGCTTCATTGACTACACTAAAGCCTTTGACTGTGTGGATCACAACAAACTGTGGAAAATTCTTCATGGGATGGGAATACCAGACCACCTTACCTGCCTCCTGAGAAACCTGTATGCAAGTCAAGAAGCAACAGTTAGAACTGGACACAGAACAATGGACTGGTTCCAAATTGGGAAAGGAGTACGTCAAGGCTGTATTCTGTCACCCTGCTTATTTAACTTACATGCAGAGTACATGTTGTGAAATGCCAGGTTGGATGAAGCACAAATGGAATCAAGATTGCCAGGAGAAATATTAATAACCTCAGATATGCAGATGACACCACACTTATGGCAGAAAGAGAAGAGAAACTAAAGAGCCTCTTGATGAAAGTGAAAGAGGAGAATGAAAAAGCTGGCTTAAAACTCAACATTCAGAAAACTAAGATCATGGTATCTGATCCCATCACTTCATGGGAAATAGATGAGGAGACAATGGAAACAGTGAAAGACTTTATTTTCTTGGGCTCCCAAATCACTGCAGATGGTGACTGCAGCCATGAAATTAAAAATCCTTGCTCCTTGGAGGAAAAGCTATAACCAACCTAAACAGCATATTAAAAAGCAGAGACATGACTTTGCCAACAAAGGTCTGTCTAGTGAAAGCTATGGTTTTTCCAGTAGTCATATATGAATGTAAGAGTTTGACCATAACGAAGGCTGAGTGTCAAAGAACTAATGCCTTCAAACTGTGGTGTTGAAGAAGACTCTTGAGAGTCCCTTGGACTGCAAGGAGATCCAACCAATCCATCCTAAAGGAAATCAACCCTGAATTTTCTTTGGAAGGACTGATGCTGAAGCTGAAACTCCAATACTATGCCACCTGATGCAAAGAACTGACTGATTTGAAAAGACCCTGATGTTGGGAAAGATTGAAGGCGGGAGGAGAAGGGGATGACAGAGGATGAGATGGTTGGATGGCATCACTGACTCAATGGACATGAGTTGAGTAATCTCTGGGAGTTGGTGATGGATGGGGAGGCCTGGTGTGCTGCAGTACATGGGGTAACAAAGTGTCAGACACGACTGTGTGACTGAACACCAACAAGCAGAAACCCCCACCATATAGTGTTTGTGTAACACTGCCCCTGCTCCAGAGGATGTGGGCCTTTGAGTTGCTCCAGGATTATATATTTAAAGTCAAGCTGGGAGGGAGATGATTGGACTTCCTAGAAATCTCAGGCGACCTTCACTGTCATATATTATTCCACCCATGAGCCATCCTTGACGCCTCACCTCCGAGGCCAGATGAGGATGTTAGAGTCTGGAAGCTATGAGGCCTACTGTCCCTGAGGGTGTGGCTGGGCTT
Organism: Ovis aries; assembly: GCF_016772045.2. Taxonomy (NCBI): domain Eukaryota; kingdom Metazoa; phylum Chordata; class Mammalia; order Artiodactyla; family Bovidae; genus Ovis; species Ovis aries. The sequence goes on from NC_056057.1 coordinate 100,571,061, forward strand.
TCTGCTGACAATCCTGTGTGCTGGCTTCCTAATCTATCATTTAGATAAGCCAACCTGGAGCACGGGCATCCTGGTGACTCAGAGTGTAAAGAAACTGCCTGCACTGCAGGAGATCAGGATTCCATCCCTAGGTTGGGAAGATTCCCTGGAGGAAGGCGTGGCTACCCACTCCAGTATTCTTGCCTGGGGAATTCCATGGAAAGAGGAGCCTGGTGGGCTATAGTCCATGGGGTTGCAAAGAATCGGACACAACTGAGGGACTAACACTCACTCAGCTCAACTTATCCTGGAGCATGGCCAAACTTTAAAGCCTGCTTCAAGGCCACCAGTTTCTTTCCCTGAACGACACAACTGAATTAAACAAGGACCAAGTATCTTAAAGTTTGTAATCTTGCCTGGCAGTGAGCTGAGAAAAGGAGTCAACTCTGAAGCCTCTTTTGAGGACCACCCCATTCCTCGCACCCCGCCCCCTCAACCCATTACCTCTCGGATCCTCTTCTGCCATTCCTCAGTGAATTCAGGTGAGCTGGTGTTCACCTGGCTGGCATTGAGGGTCCACGTGGGGCACGTCCAGGTGGGAAGAGACAGCATGGCCAGGGAGGGTCCCAAAAAAGCAAATGTCCCTCCCTGGAGAATGGGCAGCCTGGAGGAGGGGAAAGAAGACAGTTACCCATTAGCCCCTTTAACACTGGCCTGTCACTGGCCCCAGCAGAGGCCTTTTCATCCCAAGTTCTACCTTGGTTTCAGGGCAACACACGACTCCTGCAGTTCTCAGTTATAGGGAACTCCTGCTGCTGCTGCTGCTGCTAAGTCACTTCAGTCGTGTCCAACTCTGTGCAACTCCATAGATGGCAGCCCACCAGACTCCCACGTCCCTGGGATTCTCCAGGCAAGAACACTGGAGTGGGTTGCCATTTCCTCTTCCAATGCATGAAAGTGAAAAGTGAAAATGAAGTCGCTCAGTTGTGTCTGACCCTCAGCGACCCCATGGACTGGAGCCTTCCAGGCTCCTCCGTTCATGGGATTTTCCAGGCAAGAGTACTGGAGTGGGGTGCCATTGCCTTCTCCGACGGAACTCCTATCAGTCTCCAAGTCAGATCCATGAACTGTGCCAAACTTTCGACAGGTAGGAGAGGTGGGGAGGATAAAACCAGCAGACCTAATCCCAGTCCTGGAGATGCGAGCCCAGGAGCAGAAAGTCACGTACTGGGAAACAATCTGGGGCAGCACAGAGCTCAGGGAACACAGTTTGGTGGGTGCCACTGTCTTCCTCAGTCCCAGAGAAACTTCCCCAGACCCCAGGATCAAAGTACAGTTCACACACGTCAAGTTCCCCCACTGACAAAAGATGCACAGCCTAGAATCTGGGTGGCCAGATTCCTTTGCACCTTCAAAAATGGAAGGCAATTCCAGACCTCTACCTCCAGGCTCCTTTTTATCACATGGACTGAACAAGTTTGAGGTCCATTATCAGGGTGTGTGCCCTACACAGGCCTTTCTTCTTCCTGCTCAGCGTCTCACTCTGGCCTCTGCGAGAACTTCCAGCAGTGTCCATCTGACTTGTCTCCCTTCAAGGTGACCATAGCCTGATAAGTCAACCTCCAATAACCCTGTCTTACTAGCAGGTCAGAAGCTGTTAAGGCTGCCCTAGTCTCCTCCCCCTGCATATTATCATCAAACTGGTGCGGAGGGAGAGTGGAACAGAGGATCTGAGCCTCTTGCTTGCATTTGCCATGGTTTAGCACACCCAGTTTAGATACTTGTTCTTAACAGTACTAAAAGAGTACTTTTGAAATCAGGATTCCATGAAGATAGCTTAAAGAGTCTTCTTGAGAACGAACAATTTTATTTAATGAAAATATAAAGTATATGAAAGAGTTTTACTGCCTAACTGGATTTTGTCCTGGCCGAACATAGGAACTAGCAACGCCTGAGCATCAGCCTCAGATGAGTTCACAGGCTGGTCAAGAGGGTGCACCCAGGCATGGAAAGAGCTTAGACCTCCGGGTGATTCTAACATCAGCCAGGGTTGAGAACAACTGATCTAGATTCATAAATCTAGATCCATAAGGCTCCAAAATAGATTGGAGTATATGGCACACCCAGGGCAGGAAACACGGGTGATGGAATGGGTATGTATGAATGATTTTTTTAGTTAAAAAATTATGGTGGGGAGAGATAAATTAGGAATTTGGGATTAACATGCATACTCTAATATATATATAAAATAGGTAAACAACAAGGACCTTCTGTATAGCACAGGGAACTATAATCTCTTTTATAATAATCTATAATGAAAGAATCTATATATATGATACATATTTATATACATATATAACTGAATCAATTTGCTATATATTTGAAACTAACACAACATTGTAAATTAACTATACTTCAATTAAAAATTCATAGAAAGTATGAAGCTAAGTATCTTGACAGAGAAGGGAAACACTATACTTATATCATTACAAAATCCCTTTTGAGCTTTTAAAATGAACATAGGCATCTTTGCATATCATAGGTGCAGACAGTATGTAATACAAGATTTCTGTTTCAGTTTTTTGCTGTAATTTCATATGCACATTTCATTCATTCAACAAATATTTACTGAGGACTTGCTCTGTGGGAGGCACTGGTTGTCAGGTATTGGAAACACCACAGTGAGTGAGACAAAATTCCCACTTATATTCTAGTTACACATTTCCTGGTTAGCCCTTGTACTAACAAACTAATCATTTACAGTAACGCACTCTCAGGGATTCTTTAAACAGTTTACAGTTATACTTAACAGTCCACCATTGCTATACCACCATGGCCTCAGCCATTTCAGTATTACTGGGTTCCATGAGGGCAGAGAAGTCTATTTTCCTTTTCTATCCCTCCAGTACCGAGGTTAGTATTACAAAATCTATCAACACTGGGTTTTCTGATTTCATTTTTTTAGTTTAATAGGCATATAATGAAATCCTGACAAATGTGAGTTTGCATTTCGTTAAGTCACAAAAGATGTGATTTTATGTCTGTTTTTCCTTGTCGATAAACTGTTTTACTCATTACATAGAAATTAGATACTGCAAAAATATATTTAAAACAGTTTTACTGATGGTGAGATTTGTTTTCACTTAAAAATATTTTCTGTTATTATATCCCTAACTTAGAACTTATCTAAGGGATATTTCAAAATTTTCAAGTAGTTCAGCATTTTTCTAACTCTGTTCATGTTATTTTTTTTTTCAAGATTATTACATGTAGTTGGGATAATACACTAACATGATAGTTACACTTTTTACCTTCTGTTTTGGCTGATGAATCTCTCAGCTTGCAGAATCTTAGTTCACCCACCAAGGGAACTTGCATCAAAAGCACTGAGTCCTCACCCGTTCCCTCTACCTTTTTGAAACTACTAAATACATTTTATGTTCAAGAGCAAGATAAATTGTTTCCATTAATTTACTAGAGTGTATTCCTATGTCCTACAGTTAGATTCACACAACGTATCCATAAATTCTTCCTTCCCTCTCCTATACTCAGATCTTCCAATCCCATTTTCCATCCATTCCTGTCCCTCTCCCCACCTTGTTTTATGAACATTACCACCTTGCTCATAACTTCTTGTTGATACTCTTTTGACAGAGATCTATGTATATTTCTTGTATTTCTACTAGTTTTTCTTTTATGCACTTTCTTGGTACATGTTTAAGATCTATGCATTCAGTATTACTACAAGGCTTTCATTGTTCTATATACATTTTACCTTTTTTGGTGACTTTAATGTGTATCTTAGAGCTGCTTTTAATTTCACAATTAATTTCATCTTATTTCAAAATTTTTACCTTGAATATGATTCACTATTATTATACATGTGCCTTCTAATTCTTTTGTCAACCACAGATTGATTTTTAAAATTAAACATTTTAGAAACAGAAGGGCCATTTGAAGCATATCCAACCTGGCCTTATCACTTTATAGATAACTGATCTGGAGCCCAAGGTCATAGAGTTAACTAGGATGTCTTGGATTTTTTCACCACGGTGCTATAACGCCAGTTAAGAGCATGGTATAGACCAAAGGCAAGTTTGAATACGACTTTGCCTTATCAGGCGTGTGACCAAGCCATGTTGCCCAACTTCTGCAAGCCTCAGTGTCCTCTTTGACAAAATATAGTAGTAATCTCCCAAGGAGTAACTGTGAAGATAAAATATATGTAAGTGATTAGCACGATGCCTAGGGAAGAGCTCAATAAATAGAATAATTTTCATTATTATTCGCTCTGAAATGTGTGGTTACTTCTGGAAAGGGTTAGTCAGTCAGTTCAGTCACTCAGTCATGTCAACTCTTTGTGACCCCATGGACTGCAGCACACCAGGCTTCCTTGTCCATCACCAACTCCCGGAGCTTGCTCAAACTAGTGTCCACTGAGTCAGTGATGCCATCCAACCATCTCATCCTCTGTCATCCCCTTCTCCTGCCTTCAATCTTTCCCAGCATCAGGATCTTTTCTAATGAGTCGGCTCTTCGGATCAGGTGCCCAAAGTACTGGAGCTTCATTTCAAGCATCAGTCCTTCCAAAGAATATTCAGGGTTGATTTCCTTTAGGATGGACTGGTTTGACCTCCTTGCAGTCCAAGGGACTCTCGAGAGTCTTCTCCAACACCGCAGTTCAAAGGCATTAGTTCTTCGACATTCAGCCTTCTTTATGGTCCAGCTCTCACATCCATACATGACTACTGGAAAAACCATAGCTTTACTATATGGACCTTTGTTGGCAAAGTCATGTCTCTGCTTTTTAATATGCTATCCAGGTTGGTCATAACTTTTCTTCCAAGTAGCAAGCGTCTTTTAATTTCATGGCTGCAAGTCACCATCCACAGAAAACAAAGTCCACCACTGTTTCCACTGTTTTCCCATCTATTTGCCATGAAGTGATGGAACCAGATGCCATGATCTTCGTTTTTTGAATGTTGAGCTTTAAGCCAGCTTTTTCATTCTCCTCTTTCACTTACATCAAGAGTCTCTTTAGTTCCTCTACACTTTCTGCAATAAGGGTGGTGTCATCTGCATATCTGAGGTTATTGATATTTCTCCTGGCAATCTTGATTCCAGCTTGTGCTTCATCCAACCTGGCATTTAACATCATGTACTTTGCATGCAAGTTAAATAAGCAGGGTGATAGCATACAGCCTTTGCATACTCTATTCCCAATTTGGAACCAGTCCATTGCTCCATATCCTGTTCTAACTGTTACTTCTTGACCTGCATACATGTTTCTCAGGAGGCAGGTAAGGCGGTCTGTTATTCCCATCTCTTAAAGAGTTTTCCACAGTTTGTTGTGATCCACATAGTCAAAGGCTTTAGTGTAGTCAATGAAGCAGAAGCAGATGTTTTTCTGGAACTCTCTTGCTTTCTCTATGATCCATCTAATATTGACAATATGATCTCTGGTTCCTCTGCCTTTTCTAAATCCAGTTTGAACATCTGGAAGTTCACGGTTCACGTACTGTTGAAGCCTGGCTTCAGTCATATGAGGACTTCCATCATAGCTCAGTTGGTAAAGAATCCACCTGCAATGCAGGAGACCCTGGTTTGATTCCTGAGAAAGGAAGATCTGCGGGAGAAGGGATAGACTACCTACTCCAATATTCTTGGGCTTCCCTTGTGGCTAGCTGGTAGAAAATCCGCCTGCATTCCTGGAGACCTGGGTCTGATCCCTAGGTTGGGAAGATCCCCTGGAGAAGGGAAAGTCTACCTTCTCCAGTATTGTGGCCTGGAGAATTCTACGGACTGTAATGGGGTTGCAAAGAGTTGGAAAAGGTATGTATACCAAAACATTTTCTTAATGTTTCCTTAAATAACAGATGCTATAATATGGGCTTTTTGTTTTGTTTTTAAAGCTGTTGTCTGGCATTCCCATTTCTTGAAGGTTGGTTCTCTAAGATGCACTTCCTAAGACTCTCACTGTCCATTCTCCCCTTCCCTTCACTCTTTACTATCTCATCTGTATGCTCAAGTCTGAAGAACATTCCCCACCACTTTCTTTTACAACAACTTGCAAAATCTACAGTCTCAGAAACAGTCCTTAGAAATTTGATAGGATTGGTATTTTAAGTGGTCAAAGCCACAGATATGTGTCCATGGGGGTACTATCAACATCTAAGCTTATATAGTGTTTTAAAGTTACACAGCATTTTCTCATCCTTATCTCAAGAGTATTGCAGGGTGTGTAGCACAATGCTGCTTTGTCTCTATATGAGGAAACTGATACTGGGGGAGGTGCCAGTGGCAGGGTTCAAAGGGGAAGTGCAGAGCCCTGATCAGAAAGTATGATTCAGAGGGCCAAACTGTGACCCAGTGTGTTTGTTATAAGAACAATTGATAAGAGGACATGAGGTAAGAACAAACTTCTTAAACAGTTTATGGTAATGATTATGTGAGTAATTTTTCTCATCTCTTGTTATATATGAATACTTCCATTTGGGCCCATGAAGTAGGAACAGCTAACCTTTCGGAAGTATTGGGAAGTTAAGCTTCAATCTTTCTCTCTGAGTTCTCATGCACTTCATAAAAACAGTATACATGACACTTGTTAAAGACATTAAGGCAGGCTTTACTACAAGGGGGCTACTACAATGGGATTTTGTAATAGGGGAGAGAGATCAGGCTCAACTCCCAATATGACAAGGAAAGGTGAGAATTTATAGCCAAGGAGGAGGGTGGTGTTCAGTGGATAGAAAATTACTAAGAGGAAGCATCAGGGTAAGGAGAGGATTCATGATGAAGACAGGACAAGGTGATCAGACATCACCTGGGGATGATGGAGAATGAGGAACCCAATCAGAGAGTCAGGGTGGATATTCTGGCTACAGGCATTGAGCAAGATTCTTGCAAAAACTGGACCCTGCAGAGGCCAACATGGATGCTCAAAAGTCAAGCCTAGTTGAACAGTTGTTTATTGGATGTAGCTGTAGGATGATCATAGTCAATCTTATATGTTAGACTCTATGACTAAATGGATCTCTTCCAGTTAAATAGACTCAGCACAACTTGGGCCTGTACAAAATACTGCAGCAGAAGGGGGAAGATTGCCTAAGACTCTGGAGTTCCTAAAACTACACTGGAAACTAGAAGGCAAGGGAACAGTGATATCAAAATTCCGAAAAAAAATTTTTTCCAACCTAAAATTCTATATCTAGCCAAGTTATCAATCAAGCATGAGATTAGGATCAAGATATTTTAACATATGGAGAGTCTTACAAAATTTATCTCCCACGTGGTCTCTGAGGAAACTACTGTGTAATCATGTTCCTCCAAGAAGAAGAGAAAGGCATGGGATCAAGAGATCTAGACTTGAAAACTGACATGAAGAGAATTGCCAGGATAAGGGTAAACAGGGATCTCAAGATGACACATCTAATATACACCAGGCACGCATAGAGACTGTTCCAGACTGTTCCAGACTGTTCCAGACTACAGCAAGTCAGAGAGCCCCAGGGGGTAGTTCATCAAGAAGATGAACCTGATAGCTACCTGATGCGAGGAAATTTTCAAGAAGAGATTTATACAACAAGCAGAGAGCTTATCGTTGAAATGAAAATAAACAGAAATTTTAAAATATTTTTTTAAAATATATTAATTTTAGAGAAAACACACAGGCTTTCCTATTGGCTCAGTGGTAAAAAATCCGCCTGCCAAGATGGGAGCCATGGGTTCAATTCCTGGTTTGGGAATATCCCCTGGAAGGAAATGGCAACCCCCTCCAGTATTCTTGCCTGGGAAATCCCATGGACAGAGGAGCCTGGTGGGCTACTGTCCACGAGGTCTCAAAAGAGTCAGGCATTACTTAGTAACTAAACAGCAACATTATAATGCGAACACTCAATGTTGACCTATGCTGGGAGGATGTGATTATAGGATGATGGAAAATATGCTTATATGTGGTAGGAGTGAGGGGCTGTGAAAGAAAATGAAATCAGTCATCCATATTGGCACTTAAGCCACTAGTGCATAAGACAGAAGTGTATTAATTAGAGACTCTGGGGAAAATAGCTAAATAATCAGCTTGGAGGGATGAGCATGCTTGCCTCTGCCTAGAAGAAAGGGGAGGCAGATAGATCTCCTTCTCTGGTAGGAGAAGTCTGTTTGTCTGTCTTCTTTAAACCCATCACTACCTACTGCCTTGGGAGTGCCTTTGACAGCCACACACATTGCTCCAGTCCTCCCTTCTGATCTGCCCCCAAAGATTTGCACACCTATTCTTTTCTTTTTCCTTTTAAGGGCTTTAATGCTGACCACCACAGGGAAACAGATTGGGAAAACAGAGATAAAAGCATGTGAATAGACAAAGGTTGCAGAATCTGGGAGGTTGTCTCAAGCCTGGAGCCTTGAGCCATATCTCCCAGCCCCACTTCCAAGATGGTAATGGGAAGTCGACTGGACTTTTGCTCTCAGGCAAAGTACATCATGTGAAATGCTGGGCTGGAAGAAGCACAAGCTAGAATCAAGATTGCTGGGAGAAATATCAATAACCTCAGATAGGCAGATGACACCACCCTTATGACAGAAAGTGAAGAACTAAAGAGCGTCCTGATGAAAGTGAAAGAAAAGAGTGAAAATGTTGGCTTAAAACTCAACATTCGGAAAACTAAGATCATGGCATCCAGTCCCATCACTCCATGGCAAATAGATGCGGAAACAGTGGAAATAGTGACAGACTTTATTTTGGGGGCTCCAAAATCACTGCAGATGGTGACTGCAGCCATGAAATTGAAAGACGCTTGCTCCTTGGAAGAACAGCTATGACCAACCTACACAGCATATTCAAAAGCAGAGACATTACTTTGCCAACAAAGTCTGTCTAGCTAAAGCTATGGTTTTTCCGGTAGTCATGTATAGATGTGAAAGTTAGACTATAAAGAAAGTTGAGCACTGAAGAATTGATGCTTTTGAACTATGGTGTTGGAGAAGACTCTTGAGAGTCCCTTGGACTGCAAGGAGATCCAACCAGTCCATCCTAAAGGAAATCAGTCCTGGGTATTCATTAGAAGGACTGATACTGAAGTTGAAACTCCAATATATTGGCCACCTGATGAGAAGAACTGACTCATTGGAAAAGACCCTGATGCTGGGAAAGATTGAAGGTGGGAGGCGAAGGGGACGACAGAGGATGAGATGGTTGGATGGCATCACCAACTCGATGGACATGAGTTTGAGTAAGCTCCAGGAGTTGGTCATGGACAGGGAAGCCTGGTGTGCTGCAGTCTATGGGATCACAAAGAGCTGGACACGACTGAGTGACTGAATTGAACTGAACTGAAAGATTCAAAGGGTGTGGGGCTCATGAAACATGTCCTGATACTTTTCTAACAAAAAGTTTTAAATGGTTCTTATTTCTCCCAGTTATAAAGCAACACACGGACTCTGCAGAAAAATTAATGGTAAATAAAAATACAAAGCATAAATCACCATAATTCCACAACCCAGAAATAATTATTAACATTTTGTTCTAATCATTTTTTAAGCCTTGAGTAGATAAACTTCATCAGCATACATGCAATATTGGTACATACCTTTCATATATAATGTGTATCACCCAGAAATAACCTTTAACATTTCTTTGATTCCTTTTGCCATCTTTAACTAGATAAATGATTATCAGTATACATAAGATGTATTTCTCTCATGGGCTTCCCTGGTGGCTCAGCAGTACAGAATCTGCCTGCAATGCAGAAGACCCAAGTTTGATCCCGGAGCTTGGAAGATCTCCTGGAGAAGGGCATGGCAACCCACTTCAGTATTCTTGCCTGGAGAATCCCATGGACAGAGGAGCCTAGCAGGCTACAGTCCATAAGGTCACAATGGGACATGACTAAAGCGACTTAGCAAGCATGCACAGACTTCCAGTGGTACATCTGGTAGGTTGTGCGATTTGTCATCGAGGCAAGGGCAAGGTGGCTGCAGACCTCTGGCTATGGGCATGGACTTTCTGCAGAACCTAGCAACAGATACAGAGCTTGGGCAGATCGGAGCCCAGCCGCAGGCAAGTCCATGGAAGAAAAGGACCCAGGCTGATTTGGGCAAGACTATATAGAAGCCAGGTGTGAATGTACTTTGGACAGAAATACCACTTGAGACATTCCCAGGAAAATAAAAAGGGAGATATATCACTTGGAACCACTCCAGGAAAAGAAAATCCCAGGTAAAAATGAATAATTCCAGAAATGGAATTATTCCAGAAATGGAATTAAGACCCAGCATTACACAGTCAATATTTCATTTCCTCTAGCGATTGCATTTAAACTTATTGCTTTCTTTTGAAATGAATGGTTACATAAATTCAGAACTGAACGCTCAGTGGGAAGGCCCTTGGGGGATACACCCAAGACCCCTAAAGTCACACCAGGGAGGCAGCCATCCCTCTGCCAAGGGTTGCAGCTGCCTGCCCACAATAGGCACTGAACTCTTCAGCTCTTATCAGGGAAGCTGTTTTTTGCCTCTTATCATTCCCTTTGACTATTCAACATGGTTTTAATCATTAACATATTCTGAAATCTTATTGCAGTATCAGCATTTTTGTTTGCAGTCTAAAAAGTACACATTAAATACTGTTTATCTAATAACCTGCAATCAAATCTACTAGACCTTTGCTTCACAGGCTATCAGCTAGTTTTATAATTTCTAATGTCTCCTGCCGGGGTCCAGCCCCGGTGGATCCAGGGAATTCGAAGCATGGACGGCGCTGGCGTGAGAAAAATGTATTTATTGATTGATATAAGATTAGATTAAGAAACAATAGTGTAGTAGGAAAATTAAGTGGAAGAAGAGGGCTGAATAACTTGGATTATGCGGAAGACCAATAAAATTCCAGACAAGGAATTTGCACCATCTACGCTGGGCCACTGGCGCTCACTTGAATATCTAAGGGTGCCTCACCTTAGGCTCCCTTTCGCGCAGGTCTTAACAGCCAGGGCAAGTAAGTAGACTTGGTGAGCCTCCGCGCTCCAGATGGAAATTCAGCCTAAAATTAGAGTGAAGAGGAGAGGAAAGAGAGAGAGACACGGGAGAAACCAGTCCAGCAACTAGCTCCGTCCTCTATTGTTCAGAAGGCCTTTTATACTTTTGATAAAACATGGGGATCAATAGGTAACACAAAGTTGTGCAGCGTTAGCAGTCTAGACTCTTATCAAAACCAGGCTTTTCTCTCTGCACACCTAATTGTATACACAAGTCTTAGGTAATTTACGTCATCTTCCAGCCAAAAGGGCCAATTAACATTTTACAGCCTTTTTTCTGATAAGGGTTTGTCAACCAGAAGACTTATTTGTGTTGCTCTTCCCAAGGTCTGGTGCCACTCTCAGAGAGCACTAAATAAAGTTACATTCTTACACAGCAAAGATACAGCAACTTATAACAAGTAGAGGGAGTACAGTGATTTACAGCAAAAGAGAAGCAATTAACTCAAAGTCTAGTGTTGCTAACATCAAAACTACTATGTATCTTTTTCTACATCCTGCTTACATTGAGTAACATCCTTCCAGGTGCCTAAAAGATAAAGAATATGGAGGTCTGGCAGCAATCCTTGAGTCAACAGTGAAAACCCGTCACCAATATGATTTTTAACTCTTTAGAAAAGGCTCTGTATCTTTAAGATCCTTTTAAGCTTTGTGCCTCTCGCGGTTGGGGGGCTGTAAGCAATTCACAGGCTGTAAGAAGTCTGGGGAACATGTTAGGCAAGCTAGAGAGCTATCAGAGGGGGTTTAACTGAAACATCCCTTTCAAATGCAGAAGGCTAAAGCCCAGATTTGACTTTTTCCAGAGAATATCAGAAGAGTGGAAAAGCAGGCAGATTCTTATTTTTGGGGGGCGGGGGGGGTGGATGCTCAGGAAATTTCAGGGGGAAAACCTGAGGTCTGATTAGCCTTGCCATCAGAGCTCTTGCCGCATGGCCTTGTCGCGGGTGGAATTCCTCACGCTGGCTCCCGGCAGTCTCCAATGAGCAACTGTACTTGTTAGTTTCTAAACAGAAAGCCTATTTCAGGGAAATAATCTCAGGTGTATTCCTGTCCCCACCTTCGTCTAAGACATTAGCATGGCTTTATCCTTAATTTTATCTCCCTCTTTCTCTGCATGTTTAATTAGGCTGCAGATTCTTTTAACTCTGTCTTCTGATTTTGTTTTGTCTCTCACAGGGCTTACCAGAAGGCGAGCCCCACAAGCACCCTCAGTACTGAGATTCCAGTTGGAGCACAGTACTGCATCGTCTTCTCCGTCAACAACACAGGTGCCCACACATTAGAGATGGACTTATAGTATGACACACCTCAACTCCCTCATTTTACAGACGAGAACGCTGGGTTTTAGAGAGGGTGAATGGCTTGTGCAGCTTCCCATAACACAGAAGCCAGACCTAGAATTCAGGCCCCCAGCTTCCAAGATCAATATTTTTCCATTATTACAGTGAACACCATCTCGGTTTAAGGCAAGGAGCTTCCCCATCCAGAAGAGCCTTGTGTATGTAACTCTCCGTGGGGCGGCTCAGGGGTGGGGGCTCCTGGGTGTCCAGGCAGGTGGCTGCAAGGCCTCTCTACTGCAGCACCTGTCACTCCAGGGACTGATCCTGGAAAGGTAGGAGGGGTCCTGGATATCAGGGACTAGGGAAACAGACCAGACCAAACCTTAAACCTCTCTCAGTGCTTGGTGGGGGATTGGGAAAAATCTTGGCTCTCAACGATGATGACAGAAGAAGGAAGAGAGAGCAGGGAAATAATTAGACAAAGATGTAGGCTCTAAAGCCCTCTCCTCAACAAAAAATGAGAGGCCTTAAGCACTGGCATATCTCCTGCAAATGACTTGCAAAAGTAGCACTTTGGAAAGAGCCTTTGATTTGATTTAGGCAAAAAGACTAGGTTAGGAAGGAATATTCTCTAGATACTCTCTACAGGCAGCCTATCTTGGAAATAATCAGCCACCTTGTAACAGCCCTCACCTGTAGTTTGATTCAGATAATTGATAAAGGACAAAAGTTCTCATCAGAAAGAAATTTTTTTTCCTGTTTCTTTAATTTTGTATCTATGTGAGATGATGGATGTTCATTAAATTTACTGTGCTAATCATTTCTTGATGTATGTAAGGCAAATTATTATGCTGTACACTTATACAGTGTTGTCTTTCAATTATATCTCAATGAAACTGGAAGGAAAAAAATGTTTCCTCTCAAGTCATTTTTCTCATAAGACAGGTTGGGCAGAAGCACATCATAGGGAATGTTTTCCATTTTCCTCTGCATCTCCGAAACTGGGCACAGACTGGGCACAGATTAGGTCACAAGCAGGCTTACAGTGAAGATTCCCTCACTTGCACTGCTCCTTCTGAAGTCCAGGGAGGAGTCCCCACAGCGTGTTCACTAGCCACAAGCCTTGTAGAATTTGCAAAGGTAAAAGGTGTCAAGCATGGCCATCCGTAGCTATTTGTATTACTTTAACAAAGAACTCTGGCCAATGCGGATAGTAAATGTTGGCGCTGGGACTTCAACTTATGTGCTTACTTCTGGTCCTGTGCTCCCTCTATCATGTCACACCAGCTTTCTAACTCATCTCAGGCTACAAGCCAAGCAAACCTTATGGCTACCCTGGGAGATAAAAGTTAGAATCCACGGAGAGGAGTTTTACCTACCTGATTCCTAAAAATACTTGCAGGAGGGTGCAGATGCCAGAGACGAAGAAAATGGTGCTGATGAGGTAGCTCTGGGTCAGGGGATCATGCTGCAAACACAGGCCCTTAGCCAGGATGAGCGGCACTGCCACAAGCCCCCCTAGGGCTGTGAGGAAGTGCTGTAGGCACAACAGAGAGAGGAGACAAACTTAGAGATGCTGCGGCTGCCTACTCCACCTAATCCTATTCCTTCTACTGCAGGCTCAACCTTCAGTCTCAGAGGAGATCCAGGCAAGTGGCAAGAACTAGGAAGGCCTGGCAGCAAGAAGCAGGGACACAAGCAGAAGATCTGGGGTTCAAAGGCAGGAACCCAGGGCTGAGAACTGCTGTTCTAGGTAAGAAACCAAGGTAGGGACGCAGTGCGTGAGGACATAACAGGAACCAAGGAGGTGGCCTTAAAAATAGGAATAAGACAAGAGGCTCATTATTAAAATAAGGCACAAGGTGAGGGCAAGACCATTGACCAGGCCTGAGCACATTCTTCAAGACTGATTATACATTAGGTCACAAAACAGCATCAGCAAATTTAAGAAGACTGAAATCAAACCAACAATCTTTTTTGTCTGCAATGGTCTGAAATTGGAAATCAATAAGAGGAAGGACACTGGACACAAGCTGGTGGAAATTAAGAAACACACTCCTGAACAACCAATGGGTCAAAGAAGAAATCAAAAGGGAAATAAAAGATGACTTAAGACAAATGAAAATGGAACTACAACATACCAAAACTAATGGGATGCAGCAAAAGCAGTTCTAAGAGGACAGTTTATAACAATATGTGCCTGCATTAAGAAAGAAAAAAAGTCTCAAATAAACAACTTAAGTTGATTTCTCAAAGAACTAGAAAAGGAAAAACAAGCTGAGTCTCAAGTTAGAAGAGAGGGAAAAAAATACAGATCAGAACAGAAATAAATGAAATGAAAAACAATAGAAAAAAATCAAGAAAATGAGAGCTTTTTAAAGGTAAACAAACCCTTAGCTAAACTCAGAAAAAAGGAGAGAGGACTCAGATAAAATGAGACATGGCACAACAGAAATACAAAGGACCATAATACAATAGTAACATTACACACCAAGAAGTCGGATAACCTAGAAGAAATGGATAGATTACTAGAAACGTGCAATTTACCAAGACTGAATCATGAAGAAATAGAAAATATGAACAGACCAATGACTAGTGAGGAGACTAAAACAGTAATCAAAATTTCCCTGCAAAGAAAAGCCCAAGGCCAGATGGTTCTACTGGTGAATCCTATCAGATGTCTAGAGAAGAATTAGCACCAAGCCCTCCCAAACGCCTCCAAAAATTGAAGAGGAGGGAACTCTCCCAAACTCATTCTACAATCCAGCACAACCCTGATGGGGTTGTGGCTCAGACGGCAAGGGAGCTGCCTGCCATACAGGAGACTCAGGTTTGATCCTTGGGTTGGGAGGATCTCCTGGAGAAGGAAATGGCAAGCAACTCCAGTATTCTTGCCTGGAAAGTCCCATGGATAGAGGAGCCTAGCAGGTTACAGTCCATGGGATCGCAAGGAGTTAGACACAACTGAGCGACTTTCACGTAACCCTGATACCACAGCAAGATAAAAACCCTACAGGCCAATATCCCTCATGGATATAGATGCAAAACTGCTCAATGAAATTCCAGCAAACAGCATTCTACAGTACATTAAAAGGGCCATATGCCATGATTAAGTAGGATTTTTATCCCTGGAATGTTAAATATATACAAATCAATAAATATGATACACCATATTAATAAAATGAACAATGAAAATCTTATCACCCCAATGGATACAGAAAAAATCATTTGACAAAGCTCAACACCTTTCATAATGAAGTATCTACATTATCCATTTTATTGGCTCACAATTATATTTTTTAAAATAGTAAGACATTTGCTTCTCTTCTTTTGTGGAAAAGCACAAGGAAGCAAACAAAAAGTATATCCCATCCCTGATATTCCACATTGAACATTTTGGGATTAAAATGAAAATGAATCCATCTATGAGATTAAAGATTCAAGCTACAAAAGTTACAAAGCAAATAGTGAAAGTTGAAAGCTACTTTCCTTTTTCTAGTTCTTCAACCCAAGGTTAAATACCTCTATTAGTTTCTTATGATTTCTTCAAGACATGCAAAAATTACTGCTGCTAAGTCACTTTAGTCGTGTCTGACTCTGTGCGACCCCGTAGATGGCAGCCCACCAGGCTCCCCCGTCCCTGGGATTCTCCAGACAAGAACACTGGAGTGGGTTGCCATTTCCTTCTCCAATGCATGAAGGTGAAAAGTGAAAGGGAAGTCACTCAGTCGTGTCCAACTCTTAGCGACAGCATAGACGGCAGCCTACCATGCTCCTCTGTCCATGGGATTTTCCAGGCAAGAGTACTGGAGTGGGTTGCCATACATATACTTATTTCTGCTATTCTATCTCTCTTTTTGTTTGTTAGTCTTTAACGTAAAAAAAGATCACACTATGCACAATTATTTACTTGACTTTTTTCACTTAATCTATGTTGGTGATCATTTTTTAACTGCAAGGTAAATATATCTTTCTCTTTCTAACAGCTACATTAAAAAATTATTTGTTAGAATATGCCACAGTTCTCTAAGATGGATATTTTGGGGGTGTTTCTGGGTTTTGTTTGTTGTTGTGATCTTATGATTAATCAATAGAACATCTTTGTACTTATCTTAACAAGTCTTGCCAGCATATCTAGAGAGAAATTCTTTAAAAATTTTTTTTTAAATTTGGCCATGCCACACAATTTGTGGGAACTTAGTTCCCCCACCAGGGATTGAACCCGTGCCTTGGCAGTGAAATGATGGACTTCTAACCACTGGCCACTGGGGAATTCTCTACAGAGAAATTCTTAAGCATTAGGGCCTGGATTAAATAACATGTGTTTTGCCAGTTAATAGAAAAGTTGCACCAGATAACATTCCAACAAGCATTTGACAATGCTTGTTTTCCAATATTCCCCAAGCACTGGTTATCAAACATATCAGTTGTTTCCAAACAAATTATAATTGATATCTTAAAAAAAAAAAAAAAAAAAAACCTCACAATGGCCCAGTTGGTGTCCTTGATGTGACCTAGTAGCTTAGCATGGGGGAGAATCTTCCCCTAACTCCCTGCCTCCATCCCCAAACTCCTTGGGAGAAAAGAGGAAAAAAAAAAAGAGAAAAGAAAGCCTTGAGTCCCTTAAAGGTCAACAACATGGAAGCCAAGAACATGAGCAACTGAAGTTAGATCTTGACTAATTTGACCCGGGTGTGTTGATGTGCCTTTTGAGACAGAGACTCTTTATACCCAATCCTTCTGTGTGGCATTACCTGGATCCCCAAGAAGATGCAGAGATACCATGGTGGGATATCCAGGATGCCATAAGCCAGGTGGCTGCTGCTGGGACTCTTGAGCTGGCCATCCTTCTTCCTGCCTTTGTCACCTTCATGGGAGCTGAGCACACCATCACCCCTCTGCTGGGAAAAAGACAAAAACACGTTTGAGCATTTCAAGAGGAATCAAGTGCATTTTGATGCCAAACGCTTGGCCTCTATGTACCAGTGTCAAATCAAATCTCGGAGACAGAGTTTTGGATGAAGCAGAAAATGGCCTATTGCTTTGCCAGGCAAAGGGGAACCCAGTGGCTCCTGCCCTCCAAAACTGTGTCTCCACCCAGAAGGATTTGGTGAGAAGTTTTATAGCAACGGCTCAAACATGGGGCTGCTAATAAGATTAGGCCATGTACAGTTCAGTTCAGTTGCTCAGTCATGTCCGAATCTTTGTGACCCCATGGACTGCAGCACGCCAGGCCTCCCTGTCCATCACCAACTCCCGGAGCTTACTCAAACCCATGTCCATCGAGTCGATGATGCCATCCAACCATCTCATCCTCTGTCATCCCCTTCGCCTCCTGCCTTCAATCTTTCCCAGCATCAGGGTCTTTTCAAATGACTCAGTTCTTCCTATTAGGTGGCCAAAGTATTGGCATTTCAGCTTCAGCATCAGTCCCTCCAATGAATACTCAGGACTGATTTCCTTTAGGATGGACTGGTTGGATCTCCTTGCAGCCCAAGAGACTCTCAAGAGTCTTTTCCAACACCACAGTTCAAAAGCATCAATTCTTCGGTGCTCAGCTTTCTTTATAGTCCAGCTCTCACATCCATACATGACCACTGGAAAAACCATAGCTTTAACTAGACAGACCTTTGTTGGCAAAGTAATGTCTCTGCTTTTTAATATGCTCTCTAGGTTGGTCATAGCTGTTCTTCCAAAGAGCAAGCGGCTTTTAATTTCATGGCTGCAGACACCATCTACAGTGATTTTGGAGCCCCCCAAAATAAAGTCTGACACTGTTCCCATTGCTTCCCCATCTATTTGCCATGAAGTGATGGGACCAGATGCCATGATCTTAGTTTTCTGAATGTTGAGTTTTAAGTCAACGTTTTCACTCTCCTCTTTCCCTTTCAGCAGGGGCTCTTTAGTTATTCTTCACTTTCTGCCATAAGGGCGGTGTCGTCTGCACATCTGAGGTTATTGATATTTCTCCCAGCAATCTTGATTCCAGCTTGTGCTTCTTCCAGCCCAGCGTTTCTCATGATGTACTCTGCATAGAAGTTAAATAAGCAGGGTGACAATATACAGCCCTGATGTACTCCCTTTCCTATTTGGAACCAGTCTGTTGTTCCATGTCCAGTTCTAACTGTTGCTTCCTGACCTGCATACAGATCTCTCAGGAGGCAGGTCAGGTGATCAGGTATTCCCATCTCTTTCAGAATTTCCCATAGTTTGTTGTGATCCACACAGTCAAAGGCTTTGGCATAGTCAATAAAGCAGAAGTAGATGTTTTTCTGGAACTCTCTTGCTTTTTTGATGATCCAACAGTTGTTGGCAATTTGATCTCTGGTTCCTCTGCCTTTTCTAAATCCAGCTTGAACTTCTGGAAGTTCATGGTTTATATACTGTTGAAGCCTGGCTTGGAAAATTTTGAGCATTACTTTGCTAGTGTGTGAGATGAGTGCAATTGTGCAGTAGCTTGAGCATTCTTTGGCATTGCCTTTCTTTGGGATTGGAATGAAAACTGAGCTTTTCCAGTCCTGTGGCCACTGCTGAGTTTTCCAAATTTGCTGGCATATTGAGTGCAGCACTTTCACAGCATCATCTTTTAGGAATCAAAATAGCTCAACTGGAATTTCATCAAGTCCACTAGCTTTGTTCGTAGTGATGCTTCTTAAGGCCCACTTGACTTCACATTCCAGGATGTCTGGCCTTAGATGAGTGATCACACCATCGTGATTATCTGGGTCATGAAGATCTTTTTTGTACAGTTCTTCTGTGTATTCTTGCCACCTCTTCTTAATATCTTCTGTTAAGTCCACATCATTTCTGTCCTTTATTGTGCCCATCTTTGTGTGAAATGGACAGAATGATCTCAGTTCATTCCCAAGGCAAACCATTCAATATCACAGTAATCCAAGTCTGTATCTTGAACAATAATGGTGAAGAAGCTGAAGTTGAATGGTTCCATGAAGACCTACCAGACCTTCTAGAACTAGGACATCCAAAAAAGATGTCCTTTTCATTATAGAGGACTGGAATGCAAAAGTAGAAAGTCAAGGAATACCTGGAGTAACTGGCAAATTTGGCCTTGGAGTACAGAATGAAGCAGAGCAAAGGCTAATATAGTTTTGCCAAGAGAACGCACTGGTCACAGCAAACACCCTCTTCAAACAACACAAGAGAAGGCTGTGTACAGGGCACTGCTTTAATCTGGTCTCAGGTAATCTGATGAGAACCTTGTTCTTGGGCTTCCCTAGTAGCTCAGATAGTAAAGAATCTACCTACAATGCAGGAGACCCAGGTTTGATCCCTGGGTTGGAAGATCCCCTGGAGAAGGGAATGGCTACCCATTACAGTAATCTTGCCTGGAGAATTCCATGGACACAGGAGACTGGTGGTCTGCAGCCCATAGGGTTGCAAAGAGTCAGATATGACTGAGTGACTAACACAAACAATCTGATGAGTTTGAGGTTGCTTTAATCTGGAATGAAGAATGGTGACATCTTCCTCCTTAAAAAACTAGGAATAAGCCCACCATATGACCCAGCAATCCCACTCCTAGGCATATACCCTGCGGAAACCAAAATTGAAAAAGACACATGTATCCCATTGTTCATCGCAGCACTATATACAATAGCTGGAACATGGAAGCAACGTAGATGTCCATCGACAGATGACTGGATAAAGAAGTTGTGGTACATATTCACAATAGAATATTACTTAGCCATAAAAAGGAATGCATTTGAGTCAGTTCTAATGAGGTGGATGAACCTAGAGCCTATTATACAGAGTGAAGTAAATCAGAAAGAGAAAGATAAATATCATATACTAATGCATATATACAGAATCTAGAAAAATGGTACTGAAGAATTTATTTGCAGGGCAGCAATGGAGAAACAGAGAGAATAAATTTATGGGCATGGGAGGAGGGGAGGACAGGGTGAGATGTATGGAGAGAGTAACATGGAAACTTCAGTTCAGTTCAGTTCAGTCACTCAGTTGTGTCCGACTCTTTGCAACCCCATGAAGTGCAGCACGCCAGGCCTCCCTGACCATCACCAACTCCTGGATTTCACTCAGATTCACGTCCATCAAGTCAGTGATGTCATCCAGCCATCTCATCCTCTGTCATCCCCTTCTCCTCCTGCCCTCAATCCCTCCCAACATCAAAGTCTTTTCCAGTGAGTCAACTCTTCCCATGAGGTGGCCAAAGTACTGGAGTTTCAGCTTTAGCATCATTCCTTCCAAAGAAATCCCAGGGCTGATCTCCTTCAGAATGGACTGATTGGATCTCCTTGCAATCCAAGGGACTCTCAAGAGTCTTCTCCAACACCACAGTTCAAAAGCATCAATTCTTCGGCGCTCAGCCTTCTATGTTTCTATTAAGTAAAACAGATAGCCAACGGGAATTTGCTGTATGTCTCAGGAAACTCAAACAGGGGCTCTGTATCAACCTAGAGGGATGGGATAGGGAGGAAGATGGGAGGGAGGGTCAAGAGGGACCAGATATATATATATACCTATGGCTGATTCATATTGAGGTTTGACAGAAAACAACAAAATTCTATAAAGCAATTATCCTTCAATTAAAAAAACAAATAAATAAATAAATAAAAAGAATGGTGACATCTTCCATTTATTGGGGATTTTAGTCCTTTTGTTATTATTGTTCAGTCACTAAGTCATGTCCCACTCTTTGTGACCCCATGCGCTGCAGCACACCAGGTTTCCTTGTCCTTCATTCTCTCCCAGAGTTTGCTCAAATCCATATCCATTGAGTCAGTGATGCTATCTAACCCTCTCATCCTTTGTCATCTGCTTTTCCTTTTGCCGTCAATCTTTTCCACCATCAGGGTCCTTTCCAGTGAGTGGGCTCTTTGCATCAAGTGGCTGGAGTATTGGAGCTTCAGCATCAGTCCTTCCAATTAATATTCAGGATTGATTTATTTTAGGATTGATTGGTTTGATCTCCTTGCAGTCCAAGGGACTCTCAAGAGTCTCCTCCAGCACCACAACTTGAAAGCATCAATTCTTCAGCAATCAGCCTTCTTTGTGGTCTAACTCTCACATCCATACATGACTACTGGAAAACCATAGCTTTGACTACACGGACCTTTGTTGGCAAAGTGATATCTCTGCTTTTTAATATGCTTCCTAGGCTTGTCATAGCTTTCCTTCCAAGGAGCAAATGTCTTTTAATTTCATGGCTGCAGTCACCATCCACAGTGATTTTGGCGCCCAAGAAAATAAAGAGACTGTTTCATCTCTTGAGGTGGAACCAGGACCCTGCCCAAAGCCTGCACTGTTGTTTCCTGGCTGCTCTCTGTTGTCTCTGAATCCCCTCATTTCCCTGATTAGCAACTGTTTGAATCTAACCTTTGGGACTCAGGGAAGGTCATGGAGGCTGGAGTCTGTTCCCCATAAACAAGGAACAAGAGACATGGAAAGGCTTCTGTGCCCAGGAGCCCCAGAGGCTCCTGCTTAGTTTCACTTTCTTATTACAACCAGACAGATGGACAGCTTCCTAGAGGCAAGAACAATGGTATTGTGATATATGCTGGCCAGCTTGTGGTTTCTAGATTCAGACTCAAAAGACCAGTGACTTTCTATACTATACATCAGCAGCAAGACCTAATAGAAAATAAACTTTGTGGAAGAACGAATGGGAATCAACTCCATGGTCAGAAAATGGGCAGAGGAATTCCTTGATGATTCATTCAGTGATTAGGACTTCATGCTTTCACTGCCAAGGGCATGGGTTCAATCCTTTGTCTGGGAACTAAGATCCCACATGGTGTGGCCAAAAATAAAAAAAGTGGGTTTCTCAAGAAAATGTGCAAGGAAATGGGGATTCTGACCCAGATGGTGTAGCTGCCCTTGCTTATGCTCCCACGGGTCAGCCCTGTGCCAAAGCCTTTATCATAATGTGTGTATTATAATGGACTATTTCCTTATCCATCTCTTCTGCTAGAACTGAGTTCCTAGAATGCACTCACTGTGCCTTACTCTCCTTTGTTGTCCCAGCTTCTAGAACAACCCCAATGCTCAGTGTAGACTGAGTAAATGGAGGAATGAATGGACATAACACAAATGTAAATAAGTGTACAGCATATAGAATGCTCTAGGGTCAATAGCCAAGTTACATTCCTATCAGGTTACTCCATATTAACTTTGAACCATAAACTCTCTCCTCTAATTTATTGGCTATATAGTTTACCAAACTTGGGCAAATTATTAACATGTATAAGTCTTATTTTTCTGATCTATGTAACAAAAATGTTAATAACACCTATTTCATAGATGAAAAAATTAAATTGGAACATGAAGAAATGGGGAGATGTTGCTCAAAGGATATAAACAAATAGTATAACATGAATAGGTTCTGGGAAACTAATGTACAGTGTGGTGATTATAGTTAATAATATTGTATTATATATTTGAAAGTTGCTAAGAGAGTAAATCCTACATGTTCTCAGCACAAAAAAGAAGTGATGACTCCATGCCATGATGGAGGTGTTAACTACTAACAACTGCTGCTAAGTCACTAAGTCACTTCAGTCATGTCAGACTCT
Organism: Ovis aries; assembly: GCF_016772045.2. NCBI lineage: Eukaryota > Metazoa > Chordata > Mammalia > Artiodactyla > Bovidae > Ovis > Ovis aries. Next base: position 100,593,900 of record NC_056057.1, read on the forward strand.
TTGAGACCCCATGGGCCATAGCCTGCCAGGCTTCTCTGTCCATGGGATTCTCCAGGCAAGAATACAAGCGTGGGTAGCCATGCCCTCCTCTAGGGGACCTACTCGGCCCAGGGATCAAACTCAAATCTGTTAAGTCTCCTGCATTGGTAGGCGGTTCTTGACCACTAGCGATACCTAGGAATCTATTAATAACTGCCATGGTGGTAATCATTTTGCAGCATATAATTGTACCAGGTCAATGTCTTGGACAGTTTAAGCTTACACAATGTTGTATGTCAATTACATCTAATAAACGTGGGGGAAAAAACAGAGCATGAAGCACATAGTCCAGTGCCCTGCATGGTGCACCTACCCAATAAATTAGCTGCTATAATTGTGATAAGATTCTGGCCCCATGTTTCAAAGGCTTTTAACTCACACTTGAGTGACATCAGAGCATCTGTAGGTGGAGTGACATTAGAGCAGCGGTAGGTGAGAGGAATAGGAAAGCAATGTCGTCAGTATGGCCAGAACGGGGCAAGGCCACCAGCATGGAGATCAGGCAATTAGGTGACAAGCCCCAGCAGGGTCCTGGGCCCTGGTCAGATCACAGAGGAATAGCAGGTTCTGCACAGTGGCACAGCCAGGGTGCCCTGAAGATAGTGCGGGCTTCTCACAGAGAAAGTTCTGGAAAGGATGTTAAGGGTACCCCTACCAACACCAACCTCCATAGTCAAGCACCCTTTACTTCAGCACAGCCTCAAAGAACATCTTCTGAACTGAAGCTGCACTATGACTCCTGGGAATGCTAATCACTTCAATGCTATGGATTCTTCCTATACAGGAAATCTGCTATTTTTTGTGACTATATTGGTATAAAGATACATTACTATATACTAAAAATTTTCCCTTTTGTCTAAAAATTAATATTTTTTCCTTCTGATTTTAAAAGAAATGGGAGCAAAACTATGGGCACAGACACTATGGCTGCTCTCCCTAAGGATCAGTGGCCCTGCTCTGGAGAAGTAGGAGAAGCAGATGAGTGGGGGGCAAGGGGTTACCAGTTGCTTTGAAGTGGAGAGAGACAAGAAAGCCACCAGATCAAGAACTGGGTGTTTGTCCACTTCCAGGACAGCACTGGTCCCTAGGGAACATTATATTCTAAGACAGGATTTCTCAACCTCAGCACCATTGCCATTTTGGACAGGATAATTCTTCCTTGTGTTGTGTGTGTTCATGGCAGGGGTTGGGGCTGTACCATGCACCCTAGGATATTTAGTAGTATCTTTGGCCTGGACCCACTAGATGCCAGTGGCAAGCCCCTGCCCTCACCTTCAGTTGTGACAACCCAAAATGACTCCAGACATTGCCAAATGTCACCAGCAGGGTAAAAATCACCCCGTTAAGAACTGCCATTTTAAGGGTCTTGTTCAGATCCCACCAGGGGAGCTGCAACTAAGGACAATTCTGGCTGACATGGAGAGTGGGTGGGATAGATGTGCCGTCTCCACGTGGAGACAGAGGAAGCCAGTCCTCTTCCTCCGTGGGATGGAGCACAAATCGGATCTCAACTCTTTCCCAGTACTCGGAGGCCCCATCACTGGCGATGGAGAAAGTTTCCCAGAACACTAAGGTCCAGGTGGTGGGAGGAGCTCAGGGCTGCGGTCAGGCTTGGAGAGAGCGGGTGGACTGAGTCAGCCACAGCACAGCCCTGCAGAGTCACCCTGTTCCTGGGGCTTGGTGCAGCATTTGCCCATGACTCTATTATTTAGTTTCTGAGACTTAAATGGAAGAGTTTTGCTTCAACTCATCTATTCAGCAATGCCTGGAAGCATGTCTCCCAAATCTGCTCCAGGAAGCCCCAACTTCTCTCCACTCCCGCTCAGACTACAGCCCCAGCATGCCTCACAGCCATAACACGGTTTTCTCATCCAAAAGGCCACAAAGTCCCATAACTTCTCTACTCCATCGCTAGCACAGAGTTAGTGCTCATAGCACAATCTGTTGAGTGAAAAATAAATAAATGAACACATGTGCCGGGAGCCAGTGTGAGGAACTCCGCCCATGGCAAAGGCCATGAGGAAGGAGGCTTCGGCATATGCAAAGGTGGGATCGAGCCTCAGGAAACCCCCTGTTCCCGAGCATCTACCCCCAAAACCAGAGTGCCTACTTTACTGTTTTATACTCTCACCTATACCTCTGACTTTATGGGGGGCTGACCCCCCACCACCTCTCTCGGAGAAGGAGTTAACTTGCAGCTCCAGTTAATAAAAATTCCTGGGTGTGACAAGAGTGTTTCAACTTACAAACTCCTCTGAAGATTCTCTACCCTGCCTGAGCAGGTTCGTCCGGCCACATGTGATTGTTTACAGCCTCCCAACCGTGAGAGGCATGAGATGCTTTAAAACTTTCTAAATACAGACTCTTTTGAGAAGTTAGAAAATTATTAGTATAGTACAGTGGGTTGATTAGAAATTATATTGGTGAAGGGTTTTTCATTTGTTGAGCCAATATTTGCTGCTAAATCTCCATATTCACTGCCCTTATAATGAATATAACTAACATATAGGAAAAATAAGTATTAACCTTTAAGATTAATCATCTTAAACCTTAGACTAAGTAAATTCCTTTCTTGGATTGCAACCCACTACACCCTCACCCTATAGGAATGCAACTTTATTTGGAGGGTGGCTCCTGGTTTAAGAAAAAAATCACCCCTGGAAAAAATAAGTTTTCTGGCTGACTGACCATTATCAGAAAGGGTCATAAAATGTCAGCAGGCCTCATGGCCAGAAGATGATGTAAAACCCCTAAGACCTTTGTATGATTTTATATGAAGCACCTGATTTTGACAAGGGTTGGGTCTGCTGACCCCACGTGACTCTATTCATCCCTATGTATAACAAAAAGTATATAAGCAAACCTGAAAATAAAGAAAATGGATCAGTTTCTGGAAAGACTGATTCCCCCATGTTTTTCTTTCTTGTTCTCCGTTTTTCTGGCTGAATTCCCATCTGGAGCATGTGTACTCACCAAGCCTGCTAATTTTGCCTGGGCTTCTAAGATCGGACTTGGGAGGCCTCAGTGCCTCCTCTCCTTTGGGAGAACGGAAAGACGCCTGTGGCCTGCGTAGGTGGTGCAAGCTTCTCCTCTCAAAGTTTTATTGGTATTCCACGTAAACCAATTTATTCAGCCTCTTTTTCTCCACTAATTTCCCTACTACACTATTCCTTTCTAATCTCTCTTTATACTTCTAATTAAATAGCTTTTTCCTAGGACACCGATTCTGTCTCCCCTTTGAATTACCCTGGATCCACCGGGGCTAGACCCCGGCACACATGCATAAAATAATGACCATAAAGATTCTCTCATCGACTTTTTAAAATAAATACATAACTGGTTAGAACTCTTTGGAAACATTATGCTGATTCTATTTGGATTCCTGAAAAGAAGGCTGTCCTGATGCAGCTTTGGTACTTGGACTGGCTGTGAAAGGAGGGTGGTTTTGCCTAAGCAGGTCAAGGCCAAGCCAAAGATAGGCTGGAGGGTGTCCGACGGAACTCCGGAGCACTTATCGCGAGGTTTTAGTGACCCTGTGGTGCAGTCCTTGAGCACAACCGCAGAAGAACCGGCTGAAGAAAAGAGGAGGGGCAGAAGGAAAAGAATGGCTGTTGATTGGCTGGCTGGTTGATTGACGCTGCGTAGGCTACACAGAACAGCAGAGCACACAGTTTGACCTGGGGCCATGGTGGTCTGTCAGTCCCTTGCTTGGCAGCCGTTAGCACATCACTTCCTCTCCCTCAGACTCCGTGTCCCCTTCTGACTCTGGGAGGGTTGCAAAAATACCCCAAAGCGTATATGGCTTCCTGTTATGTGCGCCTGTGAATGAACTCACACGACTTGGGCAGGTACAGCGCTAGCAAACTCACCTCCTACCTTCTCCCAAGACCTCTTGGAATTCTCAGAAAGGTGAAGGGGTGGGGGAGGGAGGAGGTTTGGCGGGGGACAGTAGGGGGGATGTTAGTTTGGGGCCTCCCCCCGCCCCCCCCCCCCCTCCCCCCACCGCCATCAAGAATCAATGAATGACTCTTCATTCTTTATAGCAAAAAGTAAAGAAGAACTAAAGAGCCTCTTGATCCAAGTGAAAGAGGAGAGTGAAAAAGTTGGCTTAAAGCTCAACATTCAGAAAACTAAGATCATGGCATCCGGTCCTATCACTTCATGGCAAGTAGATGGGGAAACAGTGGAAACAGTGGCTGACTATATTTTTCTGGGCTCCAAAATCGCTGCAGATGGTGACTGCAGCTATGAAATTAAAAGACACTTACTCCTTGGAAGGAAAGTTATTTCCAACCTATACAGCATATTAAAAAGCAGAGATATTACTTTGTCAACAAAGGTCCATCTAGTCAAGGCTATGGTTTTTCCAGTAGTCATGTATGGATGTGAGAGTTGGGCTATAAAGAAAGCTGAGTGCCGAAGAATTGATGCTTTTGAACTATGGTGTTGGAGAAGACTCTTGCGAGTCCCTTGGACTGCAAGGACATCCAACCAGTCCATCTTAAAGGAGATCAGTCCTGGGTGTTCATTGGTAGGACTGATGTTGAAGCTGAAACTCCAATACTTTGGCCACCTCATGCGAAGAGCTGACTCATTTGAAAAGACCCTGATGCTGGGAAAGATTGAGGGCAGGAGGAGAAGGGGACAACAGAGGATGAGATGGTTGGATGGCATCACTGACTCAATGGACGTTGGTTTGGGTGGACTCTGGGAGTTGGTGATGGACAGGGAGGCCTGGCATGCTGTGGTTCAGGGGGTCGCAAAGAGTCGGACACGACTGAGCGACTGAACTGAACTGAACTGAATGACTCAGGACTTCCTTGGTGGTCCCGTGGTTAAGATTGCCTTCCAATGAAGGGAGTGAGGGTTCGATCCCAGGTCAGGGAGCTAAGATCCTACATGCCCAGTGGCCAAAAAAACAAAACATGAAACAGAAGAAGTATTGTAACAAATTCAATAAAGACTTTGAAATTGGTCAACATCAGAAAAAAATCTTAAAAAAAAAAAATGTCAATGACTCTAAGAGTGTTCTCAGCCTGATGACTCTGAATATTCTAAGTTTTGTCTGGATATCAATCTGGACCTGATGAGGTTATGGAAACCACTTCTGTAATTGCTTTACAACACTTTTCTGGGAAATTGTCCTTGTATGAGGCCCAACATGGAAAAAAAAATTAGAACTTAAGAGTGGAGAAAAACTTATCTTCCTTGAGAAGAGCTGGTTCTTCATTCTGATAAGAGTGTGTGACTTCTGTGAAGCACGTCAGCTATGGCTGGTAGAACACACAGAGCCTGATCAAAATACATCTTTTGCTGTAAAGCACTTTGTGTCACTTACATAAAGTGCTGGGGCAAAAAATCAAATAAGCAGGTACACAGTGGGCTAAGATTCCTGTGTCAGAGATGAGTCACTAGCATATTAAAGATGCGCATTGAAATGTGACATCCCAGAGCTACTGTAGAGCAGGGGCTTCCCAGATGGAACTGGAAAAAGCCCCACCTCAGGGCACATCCAGAGGGGGGAAGTGACTTTATCCAAGGGGAATCCCTAGTCAGCAAAATTCTGTAACTCTCAGACTTCCCTGGTGGCCCAGTGGTTAAGATCCTGAGCTCCCTATGCAGGGGGTCCAGGTTCAACCCTTGGTCAGGGAACTAGATCCCACATGCCTCAACCAAGAGTTCACATGCTGCAACTAAGACCTGGGATGGCCAAATAAATAATTTGTTTTAAAGTCTATGACTCTTATAGTGGCAGAAGAATGCCTACAAGCCCCTTTTTGAAGGAAGAATAAACTCTTAATAAAGCTTTCCCATGAGTCAGCACTGGTATGAGAAGACGGGCCACAAGCTTTTCTTCTGATTGGAAGAGTCTATCAGCTCAACACATGGGCTGTAATGTCACCAAAACACTTGCTCAAAGAGGCCTTCTGTTGACGTGTGGCATTTTATAGTGCTTTACAGTTTGCAAAGAGCTTCCAATGTATCCTCTCCTTTGATTCTCACAACCCAGTTTCCAGAGAGGAGATTGAGGCTCAGTGAGATTACATGACTTGGCCCAGGTCCCTTTGTAAATGGGAGAATGGAACTCTCCTCTCCTGGTCGAGGGCAGTTGCTGGCAGGTGCATTCCTGTGTGTATGGGGACAGCCTGTCATCTCTCTAGAGCAGAGCAGCAGAGCAGGAGGAGGCTGGCACAGAGGGAACAGCAGTGGGAAGGAGGATTCCTGGGGGGAAATGAATCCCTTGGCCCTCTGACTCCAGCCATCCCCCATACAGCCTCCTGCTCCCCAACTTGCCCCCTAGGTCTCTCCAAACATGGCTAGGGAATCTGTCTTCCCCATGTTTATATCCCTAGAAGGTTCTAACAAAGCAATATGCACATGAAAACCAAAACATCTCAGAAAAGTGGCCTTTTAATCTGGGTGCTGAGACCGAGGCTTTGAGGAAAATGAAAAGACAGTTCACTGAATAAAGACAGATATGTGCCCAGACCCTACCACTCCCTACTGGCTTCAGGTGTGCTAAAGATCACAGCTTTCAGAAATAGAGTCTTCAACTTATTTCCCAAGTTGTTGTGGGTTTTTTTTTTTTTTAACTCCTATGAGATGGTGACAGAAAGGTTAAAAAAAATTTTTAAAGATCCAAAATGGAGTAACTAATGCTAAGCCCATATCAGCCTACCGAGACTTAATAAAGTGAAAGAAAGTGAAGTCGCTCAGTCGTATCCTACTCTTTGCGACCCCATGGACTGTAGCCTACCAGACTCCTCCATCCGTGGGATTTTCCAGGAAAGAATACTGGAGTGGGTTGCCATTTCCTTCTCCAGGAGATCTTCCCAACCCAGGGATTGAACCCAAGTCTCCCACATTGTAGGCAGACGCTTTACAGTCTGAGCCACCAGGGAAGTTCTAACCTGATATCTAACCTAATTAATTGCATGCAGTTTGGTTTCTCACAGGGAAGTAACGTTTCGCTAGTCTGTCTCAAATTATCTGGTCAGAACTAGTGAGGTGATCTGCCTGGTAGACTCCTGCTTTTCAGGAAAGTGACCTGGCCTGAAACAATCCACTCTTTGATAGAATAACTTTGCCATGCCTCCTTCTGCCTATAAAACTCCTCCATTTTGTACAGCTCCTCAAAGCTCCCTTCTGTCTTCTGATGGTATGCTGTCCATTTCATAAATCATTAAATAAACTCAATTAGAGTGGACTTCCCTGGCAGTCGATCGGTTAAGACTCCACACTTAACCGTGTGGAGTCACTGCAGGGGGCCTGGGTCCAAACCCTGGTGGGCGAACTAAGATCCTGCATGCTGCAAGGTGTGGCCAAAAGAAATAATAATAATTTAAAAGATAAAGCCAACTAAGCTTTAAATTTACCCAGTTGAATTTTTACTTTTAGCAATAGGAATTCTGAGAGGAAAGGAAATTTCCCTCAGGTGCCTGTCACAATTTTCCAAGAGTCGGCCACAGTGTCTTTGCCAAAGACTGACTAGCAGTGGGCAAGTTCTGGTAGCCGGCTCCAGGGGACAGTTCTGAGGGCCCAGCCCAGGCTCATGCGTGGCACCTGTTGCACAGATGCCATGGCTGGGCCTGGTGGGGAGAGGGTCCCCACTCAGTCAGCTCCCCCCACAGCAGCCCTGGTTGTTTTTCGGTGGCCAAACTAGGCTGGAAAGAATGGTGGGAGCAGGGCTCAAGGACTAGCTTGAGCCTCCAGATGGGTTATTGTCACTTTACTTCTCTGGGCCTCAGCTTCCTTATATGTAAAATGGGAACAGAGGTGTATGCCTCGGGTTTGAAGGAAGAAAATAAAGTACACAATACTAGGACATATCAGCCATCCGGTAAACAGTAGTTCCCTGCCTCTCTCGCTCTCTGTGTATGTGTGTCTCTCTCCCTCTCTCATTCTCTCTCTCCCTGCTTTCCTCTTTCTCTTTGCTTTGCTTCAGAAAGGCTTTCTGATCAAAGAAATCATAATGCTGAGAATCCTGGAAAACAAATACTTAGATTCCACAGAGTAAAACAAAGAGGACCTTTCAGCTCTCCCTTCCTTTGTAATTCATTCACAGAGTTCAGCATTGAGGGTGGAATCTTTGCCTTGTGAGGGTGGCGGCATGAGAACAGCTGTAAAAATTCAAAGTCTCACTTAGAACACGAACCACCTTCCTTAAGAATCCGCATTAGGACTCCACACTAGGACCTTTCTCCAGGGTCTTTCCTCTTTTCAGCTACCCCACCAATCTGCCTGCAATGCAGGAGACCTGGGTTTGATCCCTGGGTCAGGAAGATCTCCTGGAGAAGGGAATGGCAACCTGCTCCAGTATTCTTGCCTGGAGAATCCCATGGACAGAGGAGCCTGGCAGGCTACAGTCCATGACATTGCAAAGAGTCGGACAGGACTGAGAGACTAAGACTTAACACACACCCCAGCTCTATCATCCCCTCTCTTCTACCAGCACTCACCAAGGGGTTGGGGTTCTCACAGGTGGGGATGGCAGAGTTCATGGCCGCTTGGGGTCTCCTTTTTTGGCTTCCTCTCAGAACAGAAAAGAAGCTAAGCCGCTGCTGGAGAGGAAGATTAACTTCTCACAGCCTGCCAAAATAATAAGAGGGAAAGATGAAGATCCAAGAGGGTGGGGCCTCCAAGCCCCACCTACTGGTCTATAACAGACACCCCCTCCAGCCCTCTGCGGCCACTGCAGGGGACCAAGGTACCTCCAGTGATAGTAAGCGTTGCATCATTTGAAAAGTATGGGTAGTTGCAGAGAAGTTAATGATCCCCCAAGGCACCAAGGAAACAAATCAGCGTGCAGCCTGTTGAGATGTGGCAGACAGCACTTTCCGGAAACCAGGTTCTCAGGGCAAGAGAAGAGGGGGGTGAGGCTCTGGGCCAGACATAGAGGCTTTTCTGTTTTCTAAAGCTGGTTTCTAGTGACTGGTTGAACTGGAATGAAAGCATTGCAAAAGTGACACAGCAGCCTGGCCCCTGAGAAACACTGACACAGTCGTTAGGGAGGGACTGCCGACCCTAAATGCTGACCTGGGAGAGGCTACTAAGGCTCATGGGTGGAGCAAAGACCTCAGGTGAGAGGCTGAGAAAAAATGCTTCTACAGCTTGGGTGCCTGTCTCCCTAATATGCAGAAACTTCCAGTAACCTACCTATTGGAGAGACAAACCCAGGAAGGCATAGTCTTGGTCTTATCCTGCACAGAGTACTAAAATGCTCCTCTAAAACTCTCGATAAACCCCACTCTATGAAGTCCAAGGGGCTTCCCAGGTGGTGCTCGTGGTAAAGAACCCGCCTGCCAACGCAGGGGATGTAAGAGATGAGGGTTCAGTCCCTGGGTCGGGAAGATCCCCCGGAGGAGGGCATGGCAACCAACACCAATATTCTTGCCCAGAGAATCCCATGGACAGAGAAGCCTGGTGGCTACAGTCCACAGGGTTGCAAAGAGTCAGATGCAACTGAAGCAACTTAGCATGTATGCACATGAAGGCCAACGCAAGCAAATACCTGTTATTCATAATGATGGAATGTTCTGGAACAGATAGCACTGGGACTCAAGTTTCAGGAAACACATAGTGGGACCTACGTAGACACTGATAGGAGTCCGTCCAAGAGGAAGACCTGAAAACCACAACAATGAGAAGTTTGACATGGGAGGGGACAGAGCTGACTTAGGCTATAACAGAAAAACCAAGGTCAGAAGAGAGTCAACGGTCACTAAGTAGTTGGCCTTTGCTGAATACTTGTCCATTCTGAAGGAGATCAGCCCTGGGATTTCTTTGGAAGGAATGATACTAAAGCTGAAACTCCAATACTTTGGCCACCTCATGTGAAGAGTTGACTCATTGGAAAAGACTCTGATGCTGGGAGGGATTGGGGGCAGGAGAAGAAGGGGACGACCGAGGATGAGATGGCTGGATGGCATCACTGACTCGACGGACGTGAGTCTGAGTGAACTCCGGGAGTTGGTGATGGACAGGGAGGCTTGGCATGCTGCGATTCATGGGGTCGCAAAGAGTCGGACACGACTGAGCAACTGAACTGAACTGAGCATTGCACCATACCTTTTCTGTTTTTCTTACTAAATGTTCACTACAAACTAGCATTCATATCCTTATTTTACAAAAGGATTAAAAATCCTATAAATTCAGATTTTTCTAAGATTAAGAAATATGCGTGTCGATGGGTTAAGCTATTTGCCCAAGATTCACAGCAAGTGCAGGAGCTGAGATTCAAGCCCAGACACTCTTGTCCTGCAGCCCACGGGACTCAAGGAGATGACCATCAGAGACAGGCAAATGTTCTGGGCCTGAAGAGGGCTCAGGGGACACAGTCCAGGGAGTGTGGTCAGAGGGGCTTCCCCACACCACCCGGTAGGGAAATGTGGATCTTTCCCAAAAGGCATCAGGGGCCCCAAGCTCACCAGAGAAGGGGAAGCGAGGCTGCTCAGCTTCAAGGGGGTGGGTCCTGCGGGGGTTGGGATCCCCAGAGCAGGCTGATTCTGCGGTCCCCAGGGCGGGGAGGGGCAGGAGGTGAGGACAGAGGGCCAGTGCCAACATTTACATGGACGATGAACAGCACACACTCTGTTCATTGCTCCAGGAAGACCTGGCTTAAGGGGGGCCAGGAGGGTCCAGGAGTGGGGAGTTGACTGCACTGTCCCTGCACCCCCCCACCCTCACAGACCTGTGGGCAGGGCAGAGTTGGGGTCACCTTCAGGGACAGCGAGAAAAGAGGCGTCTTCTCAGAATCTGCCCTCCCCACACTGGAGGTCTGGCCTCGCCAGGCTCTGCCCTTCCCTCTTGCTGCCAATTTCTTGGATGTAGAATTAAACTCTTCTATAGACTGAGGTAAAACGGCGCTGGGTTAGCCACGCAAGGAAGGCAAAGCAGAGAGATGGGCTTCTCTCACCCCTTCGTCTGGCTGCCTGTACAGTGTGCTCAGCGTCTTCCTGCCTCTTCAACCTCAGCACCTCTCTTCCGGGGCTGACACTGTCTCACAAGGCTCTGTGTTGGGCGTCCTCTCAGCATTGGCCCTTTGGCCTGTGGTCTCTGCTGCTGTTACCTTCTCACTGAGTGCTGTGAGGAGCCAAGCCAGCACCCCCTACTTTTCCTCCACCTTCTGCACCTTAGAAGTCATTTTCAGGGAATTCCCTGTGGTCCAGTGGTTAGGGCTCGGTGCTTTCAATCCTAAGGGCTCCAGTTCAGAGAACTATCTCACGACCCTCCAAAAGAGGGGAAAAAAAAACTAAGTTACTTTCACAGATTTATCCCTCCTCTCGTCATTGACTGGGCCTGGCTTTGAAACAGGAGGGAAGGGCCCTTGAGGACTGGCTAGAACCGACTAGATGGTGGAAGAACTGACTCCCAGCAGCCCCTGGGGGCTCATTATAATATATTAAGATGCTGACGACACACCCACAGGCACCATGACACTTCCGCAGCTGACCATCAAAGGCCAAAAAATGGGCAGTGGCCCAGTTCCTAGAAATCCCCACAGCCTTTCCAAGGTAGTTGAAATAATCCTCCCACTCATTAGCCTACAAAATTGTTGTTGTTTATTTGCTAAGTCCTGTCAGACTTTTTGCAACCCTATGGCCTATAGCCCACCAGGTTTCTCTGTCCATGAGATTTCTCAGGCAAGCACACTGGAGTGGTTGCCATTTCCTTTTCCAGGGGACTCTTCCCAACCTAGGTATCGAACCTGCATCTCCTGCATTGGCACACAGATTCTTTACCACTGAACCATCAGGGAATGCCCAGCCTATGAAATTACCCAGTTGGTAAAAACTAACCATCCCATGTTTTGGGGCCTCTTACCTCCTAAGATGGCCCACACTCCGTGGAGTGTGCTTCTTCCGTGACAGCACTCACATTCTGAGATGACCTCATGCCCTCCAGCTGCTCTTGCCTTTTGAAACTGTCCGGATACTGTCTGTGGAATGTGTATTTCTCCAAATAAATCCGTGTATTACCCATTGCTTTGTCTCTCACTGAATTCTTTCTGTGCTGAGACGTAAAACTCGAACTCCAATAATTCTTGAGACCAGGTGTGTGATTTTAATTAAAAAACAGTGGGTTCAAATCTCATCTGAGTTATGTGGTTTCAGCTTTTGCTACCATCTCTCACCCCAAGGCCTCAGTGGTACCCCAGCTCTCCCATTTCCTCAGCTGTCCCAGATGCTGGCTCAGCTCTGCCTCCCTATACACGCACTAGCCTGAGATTCTCCACTACACATTTCATACAGTCACATACGATTATTTACTACCCTGTGTTTCAAGTTACAGAAATCTTGCTGTTCAGTTGCTCGGTCGTCTCCGCCTGTTTGCGACCCCATGGACTGCAGCATGCCAGACCTCCCTGTCCATCACCAACTCCCGGAGCATGTTCAAATTCATGTCCATCAAGTCGGTGATGCCCTCCAACCATCTCGTCCTCTGTCGTCCCCTTCTCCTCCTGCCTTCAATCTTTCCCAGCATCAGGGTCTTTTCTAATGAGTCAGCTCTTCGCATCAGGTGGCCAAAGTATTGAAGCATCAGCATCAGTCTTTCCAATGAATATTCAGGATTGATTTCCTTTAGGATTGCCTGGTTTGATCTCCTTGCAGTCCAAGGGACTCTCAAGAGTCTTCTCCAACACCATGGAAATCTAGTAATTAATTCAAGCAATGACAGTTTTAAGAATATGAAATAAGAATAAGAAACAGGTTTTAAGAATATGTGGTCTCTCTAGGAATCTATCGGAGAAGGAAATGGCACCCCACTCCAGTACTCTTGCCTGGAAAATCCCATAGACAGAGGAGCCTGGTAGGCTGCAGTCCATGGGGTCATGAAGAGTCAGACATGACTGAGCAAATTCACTTTCCCTTTTCACATTCATGCATTGGAGAAGGAAATGGAAACCCACTCCAGTGTTCTTGCCTGCAGAATCCCAGGGACGTGGGACAGAAGGATGTGGACACGCAGAGACAGAGACGAGCTAAAGGATTAGCAGAAGCATTTAGTCTACACAAGAACAGAAAGAGAAAAGAGTGTAACTGGCAAATTGCCTGGTATGTTCCTATTAAGCCACAACAGGTGATTGCTTCTGTCAAGCAGCTTTGGAAGAGAAAAACAAAGAGGGATAGCAACTGAAAAAGAGAAAATAAGACAGATACACATTACAGTATGTAAAATAGAAAACCAGCAAGACCTACTGTAGAGCAATATTTTGTAATAATCTATAATGGAACAGAATCTGAAAAGAATATATGAAAAAGAAGAGAAAAACAGAATTTTTAATGAGTTGGTGGTTGTAGGAGGGAATCTGCTGGGAGACAGCCATGGGGCAAGACACACCTGACGGCAAGAATTAAAGAGGCCAACAGAGTTTCTCAGAAGGTCAAGCTAAACTAAGGGCTTTCCCACTGAGAATCTGTTCAGCCTTCCCCGATTTTCTGAGCGGAACCATCCTGGCCCCACAGCAGCCAGTCCACGGACTTCAGACAGAGTTTACTCTACCCCTGGCTGCCCGGCTTGAGGGTGAGAGGCCAATTGTGTGCTCAGTTGCTCAGTTGTGTCTGAATCTTTGTGGCCCCATGGACTGTAGCCTGACAAGCTCTTCTGTCCATAGAATTTTCCAGGCAAGAATACTGGAGTGGGTTGCCATTCCCTCCTCCAGGGGTTATTCCGGACCCAGGGATCGAACCTGCATCTCTTGCATCTCTGGCATGAGGGTGACAGGCCAGTTGGAGTGCTGCAAGCTCCTGGCCACTGCCTTGGATGTGTGATGGGCATGATAGCCAACCAGAGTAACAGATGCAATGGAATTTTGCAGGGATTTGGGGAAGGGAGGCATTCTCTCTTCCTCACTAAACCCGAACCTACAGGATGTAGCTGCCAACAGCCACCTCATGACACAGAGTCTGTGAAGGAGGCCAATATGAAGAAGAGAGACCAGGCCCTAGTCTGGTCCATACATGAATCCACACATCAAGCCATATACCTCAGCTAATAAGTTCCCTTTTGGGCTTAAATCAATCTGATTTTCATTTTCTGTCATTTGAAGCCAAAAAAAGAAAAAGAAATCGCAAACTTACACTTTTATCTCTAGTCCTAGACTGATTCTTTTTCTGGAATAACGTGTACACAACATTTACCAAGGTTTTACCCTTCACGAACAATGATTGTTAAATTTCAAAAGCAATAAAAATAACTTAAAATTGATTCCAATGCAGACAACCTCAACGTGCTTCTACACAATAGAATCCATTGTTTAAAATGTGACACAAACAACCCAAGAGAGTAATGAGGAAGCAGTGGAAAGGCTACTTGTCTCTGAAATTCTTCACTCAAATGAAAACCTGATTTGTTCATCTTTTTTTTTTTAATTTTAATTGAGGGATGATTGCTTTACAGAACTGTGTTGGTTTCTGCCAAACATCAACATGCTGATTCGTTAATCTTATACTCTTGATGTGAAACGCCAAAAACTCGACATTAGTCATGGAGGACATAGTTATGGAGCCTGGGATTTTCTAAATGGTCATCAAGTCCTGACCTGTTTTAACAGAAGCTGAATTCTGTGTAGACTTTTAGGTTTGATTTTGCAAAGTTATTTACTTCAAATTTTGATACATGCAGCTTGGGAAAATGCTTCAAGTGGATTGTGGCTTTTAATGTATGACCTCCTGGTCTAAATATTAATAATTCCCATACTCAGTTAAATCTCTGTTATAATGCAGAGATTGGCAAACTGACTCACAGACCAAACCTGGACCACGGCCCATTTCTGTAAATAGAGTTTTCTTGGAACACATCCCTGCCCATTCATTTGCATATTCTCTATTGCAACTTTGGTGTTACAAGGGCAGCATTGAATAGTTGTGATGAGATAGAAAGCCTAAACTAATTTACTACCTCACTCTTTATAAAGAAAAAAAAGTTTGCTGATTGCTGGTATAGAATATCAGTCTGAAAATTAAATCTTCAGCATGGAATTTTTTCATCTATAATGATACAATGGAGGTACAATTTAAATAAATGAAGTATAGCTAAGAACTCATTAAAAATTCTGTTTTTCTCTTCTTTTTTATATATTCTTTTCAGATTCTGTTCCATTATAGATTGTTACAAAATATTGCTCTACAGTAGGTCCTTGCTGTTTTTCTATTTTACATACAGTAATGTGTATCTGTCTTATTTTCTCTTTTTCAGTTGCTATCCTTTGTTTTTCTCTTCCAAAGCTGCTTGACAGAAGCAATCACCTGTTATGGCTTAATAGGAACATACCAGGCAATTTGCCAGTTACACTCTTTTCTCTTTCTGTTCTTGTGTAGACTAAACGCTTCTGCTAATCCTTTACCTTGTCTCTGTCTCTGCGTGTCCACATCCTTCTGTTGAGCAAGCACGGCCCTGGGAAGAATATCCAGGTGGCGTCAGGGAAGACAGGGCTGGACCACCTGGATGAGATGGTACTGACCAGGGGACTGCTGTCTGTAAAACCAAAATCTGAAACCAGCTTTTGGAGAGCAGGGTTGAAAACTATTACTCTGATACAGGGCTTCCCTGGCAGCTCAGAAGATGAAATATCCGCCTGCAATGTGGGAGACTTGGGTTCGATCCCTGGGTTTGGGAAGATCCCCTGGAGGAGGAGTATTATAGAGTATTACTCTATCCAGTACTTGCCTGGAAAAGAATCCCCATGTACAGAGGAGCCTGGTGGGCTACAGACCACAGGGTTGCAAAGAGTTGGACATAACTGAGTGACTAAGCACACTCTAATACAACCAGGCAGATTCCAAAGTTGGAAGACAGGTAGCCAAAATCTAACGGCTGCTCCAAGCTGCCCGTTGCCCTGCAGCCAGCTCTGGTGCCTTCACAAGTCTAGCTCTTCCTACAGCATGCTCTGCTAATCCCTACCCCTCCACCTCCATCAGGTCAATAAGGCTGGGAGAGAGCATGGGGCTGGCTGGAGGAGACCACTGAAAGTCAGGTGGGCTCTCATGCAGAGACCCTTCTGGCATGAGCAGTCCTGGGATTATAATCCAGACTCCACCAGCTTGAGGTGCCCCACCTGATCTTTTCCCCTGCCTGAGCACCACTTGGCAGCCTTCGTGGGTCACCTCGTGGCCCACATAGCCAGAGGGCTATCTTCCAGAGCATTTGTTGGCAACCCATGACCCATCCTGCTACCGCCTGGCCATTGGAGGAGCTGGGAAATCAGAGGATGCCTAGTAGGGGAAATCAAACACTATGAGTTAGCATTC
This sequence comes from Ovis aries, assembly GCF_016772045.2. Taxonomy (NCBI): domain Eukaryota; kingdom Metazoa; phylum Chordata; class Mammalia; order Artiodactyla; family Bovidae; genus Ovis; species Ovis aries. The sequence continues at coordinate 100,610,189 of NC_056057.1, forward strand.
TTAGTTGCAAACAACAGAAACAGACTGTGACCAACTTAAGCAAGAAATGGGCATTTATTTGAAGAACTCTGGTAGCTCAGAGAATGAAGAATTGACCAACCAGAAGCTGGGAAGGATGGCAGCTGCGGATCTAGAATCACAGCGGCAGGAACACGGACTTTGTCTTTCCGGGTATTACCTTCCCCCGCCACTGTCTGTGCCTTGTGCCATCACTCAAAAGTCAGACTGTAGGAGACGGGATCTGATTGGTCCCGCCTGGGTTATGTGCCCACCCCTGCAGGAAGCCCATGGCACTGGGGTGGTGGTGGGATCCTACAGCTGGCAGCTGTCTGCGGGACACCTAGAATGGGGAAGGGGCAGTTTTTCCAAATGAAAGGGAAGAAAAGCAGAAGGAAGGTGTAGAAAGGAGATGATCACTTGACACCATCACCATAATAGGAAGCATTCGGGTGGAGGAACCCAGCGAGTTTTCCCAGGCAAGTTCTGTGCTATTGCAGGCAAGTGAACTGGCCACGTGATCAATAAGAAGTACCAGTGCAGTTCAGTTCAGTCACTCAGTTGTGTCTGACTCTTAGTGACCCCATGGACTGCAGGATGCTAGGCCTCCCCGTCCATCACCAACTCCCGGAGCTTACTCAAACTCATGTCCATCGAGTCAGTGATGCCATCCAACCATCTCATCCTCTGTCATCCCCTTCTCCTCCTACCCCCAATCTCTCCCAGCATCAGGGTCTTTTCCAATGAGTCAGCTCTTCGCATCAGGTGGCCAAAGCATTGGAGTTTCAGCTTCAACATCCGTCCTTCCAATGAACACCCAGGACTGATCTCCTTTAGGATGGACTGGTTGGATCTCTTTGCAGTCCAAGGGACTCTCAAGAGTCTTCTCCAACACCACAGTTCAAAAGTATCAGTTCTTCGGCACTCAGCTTTCTTTATAGTCCAACTCTCACATCCATACATAACCACTGGAAAAACCATAGCCTTGACTAGACGGACTTTTGTTGGCAAAGTAATGTCTCTGCTTTTTAATATGCTATCTAGGTTGGTCATAACTTTCCTTCCAAGGAGTAAGCGTCTTTTAATTTCATGGCTGCAGTCACCATCTGCAGTGATTTTGGAGCCCCCAAAATAAAGTCAGCCACTGTTTCCCCATCTATTTCCCATGAAGTGATAGGACCAGATGCCATGATCTTATTTTTCTGAATGTTGAGCTTTAAGCCAACTTTTTCACTCTCCTCTTTCACTTTCATCACAGGTAGAGGGTATTTATCAGACCTGGTATCACTGGCTGGGACCAGGCAGGGGTCATGGGCCATCAGGTAGGAAAGGGGGGGATTTACCGGAGAGGTCCAGGTACCCACCCAAAGATGGGGGCCAGGTCAATGCAGAAACTGAGCTTGGGGAGGATTCTGAACTCCTAGGAAAGCTAGAGCAAATGAGGCATAGTTTCAAGAGATCTCTTCAGAATTTGGGGCCTATGGGTATCCTTTTTGCTGTATTTCTAGGACTTTCTGCCCTTTCAAGGGTGGCTTGACCCATAGACTTGTGAACTCTCTGTTGAAAGTGTGAAAGTGAGGTGTGGTGGGGAAGGCCTCAGGAGACCAGGGGGACAGAGGCAGGAGCGCTGAGGGTCCCACACAATCCTACCCCCAGCTGACCCTACACCCATATGATGGCAGATGGCTAAGACCCAGGGACAAGGACTGGATGAAGCAAATATAGCTGGAGGCTGGGGGCAGGTGGCCACCCACATTCACTGCTTGCCTTTACAGCCAAGACCCCAGGGAATAAAGCCCCACCCCCTACCCTCACTTTCAGGGAAGACACTCAGAGACTTATCCAGATTCAAGGAAAGTTATGCTGGTCCCCTGTATGGGAAGGAGAGAGAGAGGGGCAGGCATGGTGCCAGGAAGGGAGAAGAGATCTTTGCCCAGTATCCAGTCTCAGCCAGCTGCCCCCAAGAGACCCTAGGAGTGGCTGACCCACAGAGCCAGGCACTCATTGTGCAGGGCAGAGCCAATGTCTCCATCTTTGTGAGGACATCAGACTTATTAGGAAGACACTGGAAGAATAATGTTTTGGAAATAATAATAATACTGGGTTCCTCAGACTGAAAAAAAAAATGCTCACCATTTATAAAGGGAAGGATTTCACACTACAGGTAGTTGAGGGGGTCAATGATGAGCGGAAATGCAAAATGTCAGAGCCTTGAGGATCTCCGAGAGGTGGCTGAATCCCACTTCCTGGGGAAAGAGTCCCACAAGAGGCCAGGAAGACCCTGAAGGGACCATCTGCACAATGGGTCCAAGTGGCAGGTCCAGCGGCACCCTTCCAGGAGACTGAGGCAACTGAATAATTCCTGGGTCCTCAAGCCAAAGAATCAGAGAATCAGAGATGGTCATGATGGCTGATGGCCTGAAATGATGAGGGCCTTTGCATGGGGACATACGTGAACTGAAGAACATGGACCAGACAGAAAACAGACGTCCCCGAGGACACCTTTGAGCACAGCTGTTAGTCGCTCAGTCATGTCCAACTCTGTGCAACCTCATGGTCTGCAGCCCACCAGGCTCCTCTGTCCATGGAATTCTCCAGGCAAGAATACTGGAGTGGGTTGCCATTCCCTTGTCCAGGGTATCTTCCCGACCCAGGGATTGAACCCAGGTCTCCTGCATTGTAGGCAGATTCTTTACCATCTCAGCCACCAGGGAAGCTCTGAGCAGAAGTGACTCAAGGCCAAATGGGACCTTTCCTAAAGCCCTGGCACGACCATGTGCTCTCAAACTTAGCCACAAACTCCAGGAAAGGGGGAAACCCCAGCCGGAAAGGTTGACCATCTACCATCCTAGTAGAATGGAGGATCACAAAAAAAGTGAATGTTTTTTTCTCTTTGCCCACCTACATTTTTTTATAGGAAACCTTAAGAGGAGGGCTGATGCTTTACACGAGTAGAAAATTGCCCCAGGAGTAGCAACTGTGGTTGTGTGAGCAATGGACAAAGCAGAGTGAGTGTTCATCTTCCCCACACTCCCCCTTTGAGCTCAAACCAGGGACTAGATATCATGGAGATGCCCATGGTGGGCCATTCTTTGCACCATCCCCAGTGTTATACTGGAGACAGTGGTGTCTTGGCACTGGGCTCCATTGCAGCTCTTCTGCTATCCAGGGGTTGATGGCAGCAAGGGGTTGGGGGCGGGAGCCCAGAGCCAGAGACCTTCTAAGATCTGTGCTCTTGTGCTCCCCCCAAATTCATATGTTGAATCCTGATGCCCGACATGATGGTCTTTGGAAGTGGGGCCTTTGAGGGAGTGATTAGGACATAAGGGTGGAGCCCTCATAACTGGAGTTAACGCCCTTATTAAAGAGACACCAGAGAGTTCCTTCACCCCTTCTGCCCTGTGAGGACACAGCAGGAAGATGACTGCCTGTGAACCAGGAAGCAGCTCCTCACCAGACACGGAGCCCGCCAGTACCTTGATCTTGGACTTTCAGCCTCCTGAACTGTTGTTAAACCAGTCTATGGTATTTCTGTTGTTACAGCCCAAGTAGACTAAGACCATCCGGCATGTGTGGAATTCCCTTGTGATTTGATTTACAAGAAAAGAGTGGCTTTAGCCTCTGGCCCTTTCTTCACTCAATTTCTCTCAATAGGAGTTTGACCTAAATACTTCCTGCATGTGGTATCCATCTTCCTGCCGTGCCGGGGGCCAGCCCCGGTGGATCCAGGGTGATTCGAAGGTGGGGACGGAGTTGGCGTCTTTGGAAAAATACATATTTAATCACAGATATAGAGAGATTAGAAATGGATAGTGTAGTAGGAAGATCAGTGGAGAAAAAGAGGCTGAATAACTTGGATTACGTGGAATAGCATCCACGCTCCAGATGGGAATTCAGCCAGAAAAACGGGAGCAAGAAAGAAGCGACATGGGGGAATCAGTCTTTCCGGAAACTGATCCGATTTCTTTATTTTTGGGTTTGCTTATATACCTTTTGTTACACATAGGGATGAATACAGAGTCACGTGGGGGTCAGTAGTCCTGACCTTTGTCAAAATCAGGTGCTTCACATAAATGTATAAAAAAAAAGGTCTTAGGGATATTACATCATCTTCTGGCCATGAGTGAGACCTGCTTACATTTTATGATCATTTCTTTCTGATAACCAAAAAAACTTATTTCTTCCAAGGGTGTTTATTCTTAAACCAGGCACCACCCTCCAAATAAAGTTACATTCCTATAGGGTGAGGGTGTAGTGAGTTACAATCAAGAAAGGAAGTTATTCAACCCAAGGTTAACATGATTAGTCTTAAAGGTTAATACTTATTTCTCCTATATGCTTAAAGGTTAATACTTATTTTTTCCTATATGCTAGTTATATTCATTATAAGGGTAGGGAACATGGAGATTTAGCAGCAAACATCAACCCAACAAATGAAAATCCTTTCACCAATGCTCCCCTTAAGATCTATTTAGTCTTAAGATATGATAAAGTTACATTCTTACACAGCAAGGACACAGTGATATATAAGTACAGTGATCTATTACAAAAGAGAAAATCCATTAACTCAAAAAGTCTAGTATTGCTAACATCAAAAACTACCATATTTCCTTTGCTATATTCCAAATACATTGATTAATATATTCCCAGGTACCTAAGGATATAGAGGCCTGGCGGCCATCATTGACTCAACAAGAAGAAAAAGTCCTATGCTAATTAAGACTCTCAAAATACTCCAAAACTCTCTGTGCTGTTTATGGTTGAGAGGTAGTAAACAATCATGTGCCTAGTGGCGGCAGTAAGGATAATCCTGTCACACAAGCTAGTCTGTCAGCAGAGAGGTTTGACCTGAGACATCCTTGTCCCACCCAGAGCAGGGAATTAGCAGCAATTATTGACACAACAAATGAAGAGACCCTTCACCAATATAATTCCTAACCAACTATACTAATAATTTTAACTCCCCAAAATAATTTGCCTTTAGTAAGTCTAAAACATCTCGTGCCTCTCAGGTTGGGAGGCTGCAAGCAATCACATGTGGCCGGACAAACCTATACAGGTGGGCTAGATAACCTTCAGAGGAGTCTGTAAGCTGAAACACTCTTGTCACGCCCAAGAATTTTTATTGCCTTGGAGCTGCACGTTTACTCCTTCTCCGAGAGAAACGGTTATGGGGGAGAGCCCCCGTAAAGTCAGAGGTGTAGGTGAGAGCATAAAACAGACTCTGGTTTTGGGGTTAGATGCTCGGGAACAGGGGGTTTCCTGAGGCTTGATCATGCCTTTGCGTATGCCAAGCCTCCTTCCTCATGACCTTTGCCATGGGCGGAATTCCTCACGCTGGCCCCCGGCACTGCCGAATGTTTCTAAGGAGACTGAGAAGCAGCAGAGCTTGGGCTACATATCAAAATGCTCCTCCTGAGGGGCACACCAGGTGGGCATCAGGGGTGGTTTCTGCCCAGCTCTGACCAAAATCCATGTGAACTCAGTCCTTCTCTGCATGCCGGTCTGGCAAAATAGCAGCAGCTGACTTCAGAGCCCACCGGGGTAAACATTGCTTCTCTCTCTCTTCATCTTCTTGCAGAGAAGTTTCTGGCAAGTAGGATTCTAGTTAATGAAATCTGGAAAGAACTATAGAAGAAACTAAGGTCCCGAGAAGGACAGAACCTGCTCCACCCACATATCTCATCTCAGTGAAGGACACTAATGTCCACCAACACCCAAGCCAGAGCTCAGTCCACCATATGCAGTTCTTCCCAAGTCCTGTCCAATTCACCTCCTAAATGCATAACACGTGTGTCCAGTTGTCCAGCGGTAGCAAATGTATAATGTTAATTTTATCTAAGTTAACTTCATTGAGTCAACTCATAAAACATAAATCTAGTCTTGTCATTCTCCTTTTTAAAACTCTTCCTGACTCACCTGTGCCCCAAGGTTACAGTAAACTGAATCCTTGGCATGGCCTATGATGGCTTTCACAATTTGCCTTCTCAGAGCCCCACGGCTCACCACTCCCCATCACTCTGCGTGGCACACACCAGTAGGTCCTCCGTGAAGAAGAGTTGGATTGAATCACATTCTCCAGACGTATTCAGTGTGTCTCAGTCATTAAGTTGTGACTTTGAACTCTTGTCCACAAAGAGGTGGAGACTCCAATACCTCCTCATCCATGGGGCAGCCTTTCTGTGAGCCCCAGATGCCAGAAAATAAGAAAGTACAGTTAATATGCTGAGCACAGAAGAACTGGTGCTTTTGAACTGTGGTGTTGGAGAAGACTCTTGAGGAGATCCAACCAGTCCATCCTAAAGGAGATCAGTCCTGGGTGTTCATTGGAAGGACTGATGTTGAAGCTGAAACTTCAGTATTTTGGCCACCTCATGCGAAGAGCTGACTCATTTGAAAAGACCTTGATGTTAGGAAAGATTGAGGGCAGGAGGAGAAGGGAACAACAGAGGATGAGATGGTTGAATGGCATCACCGACTCAATGGATATGAGTTTGGGTAAACTCCGGGAGTTGGTGATGGACAGGGAGGCCTGGCGTGCTGCATGGGGTCACAAAGAGTCGGACACGACTGAGTGACTGAACTGACTGAACTGACAGTTAATATGATGCTGGATGGAGAGGTTTGGAGTTTCTCAAGAGCCCACTGCTCAGCAGAGCAGCTCCTCTGGCATTACGTTTGCCACCTTCCCCTTTGTAACAAGGGCTTCCCAAGGGGCACAGTGATAAGGAATCTGCCTGCCAATTCAGGGGCTGTGAGAGGCTCAGGTTCGATCCCTAGATTGGGAAGATTCCCTGGAGTAGGAAATGGCAACCCACTCTAGTATTTTTGACTGGAGAATCCTACGGACAGAGGAGTCTGGTGAGCAACAGCCCATGAAGAAGCAAATAGGTGGACACAGCTGAACCACTGAGCACACACATACACCTTTGTAACGTCACTTCTTCCCCGGAAAGGGCCCATAGAGAAGGACCTTAGGAGTCTTTCGGGAGAGAGAAGTGAGAGTCTGAAATAGAACTTTTCTTTGCCATCCTTTCTAAACAAGCTTTGCACTTTGGTGGGACAAAATAGGCTGCTGTTGGAGCTGAGATAGGAGGGAGGGAAAGCACTAGAGATCTCAGGGGAGAGTGGCTGCTAAATGGCTCAGGACGGCCCTGGGGCTTGAGGGCCTACTTCTTAGTCACATGGCTTTTGATCTGGGATCCAACTGGGCAGAGGTCAATCCTTACTGATGTCTGCTTCCTTCCTTCGCTCAGATCTGCTCTGGGTAGGAGCAAAGTGTGTAGAGGGCTGGGAAGTGGGGGCTGAGACACAGATGCTAATACCAAAGCAGCAGCACGGGGAATCTCCTGGTGGTCCAGAGGTTATGACTTTGCACTCTCACTGCCAAGGGCGTGGGTTCAAACCCTGGCTGGGGAACAAAGATCCCTGCCCCTCACCGTCACTCCCATCCCCAAAAAAGCAGCAGCACAATCAGGCTTAGTGAGTTGGCTTTGTGGAGAAGGAGGAGAAGGAAGCTATTAAAGGAATGTGTCAACAGCTCTGAAAACTATAAACAGGAGGGGGGTGGGGAGCAGGCAGTTCTGTTGAGGGTGACTGAAGAGTGAGCCGCCCAGGCTGAACTTGGAGGTCTAGTCAGGTCCTTGTCTCTCGGAAGTTTCCTTTCAGGAAACGTGCACACATCTGCATAAGTCTACACACCCTCCTTCTGATACTGTCTGGTTTCAGTTTTGACGTTTTTTTCCTTTCCCAGGATCAGGAAAGTGCAAAGGGCTGGACCCCCATCCACCTTGTGTCTGGTGTCCTGGAAAAATCTCACAGCCACTCTGATTGCTGCTGGAGATATGAACAGGCTTCCTGAGCAATGGCACTCCCTGGACCGACACTCAGAAGAATTTGAGGGGTAGGTTCAGAAGTCCCCAGAGGGGGTCTAAGAAGTCCAGAGTCATCAAGTCAAGCACACTTCTCCTGACAGTCTGGGAGAAATGACTTCAGTGGCCAGGACACCCTCATTGACTAGAGGGTCTCTGGCGGATGCTGTGAGTGTGTGTTTGGAGGATGGGGGCAGGGGAAGGATGATAAACATGAAATGATGGAGCAGGGCAGGTAGAAATCGAAAGGCATTGTAACAGTAAACTCAGTGGCAGTGAAACAGAGCAGGGTCTGATGGTCCTTGCCGCCCGCCCCCCACCCACCACGTCCTCTGCCTGCCTTTTGTCAGTGGAAAAACTCTAGTCAAAGCATAATTTAATCAGAGAAATGAGAACATATAAAGACAAAGGAGAACAGTCCAAGGAGACTAAATAATAAAAAGATAGTCATTAGGCAGAGTCAAGGACTTTAAGTTCTTTCTCATGGGGCTATAGACAATATTCTGAGCCACAGCCGGGGAGCTGTCTTACAGGTACTAGAACACCAGGTGGGGAAGTTAACCACATTATCACCAGACTGTTTCCAGGACACGAGCTGCCACAATTCTGAGAATTGGCCACGAAGAAATGGGAACAAATGGGCCCTGGAACTGAAGGTTAATTGTACCTAAAACAACCACAATGATGCTGGTCAGACCACTGATGACCGATCTGAAGATGACTGTTAGAGATGACGGTGCTGTTTCTGCATGAAGCCTCAGCACCCCTGACTGTCTATAAAAGCTCTCACCCCTGCTTTTTCAGGGGGTGAGGGTGGAGCTGGCTTTTGCACAGATATCTGCCCCCCGCCCCTCACCAGTTGCTGGCATCTGAAATAAAGCAAACTCTCCTCTCCACTAACCTGGCCTGTTTATTAGTTTTTGAGTGGCAAGCAGCCAGACCCACCACACCTCTTTCAGTGAAAGGAGGTGTCTGGGGCAGGCATGTTAAATTTTAGGCTGAAGGACTTCCCTGAGGGTCCAGTAGTTAGGACTCCATGCTTCCACTGAGGGGACACGGGTTCAATCCCTGGTCAAGGAACTAAGATCCCATATACCACAAGGCCCCCTGCCCCAAATTTTTTTAGGCTGAAACCAGACACTCTAAAAACATACGTGGAGGCTCAGAAACCTGGCAAATCAGAAGCACAGAGGCATAAAATGACCAAGTCATGGCAGGAGCATTTGAATAAACTAGGACCCAGGCCAGGAGCATCCCTGTGTGAGAGCCTCTTGAGGGACCCGTTGCTCAGGCCTGACCTTCCCTTCTGCCTCAGACATGGCGACCAGCAGCCTCACAAGGCACCCTTCTGGCAGTGAAGCCCTGACCCCACTGTCTCCTGAACCCAAAGGGAGTTGTTTTCATGCAACAGCAACACAGCATCCTGTTCTCCAGCAGAGAAACAGCCTGGCACTCTGGACCATCATCACACCTCCAGTAACTAGCTTAGAAAAGTATTCTCAGGCCAGGGACCACTCTGGGAACCCAATTTGTGCCCTTAGCCCTTTAGATGACTTGAATGAAAAAAAATCCAACAAAATGGATTTTGGAGGGAACGAATAAAGATGTCCTGCCGGGAGAGTGGCGTCTGTGCCGGATCTTGTCGGTTCAGGGAGGGATGGGGGAGGCTGTGCAGTGAGGACTGGAGGGGGTGGGGCTGAAGGCACAGAGGCTACACGCCTGCCCGCTCCCCCTTCTCTTGTCCTGTGTGCCCCCACTGAAGCGGTTCCCATAGCCATTCAAAGGCTGTCTCTGTTGGGGGTGAAACCAGGTCACAGTCCCAGCGGATGGCACTTTGGCTGATTTTACACTTGATGACACACTTTCTTCCATAACTGTTTCCTGGCATAGAGATACAAAAATTGCTTCACTCAGCTCTGCATCCATGCTAAGTCCCTTCAGTCATGTCTGACTCTTTGCGACCCTGTGGACTGTAGCCCACCAGGCTCCTCTGTCCATGGGATTCTCCAGGCAAGAATACTGGAGTGGGCTGCCATGCCCTCCTCCAGGGGATCTTCCCCACCCAGGGATCAAACCCTTGTCTCATGTCTCCTACTTTGATAGGCAGGTTCTTTACCACTAGCATCACCTGGGAAGCCCCTCACTCAGCTCTAGGCCTGGCCAATGAAGATGAAACAGACACACATCCTGACCTGGGGACAGTGGGAACTGCCAAGTGACTTCTGAGATCATTTGGGATGCTCTGTGATACAAATGCCTGTGGGTTTTTCTGCTCAGAAAGAAATATGATTTCTGCAGGACTGGAGGGCTGTTCTCTTGGACATGAGTTCTCTTAGTTCTGGTATTTCCTCTGAGTCCTTCTAACAAGCCCCAGGGCCCAGGCCACTGCCTTTCTCCTTTCAGCTCTGACATCCTTGAGGCAGGCTCAGCCACTCTCTGGGCGCCGGTGCTGCGTGGGGAGTCAGCTAACAGGCTGCACTGTGCTGCTCTATCCCTGGGGAGGCAGTGCTGCAATCTGGAGTCCCTGAGGGTGGGCCAGCGCACTGTGAACACTTTCCATGCCAGTGGGACTGGCCAGGGCCTCATGGAACCCTTGAGCCCTCCGAGGATGTTTTCCGCAGGGCAGTGAGTGCAGCCGACCCTAATCTTACCGCTGAGGTCAAGTGGGGTCCTGCCTGCTAAGTAGCATCAAAGACTAAAAAGCCATCGCTAGGCTCCCAGCCAGCCTTCTCCGGACTGACCCAGAAAATTCCTTCCCTGTTCCCCACTTGGCGGAGAGGGAGGGGCCTCCTTTGTGTCATGACCTTGTAGGCAGGCGGAGCCTGTGTAATGGAGAGCAAGGGGAGCAGTGACACCCAGTGGAGAAATCATCACCATCCCGCTCCAACTGGCCTGAACCCTGAACACATCTCACCTCCCCAGCTCTGGGCTTGAGTCCTGTCCATGGTGCTGACATCCTGGAGTGGGGAGGAAAGGCAAGCTGACTGGAAGGTGCCAGAAGGGCCTGACATGTGACATCTGTGGCCCCAAGGGAAGCCCACAAAGCCACTCCTGGCTCCCAAGTGCCTCTCCGAGGACCAGCCCACTTCTCTCCGCTCTCCCCAGGTACTACCCAGGGAGATGGCCCTATGCAGGAGACTGATGGACAGGGCTGGACTGCGGATGCAGAGCTACCTTCCTGCCCTTTACTCCATCAACTCACCACCCCTATAGCTGAGGCTTTCGGAGGGAATGTCTCAAGCTGAACCACGCCCTGATCTTTGTGCCTGAAGGCCTGGGCAGTCCACCAAGGTGGCAGTCCTGGTCACTCTGAGGTCAAGCTACCATAATGGAATTTTTCCTTCAGGCCAGGGAGTGGTGGGCTTCCTTCGTAGCTCAGTTGGTAAAGAATCTGCCTGCATTACAGGAGACTCAGGTTCGACCCCGGGGTCAGGAAGATCCCCTGGAGAAGGAAATGGCAACCCACTCCAGTATTCTTACCTGGAGAATCCCATGGACAGAGGACCCTGGCAGGCTACAGTCCGTGAGGTCACAAAGAGTCAGACACGACTGAGCAACTAAACCACTACCACCAGGGAATGATGGGCTGAGTGCTGCCTGTGGCCCAGAGTCTGGATCTGGTAACCGGTTTCTTGCCCCCATATTTTCTACTGGTGCCTTAGGGTCCCCCGGCTCAGTTTTCCCTTGTCAGTGGCCAACATCACTCAGCTCCTGCAGAGGTGGGCTTCGTCCCCTGGAGCGGCCTCCTGCCGGCCGCTCTCTTGCCCTGCCCGCGGTGCTGGCTGGCTCCTCCTATGCAGCCAGGCTCTCAGCTGTGCCTGGGCTTTGAGCGAGCTCCCTCAAGGCCTCAGGTCCCAGCCCTTCTTCCCACTCGATGCCCAGTAATCAGATGGCTACCCGGACTCCATCTGCTTGATGGCAGGAGGACGGTGTGAACAGACCTCACTCCCATAGCCAATCAGTGCCTCTCGTTAGATGGTAAACAGGTTCGTGGTGATACAGGAGTGGGGAGCGCCGTGTGTGACTGAAAATTGGCTAGAACGGGCAGCAGACTGCCCTTGCTGGCTTTTATCCTCAAGGGCAGGGGAAAGCAGTGGAAGTGAAAGGTTGTTGTTGAATCACGACACCGGGATTCTTGGCCCCTGGAGAAGAATTCAATCTGGGGCCAGAGACGAGACTTGATCGCTCAGAGCTTTTGTGTAATAAAGTTTTATTAAAGTATAAAGGAGATAGAGAAAGCTTTTGACATAGGCATCAGAAGGGGGTAGAAAGAGTACCCCCTTGCTAGTGTTAACAATGGAGTTATATACTCTCCAGTAAATCAAAAGAATGTCTGGAGGTTGTAAAGACCTCATCAGACCTACTCCCATAATTTACATTTTAAGATAACGGAATTAGCCAGAAGGTCTAATCCAGAGACTGTCCTCAGGCAGAATACATAATACATTGTTGTTATATAATCCTTGTAAAGAGTACTCCCATAATTTACAGAATTAGCCAGAAGGTTTAATCCAGAGACTGTCCTCAGGCAGAATACATGGTTGTTATATAATCCTAAGGAATGCAGAGAAGGAAAAAAGTTTGTCCTTTCTTCCTCCTTGAGAATTCCAGACCCCTCTCTCCTTGGGGACCCCTAGACTTCTTATCAACCTGCCTAGGAAATGACTCTCTCAGAAGGACATGCCACAGGAGAAAGTACCCATCCTCGAGTCCAGTGAAGATGGGGGAGGAGGCCCACCCTCCCCCCTGTGCAGAGAAAACATCTGAGTCTGGAGAGCAAGACAGCGCCGAGTGCCAAGACACTCAACCCTGCGGCGGGCCCCCACAGTTGGCGTCCTGGGTCCCTCGCATCTCCCTACCTCTCTTCTCTGCCACTTCATCCTTCATCCCAGGGACGCCTCTTCAGGCCAACTGGCAGGCCAGAATCTCCCCTCTGGAGTCGTCACCAGGGGCCCTGCCAGCAGCTCCAGGGGCTGCGCTCTGCTCAGGTCTCGGAAGACACACCTCCCTGAGGCTGGGACCCAGGAGAGCCGGGATCCCCGGAGAGCTGGGAGGGGCAGCAGCATGATCCCTGCTGCCCTGGACTCCCCTTCCACCTGCCGAGCCAGCAGGCAGGTATCCTGGGCAGGCTGCCTTGTGGAGACTTCTCCCCGTTCCCGCCACATCCATCCCCACCCCGGGTTCTTTGATGAGTGAGGCAGGTGACGGAGCTGTTGCTCACTCAGCCATCCATCCTGTTTTCTTCATTCCATTGTCTGTGGGGCCCAATCCAGACCTCTCCTAGGATGGGCTGGAGAGAGCAAGCACCCAGCCAAGATCCGACTGCAGGCTCTGTCCCCATCAGCAGCATTCACCATGTCAACAGAAAGATCTTTCTAACTCACCTCGTCCTGTGCCTTAAGGGAACTGAACTTAAAGAAGATGTCCTAAGAAGGATATGAGGATGAACAAGGAACAGGATACTCTGTGTCCCTATAAAGCTCTAGAGAGAAGACAGACTGCCTGCCCATGTCAGGAGCATGGCTGGGGGACCCTTGATGTGGGCAGGCCCCGGGCATACACACAAAAGGAGGCCTACGCACCCCGTGTCCACTGAAGGGTTACAAATCCCACTGACACGCTGTGAATAAGTCGGTCCTGTCATTCCACCCTGACACATGCACCTTCATAACCACCTGGGAGCCGGCTTGCATTTAGGATTCTCTGCCTCCTGGGAGTCTGTGCTCAAATGCACAGGCAGAGCAGAGCGGGCCTTGACTCCCAGCCCCACCCCCAGCTTTCCTCACCCTGCTGAGTGGGCTTCTCATTGAAATCAGACGTGTGAAGCCATACATAATTAAGAGTGAGGGTTAATGATAAAACCTCTAGTGTTATTTGCAAAGGAGATGAAGAATCTCACACGTGTTTCTGAGAAATTACTCTCCGCTGACCACGTCCATGTCCTCACACCCCATGCACTTCTTACCCCGCTGTGATCACTCGGCTACCTTCCCTCCAAAAAGGTCATCAGTGACCCCAAACGTCTAATCTGCCAACTGTGTTGTCTTCATCCTAATTAACCTCCATAGCGTTTGACCTAATTGACCACAACACTCTTCCCTCTCTTTGCTTCCATAAAGCCATTTCCCCACCTTGGTTCTTCCTTTCTGTCTGCGTCCCCCAGTCGCACAAAGCTGATGTTCTCCAAAAGCCTGCTTATGGTTCTCTTTTAGTTTTTTCCTCCTCACTCTTCCCTGAATGATTTCAGTTCCATACTACCCACCCCTGAAGTGTCATCTCTAGCTCTATGCTCTTCCCTGATATCCAGTGTGTGTGCGCACGTATGTGCATGAACACACGTATGCTGTCCACTGTAGATGATACCACCCAGCATCAAACTCCTCCTTCCCTTCCTCTTCAGCCAATACGCACACAGCTGTGTAGAATCCAAAGACCTCTGCCATCTATGCTTCCTTCTTCCTTGACCTTTTCACCCAGACACAAGTCCTGCCAATTACCTCTCAGGAATGTCTTTTCAACTTAAATCACTCTTATTGGGGGAAAATTTAATTATTTTTTTCCTCTTTAAACTCATTATCTCAATTCAGATTCGTGTGCACTATCTTACCAGGACAAATGTTTTGTTTTTCTTTTTTTTTTTAAGCCAAATATGCATAACATAAAATTTACCATTTGAACCCTTTCTGAGTATACAGTTCAGTGGCCTGAAATATGTTCACACTGCTGTGCTATCCATCTTCAGAACTTTCTCATCATCTCAAACTGAAATGGTACCCATTCAACAGAAACTCCTCACCCTCTTTCCCAGGCCCTAGTAATCAGTATTCTACTTTCTCTATGGTTCTGACTATGTGAGGCCCCTCATGCAAGTGGAATCATATAATATTTGTCCTTTTGCGTCTGGCTTATTCTCAGTAGTTTTTACAATTTCTCATTATTTATTTTTAAATTTTTATTGGTGTATAGTTGCTTTACAATGTTGTGTTACTTTCTGCTGTACAGCAAAAGTGAATCAGCTATACAGATACATATATATGCTCTTTTTTTACTTCCTTTCCCTTTTGCTCACCACAGAGCATCAAGTAGAGTTTTCTGTGCTATATATTAGGTTCTCATTAGTTATCTGTTTTGTACACAGTATCAATAGTGTATATACGTCAACCCAAATCTTCCAATTCAGCAACTGTGTTTTAACTGGTTTCATTATGTCTGGGGCTTCCCAGGTGGTGCAGTGGTAAAATACCCGACTGCCAGTGCAGGAGATGCAGGTTCAATCCCTGGGTCTGGAAGATCCCTTGGAGAAGGAATTGGCAATCCACCCCACTATTCTTGCTGGAGAATTCCGTGGACAGAGGAGCCTGGTGGGCTACAGTCCATGGCAACACAACTGAGCCACACACACACACACACACACACACACACACACATTACATCTTGTTTTTCTTTTCCAACACTTTTGGTACAATACAATCCAAATTACCTTTCTAAGACATGAAAAGACTCTTTCACACTGACTCCAAAAGAAAATCCACACTCTGGCATGGTGGTCAAGGCCTTTCAAAACCTGGCCGCCACCTACCTTTCCAGCGCCACCTCCCACACTACCAGGTAAGTCCTCCTACGCCTTTCTCGAGTGTCCTGCCCCTGCCGCCACCTCTGCTTGGAATGCCATATCCTCTGTGTCCTTTGTGCCCTCCTTCAAACCTTTGGTCTTCACTTAGCAAGCTCTACTCATCCTTTGAAGCCCAGCTTCTGTGTTTCTTCCCCAGGGAAGTTGGCCTTGACCTTCCAATACTGATCCAGTCCCTCCCTCCACCATGTTACTAGACCACTGCGCACATCTAGGTTTTATGTACTTTCTATTATGTCTCATATTTCTCATTCAAAATGCTTTAAGAAATATTGATATCAGTCTCCCCTTCGAGCCTGTGATTTCTTTAGTGGTCGAGAACACATCCTTTCCTTTCTTTTAGGGCACTCTAGCTGGTGGGTACTCAGTAAAATGTAAGTTCAAGGAATAAATAAGCAAAATATTCATCCGTCTACGTCAGGTTACAATTCAGCCTTCTTTCTTTTTTTGGCTGCATGTGAGATCTTAGTCCTCTGACCAAGGATTGAACCCATACCCTCTGCATTGAAACCACAGAGTCTTAGTCACTGGACCACCAGGGACGTCCTAGCCTTCTCTGATATATAAGGACACATTTGGTGGTCCCTAAACGTCTTCTTAGATACAGGGTTCTGAAATGCACTTTAGATACCCTGCCATATAGCGTGTAGGAACGTCTGCTTCCAACACGAAAACCTGGAGTAACAGCGGTTACCACAACAGCTGCTTATGATTAGAAGCTCTTTAAGTGTCGAATATAATAAGGGTAATTACTCAAAGCTGTCATCTTGATCGTCTGAGGCAATCAAACCCAAAGCAGTGGCTTTCCCCCAGGAGCATTGGTAGCAGAATTCAAACCTAGAAGTCACTTGAACTGAAGGTCTTCTTGAAAGTAAACTGTGGGTGCCATTCCCAGGGGGAGTGACAGCCACATGCAGTGTGGCCGTGGAGAGCTGTCTGGGCAGCTCCCTGACTGACACTGATGAAATCCACATGACTGTAAGCGCACGCCCGTGTTCCCAGCCGGCAGCGTGCCACCTGACAGCAGGATTTCAGGAGAAGAAAGCACGTTAGCAATAAATCATTACACACTCTTTCTTTGCATTGGCACTGTACTTCCTTTTCAAAGCATGCTCATTTACAATATTTCATTCAAGCCTCACGGCCACATGAGTATAAAGATCTTGATGTGTGGATGAAGAGGCCAGCGCTGGCAGGGCAGTCTTCCCAAGGCCATGGAGTCAGCAGTAGCACTCTTTGCTGTTTCATATCAGGGGTTTCTCAGCTACATTATGGTTATTAATACATAGGAGGCAAGGATTCTCCCCTAGCCTACTGTGGATCTAATTTTGTTTATAGTGTTTGTTTTATAAGTCTTAAATTTAGGTTTAGTAAATGAATCAATATTTTTCCTTTTGGGTCTTACATTTTGCTTATAAATGCTTTCCTCACCCTAGGGTGATAAACATATTTTTCTGCACTCTTTTTCTTGGCCAAGCCACAAAGCTTGTGGGCTCTTAATTCCCTGACGTGCATGCACGCTCAGTTGTGTCCAACTCTTTGTGACCCCATGGACTGAAGCCTGCCAGGCTCCTCTGCCCCTGGAATTTTCCAGGCAAGAATACTAGAGTGGGTTGCCATTTCCTATTCCAGGGCTTAATTCTCTGACCAGGGATCAAACCCCAGACCCTATGAATGGAAGCCTGGAGCCCTAACCACTGAACCACCAGAGAATTCCTTCCTCTGCATTTTCGACATGAGTGCATAGTCACTGCTGGACTGTTGTTTAATGGTCAGCACTAACACTCAAGGATGAATTCTAAGAAAGGAGGAGTTATGTCTGTTTTGTTACCCACTATATCCCTAGAGCATATCACAGCCTAGTACCTCTGGCTCAAGAAATATTTTGAGTGGGAAAAAAAAAAAAAAAGAATTAAGGGGATACTATTAATGAGAGAACACAGACACCCCTGGAAGAAAATCAACATATGTAATTTGATTATTATGAATTTTATTTTGATAATTCTGTATATAGGCTATTACATTTTACACTCAGTTTTGAATTCTGGGGATTGCCAGCTTCTATAGCAATCCTAAAATAATCATAAAATCCTAAATGCTGGAAGCAACTTTCGGGACCAGGGAGAGGTCCAATATCTTGGTTGGTATGGCACCACCACCCCCTATTCGGCTCTGCCCCGAGAAGAGGCTGTTCAGTGCGTGTGCACAGCCTCATTGGCACCAAGCCCTGCCCCAGGAGACTGGCGCACGGCTTAAGAACATCCCCTACTGCTGGCCTTCTCTGGGTCCGAAGCTGGTGGTAATAGCACCCTCTTCCAAAGCACCAACCCCAGGGTTTTCTGCCATGTCTATTTCCTAAAAGTCTGGGCACTCTCTACTGCCTGCTTGCCTTTCTTCGCTGTAAGTGTTAAGTATTTGGGGACGACATCAAATTATTCTGATTGGGTCCATTTCGGATATATGCTAACCTCAACTAGGCCCTTGCTACTTATTTACCACTCTTTTTATCCATTTTTTTTAAACCTTCCTGTGACATTTTCCTAAGTGCTAATTAAACGTTTTATCTGTTGTTAAGCTCCAAACCCTGAGTCTACCCCTGGCCTCCTCATTATGCTGAGCTTATGAGTTCTCTTAAAATTTGTCTCGCGTATAACTGAATCACCTTGCTGTGCAACTAAAATATTTTAAGTCAGCTATATTTAAATCAATGGAGAAGGAAATGGCAACCCACTCCAGTGATCTTGCCTGGAGAATCCCATGGACAGAGAAGCCTGGTGGGCTATAGTCCATGGGGTCACAAGAGTTGGACATGACTTAGCAACTAAACTACCACCATACTTAAATAAAATATATATGCTAAAAAAAGAAAAGATTTCTTGTTTTTAACCTTGAAACCCTCTCTCGTACTTGCTACTATTAATATCTTGGAGGAAAAAAATATCCCTCTTTCTATGAATAAACCTTCACATGTGCTCTTGATTGAATTTGGCTTTCTTGTTCAAATTTCCTTTTCCAGGTAGTTTTGTCTTCTCTGACTTCTAACAGACTTATGGCTTCCTGGGGGGCAGGCGGAGGGGTGGGGCAGGCAGGAAGCTGCTTGTACTCTAATTTGGCCTCTGAAATTGTGTTGTCATCATCTCTTCATCAAACATCTTGGCCATTCATGTCTCCTAATTCTTTAATTCCTACTCATTCTTCAACCTACGGCAACTGGCTTTCAGGACCTCCTCTGTATTAAAACCAGTCCCTTGAAGATCATTACCGATCACCTACCAATAAAATTTAATAGCAGCCCACCACCCAAAGTTTCCTTCCCTCTCTCATTTATGCAGATAAAATGGCAGGCAGTATGCTAAGCCCTGGGAACATGTGGACAAAAAGAAAGAAAACATTACTCAGGGTACGAAAGGTACCAAGGACCACCAAAATTTGAGAGCAAGCTTCAGGGAGCAGATTACCAGGCTGAAGATGAGACTGGTGTGGATATTCCAAGTTGAGAGAACGGAAATGCATGGAACAGAGTCTTGTGAAACACAGAATACTTAAACTTCATTAGGAACGTGTTGGGAGTGGGGGTTTTGGAGAGTTTTGAAGGGGAGTGACATGACCCATTTTAGCTGCTCTAAAGCACAGGTGCCAGCTTTGTTGACACTTAATCATCAGCCCCACATCCTGCTACCCTTTCCTCTGCGTCACAGTTCTCAGATTCCCTCCAACAGGATCCCAGGCTAGGCCCCACTGATAAGAGGCCCAAAAGTGAAATCTGAAAGGTGAGAAAGAAAAAGTTTTACTCCTAGATCAGCAGCTATGCGCAGGCGACTGGCCACTGGCAAACACAGGGTTTTGGTAGCTACTTCCCACAGCCTCCTGAGAATCCCAACGTAGCGCTGCAGGCAGTTGAGAGGGAGCTCTTGCGTGAAGGCTTTCCTTGGACCCCAGCACGCCCAGATCTGCTGTAAGCCATGAGGTCCTCCTAGCCTTTCCTCTCCCAGCCTTCCTGGAGGTTGTGAAACCCCTGATTTCCTGACGAAAGCCTCACACAGGATGCCATTTTGAGTAAGTCTTGCCTAGAAACAGTCCTACACTGACACCATACACTCAGGTCTTTGTGTTATACCACTTGTCTCTATTTCCCCCCAGATTTCTATCTCACTTCTCACCACTATAAAGATAATTCCAAAACTATACTTTCTACCTCTGGTCTTTCCTCTTAAGTTCCACATCCAAATTTTCAACTATTTCCTGGACACTTCCATCTTGATGACCTGCTGAAACTTCAAACTCAACACATTCGATAAAAATCACCTTCTTTTCAAACTAGTTCCTTTTCACGAGTCCACAGTTCTTTTAAGCACAATACAGTTATTTATTCCAGCTATCTGGCTGCAAACCACAGCCATACTAGATTTTACTCTCATTCAGGTAAACATTTATTGAGAGGTTACTATGTGTCAGGCCCTTTGCTAAATGCTGGGACTAGCATGGCTAACAGGTAGATATGGGGACCTCCCTAGTGGTCCAGTGGTTAAGACTATGCGCTTCCACTGAAGGGGTGGCAGGTTCAATCCCTGGTCAGGAAACTAAGATCCCACATGCCACTCAGTATGGCCTAAACAAACAAATGGGTAGATGTGTTCCTTGCTCTCAGAACTTACAGTCTAGTGGAAACTTCTAGAAACTTCAACATGTTTACAAAAAAAATTTTTTTTAATCCTTAACCTGTCACTTGGAAAAATTCAAGATTCTTAAATATCTTTTGAATTATTTCCCCTTCTCATCTTCTCACCCCCTTATCAATCAGTAACCTTCACCTGGACTATTTCTCTTGTTTCCTAGCTAGACCTTTTATTGTATCGTGGACTTTCCTATGTTTTGAGGGAACACACATGCACATACCTTATTTCACAGAAAATTTCAGGCGGTCATCAACAGTCCCCTTGAGGCAACACCCCAGACTCTTGGGGTTTTCCATTAACCTAAAGAATCCCACTTCAGTGTTTCTCCCATCTTCATCATTCCTGCCTAGGGTTGTGTATTCACAAAGGACAATCTTATAATGTCTCTCTCCTAAAACAGAAACTGGAAACAGGCTCATTTCCAACAAAATCAGAGTCCAGGGCTCTTGAAAGCCTTCTTTCTCACAAGTCCCCTGCACAAACCCAGGTTCCTTCCAAACTGAGATGCAGCCCCTAAACACAGCCTATGCAACTTCATCACAAAGCCTTTCTTTGCTCAGGCTGTCCCCCCACCCAAGTCTTAGTTTATCCAAAGCTCATATTTCTTTGAGCTAGTTTGATATTTCATACATTAGACATTCATATCCAGTCTTAGTTTTTAATTTTAATTTTTTTTTGGAGGGTGGCATATGAGATCTCATTTCCCTGACTGTGGATTGAACCTGTGCCCCCAGCAATGGAAGCACGAAGACCACCAGAGAAGTCCACAGTCTTAGGGTTGACTATCCAAACCTTTTCAGAGTAAGAGAACAGGAATCACCTTATCTTTGTACCTCCTAAAGCACCTGGCATAACGCCCAGCCCAAAGTAGATGTTTGAAAATGTTAGACTTAATTAAGCTCAAATTTCTCCTTTACATCTCAGTCTCAGTTGTGTCCTTCATCCTTTTTCCTCTCCTACATAACTGTCCTTCAAATGTTTGAAAACAATTACCTTGTTCCTCTTTCTCATCTGCCCAAAATCCAGGAGATACTGGCTAACTTGGTAGTCTATGTAAACAAAACTCAACATAAGCCCAACATAGTCAAGAAGTCCCTCAGCGTTCTATTTCCCAATCAACCTTTGACTCACCCTCTATGATTTGGGACAAGCAGTATCTCTTCACACCCTTTATTTCACCACCACTCAGCTAAAATAAGGAAGAAAGAAAAATAAAACAAGGGGGAAGCAGATAATTCCATCCTTATGTTAGTCATTTTACAAATATAAACGAGCTCTGCTATTAAATCTGTGACCCAGACAAAACTCAACTTCTTTGGGTCTATTTACATTCTTTTTGCATATTAAGGAGACTGATAAAAGCCAAGGAATTCACACTACTGAAACTATGTATGTATGTATGTATATATATATATATATATATATACCCTTTGGGCTGTATGTAATCTTCTGGACCTTAGGTATTTTATTAATAGTATCTCAGGTTTACAAACACTAAAGCTGAAAACAAAAATATCCCACAGATCATTGTTTCTCCTTATTGTTGTTCAGTGGCTCAGTCGTGCCCATCTCTTTGCAACCCCATGGACTGCAGCATGCCAGGCTTCCCTGTTCTTCACCATCTCCCAGGACTTGCTCAAACTCATGTCCATTGAGTCAGTGATGCCATCCCGCCATCTCATCCTCTGCCGTCCCCTTCTCCTCCTGCCTTCAATCTTTCCCAGCATCATGGGCTTTTCTAGAGTCGGCTCTTTGCGCGTTTCTCTTTAAATTCTCTTATTTATGAGCCTTCGTTTTAACCCAGCCTACCACAAATATTCTATTTGAACTATTAACCTCTATTGGTCATATATACCTACTCCCATCGGCTCTGGAGGGAAGCTGTGGAAGGAAGTGCAAGGACTCCACTTACAAACACCTGCAGACACACTCAGAGATGGAGCAAGCGCCGAATGCTTTAGAATGGCCAGTTCTGAGATGTGCCTTGAACATTTGGGTCAGTGTTTACATCCATGCTCAAATTATTTGGGTTACCACCAGTAGAAACTGTTATCTTATCCTTTAAAGGGATTTTCCCCCCATAATGATGTACTCATTTCTTTAAATCAATTTGTTCAGTGGCAATTTTAGAAATGAATTTTCAAAGGCAGTTCTTTCTGGTAGGAAATTGCCTGCATGTTTAAAAGCTATGTCTAGACTAAGTTAATAATGTGTTAAGCACAAAGAATTGAGTACTGATTTTTGTGACAAAATAAGTATTTGGTTTTTAAAGAATTCATGTTAACGTCCTCACTCATCTTTCACTTGGATAGATCGCTTGAGTGGAAATAGCCATGTCTGACAAAGGATACGTTTCATCACCATGTTTAAGGTATATAAGCTGTCAACTCTTTAAAGTTTACATACCCTAAATATAATAAGGACCTTAAATCAAATGATGATGGTAAAAACTTGATAGAAAACTTGAATAACATGTGCAGTGGATGCCACGTCTTTAAATTCAGGCAGGGGGTGGGGAGTGCTACTGCATTCAGCTGTTACAGGTTGTCATGGCATAATTTCCTTGTGGAAACACACTGTTGACACTTATTACTTGTTCAAAAAACATAATTCATACAGTGCTAAGGGTAGGCTATTTCCTCCTCTGCAATTTCTAGAATTGCTCTAACTCAGTGTAGCCTAGAAAATGACCCACATCCATCTGACTTGCTATGTCCCCTAAAACTGCAGTAAAATGTGGACATCTAGATTAAAATTTTATTGTGATCCACACAGTCAAAGGCTTTGGCATAGTCAATAAAGCAGAAATAGAAGAGGAACTAAAAAGCCTCTTGATGAAAGTGAAAGAGGAGAGTGAAAAAGTGGCTTAAAGCTCAACATTCAGAAAACGAAGATCATGGCATCTGGTCCCATCACTTCATGGCAAATAGATGGGGAAACGGGAAACAGTGTCAGACTTTATATTTTGGGGCTCCAAAATCACTGCAGATGGTGACTGCAGCCATGAAGTTAAAAGACGCTTACTCCTTGGAAGAAAGTTATGACCAACCTAGACAGCATATTGAAAAGCAGAGACATTACTTTGCCAGCAAAGATCCATCTAGTCAAGGATATGGTTTTTCCTCTGGTCATGTATGGATGTGAGAGTTGGACTGTGAAGAAAGCTGAGCACCGAAGAATTGATGCTTTTGAACTGTGGTGTTGGAGAAGACTCTTGCGAGTCCCTTGGACTGCAAGGAGATCCAACCAGTCCATTCTGAAGGAGGTCAGCCCTGGGATTTCTTTGGAAGGAATGATGCTAAAGCTGAAACTCCAGTACTTTGGCCACCTCATGCGAAGAGTTGACTCATTGGAAAAGACTCTGATGCTGGGAGGGACTACGGGCAGGAAGAGAAGGGGACAACAGATGATGAGATGGCTGGATGGCATCACTGACTCGATGGACATGAGTCTGAGTGAACTCCGGGAGATGGTGATGGACAGGGAGGCCTGGCGTGCTGCGATTCATGGGGTTGCAAAGAGTTGGACACGACTGAGCAACTGAACTGAACTGAACTGAGATTAAAATTTTAACCATTAAAATAATCCCCTGTATGACAAGCTTTGGGAAAACAAACTAGTGATTGTAAATCAAAAGAGCTTCATTGGAAAAGAGGATATTAAGAGAGAAACCACTTCAAGGTCAACAAAACGAACATGTGGGCAGGTGCCATTCAAACCATATATACACATATATGTACAACATGGCGGCTAGTGCTTGTTCCTCCAGTTTATTGCCTAAAAAACTATGCTGATTAGCTTATAAAATCAGAGCACAAAACTGGACTAAGAGGGTAGATTAAACCTACATACTTAAAATTAGAATAAAGAGAAAAGCAGGGAGACCCTGACAGGAGACGACAGAGCAGAATGCGGTGACCAAGAACGCAGCAGTTTGTGCCCTGGCTGATGAGAAGTCTCATGCTAGCAGCAGGGGATGCTGAGACCCAACCCAAGTCACACCAGAGTCCTCAAGGGCACAGACTGACAGTGCCAGGTGCCCTGAGAACCACGGAGAAAGTGTGGGGTGGGGCTAAAGCAAAGCTTACTGAGAGAGCTGTTTCAAGAAGTTAGTTCCCTAGATTCAGCCCCCAACTCCACACCACAGTGCAACCACACATTTCTTAAATGGGCAGGTATTTACCTGGAGACAGTCTCTGGAGAGAAAAGGACTGAAAACAAGGATGAAGTAAACATACTCATAATGAATAGAGACCACCATAGCAGCTCTGGCCTCAGACCCTCACCCCATGGCCAGCCATCATGAGACTCTTCTCTAGACAATCTGACCAGCCCAGAAGAAAAAGCCCAAAGACAGTGACAATAGGTCTTTCCTAACAGAGCCCATCCAGACCTTCCCAAAGTGAAGTTCAAAGCTGGCATGCCTTCGTGTTTACAAAACTTCCTGTCAGCTTTTTAGTCTTATTCATGAGCGGATATCAAGAATTACTAGGGATCTGCGAAGTCTCTAATATGAAAGACAGAGATCAGACCAACTGGGAGGAACAGAAACAATGCAAAGAGACAACTGTACGTATAAACAAACTCGAGATAAAGCTTCCTAGAAAGAGCAAGAGACCAAGTCGGCAAATTGGAAAAAAAAGGAGAAAGTCCAGAATAAGGGCATTTTTAGAAAGGAAGAGCAGAGAAAATAACTGCAAGAAATTCACTCATGAAATAAGTCAAGAAAATTTCCTAGAATTGAAGGATATGAGTCACCAGGTTTTAAAAACCTAGTGTGTACCCACTGTGCTCAGCATAGACCCATACCAAGGAACACAGAAGACAATTTCTACAAGCTTCCAGAGAGAGAGAGAGAGACAAAAGGATTACATACGAGTGGCTTTGGATTTTTTTTAACAGTAATACTGGAAGCAAGAAGACAAGAGAGTAAACCCTTCAAAGTTCTAAAGGAAAAAAATATCTACAATTTTCTATCCACCAAGCTATCAACTGAAACAGTATTTTCAGGTATGCAAAATACTATTTATTTCCCATATGCATTTCTCAAGGGGTTTCTGGAAGATGTCACTCCAACAAAATTAGAGGAAAAAAGACCAATATATGGCATATAGGAATACAGGGGGGAACAGACCCAAGAAAGGAAAGAGGTAAAGGGAACACTAGGAATGTCAGCAGTGCATCAGATCTAAGAACTGTGAGCCCAGAGACAGACATTGAGGGCTGTCAGTACCAAGATTCTTACTGCTGTTATGCCAGCAGACTGCCTAAATTGTTTCGGTCCAGATTCTTTTTTGCACTTATCTGATTTTGACCAAATGTAATGAATTTCTTTTCTCCCCTCCATGCCCTGGTGAATTGATCAGCTGACGCTTCTTTTAAACCATCCCATTCCCATAGGTCGGGCTTTGATCAACTCCAGAGGACTGGAGGGAAACCACAGAGAGCTCGGACACAGGAAAACAGAGAGCAGACTACTCTGTCAGAGTCTCTGCCAGATGCCCAGGGTCAGGCTCACGGCAGCCCTGTCAGATGCCCCACTGGCATCCCTTTTCCAGGACTCACTCATGACCTTGCAGTCTTCCCCAGAACTGGCTTTATAAATTACCAGAGAAACTAAAGCCAAACTATGACCTAGAGAATCTGTTCAATTTATCTTCTAAAATCCTGGATCTGATAGTGATAATACTCTTCCTTACACATTTAGGTTTTGGTTTGCAACTTAGCTTTTTAAAAAATGAAACTGCATTATTCAGGGATATGTATGTCATGGCAAGACTTTAAAAAGAAAGATTAGCACAGAGATCAAGATCATGGTTTTGTTGATGGGAAGGAAAGAAAATTGGAAAGGGAGAGATAGGAGGTCTTTCAAGATATTGTAGGTTCTATTTCTAACTGAGGTGGTAGGCATATATGGTTTTATTATTCTTTAAATGGTATTTACATATTTTATAAGGTCTTCTGTATGTATGATTCATTAAGCATATACACAATCATAGCACATCCATGCAAAATAGAATTGCCCTCCTTTTACATTTTTATTGATATACCAACCCCCCTGGCCCAAATGCCCCAAAGCCTTGATTATAATTCACGACTACCTGATATTACTTGTGTGTTGGGCCACCACTCTGCAGCAAAAAGTAAAGATTTAGGCAACTGGAAGATGTAGGCAACTGAAGCAAAGCTTACAGACCAAAGAAAGCCTACAGCCTAGTCTTCTCCTATCACAGGTTACACTGTAGCTAATTTTTTAAAATATAATTTGATGTTCACCCAGTCATATCTACTATGGTGACATGTATTTGAGACAATCCGCTTCACATTCTTCAAAGATTGTTAAAACATTTTTTTGGTATCAAATAGAAGTACAGAGTAAAGGTAAGAAGAAGGCGAAAAAAACCAGAACGTAAAATCTCAAAAGATCTACTTAATTCATCCCACAAAGATCTGCTTAATGAAGGTAGCTGGAAATATATCAACTCCAGCTTTGGACTTCTGAATGTAACCCACATCACGCAGATTTCTAGCAACCTCATCCTCTCCGTTGGTCAGTGGTGTGACTCTCTCTCCCTCTTAGGTCCTCCCTAGAACAGCTGGTCACGAAAGACGCCTCTGTGGGTTTCCCGCATCAGTGTTTCCGATCTCTTTCCTCTTTCCCGTCGCAGCATGCGCACGTGCAGCTTCTTGGATGGCGCCCTGCCTGCTGGTCCTGCTGGGTCTCCGGGAGACCACCACCGTCTCAGCACGACACAGCCTATGTACTCCTCTGTGGCACGCGAGGCCTCTCAGTTGGGAAGGTGTGGCCCACACAATGCAGCAGCACAAAGCAGCATCTTCTACTGAAAGCCACTGGAAGAGGAACTCTTGAAGATAAGATGGGCTGATCATCACACATGGCAATGCCTGACAATAAGATTAATTTTTTCTCTAGTTTCTTCTTCTAACCCATCTTCCCTATTGTTGAAGATGTAAAATCCATGGATACACCCGATGACTGTTACCACAAAATGTTTCAAATTCACATGCAACAAAATGGAAAAACAAAAACAAGAACAACCCAAGGATCATCATCAAGTTTTCTGTTTTATTTAAGATTTTAGTTTTAATTCTGAAGAAAGAGGTACATTTCCTTTTTTTTTTTTTAGTTTTAGCATCAGGTTATAACCAGGTTTCTGTTTTCTTTTCTCCTGTCTTTTCAATACTGCACAAACGTCCAGAAACTACAGGGTTAAGTAAAAGCTGCAGGCAAGGAGGTCAGAGATTTGCTCCTGATGGTGATCAGATGGCCCCAGAGCAGTGCTATCTCAGAGTGCCCTTAGTCAGGTGAATTTACGGTAAAAAGAAAAAAAGATTCTGACAGAGGAGAAAGATTGACAAAATCACTTATATTTCAGCTCTTATATATTATGCATAGGTATTAAATCTGTGAATACTTTTTTTCTTTAAAACATCTGAATTTATTTTAAATCTAAAGTCAAAATTTTTTCTCCTTTAAAAAAATCACTTCTCCCCTCCTTATAAACTCTTTAGCAACAGGCCAGTTACTACTACAGATCAATTTATCTTTCCATCAACTTCCAATAAATTCTTAAGCTTAACAACACAATCAAGTCCTCTCCATCAACTTGCCAAAATAATTAAAAATTAAATTAAAAGCATTTTCCCTGCAATAGTGATAAGCTGAATACAAGATGGATGCCAGGACCACTGCTTTCCCCCATGCATTTAGCAATCTCATTTCAACCTGGTTTTCAAACTTCTGCAGTTGATAATGCATTTACTTCACCTTTCCTAGAGATTAATCGTCATTTTCTGCTAAGCAGATTATATCATTATTATGCGCAACAGACAAACAGTAATTTTCTAAGTTTCGAGACTGCCCTTTGATTTCTTTTTTTTTTTTTTCCCTCCTTAAAAAGGCATTTTTAGAAAACATTCAACAGTGTCACTTGAATGCTGGATCAACAGAAACTTTTACAATTAAAAAAGAAAGATGGTAATGACCCTGTGATCGCATTGCATCTGGGGGTAGGGAGAAAAAAAAAATTGATCAGGAACTGGATTCTTCAGAACATAAGAGATGAGAAGGGAGCTGTGGGTGGGCCGAGAGGGAGAAAATGGGGCGGGACAAATGCTGCGTTCTCCGGTGACTTCCCCCCCCTAGTGGCGGTCCAGTGCTGAACTCTGTAATAAATCTGTGGGGGTTTTGCTGGGGGGTCTGAAGGCTGTCGGAAAGCCAGGGGGTGGGGAGTGAAAGCTGGAAGGGTTTGAAGGAGGAGGGTAGGGATTCCAACTGGCTCTGTGCAGAGGGATCTGTGTGCTGAAGGGGGCGCTGTGGTGGGTCTGTGACGGAGCGGCAGTGGGGCCGTCCATCTCTGTGAGGGCCTGAAGGGATTTTAGCCAGTGTGGAGGATTGTCATCTTGAAGAGAGTCTAAACTGTTTCCTGAAGATGCTGGAATACCTAAGGAGAGAAAACAAAACAAGAAGGAAGATGGTGAGTCTGTGCAGAGAGAATAAGAAATTCATCAAACAAAAAACTTTAAGGTGCTTAGTTTATCCAATAAGAAATGCAATTTTCAACTCCATCCAAATTAGATGTTCTCAGCCTTACGTTGCTTTTATCCTCCACCCACAACGACCACGATTTATTGTCACACAAACCCACGCCTCCTCTTCAACTATACAGACATTATCCCCCCGTGTCACAGAGGCGGAGTTGCAAAAACCAGTCCCCAAGATTGCACGAAGGTATTTTCCAATTGTGCTTCTCCTTCTCTAGTAGGGATACACGGACCAGATAGCCTTATAATAGAGAGCTTTATGTTTTAAAGTGGAGTATGTTCCTTTAAGAGGATTAGTCGGATCCTTCTGTACTTTTGAGACCTACAAAATACACGCATGCTGTCAGACGTGAGCACCTACTGACATCAAAGGAAGCAACCTAGGTACCAAACGCCTTATTATACAACTAGGCCAACAGAGTTAACAACTGAGGCTACGTGACCCCAGAGGATCAAAGAAGCTGCCACACACTTGTGACTTTGGGGGAAGATTATGTTGACGAGACCTCTGCTATTAGATCATCTGTGCTAAAAACCAAACCGGTGGCAGTCAGAGGAGCTGAAGGAGCGAGAAAGTTACCTGTGATGATGGCTGGGTCTGTCCAGCTGCCAGGGCGGTCCCAACTCGGGCTGTCGGTGGTGGCAGTGTTGGACGCTGGTGCACTGTGGTTGGCGTTGGAGGGGGAGGAAGAATTGGGCAGTCCACCAAAGTTGATGTTAATGTTGGGTAGAAGTGCCCTTAGCCCGTCCTGCCATTCCTTCATATTTAAACTCTCTACAGAACTGCTGTTGTCTGGGAGATTTACCAACAAAAAAATGAAAGATAAAAAAAAAAAATAAAAAGCTGACGTTAGAAACATATGTTGTTCTTTTGTGGTTAAGTGGGAGAAGAATTATTCTTTCTTTATTGAGCACCTAGAATGGGTTGTCCTAGCAAGATAAACTTGGTTAGGATTTTGCTCGTGAGCCCCTGAAATCAGTGAGGAAAAACTTGCTTAAGGATCAGGAGAGTGAGCTTCTTGTCCTGACAGACACTTCACCATTTGCTTTTGTAAGCCAACAGTCCAGTTTAAAGACTTAATGCTCCAGAGCATAATTCGGTTCCAGCTACATTACAAAGTTTCAGTTAGTGGGGCATGTAGCCAGCTGAGGTAATTTATGCTATACATAAAAAAAGCAAGCCTGTGAAGTTCAGTATAGGATTGTATTCTGAGCCCATTAAATGAAAAAAAAAAAAAAAAAAGCCATTTTATGAAAAGCAAACATAAGCCAATAGAAAAAAAATAATTAAGTTCTTCCTGATTATAAAACTGATCATGTATTTCAGAGGAGAAAGGCATAATGAATAGGCTTTTGAATCTGAAAAGAGTATTTTTCCATTCGTCACAAAGGCCAAGGAGGCAGGGGCGAAGCTACCCTTTAAATGGAATCATTTCCAGTGGCCTGCCCACTCTGTCCTTAGAGTTCTACCAATCATTCACAACACAAGACCTGGAGCCCTACGGTTAGTTCCCTGGTTCTATTTATAAATAGCATCAAATATGATAAGATGCTATCAAGATAAAAAGGCTTTCATAAACTGTGACTAAACTCACTGGATCTGCTACCATCCAGAATCCACACGGCATATAACTAATTGCTTGGGGGGAGGGGAAGGGTAAAAGTGTAATTACTACTTGGAATACCTGTCTTATTGAGACTAGGGTGGTAGGTCAAACTACGAACTGCAGTTCTTGAGAAGAGCACAGAAAACTGAGCTCTACAGAACTGATGAGAAATCACCATTAATGATGATGACAATGACACTTCATCAGGTACAGTCTAGGCTATTTGGTGAATTTAGTTTTCTTTTTATAATTTTTCCTTTGCCCCAATCGCTGACCTATGCTAAATTAAAACGTTTCAGTCAGTGAAGCTTTTAACCCTACTGACGTTATTTATAAGAAGACAGAAACTACAACCAAACGCAGCAAGTCATCTCTGAATTTACTAAAATGAAGAAGCAATCTACACCATATGAGTCAGTAGAAAGGAAAATAAATTCTTCAAACACAATTCCAATTCGCCATCAGTGTAGTTTCCTAAGGCTCGCCCTTCTATTTGCATCCTACCTCATACTTGCACTGTGTTGTACAACTCACAAAGCACTCTCAGTCATTATTTCATTTGATGCTCATGTTGTGAGGTGTGTAGAGCAGGAGGAATAGTGTGCATTTAACAGATAAAGAAACAGACTCTAGAATAATTTGTCCAAGTCACATAACTTATATAGTTAACACATGAAAGCCAGACCTTATCTGAGATTTTTTTTTAAAGTAGCACCAAGCTTTAGATTTTATATAGACTATTTGCCTTGTATTTGTATAGACTATTATTTAGCTTTTTAACAGGTCAAATGT
The DNA here is from genome assembly GCF_016772045.2 of Ovis aries. Classification (NCBI taxonomy): domain Eukaryota; kingdom Metazoa; phylum Chordata; class Mammalia; order Artiodactyla; family Bovidae; genus Ovis; species Ovis aries. The sequence continues at coordinate 100,641,327 of NC_056057.1, forward strand.
TTAAGGCAAATTCCAGGGGCCTGTGAGACTCATGATGAAAAGGAAGCAAAAAAACACAGAAACATTACAGAATGTCCATCAGTCATGACTTCAGAAGAAAGATTTCACTAAAGGAACAAACGAGACTTGGCAGCCAGGGTGAAAAAATTCTAATCAACAACACAACCATCAGTCTCCTCTTGGCTCCAACTTCATGAGGCATTAACAAAATCACACTAATGAAGTCCTAGAACACTCTCAAGTATAAGGTTTGGTGGCTACGGCACATTCTAACCTTTAAAGTAGTCACACTGTCAGACTGAATAACGTAACTTGGTTTCAGTTAATCAAAAATTGAATTCTAAATAAGGAAAACTTCACAGGAGGGGAAAAAAAAAACTCCCCGATATAATAAGGTGATGTACAACTACATGGGAAAACTTTAAGGAAGATTAAAGCCCTTGAACTTTAGGTAGCCAAACTCAGCAAGAAGCCTATGAAGACAAACAGGTTCCCTCTTCTACTGCACCGGGAAAAGAAAAAAAACCCGTAACAGTAAAAACCCATCTTCTCCTTACTTTTGCTTTACATTTAGTGAAAGCTGGACTAAGAAACTCTGATTAACAGAATAACATTTGCATCTATATAAAGTTTACTTGAAAATTAGTGTCACAATAAAATCAAAGATATCTGCTCACAGGCAGGAGGTATATGGGAACTTCCTGTACTCCACTCAATTTTGCTGTGAACTTAAAAAATCCTCTAAAAAATAACATCTATTTTCTCTGATTTTAGGCTAATGAAATCAAGCAAGAGTATGTTAGCCAAAGACACTCACAGATGGCACATGATATAGAAACGACGAGGAACTTAGATCCTCCCAAGGCGAACTATGATTATTAAATACCTTGGGAAATAAATTAGCTAGTTTATAATTCTTACAATCTTGCCAAAAAACAAAGTCAGTATGTGCCTAGACATCATGGGAGCCTGACAGCATGGCTGGCTGGCTTGCAGTGAAGTTGCAAGGGTCACAGGAAGTGGACTGACATCATTAGCTCAGGGTACGGGACCACTATTCTCAGCTGCTTGCAAAAAGTTTTCTTCACTGTTTTCTCTACTATTGCTATGCCAAGTGTTGGCACAAAGAAAGACCAAGAAAAAGGAAATCAGATAAATCCATCGAAACTTCAAGAGCCACACCTGTAATCACCTACTCTACCTCCCTGCCTACATTCCCACCCCACCTCTGGCCCAAATTTGTTCTGGCTGAGAGGGCTTCTGGTAATTCCATTCCTTGCAATACATGTGGCAGGGCAGATGAACCTTGGCACAACCAACATTCAGGAGAAATGACAGTTCGTTTCTCATCACATGGGGGCTGTCCTCTGCCCTGCAGGTGTTTAGCAGCACTGCTGGATGCTAGTAGGTCCTATGTACAACATCCCCAACCCCCCCACCACCGATTCTGACAATGAGAAATGTCTCCAGACATTGCCAGATGGCTACTGGGGTGCAGAGAGGCAAAATTATCCCTTGTTGACAACCACTGACACAAAGGAAGTTGATTCCTTTGTTTCTAGGACTCTAAATAATTCCATTCGAACCCACATTTCCTTTTAAATAGCAACCTGGATACAACCTGATGCGACTTCATTTCCCTTTGCTTATACAGGACTTCATACTGGCATATAAATTCACTACGTACAAGTCAATAGCTGTAATGGAGAAAACACCGCGCTGAAAATTGCAGATGGCCTCTATAAAGCAACCGTAATTAACATAACCTTGAACATATAAGTGTATGCAAGTCTCTTAATATGCCAGGACCCTATTTTATAACATCTGCTTTTTTCTCTTATAAGGATCAAATAAATTTGAAGGCCATTTATTACTTGATAAATGCCTAATAACAATTTTTTAAAAATACTCAATACTGAATAGATAGTAGTTTCCGAAAAGCCAAGGTAAGAACATTTCTCAGTTGCCAGGAAATGGCTCTGTGCACAACAGTCTCCTCCCAGCAATGTAGAGCTGATATCCAGCATTCTCCCAGAGGTGCTGTGCAGTCAACCTAACTAATAAACCTTCTCACCACCAACACAGTACAAAGACAAACAAGACATGAGAAAGCCCTTTAAACTTTCCGTAAGCAGGGACTTCCCTGGTAGTCCAGTGCCTAGGACCCTGTGCTCCCAACGCAAGAGGCCCAGGTTTGATCCCTGGTCAGGGAACTAGATCTCACATGCCACAGCTAAGACCTGGAGCAGCCAAATAAATGAACAACAATAAACTTACCATAAGCAAACTACTATGAAAATCATGTCACTGAACATACTTTATACTAAATGATACTAATTTTACTGTTCACGTATTTAATTAGAAGTAGCATAATACAAGGGGCTTCCCCGGTGGCTCAAATGGTAAAGTATCCACCTGCACTGTGGGAGACCTGGGTTTGAGCCCTGGGTTGGAGAGATCCCCTGGAGGAGGACATGGCAGCCCACTCCAGTATTCTTGCCTGGAGAATCCCGTGGACAGAGGAGCCTGGCGGGCTGCAGTCCATGGGGTCGAAGAGTCGGACACCACTGACTAAGCACAGCACAGCGTAATATATTAGGGAAGGATTGTATATTTTTAAGGGATTGCTGATATGTTTAAATGTTTTATGATATTAAAATTTTACTTTCAATTTATAATTTTCAAGTATGTAAAAAACAACTATTTTCGGTTCTAAATAATTAGAGGGCAGGAGAGCAGTGAAGTTGTTTGTAGTAGTTTTATTTTTTAGAACAGAACTCAAAAGACAGAATTTAAAGTACTTTCAAGATGCCTTATGTCACATTCTCATACTCCACTGTGTAAGAAACATCAGTATACTTCGATTTACCTAGCTCAGGACACATTTTATTAAGGAAGAAATTACAGTTAAAATTCTGCCAGTTTGCTGGTAGCCTAAGACTCGGTCCATAACAAGCCGGTCGTTACACATTAAGCAAGATGACAAGTCTAGTTTTTAGCAACAACAGAAAATGTATGTGTTAAGGCTGCCAAAATAAAAGTCAAAGCAACTACTTAGTGAATCCTACGGTACGCAGGGAGGACAAAGCCCTGTGCCTTAACTCTTGTTCTTAAGCAGCTTAAAGTCTAGATGGTGAGACAACGCAAACACGGGAAAAAGCTCAACCACCACAGTCTGTAAAACCAACAGAAGAAATGTCATAGGGTTGTACATGATTAACAAATGCTATAAAAGTTTAGTAAAAAGAGCGGCTACATAGGCACACATGTAGAAATGTGGGTGAAAGAGAGTTGTAGCCTCTCATTCATGGAGTTTAAAGTTCACAGATGCCCTGAGCCTGAAAAATCCATGACATGTTAAAACTATCTTTGGCGTTTTTACATACCTAGCCCAACTATTTGCTAGAAAATACACATGAAGATGCATTTTATAAGCAATGATTATAACATATTACAAAACCAAATTAAGCTGTGTTCTGACATCAAGCCTTTCACAGAAAGTCAAAAGCAGGAAAAGCTGAATGGCTATAGGTAAAAGCACACGTTACAGCAGCCAAGTGGATTTCTCTCCTTTCTATTCCTCAGATTAACTGCAATATGTTATTATAAAATGTAAAACTTTGCTACAGAGAACAAGACTGTGGGAAAATCTGCTCCTTATGATAAATCATCACTGGTGATAAGCCAGTGATTTCTTCTGGCTTGCATAAAATCTTTATCTAAGAGAAAAATTTTCAAATTGGTTATACAAACTGCAAAACCACCTTAAGAGCCCCTAAGGAAGAACTGAAGGGGATAAGAGTAGAAGGAAACACATCTGCTCCCACCTCCTGATTTCAACTATTTCACATTTCAGGGTAGCAGCTAAGACTGCATTTGAAAAACAAGACCTGCTAAGATAGAAGATCTATGTATAATAACAAGGTGAAATAAAACACACTTAACGGAGAAGGCAATGGCAACCCACTCCAGTACTCTTGCCTGAAAAATCCCGTGGATGGAGGAGCCTGGTAGGCTGCAGTCCACGGGGTTGCTAAGAGTCAGCACCACTGAGCAACTTCACTTTCACTTTTCACTTTCACGCATTGGAGAAGGAAATGGCAACCCAGTATTCTTGCCTGGAGAATCCCAGGGACAGAGGAGCCTAGTAGGCTGCCATCTATGGGGTCGCACAGAGTCAGACACAACTGAAGTGACTTAGCAGCAGCAGCAGCAGCAAGGGGAATCCTAAAATAAACGGCTATTCCAAGTTATTGTTTCCTCTAATACAATATATACCACCAGGTCATGATTTTATCTCCACTTGGCATTCTTGCCTCTACCTTCTCTTTGGTTCCCCTCCACAAGGTCTTTTTATTATAAACACATAGGTCTTATTAACTGAACTAGCTAGATGCAACCACAGTCACAAATCTGCCAATTTCTCCACTTTCCTGTTGGGGCAGGGACAACTGGTCCACGTATTCAGCCCTGATCCTTTCGTTACTCTGTTCCGGCCAACAGTCCCTAGGACCAGAGACCTCTCATTTCAAGTTAAATTTCTGTTAGTAGTCTAACTCAGCTGGGAAGTAGTCGTTGAGAGTTCCAGTCCCAAAACACTCCTAAAAGAGTTTATTCTGCTCTTCAGTTTTCAATCCTTATCGCACCGCTACTCCCCAAAGTGTCCTCAATCTGGTCTTGTTTTCTAAAAAGCTTTAATCTTCCTTTTCTTCACTGCTGTCCTTTATAGTTCAAAGTCAGAAGCTACTTCGAAAGGTAGGTTACTTAGTGAAACAAATCTTTCTTGGTACAAGGGGCTGTCTATCAGAAATTTAGTTCCCATTATGATTAATTCTTGCTACTTAGATTCTCAAATATTTTTAGGATACTGAGTATGGCCTGTCTCAGCCACTCTACCCCTTGCTAAACTCCCCACCTCCCCTAGCCCTGTTAGATATTAATTACTGAGTTTGGGGATGGAGTCTATCTCCATCAGTATATGATTTCAAGAAAAGCCTAAACTTTCTCATACTTCAACATACCTCTAAGCAACTGAAATAGAAATGAATTATGCTTGTCCTATACATAAAACCAAACTTTAAAAAGTACACAAAATTTCTCCTATCAGAACTTAAAAGAAAGCCTTTATGATATAGGCATGCTGTTCTCTAAGACAGTCACAACAATCATTTCAATTTATTAACTAAAATGTGAATGAATTCTTTCCAACAGATTTATAAAATCAGCTTATGAAAAAAAAAAAAAGCTATTCCATCTGAACAAAAAGAACTGATCCTCAGATTTTCTCGAATTATGCTCGAGAAATTTTGTTTATATAAATTTTGTTATATAAAGCAAAACAGACCACTACTGCACAGCACATTTGCTGGGGCACAACATCTTAAGGGTTTAATAGATCTGAAAGTAGAGATTAAATTAAGTGAAACATTCTAAGAACTCAGAATAGAAATAACACAAACAGGAAAAGAGAGGTCCTGAGGATCAGCTAAATATGATTTAGGCTTTCTGGACTGTCTCTACTTCCCTCCTTTCTCTTTGTCTAGAATGCTTTCCTGATCTCTTCAATTAATCTTTACTCTTTCAAAAGTCCAAGTCTTCCCCACAGATAACCCTGGACGAGGGTCCTGTGGTCTGAAGTGCACAGCAGCCGCACACTGTGCTGTGACATCCAATACACTCTTACGTGTACTCTCATCTTCTCTCACAACTCTACTGACACGCCTGAAGGAGGCTGGCTTATACCTTCTTCAGCTACAGCTCAGTGTCTTAGAAACATGATATGCTTCAAGATACTTGCTGAATCAGAGACCCAACTTGAGAGGAGCTGAAAAACTACTTTCCCCAAAAAGGCCTATTTACATAATATCTGTATAATGCAGCGATTCGACCTGTTTTACCAAAAGGGATGCAAATCCTTCTGAAAGGAGGAATCAGCTAAGTTTGGGGGCCCAAAAGGCCTCTCTGAAGAAAAGAGGCCACTAAAATATGCTTTCAATAGTGCTTGAGATATCAAAACAAAAATAAATATAACTTTTAAAATCCAATTTACCAAAATAAATCAAGAATACTTAAAAAAAGAGATATTCTAACATTATATGCATGAGACAGTAAACAGGCCTCTTAGCTATATTCTATCCATTTTTCTACTCTAGACACTATTCACTCACTATGCACTTTATGTACTTGATATCCTAGTACCAACAATCCAATGAGTTAAGTAGTAGTTTCATTTTATAAATGAGAAGACTAAGTTGACTCTGGAAAATGAAACTGCTACCTAGCCCAGTTGGTACTAGGATATCTAGTACCTAAATTTCACAGTGAGTAAATAGTTCAAAAGTGCTAAGTCAGTAATCATATCTATTCTGATTCCAAAGTGTGTGTTCTCACCACCAAGCACACTACCATCCAGTCTGTGTCTTGGCAGGACTCACAGGCCAAGAGAAAGGGAGGGCAGACATGTTTAAAAAACGATATGGCATGTGATAGTAAGTACCGTGATATGAACAAAGTCCTGTGGGGCACAAGGAAGAAAATGAACAACTGTGCCTTTCTGCATGCAGGATAAATGATGGCTGGAGAAGCTCAGGGGAAGAGAAGCTGATATGGAAAAGGGAAAGGCATTCCATATTGAACAGAGAGCAGCAGAAGCAGCTAATCACAAAACACAATACATGGTACAATACACATAGATGTGCTTTGCACAATGTGTACTTCTCTCTTCTAGAATGTTCCTACAAGGATCTGTAAGTTTGTTTTTTGAGAAGAATCAGATCCTTTAATGAGAGCCGGGAAAACATTTAGATATTTGCTTTATGAATGATCTGAAGAAGCACAATCTATTTAAGGAAAAAAAGAAAAAACAAACACAAAAGGAAAAAGTATCTAGAGAAAGGAGTCTATATATAAAGCCTCACTTAGAATGAGGAAAAAGGTAACTGAGAAGTCAGTGAAGGAGAAGACAATACATTCTTAGAAGCATTATTAGGTGGAACCTGAACCAGAATACACAAAACTAAACGATGAGAGGGACAAAAATCCAATGTAAGATATTGACAAAACCTGAAGTTGGAAGCTTGAAAGAAAGCATTTAAGTGAGCATGAAACTAAGAACTATGAACAAAAGCCCTATGAGGACATCCAAGGATGACTGAGGGAGCTTACCACCCAGGAGAAGATACGTGGATCCATCAGAATAGGATTTCACCCAATTGCACATTATTTCTCATGAAAAATGACCCCAAATGCAAACAGTAGAGCAGTGCTTGCAAAACCTCTGAGATCTTAATCTACCAGGAGAAAATAAATCTGATACAATTCATCTCCCGACCCCCGCCCTTCCCAAAGTGTAAACAGAGGAAAAATTTTCTTCTGGACTTCTGACCAACAAAGCACAGGTTGGCTATTGTGAATACAATAGAAGCCCTAAAGTATGTGACATAACCTTAGGGCTTTAGGAAGCAAGGAATGAGACTAACTGATGGAGTTCTTGGATGGCTGGCATCCTGGTTGCTTTCGTAACCACCTCAGTGAATTGCATTCGCTTATCTATCAGCTTTTTCTACTACACTGCGAGTTCCTTCAGAAAGGGCCTTGTTCGATCCTCTTTGTGTACAGTGAACAGTTTCTGAACCTCAAGAGGTATGTTTTCTAAATGACGAGCCTTGAACATTTGCTTCCAGTTTTTTTGAGAAAACGTCTTTCCAAAGGTTTTTTTTTTTTTTTTTAAAGAAAAAGAAAGGTGGGTCAGCGTGGTCTCGCAGTTATAGGAGGCAGTGATTCACAGACGATAGAAGACGCAAAAATATGAACATTCTGACTATGCAATAAATAATCTAATAAGGAAAATAAACTGGGGCAAAATCTAAAGAAACTAGTTCTTGTGCAGGGAGAGTCTCATGGGATTAGATGTGAAAAGCTGGATAGAGTTATGTAACCTACCTGTGGATAAAAGTATCATAATCCTTGAGGATTAAAATCAGAATCCATAATGATCTGAAGCTTGTGAAAAATGTTGAAGGCAAAAAAAAAAAAAAAAAAAAAAAGCTAAGTTTGGAACAGAAGAAAATTAGGAAAAGGCAACGGCTCAGCCTGTCATAATGTTAAGTCCCGAGGAAAGTCAAAGCTATGTAGCTCCATCTTCATTCTGCCTCCTTCCATCTTCTTTATAAAAGAGCATGATCCTCAAACCAGAAAGGACAGAATAAGCAACGTGGAGAGAGAACTGTAAGTCACAAGAGATACAAAGACAATAAAAGAACATCTACTCAGTTTCAGTAAGCTTAAAATTTCTAGGTGCAACATGGGTTCTCTTCTAGGGTATTCATCCTCAAGAGACGTCATCACAAAACCATCGTTAAGAGAATTACAAGGAAAGAAAGAAAAGTCAGCTCTGTAAGCTAAATGCTTAAATTGGGTTCTGGGAAAAATTTTGAAACAGACTGGAAGACACCTGATTTCTTTAGAAGTGAACATGAGAGGTTTTGCAAGCACTGCTCTACTGTTTGCATTTGGGGTCATTTTTCATGAGAAATAATATGCAACATTTTGGACTAAAACCTCTGCTCCTTTCCTAATGAAATACACAGGAAGTTTAACTTTGAGGTGAACAGCAGTTGTGAAGGCAGCTTCCACTGACAATTGTCTCCCACCGGAAATGTCCTCCTTCTAAATTCCGGGATCCATTTCCTTTCTTCTTCTGTTGCCTGCCCAAACTCAAAGACTTCATAGCTAAACTTCATTTCTATCCCACCACAACATCAATGCCATAAAACAAATGGAATAGAGTAGTCAATGAAAGCCAAAATGCATTTCCATAAAGAACCAACTATATCAAAGTAATTTATTCTTTGGACAGACTTTCAATGATATAACTATGATATATCTTGAATTCAGCAATTTCTAGAAGTTTTCTAATGGTAACCTTTTGGTATAAGATTCTACAGCATGGATGACAGCAGTGTTTAGATGAACTGTCACAGAGCTAAAGACACTGTGTGTTAGTCTGAAAGTTCCTGAGAAAGTGTTTGGATTATCTTTGACTCCATGCCTCTTATTATACTTAACAAAGCCCACAAAGTTTATTTAAACATGCAAACAAAAAGCCAATTCTACAGATGACAGAATCAATAATTAAAACTACAACTATTCTTAAATTAAAATCCTTAAACTCTTCACTATTAATGTTACTAATAACATTTATCTCTCACTTTATAATTACATAGTCTCATATGATAAACTTATTAAGATGGTAATATACAAACAAGGGTACACTCTACATCAAATCCAAACACACAATTTAACATGGTTACATTCAGGTTTTTAAAAATACATTTGGGAAGTACAGGATGGAAGAGATCTAACTAACCAGTCACATGTATGAAAAAAAGTTTAGTAGTTTTACTTGCACCATTTCATAACAATTAGGTAATAGAATTTTTTTAAAATAACATTAAACGCACATAAATAGATGTGAAATGTCCAAATTATCAACTGTATGACACTAAGCCAATCACAAATGATAACCACTCTGAGCCTCAGTTTCCTCATTCACAAAATAGGGATAATATCTACTCCACAGGATATTTTTCTAAAGAGACTGTATAAGCTATAAAGGAATATACAAATATTGGTAATAAGAAAAGTGTTAATGATAAAGTTGATTCTCTAATCACGTCTGGATTATTAAAGTATGACCGCCACATTTTAAGAAAGCCATTCAATGTCATGTCAAAATATGTGGAGGAGAAATAGACTAAAGAGAACTAGAAACCATGTTAAATGTGAAAAGGTTAAAAGGACTAAGGATGTTTCATCTATGTCTAGAAGTTACTAGACAAGTGGATACTGCCTTCACATATTTGACAAGAAGCATAAATGGGAAAAAGATTTTGGTTTAGCCAAGAAAAAAACATTCTTGAACAATCCTAAGTTCCCTAATGAGAGCACCCTGTTTATGAAAAGTATTAAGTTCCCCAAGTAGCTCTTCAGTACTCACATAAGTAGAGTTCTAGAAAATAAGGTATTTATAAAGGCTTTCTGAATTGTGTGTATATGTTTGTGAGTATCACAAATGAGACACTGGAGGTAAAAAGGGTTATCGGTTAGGTGAAATTTTTTAAAGCTTGTGTGTATGGAGGAGGGAGCACGGTGGTCTTGGGAAAATAAGGAGTAGTCACAAGCTGAATTTTCAGAGTTCAGAGGTGGAGAAGATAGAAGGACTGATCATGGAGTGATGAGGCAAATCCTAACACTGAACTGAGGATCACAGGTCAACAAAGAGGTAAGGTAACTTATTTGTAAATGAATCTGATTGATGTCTCCACAAGTCCAGATTTAACACAAAGCAGATCCAGATCCAGGCTTTGCATACCTCCAGAAATAATCAGATACAAACATCACCCTCTCAACCACAAGTTTTCATTCAGCAAACGTTCACTGGCTATGTCTGGGGCTTGATGCTATAACATTCTGCAGCAGCGTCCTACAAGTCGTGCTGTTCTGCTTATTTTCTATTTCTTCAGCGGATCACTGGAGTTTGGTTATTTTGAAGAAAGCAGTGATAGCTTTCGATTGTTTAGTACCAATAAAATATTTTTTAAGGGAGTGTAAGTTCCCTCCAGGCTTGCATTCAGACCAAAGTATCTTGGTACCCATGCAAGAAATCCTCATAGGGTTATATGTCCATTGAAATTTTAAGACTTTTTATGTTTATAATCTTCCAAATTTAAAGATTTCTAAATTTTCTAAAAGTTATTAAAAACCACTAAAGCCAGTTTTTACTTCATTTGATTATTACACAGCTCACTTTTGTTTTGACAGTGAAGATCAGTCAGTCTCATCTTTTTCTGAAGGATGGCTCCTATCTTAAGGGTTTATATCAAAGACACAAAAATACCCTCAAAAGATGACTAAAAATTATCCATGCTCTGAAATATGATTTTCCATGCTCTGAAATATAACCCAACTATGAGCTTTATTTTTAGAAAGTTATCTTTTGGGGCATTAAAATAAGAAACTGCTTCTTAATTTTTAGAAAAAAAATTATTTTAGGAAATGAAGTAAAGTCCTCATTATTATACTAAAACTAAATGAAACAGATAATGGGTATGGTCATAGTCATAAACACTTCCAACCAAACAGATCAAGCATACATCTTTCTTCTTCACTGTACTATTTTCACAAACCAGAGGTATTTGTTAAAATCTATTTTGAGGTTGTTTTATAAATAAACATATGATTTTTCAAAACAAGAATATAAATTGAAATTTACTTGTTCTTTTATTTTCATACACATACGTGAAATTTATGAGCTTAAAAAAAAAGACTATTTTGCTTTTTCTTCCTCCTTACTATTTATACTGTGGAAAATACATATATTTTCTTGCTTTCAATCTTTCAAATAATGCCTCAATTTAAAGAGATTTAATCCTAATAAGACTGTATTCTTTTCAGACCTATAAAAGATAATACTCCTTTGGAGGATAGCATTTCAAAAGGCCTACCTGCTGATGAATTTAAACAGCTATATGCCTACCATCAGGTTCACTAAGTGGCCTTAGTTTTAAAATTAATTTAAAAATATATTTAAGTGTTCATCCTTGGCTATGATTTATTGTAGTTCAACTGGCAAAGAATGCCAGAGATAGTCTTGACAGACCAATTCTCAATCAGTGTTGAAGAAAGGAAAGCAAGAAGGAAAGAGAGAAAGATCAGGTGAAACAGTCTTAAAATATAAATTATATATTTAGTCTTAAATATACATTAGAAACAACAATTCCTATTTCACCATCTCCTGGAGCTTTATACAGAACTAGAATTTTTTAGTGGAAAAAAATTAGTTTTATTAAAAATCACATATATTTGTGAAACACTGAATTTCAGTAGTATTGTCCAGAAAATATTTTTAAAGAGCTAGAATTACTTAAAAGTAAAAGTAAGTGAATAACGGCAATCTAGTAAAGTAAAAAGTCTACCAATTAGCCATTTGTTCCTCAATCTACTCCTGAATAATGGCAGTCTAGTAGAGTAAAAAGTCTACCAATCAGACATTTGTTACTCAATCTACTCCCAACCCAGACTGTGCGTTCTGCTTAAATGTGCTGTTTTGATTTTTAAGAGAGAACAAAGAGACTGACTGAGAAGGAAATTGGGAGGTAAATGACCATAGAGACACTGAGTGAACACTCAGGAACCTGACAGAGCCCTTTCTTCTCTGAAAAGGGAAAATTCAGGCCTGTCAAGGGTCCTACAAGGGTATCACACAGAAGTGCACCTTAAGATCTAGTCAAGACCTCCCCCTCTAACTGTGGTCAGTTACACGGAGAAAGAAAGAAGCAATTTCCTCTTTGCCCAAAGGAAGAAAAACTAGACAGAGAGGTGAGTACAAGCTACCAGAATAAGACTCACAGCAGTCAAGAACTAAAACCAGAAAGCGTGTTATAAAACAAAACTTGCAGGGTTGTATGTATTTATCTGGAAATTATGAAAGATCTTTGCATAGTTCAGGAATAGGCCATTTAAAATGAAGGTGAGGTTTTGCAGCACTGACTCAAGAAATGTCATTCCTATCTGGGACTAGGGCTGGGGAAGACTATGGTTAGGTTAATTAGTGAATGTTAATAGTTTAGATGTAAAAACAAAAAAACCCCCAAAACCCATCAGTTCAGTCACTCAGTTGTGTCTGACTCTTTGTGACCCCATGAATCACAGCCCATACCTGGTAGCAAATCACACCCTAAGTGAGGGATGAGGGAATAGGGCTATCAGTAATCCATAATCACAAATTTTAGTAAAATATTATTTTAATAGAGACAACATAAGTTAAATAACACTCAGCTTAAGGTCAGTAAGAAATCTTCCTACTCTGTTGATGAAGTCATAACCCAGAGCCTCCTTTTCCTTTAGCTGAATACTCAATTTATAGACATAATAAAGAAAAAAAAAAGAACGGCTTCAGTGTCAGTTTTCTTGCCAATGCCAACACATAAAACAACGTTTAAAAACATTCCAGTAATATTCCAGATTGCTACGTTCTGCTCCATAGACTCACTGCTTCCATACACAAGACTGACGACAGCAGAGTAGAAATGCAGGTACAATCCCTGGGAAGAGATCTCACCATATGAGGAAACAGCACTAGGCTATAAAAGTTGATTGCAGCCGGCATCCCTGCATTTCTTCTTGGAGACGATGATGGTATTATCAACTCTAAATCCTTGTGGAGCTTCCCCTCTTTTTCATTATGCTGAAAACAACCACCTCCTTGATTGGAAAAAAAATCAGCAGATATGCTATCATTTTACACGGTGTAGCATACAATCGCTCTTCAGAGATGAATCTGAGATCACCCCTTTGGTGTGGGTGCAGTACATCTTGGTGCCATTACTGTAAGAATTTTTTTCATTCTGTAGTGTTAGAGTTATCAGCAGTCTAGTGGTCATGCAGGTTGATGCTTAAATGCTCTCTGGCACTGCAGAAAAATTCTGGGTAAATTTAGTTCCACCTCTGTTTTACTCTTTATTTCGGTTCTGACATCTGTATTTAAGTCACATTAAGAGTACCTGTGAAGTTTCAATCTCCCCCCATTAAATTTACTCCATGATCACTAGGAAACATTTAACACAAGGCTGTTTTAACAACTTACAGGGTCTATAATAACAGTTGCCAACAGATGGACAATCTGAATGCCTTAAATTCAATATTTGTACTGATATTCACAGTTGAAAGCCTTTGACTTGTGAGAACGACTATAATAAACTATAAGACACAATGAAGTTTAGAGAAATGTTCTGAATCTTGAAGTTTTCTTCTTGAATTACATATACTCACATTACGAGTACCTGTGAAGTTTCTATCTCCCCGCACTAAAGTTACTCCAAGATCACTAGGCCACATATAACACAAGGCTGTTTTAACAACTTAAAAGGTCTATAATAACAGTTGCCAACAGATGGACAATCTGAACAATTTAAATTCATTATTTGCACTGATATTCACAGCTGAAAGCCCTTGACTTGTGAGAACTACTATAATAAACTGTAAGACACAATGAAGTTTAAAGAAGAGAGATGTTCTGAATCTTAAAGTTTTCTTCTCCTTGAATTACATATACGAAAGGTGAGGGCTAACAAAACTTTAAACTGTTGTTAGAATGTGATTGTGGGCAAACCACAATCCTTCTGAGCCTTGTTTATTAATATCATTATTATCATTTGGTCTTCAAAAGAAGGATCATTAAAGGCTATGCTGTTTCACAGCTCTGAAGTTTTAGGACTGTATAATAAAACATCTTTTTCTTCTTTTTATCCTTTCCTTAGGTTTTCCTAAAGGGTATATGGGATGGATATGTTCAGTAGTGGAAGTGAAAACTGATGAGGAAAAGCTATGAAAATATTTGTTCAGATAAAGCATAACCAGGGGTGAAGTAGGTACCTATATTGTAACCTTGCTGCCTATGAAGAGGACTTTAATTCCCATTAAAAAAAAAAAAAAAACTTTAGAGAAGGATGGAATATGAATACAGCTCTTATCCTGAATGCAAGAACTAATGGGAACACAGAAGGAGTAAATACACAAAAAGTCACAGGGAGATGGCCTGAGACGTTTTCCTCTGCCATATTCACTAAGTAGAGGATTTAAATGAAAATTACTATATGTAAGTCAATGTACATGCACACATACCAACTCAATCTCACCCCAGACACAGAGTGAGGCTTCCTTGCTAAGGAAACCTTTTTTTCTGTAATGTACTAGTCAAATGTCATGAAGACAGAAAATTACCACTTAAGAACTAACTACTCAGACAGTTACTTTAAACATTTTTACCTGAGTCTCGATGCAGCTATTACCACACAGCCCCAACAAGGATGGGCCAAATTTCTCACAGCCAGAGTGGGTTATTTATTCAATTTTAACATTAAGATAATTAAAGAACAGTCCTACTAGGCCACCAAATTGTACACTTTAAAGTAGTTAATTGTATGTTATATGAATTTCAACTTAAAAAAAAAAAAGGTACTGTGTTCTTTAAAGGCTTTATAAATTATATGGAAGGGAAAAAAGCTTTGAGGCTGTTGCTTATAACACAGCACAATAGTAGGTCTTAGGACCAACCAGGAGCTGCAACAGCAAACTGTTCAAAGCACAGTATGTTCTTAGGGGTTGGGCTGGAGCTTCCAGGAACCTTGAAAATAATCATAAAATGTGAAGCTGGCTAAGAACAAAGTGAAGTCAATAGCTGCTTTATGAAGTCTGGTGTGAAGGAACCTGAAGAAAATGGATTGGCTCTCGAGTACAGTAATTTCCATCTGGTTCATGGAATTTCTAGGTACTTCAGTCTAATTCTCAAGCAGCTTATACTGCGTAGGCCTGCCTTCAATTCTAGGTACCAATAGATGTAAACTGTATTTTTATATAACTCAAACTTAGGGTAGACTCTCCAAAGCTCCAAGCTACGAGACTCTTCACATGCACCTACTTCCTCTGTCTAAACCTTTCGTATCATAAGTAACACACCCCCTGGGGATACCTACGCTGTCCAATCTCATCTCTGGCTTTCCCCAGGCCTTCCCTTGTACTATGTGTTCACATCCTCCTACTGTGCTTTGAGGAAGCAATGTTCCCTCCACTGTGGGATGTTATCCTCTGGATCGCCTTCAACTTATAGGAAACATGATTCAGGATTCCTCTGGTAATACCATGCTTTCTACAATTCTCTCTCACACAGTCTGACTTCCTACTCTCAACAAAAGGACTAGAGGGAAAGCTGGGCGAGTAAAGACCATAGGGGTAATGAAAGCTTGCCTTCTTTCCAACCTCCAGCCCTAATGTTAGACATCTATCTACAATCCTTTTTCTGGTTCTCACTTGTCATGTAGTGTTGAGTGGTCATCACACTGACTAGTCTCCTAATCTGTCCTTCTCTTAACAATAGTATACTGGTTCTTTGTCCTCATCAACATATAAAATCAATGAACTCTGGATCACAAGATTACATCATCAGTTTTACCTTCTTAATTATTTTTGTGTTCTTTTCTCTTCACCCTCTAAACAAACTCTCATATATGCTTTGTCCACTCCTGCTGAATCACCACAACATACAAAACTATACATATCTGACTCTTTTAAATTTGATCCTTATCTTGACTCAATTCTTAAATTTCTTTCTGATGAATTCTAGGCTTATTCTCACAGACTTCTTTCTCTCCCTCTTTTTTTTTTTTTTTTAAAAAACAACAGGTTCCCAACTCCATTCTTTCACCCCCATTTTCTCACGATATGCATCTAAGAATAACTCATATGAGCACCTTCATCTAACCTCATTTTCTCTAATCTCATCTTCTTTCGCCTAGATTTTCATATTGTTTTTTACAAATAACAAAGGAAGATATAGCCCATCTCGATTAAGTTATAACCTAACCTCATCTCAGGGGTGTATCTCTTCCGAACACCTACAGAAAACTTTTACTCCACTGGTTAGCCTATCTTCTCTTCCATACTATCTGTGCTGTTCTCTCACTCGACTCTGTAAATTCTGTGTTAAATATTCAGCTCCCTTATCTTAAAGCAATGCCTTCTAAGATCTACGATTCGTCTAGTTAGCATCTTGTTTCTCCCTTCCCTCTTGTTGCCAAATGTCTTTAGCCAATGACTGCTGCCTCTACATCCCTGACATTTCCTCGTGAATCCTAGAAATCTGCCCTTCCATCTGTATCTTTTTATGAAAGTAGCATTTTTAAAGATCACTAGAGACATGGCCAAACCCAAAGGCCTTTCCCTGCATCTCATTCTGACTTCTAATTCATAATTTCTTCTGCAATCCTACTAGTATTACTATTTGTGTCCAGGCCATCTTATTTTCACTGCTCAGCAATGACATACAGGAACTACTTTCTAACTGGTACTAATTTCCAGCAAATGTATCAATCTTCTTAAAACACTGCAATCAAGTTACATCTTTTCCAAAGAACAGGTAGTTCTCTACCACTGACCACATCCACATCAAGACTAAACTCTTCTTCCTAGTTATCAAGGCTTTTGCACATTTACCTCACCTTCCTACATGACCTGTAATAACCTCAGACAAGTCCATCTCCTTACTATCCTCTCCTGACCCTTCAAAGACCGTGCTAATCTCCATCCTCAATTTTTCATTCAATCTGTTCCCTTTACTGTATTTTCCAATTCCATCATTTAATTTCAAGCCATCCTTCAAAAGCAAAAGTCAGACATTTCCTATGAAGCCTTTCTCCAAATCTGCCTGAATAACTTCTCTAAATCCCATTTTTACTTCTGTATCAGCAAAGTGTCTAACCGGCTCACTCAGCATTTCATGTGTGACTGTTCAGCACAAGGAGACAACATAGTAGATATTCAGATAAAAAGATTGAGAGGAGAAAGACACAGCACCAACAGCAGAAGAACTAGCTTGGAACCAGATACATGACTTAGTTATATTTTATAGGAAAAGACATATATATCAGCATTTTGCAGTATCACCTCTTTTAAAGAAAAAAATTTTTTTTAAGTTATTGTGCTCTCAACTGTATGATATGCACCTCTTAAGCAGATATGGGAGAGCTTCATCATCAAATAAACCAAAGAATCCAAAACCTTACAACTCAATATAGGATGAAATGTCCTCTCGTTTTTATATGTGCACACGTAACTTGGTGGTCTTCATTTTGAGAGTTTCAATAAGCCTGCAATTCGTTCCTTGCTCTTGACTCCCTGAGGTAATGCCTCTGGACGAGGAGCTCCCTATGTACCTGTATTACAGCAGAAGAGAGCTCAGTCTTGAAGGGGCTTGGAATACTGTACAAATAGGAGCCATGTCAGTAAAAACGTGCACACAATGCAACGAAGCTTTCTTTAAAAGAATACATATATATAGAGAGAGGAATCTATACTTAACTACCACAACGCTGAAGAATAAGACATGAGTATATGCCCATGACTGAGCAATACTTCAATTAGAATAATGAATGTATGTCTCCCCTGTTAAAATTTTTTTCACTCTCTCTAAATTATCATATATTTCAAAATTTCAAGTATCAGTATTCAATATCCTTCGTTGCCCTGTCAAAGCAATGAATAATAAAATGAGTGGACTACTATGGCTGTTCTTATAGTTAAAATACAAAAAGAGGTGACCCTATAGAAATAACTGAACTAAAACTGTCACAAGACTGTTATCCTTGATAATATATAATAGGATCTATACTTTATTTAACTGGTATCCCTCAAGATCTACTTCGAGCCACTACACAGAATAGGCACTTAAATATTTAATTAATGCTCTGCTGAAATAAGAGGAGAGTATACAAAAGTACCACCTGTAAAAACAAAATGCAATGGTAGAATAAAAAGGAAAGTATTATTAATCAGAAAATATTTCCTAATGGAATCTTAAAGAAAATAAAAAGAGGCACTTAACATTCATCATATGATCAAAATTATTCAGTCCAGGTCTATATCCTACAGTGGCACTAAGAAGTGATGCTCTAAATGTTTTTTTTAACATTTTCTCCCACTTCAGCTGTGGGGGGGAGATGGGTCACCAAACGCTTTGACAAGTCTAGTAACAATGAATATTCTACCCCCCCCCCAAAAAAAATGAACATCTGTACACACACACAACTCATAAGCACGTCCAAGGAGTTTTGTATTCCAGGTTAAACATTTCTGATGTAAGGAAAAGACTAGTCACTTTTGAAAAGTTAAGGATATAAAAGCATATAAAGTTTCCCTTGTGTATGACATATCAATCATGCAAGGAATTTATCAAAAACTAATCTGAAGTTTTTAGAATTTCTCATTCTTTACCATCACTTGGCTTCATCAGTTTACGTGCTATGTGAAGCAGTACATGTTGTGTAATTTCTTCTGAGTTTTAGTATAATCAATTAGCATAATCAATTTTGACTGATTTTAGGACTTCACTTTAAAAAACCATAACATACATAAAAGTAAGCAAAACAGTGAAGCTTAATTTTTTAGGCTTACAAAGTCTCAGATTTACAGTTACTTAAATGATCATCTTTCATCCACATGAAAATATCTAAGTTGAAGCCTAATTACCCAAGAAAGCATTTTTCTGTTTACAGTGTGTATGTATAAGGTGGCACAGGAGGGGAAGAAGGCAGGAAGACAGTTCTGGGCTCTAGCAAGTCAGATAAATTTTGACAGTTTTGTGGCAATGGCCAGGAATGAGAAAGGAGAGAAAGCTACCACAGGAGAGAAGCCTTGTTTTAACAGGTATATTTCTCAACACAAAGAAGAAAGTAAATGAGAGCTAACCACCTCTTATGTTTTCATAAGAAGATTCAAGCAATGAAAGGCTTGGCTCTGAAGGCTGGAGAAAACTATGCACTAGGTCAGCCCCAGCAGGGAACCCGAGTTTGTCCACAAGGCCCAGGAGCCTCAGCACCACAGGAGGCATTAAGTGGATGTCTTGGCCTCTTACAGCAAAAATGAAACCACAGTCAACACATACTAAAAGGCTTCATATTCAACACATACTAAAAGGCTTCTAACGAATTTATAGTATTTTGTTTGTATTTGCTAAATTTCTTATAATGTTGTCCTAAGTCACTCCTAAATCAAAAGCTGAGATTGTCATGTATGCAGAAATTTTACAATAATAATTTAAATGGCTAGATAGTTGTTTCTATACTCTCAGCTAACCAAACTGAAGAATATCTAAGAACGGATTTTAGTTTACCCCCTATTCTTCAGGACAAAGCCATTTAATTTATGTATTTTATTTAATGGAAAGTTATAGACTTTACATAGTAGAGAGGTAACCCTGAAAATTCCAACTCCAACATGATATTAGTATCAGTTCCCAGTAAGGTGTTTCATTATTATTATCATCATCATTATTATTTTAAATCTTTAGGCTTCCTTTTTTGTTATTCATGATACTCTTTTAATATTTTTTTAATTAAGGCATATCTTTTATATCACAATTGTCCTTTGAAAATCCCAATAGGAGATCTGACTTTCCCTTTTCTTCCCAGATGCTTAATTTAGGCAGAACAGTCATGTTTTCTGAACCAGCTCTGTCTAATGCTGAGTACTGAACTCAGCTTATTTTCTTTCATTATCAGCTTTAAAACTATTTCAAGAAATTGTTTATTATCCAAAAAATCACTTCACATTATATCCTAATAAAGTACACCACTATTCTCTGTGATTAAAATTACCTATGACAACTTACGTGGCCTAATTTTAGAGGATCCCCAATCTCTTCTCTTCCACCTTAGTCTCATTCTGGTCAGGAACTTGTAATATAGTTTTATTATCACATTTCAATTGTGAAACAATGAAATTTCCAAACAAATATCTCACAGAACTACCATTTTTTCAATAAAAGTTTTACACTACTATAGTTGCTTCTCACATACAATATTTTACCCCATATTCAAGTTTCTGATAAATCAATTTTAAGTTGAAATTCTGTTTCTGAGGCATTTCCTGGTATACTAGGCAGTGCATTAGGAAAGAGATTATATTGCATTTAGTCTATAATAATTATCTCTTAAGCGTCTCTATATAATTAACAACCATTCAAAAAGAAAGTGCAAATGTGCAAATGAGAAAGAACAAAAACAGTTTCTAAACAGGTAATGCATTATATAGGACATAAATCCATACAACTACAAACAATTGCTGATAACATCCTTCTGGGCATTAAATGACACCACCAATTTTGTTTTATATGTATTCTTTCTTCTCAAGTATTCAAAGAATGCAATAGACATTATCTTCTTAATTTCCAAATTTCTCATGAATATATTAGGATATTACCATTTTTTCACAAGTCAGAAAACAAGGAACTACCATTATCTTTGAATATTTTCAACAATAGAGCCAAAGTAACAATTCTAGCTAATCTCATCTGGGATCTTAATTAGTACTACAAGTTTATTTGTGTGAGTTAAAAAATAGTATCACTCATGAGAAACAATGCCAAAATTATTATGCTAATAAATTGTGTTAAAGGCCTAATGAAGAAATACTTTAGCAGCTATATGAGGTAACACACTAGTTGTAGGCATGAGGAACGTTTATGTTGGCTCTTTTGGGTGTATACATTAAATGCAAAATCAGAAAGGAATCATGCAAAAATCCGGTTGCCCATGCAAGCACCCCAGAGTCTAATCCTCTCCTCTCAGTTCTGTTGTCAGGCCACAGTAGTGTGGAGACTTGTAGGCCGCTGTCCTTGTTGTAATGAATGGGAAGAGGCTGACAGTGGCATGGTCGAAACCTTCACCTCTTCTTCCCCTGTGGAAAAGTCAGTCATGGTCTAGTTATGGGTGACTAGATTTGTTAACAGTCCCTTTAAAAATGATTTCAATATTTGGAATACTGATACATATATAAAATACATGCTTAATGGCTGGAATGCGGGTGTGAAACAAGACATGAATTTTAAAATATAAACTTATCAAGTACCTAGAAAGCAGTTACACTCTAATCACACCCTTAAATTTAATACTATGTCAGATTTAAGAACAAACAATAGATTCAGAATTATAAATATACAAGAAGGAAAAAAAGAGACCAGGAAAGCCATTCTTTTCCAAGCCAATTGGACCTTTTATATAGACACTCCTAACAGTAAGTAGTATTTTGTGGGGGGAAAAAAAAAAAAATTAAAACTAAATTCACAGAAGTGAAAATGTGAGTTTTGTAAAGGGCAAAATGACAAATCCATGTTTTAAAAGCAGTCATTATGTTTAGAAAAAAGAAATAAAAAGAAATAAATATTAGTTTAGCAAATTACCATATAGCATCTGAAAATTCAATGTACACTTTTGAAATAATGAGAAAATAGTAAAAGGCTAACAATACAATGATCCAATTGACTGAAAGTAAGATGACTACTTCTAGGTCAAAGAACTATACATGAAATGAGATCAGTTCTCCCAATTATAATTGATAATGACTACAAGTGACTTGTTTCATCAAGTCACTGTTAAAACAGTGAATTCAGAAACAAAGAATTTTCTTTAAATGCCCTCTCTTAAGTAAAATTTGAATAAACAAAAACATGAACAAAAATCTAAACCTGAACAGTTTCAAATATTTTTCTAGGTATATTTTGAAAAAACAATGCTCACAGACTTAGACTATTATTTGTTTCCCAAATAATTTTTAGCTCTATAGAATAAAAACATCCTGGAAGAAAGCTCTTTGTAAAACAAATCTGCAAAGTTACACTTGGAAAGACAGTTTAAGGGATACCATGAAGAAAAAGACTGTGCCTTTAAAACAGGTTATTTCATAGTTTTTCAGTAAATTGGCAAATATTCTATAAACCCCAAATATATAGCAAGAAGGCTGTGTAAAAGAAATTTTAGAGTTCTTGGTGAGGACATGGTACTCCTAAGAACTAAGCAAGAGATTAATTTTCATCAAGTCAATGAAATGCATTCTATTTTGTAACTGCAGGTTATATTCCTGAGCTGGGCCAATTGTCTCATGAATAGATAAAAAAGGGACCTCCCAAGAGTGTGAGAGCAAAAATCAATTACTATGGGAAGAAAGCCAAGTTAAAGTAAATGCCAGTAATCAATACTGTAGTTCACTACAGTGTTTTTCAAAACACTTCAGTTACTGAATCTGAGACCTGAGTTCCTATCTTAAATCTACTACTAACTGAATGTGTGACTTCAAAATTATTTAACCTTTTCAGAAAACAGCTTTGCCATTCCTAAAATGAAGGAGTTGAACAGGCAGGTCATTTTTTGGCCCAGGAAAAGTTATTTTTTAAAACAAAAGCACATGGTTCCAATAACAAGGACGATTTGAATGGACTTCACTACTATTGGTTACTAATCCAAGTTTTCCCTCAAGAATATTTATTCCAAAAATCCTTCTCAATTTAGAAAACTGGATATGCAGCCAAGAAAATGCTGCTAAAAAGATTTCACTTACGGAAATAACTGATTTTCAACAGGTAAAAAATGTTTTCAATTAGGCAGAGGAAATGGAAACCATGTTTATGTCAAACCTCTGGCAACTGTCCTTCCCATGATGGATTTCAGATATATCAATTTTTAATAATTAACTGAAACAAATCAAAACTTAAAATTTAAATACAAATGTATAATAAACACAGACATTTGTAAGATACAAAGGTGACTATTTACTCCCAACTAAAAGTCAGAAACCCCATCTTGCTCTACGTATCTAAAGAATAAATATACATAATTTTTCCAGTACTGAATACTATCTAAGCATATCTTAAGTGGCAGACCTTGCTGAAACA
This sequence comes from Ovis aries, assembly GCF_016772045.2. NCBI lineage: Eukaryota > Metazoa > Chordata > Mammalia > Artiodactyla > Bovidae > Ovis > Ovis aries. The sequence continues at coordinate 100,664,605 of NC_056057.1, forward strand.
TATGTACTCTCCTTTATGAAGCTCTTTACAGTTACCCTGTGTAAGAAACCATGATATTCACTGCAGAAAATAGAGTTAAACCTTTTTCAACAGTTCAACTCAAGTACAGCTGAGTTACAACTAGGGGTGGGAGGCAGATATTGCCTACATATTAAATTGCTTCAAATAATTTACAGTGAAGATGTACACAGTTTTCCAGAATTTTAGGTTGTCACTTCTAATTGTTACTGCAAAACCTCAATCATCTGGCTACAATTATAAAACTATTCTGTTTTCAGGCTTTGCACATTCAGCATCCTGAGGTATTTGCCAAATATATATAGGCCATGGAAGGGTTCTGTATAACTCCTGATATAAATTTTAAATATTTTGGTACATTAACACTAAAATTTCTTTAGCCATGGGAACCTTAAGAGTTCTCTAAAAATAAGCTTAATTATAAGTCACCACTTGAATACCGAGCTAGTATGCACAGTCAAGAAACTGAAATAACAAACTCTCCCCACCTCCCAGAAAATAGAACAATGATTCAGAATCTATAGTGGGTGACTTCATTCTTAGAATTTCTGGGGAAAAAAGAGTATTCTATGCTCTGTGGTTGAGTATATGCTGAAAGAAAAGAAAAACCCACGAAGATAGGATCACGATTTAATGCCACATTTTTCTTCATGAAGTATCTATTCTAGATGAAGACTTCAAATGACCAACACAAGGTCAACTACCTTCAAAAATCAGTGACTACTCATCACCCCTGTGGCATTTCTGGAATATCTACCAGCTTAAAAAATATTTGGTTTAAAACTGCTCTTTTTACACTAATGGACAATATGATAACTATGAAATCAGAAGAACATATAATTTTTGAGGATGGTCACATAATAAGTCAAACGAAAGTGCACGATGAAGACAGCTAAGAACTAGAGTTCCACAAAGGCATCTTCCTTCCTATCATATCAAGCCCACACTGTTCTGCCTCCCTGACCGAGCTCCCCATCCTCTCATCCACTCTCCAAAACACATGAAGCACCTCCTGGTACAGAAGGTAGTTCTACTGTTTCTTAATGTAATGGCACACTAAATTTTGCCTCTATGCCTTTATTTGGGAGTTTCTACCAACACAAAAGGTCTTGCCCTTTCCCTCCTGCTAACCCAAATCCACGATACAGATCAAGTCCTAATTCTTCAATGATGCTTCCCCAACAATTTATAGGCTCCACTGATGTGTCTTGCATTCCAGCATCAAATAGTTACCACCTTCACACACAGTCTTATTTCATCTTGTCAACTACACTATACAGTATCTGGAAATAATATCTGCATTTTAAAGTTTTTCTGCATTATCCACATAGCCTAGTTCATTGTTGGGCAGATACCCAAATATTCATAGGAATTGGTCTAATATTCTATTGTTAAATGTTTAGAATATTTAGGGGAAATTAAATTTTTGGTGTTATAATGATATGAGATGCACTACTAGTAATTTAAATTCCACACTTCTAAATGATTGAAACAAATGAAAACAAAACAAAATTATATTCTAATATATTGTCTTTGAAAAAAATGAGTACCAGGAACTGAACACTTAGTATTTCTTAAGTGAATATCATGTAGAAGAGGATTGAAAAATGTCACTCTAAATTACTTACTAACTACCATAATCAAATGAACAACTATCACAAGTCCCACCACTGTGCAAACTACTACATTAGGTGCTATCATGGTGGTGGTGGTTTAGTTGCTAAGTCATGTCTGATCTTTGCAACCCCATGGATCGGGGGCTGCCAGGCTCCTCTGTCCATAGGATTTTCCAGGCAAGAATATTGGAGTGGGTTGCCATTTCCTTCTCCAGGGGATCTTCCTAACCCAGGGATTGAACCCGGGTCTCCTACACTACAGGCAGATTCTTTAACAACTGAGCTACAGACCCCATGTGCTATCACACTCATGGGTAAATTACACACTCATGGGTAAATTAACTTGACTGTATCAAAAGCCACATAACACATTTTCTTAACCTACCTACTTGTCTTGACATTCAAATGCTATAGTCACAAAGAGAATTGAACCAAAGAATTTTGATGGCTCTCTGAAAATCTATCTATCAACCTTGCTAAAAACAAGAGAACAAATGTCTTGCTGGTGATAGCACATTATTACAGTAATACTGTGCCATGCCATATCACAAAGGCCAAGACAAGGGATAAAAATAAATTTTGTGAGTTATGTAACAGAGTGAAGGACTATTTTATTCTACTTGATTCTCTTCAGAATCAAGAGAAAACAAACTCTTTCAACAGTCATATATAAAGCCCAAATCAAACTTTGAAAAACTATTAATAAGAAAGATTTCTTTAAATATAGAAGTCACTTGATCTAAAAAATATCGTATAAAAGCCAAAAGTTCTGAAACTTTCAAGGGTAGCAGTACAAAATCAGAAATATTCTGGCATCACTTACAGGAATCTAATATTTACCCCAGAAACAAAAATATGACAGACCAGAAGGAAAAAAATCTCTCCTTGAACAATTTATTTTTCACAGAAAGTATAATTATCCACATATGATGTCTGTGAAAATTAAGAGTTCCCAAATATTATGTCCTTTATTATATAAGCAGAGTTTTGATGTGAATGTGTGTCTATCAATCAAAATAAATTGTGAAAAGGAGTTAAGAAGGTGGCTTTATCCCTCATGCTCTCACTGATTATCATCTCTAAAAATTTTTTTGAACCAGTTTACTTTTAGAATGTATAATCAGAATTTTTGGTGTTGGACATTATGGCACCATAATTTCAGAGCCCATTTCTTTTTTCATTCGAAAAAGACTTATATGCCATAAGAAAGTATGGTAACTATGCTATTAAGTAAAATGCTTCTGAGCAATAACCAGGTATAATACTCCACCATCCTTATAAAGCTCAATATTACAAGGCATCCATCCAATAAAAATTTTTTTAGATTACGATAAAGAGTGTTTCCCATTGAAATTTCCAAGACTAAGGATAAATACTTTCTGTTATCCAAAAGCACCCTCCCTACCCACCCAACAACCTGTAGGCAAGAGTTATTCACAAATTCTCAAAGGCTATAAACGAACCTACCTGCTATAGGGATCCCTCCCAGACCTGTGTTGTGCTGTGGCGGGAGATTCAAGTCCAAGAAATTACTATTTGAGGTGGGGTTTGCTGTGTGGTTCAAGTGCATGATGCTATTGCGTGGAAAGGCCATCCAAGGATAGCGGGCTGCCTGGCCTGGAAAACTGAATGAATTATAAACCGCTCGGTGCTGCTGAAATTGAGGGAACCTCTGTGGCAAGACGGAAAAGGTACTATTCAGAGAGTTGGCATTCGTAGGTGCAGCAGGATGCAGGAATCCAGAGCCTGGACCTTTGGCGGTTGTAGTGTGTGACGAGGAGTTCTGGAGAGATGTGGGCGAAAGGGAAGGCTGGTCTTGGACTGACAGTTCCTTTTCAATCAAGTCTGCTAAGGCTTTTCGAGTGACATCAAAGGGATCAAAACCCAAGTCATCCTCTGGTTGTTTAGAAGAACCAAAGCCAAACGCTGCTTGCCAGTCTGTAGAGGATGATACTGGGATTGTTTCTGATGGGAAGAAAAACAGTGATGAATTTAAAACATATATCTCACTTCCATACTAGTGAAACATCATACTGTATAACACAAAGGCAAATAAATACATGCAAAATCTGTTATGATCTATAAGAACATTAAGACTATAAAATTATAATTGGCCTCAGATACTTTAAACAATGATTTCATTTTTAAGTTACTAACTTCAAAAACTGAATGATACAGACTGATTTTGCTCATCAAGGAAAACAAAGTACTACTTGAAACCCAAATCATACTCTCAATTATTCATCATCAAAACCCAGAATAAGTTGTTTAAATAAAATAAAGTAATAAATATGGTCAGAGAATTCAATTACAGTTTATTTTTAAAATGTATTTCTCAAAGACACACATATAAATAATTCTGAATATATGCTTTATATACTACTATAACAATGAAAAAAGTATCTATTTAATCTTTATATTTTTTTACATTGTCTTAATTTTATGCTATCCTTCACATTAATGAGAACAATTGAATGAAATTGGAAATGGTTCAAAATGCCAAAATATAACTTTCTATATTAACTAACATACTTTTTTTGTCAGCTAGGAAAATACTTTTTAAAATATAACTATATAAATACAAATCTAATTAAAAAGTGTAAGCCTTTACTATTAATACTTCCTAGAGGAATAAGTATTTGAATATTGAAAAAATGATCTAATCCTTCATTTCTGGAGAAATCTGTTAACACAGTAACTTCTAGATCATACAACTCTTATCCAAACCATCCAATTTCTTGCAATTTAAATGTTTACATTTTTATGAAAAAAGAAGAGGACAAAAACAGCATAACACCACACCCAGCGAAGGTCTGATTTTAGTCTGAGGATAATTACTGACACACGCAGTGTGGTTATGTACCTGATGTGAAGAGGCTCTGTGGCTCTGGTGCTGTAGGCCAGTCACTGGAAGTCTGTGGGGAGCTGGGGAAAGGAGGAAGCCCACTTGGGATAGGGTTGGGATGGCGAAAATTATCTGAGAATAACGACTGTGACTCAGTTACTGCTCCTTCAAAAGGAGACCGTGCACTGTGATTGGATGAACTGATGGGGATGACTGGATTGGATTTTGATAAACCAGGAGGTGGTGAAGGTGTATCACTGTTAGATATCTAAATAAAATAGGAAAAGAAAAGAATAATCAACATAAATTTATACTATATACAATAATAAGCCATAATTTAAAGGGCTTGCAATGAAAGGTACTAGAATAGTGATCTTCAAAAATGGGATACTTAAGAGACTTTTTTCAGGACTGTATGAATTTTCAAAAAAATCCATCAACTTCGGACTTCCCTGACAGTCCAGTGGTTAAGATTCCACACTTCCACTATAAGAAGCATGCAGTTTGATCCCTGGTAGGGAAACTAGAATCCCACATGCCACACAATGCAGCCAAAAAAGCGTCAACTTACATATGTACTCTTTTATGTAACAAAACTGACCCTCCTGAAAAGGCACAGCCAGTATCCTCTCCTTTTACAACCTAATTTCTCTCACTATTTCTTACTCTCTGGGATCTAACCAAAGTATTTTGCCCAAGAGTAAAAACTTTCTGGAAGGCAAACACAACTTTATTAGAAATATTCAGATTAGTAATGACAGAGTGTCTGACTCTTAAGGACTACATTTTCTTTGGCAAACTAAGTGATTCCCAATACTTTGGTTTTAAACAAGACGAAAATATCTAATCAAGTTGTTTCCAAACACATCATTAAAACTAATTTTTATAATAAATCTTAATATGATTCTTAGGTATTTAAAATTCAAGAGTTTGAAAATTTGAGTGATATGGACATAATACTCTTTCTTCCATTTACTTATACAAGATATCTCAGCACTGTTATTTAGAAAAACGAAAACACGATTAGATGGCTACTGAAACATCTCCTTGTGCCAAAGGGTAACATTCATCCATGGATACAAGAAAACTAATTTTAAAAAGCCCTATCCACTTAATTAAGAAGTAAATTTCCAATATAATTTTAGCTTTTATGTTAAATGATTTTTTTTATTTAAAAAAATCAGGTCAAGGAGGATGTACAATTTCCGATTGTTAAAGACGAGGTTGTATAAATAGATGAGGGAGTAACAAAACATTCTGATACTTAAATCTCTTGAATACTAATTAAAAACCAATAAAACCTATTTATTTAAAAATACAAAAACCTATAATAAGCTGGAAATTACATCCTTTGTGACTATTCTAAACGTATTATGAAAAAAATATTTAATGTTAACTATCATACTGGATACAACTTTGAAGCTAACTGTTTAATTTAACCATTTCAAAGCCCAAAGTCATTTGAGGAATGAGGGAAACTTGGGGGAAAGGTCATTGAAAGAAACAGAAAATTAAAGTCAGTTTGGAACTAGCAGATACAAACTTCTATATAAGGTGGATTAAAAGATCCTACTGCATTTCAGAGAGAATTATATTCAATATCCTAAAACATAATGGAAAAAAATATGAGACAATATATGTATAACTGAGTCACTTTGTTGTACAGCAGAAATTAACACAACGTTGTAAATCAACTCAAGAAGATTAAAAAAAAAAAAAAGAAAGTTCAAGTTGACAACAAGGGACAGGGGAGCACAGGACAGAGAAACAACTCAAAATTAAGAATGCAGAAGGCATGTTAGTCTGGGACCATTTCATGTAAGGTCAAAAAGACAAAGAATATCAGGGATTCTAAGGACACTGATGTATTGGTACATAGCAGAGTAACATATTTTATTTTCTCGGGCTCCAAAATCACTACAGATGGTGACTACAGCCATGAAATTAAAATTTTCCTTGGAAGAAATGCTATGACAAACCTACACAGCGTATGAAAAAGCAGAGACATTACTCGGCTGCCAAGGGTCCAAACAGTCAAAGCTATGGTTTTTCCAGTAGTCATGTACAGATGTGAGAGTTGGACCATAAAGAAGGCTGAACACTAAAGTATTGATGCTTTCAAACTGTGGTGCTTGAGAAGACTCTTGAGAGTCCCTTAGACTGCAAGGAGCTCAAACCAGTCAATCCTAAAGGAAATCAACCCTAAATACATATTCACTGGAAGGACTGAAGCTGAAGCTGAAGCTCCAATATGTGAAGAGCCGACTCACTGGAAAAGACCCTGATGCTGGGAAAGATTGAGGGCACGAGGAGAAGGGGACAAGAGAGGATGAGATGGTTGGATGGCATCACTGACTCAATGGACATGACTTTGAGCAAACTCCAGGATGGAGAAGCCTAGAGTGCTGCAGTCCGTGGGGTCGCAGAGAGTCGGACATGACTTAGGGACTTGAACAATGAACAGTAACTGTAACATGTGGTCATAATGGTACTTCTGCATCATCAAGAAAGAGTTACATTATGCTCTATTCTATGGAGAAAAAGACGGCTAATTACTATACATTTAACAAAGATGTTCACTAAAAGTGTTTTTAAATTGTTTAAATATTTAAAGTATTTTTCACTATCTAGAAAATTCACTTGCATAGAAGGACTTATTTCAGCAGATGGCAGGTAAATAAGGGAATACAGTATCACAATCTTACCTGCTGAGAATTATCACCATTCCCTATGCTGAGAGAATCAGAAGGTTTGTCAATAGGGCTGCAAAAAAATAAAAATCAGAGTAAATTTATTCTCCTACAACCAAAGCCTGAAAAATAGACATTTTTTCATCTTAACATTTACTGAAGCACTCCGATGCAAAATATTAGGTTAGATGTTGGGGACACAAAGTGTAAGATAAAATCTCTATCCTTGAGCGACTTACAGTCTAATACGAGACTCTCCAAAAACGACAAGTGAAACCACAGTTTGGGGGGCGGGGGGGACGTATACTAATCCATTATTTAGTTTATGCCCATGATAAACATATTCCCCATTAAAATTCTGAAAAAATTCTACTTTTCTAGGTGCTTAACAGAGGGCATAAAAGTTACTGAAATGTCATCTACAGGTTCTTAAAATCAATACATTTTTAATACTTCAATAGCCTAATCATAACTTTAAGAGAAGGCATATGTAAGTGTATACATATACACACATAAACACATACACACCACACATGACAAACAGAAAGAAACTTTCATGCCTCAAACAAAAGCAGTAAAATTTGATTTCCGTAAGAGAAAAAGCAGTATCATAGTAAAGTAACACAGATCTAACTTCAAGTCCATTTTAACTCATCTGACTTAAACAAAAATCTTTATAAACATTACAACACTGCCCAAGCAAGCAATTTCTATATCAAACTTTAATCCAGCACATGAACAAAAGTTTTGGCACTCATATAACTAATACTTACTTCTGATATAATACTATAGTCAAAAAACTTAAGATTCCAAATAACTGACAATTATTTTATTGCCTGGAAACATATAAAGTCACCTGACAAACCAACAACTTACTGGAAACATATTTGATCGCTTTGCAATAATTTCATAAGAACTAGTACCCAATCTGAATATCAAGTGCATCTTCTACAGAAACACTGCCAGATACTCTTAAATCTGACTGAGAAGTCTGAACTTTACTTGAAGAACACCTTTACTTATTATTCACAGTATATCAATAAATGAATTCATATTATTGTCAAGAGGGTAATCCTAATAATTTTAAGATATAGTTCTGGGCCCACCAAATTTAGAGGTAGTTGGGCAACAAGACAGGTGCACAAGAAATATCAGTCAGTGTCAACTATTAAATGAACTGTTTAAACACTAAGTGCCATAAATCTTTAGAAGAAAGAGAAGCCACTCCAAGAGGGGCAACTGGGAAAAGTTTCCTAGGGAAGTTCAAATTTAACTAGGCCCTGAAAAAATATTTACACGTTAGAAGGAAGAGAAGTGGGGGAGGGGTGGCAGACAGCATTAAAGACAGGATTAGCAAGAATTTCAAGAACCAGAAGGTTGTAGAAAAGGTTGAGAGAAAGGTAATTAGTTTAGCTCACATACAGGATGATTTTAGCAATGGGAGGTAAGAGAAAGACATAGAGGCCAAAGGAAATTTTTTTGAGCACAAAAATAATACAAATAAAGCAACGTTTTAGAAAGATTAATACACTTCAGTGGTATTAAATACACCTTGCTGTACAACTATCACTAACATCCATTCCCATAACTTTGAATTTTATAAAAATGAAATTCTATACCCAATGAACAACAACTATTTTTCCAATTTCCAGTATCTACTATGTACTTTGTTTTGATGACTCTGACTACTCTAAATGCCTTGTGTATAAAGTGTAATCACAGAGTATTTATTTTTTTTGTGACTAGCTTATTTCATAAACAATAATGTTCTCAAAGTTCATGATGCTGTAATATACAGCAGAATTTCCTTCCTTTTTTAGGCCAAATACTATTATATTGTATATATGTACCATATTTTGTTTGTCCATTCATCCATCCATGGACACTGAAATTGCTTCTACATTCAAGCTACTGTGGGTAATGCTGCTATGACACAGTGTACAAATACCGCTTCAATATACAGCTTTCAATTCTTTTACATTTATATATAGAAGTAGAATTGGTGGATCATATGGTAATTTTATTTTGAAATTTTTTGAGGAACTGCCATATTTTCTCCCACAAAGGCTGTACCATTTTAAATTCTCACCAACAGTACACAAGGGCTCCAATATCCCCACATTTCTTCAAACACTTGCTTTCTGCTTTTTTGATGGTAGCTATAGCAAGTGTGAGGAGAATGGGTATGAGGAGGTATCTCACTGTAATTTTCAGTTGTATATTCATAATGACTAGTGATGTTCATCTTTTCATATGCTTAGTGGCCATCCACAAATCTTCTTTGGGAAAATGTCTATTCAAGTCCTTTGCCCATATTTGAATTTGACATTTTTTGCTGTTCAGTTTTAGGAGTTCTCTACATATTTTGGTTAATAATCCTTAAAAGATTTACGATTTGCAAATATATTCTCCCATTCTGTGACTTGTGGATAGGGTCTTTTGATTCGTAATATTTTTAACTTTTCATGAAGTCCAATTTATCTATTTTTTCTTTTGTTACCTGTGTTTTTGGTGTTATATCCAGGAAATCACTACCAAATTCAATGTCATCAGGTTTATCCTACATTTTCTCTTAAGGTTTTCTGGGGGGCAAGGGGGTGTTTAAGGTCTTAAATTTAGGTGCTAGATCCATTTTGAATTGATCTTTGAATATGGTGTTAGGCAGGCAACCGACTTTACCCTTTTGCATGTGAATATCCAGTTTTCCCAGAACCATTTGTTGAAAAGATTGTCCTATCCTCAGCAGTCTAGTCTTAGTGACCTTGTCAAAAATGATTTAGCTATTTATGAGTTAATATTTATGAGCTCTCTATTTCACTGGTCTGTAGACTATCTTTACGTCGATATCATACTATTTTGATTAATGCAGCTTTGTATAATTTTGAAATCAGGGAGTATGGGTCCTCCAGTTTTATTCTTCTATTCAAGATTATATTGGCTATTTGTCCCTTGAGACTCTGTATGAATTTAGGATGGATTTTTCATCTGTTAAAAACTCTGGGATTTTTGACACGACTGGGATCTGTAGACAGCTTTGGGTAGAACTGACATTTTAATATGAAGTATCCCAAGCCATAAACATTGGTCTTTTCATTTATTTATGTGTCTTCTTAAATTTCTTTCAGCAATGTTTCATATTCTTATACAAGTCTTGCATGTGTGCATGTGTGCTAAGTCACTTCAGCCATGTATTTTATTCTTTTCTTATTGTGAATGAACTTGCTTTTGTAATTTCATTTCAGATTGTTCACTGCTCATGTATAGAAATGCAAATGATTTTTGTATGTTAACTTCATATACTGCTACACTGCTGAATTCATTTATCAGTTTTAACAGGTGTGTTATGTGTGTCTCTCTGTGTGTAATCATTAGGATTTTCTACGTATAAAGCCATACCATCTGCAAAGAGATAACTTTACATATTCTTTTCCAATTTAAATGCCTCTTCTTTTTCTTGGCTAATTGCTATGGCTAGAAAATGCAATACTATGTTGAAGAGAAGTAGTGGAAGCAGGCATCCCATTCTTGCCTTGTTCCTTGTCTCAGGAAAAGCTTTCAATCTTGCCACCATAGAGTATGATGTTCACTTTGGTTTTCATATATGGCTCTTATTATGCCAAAGTGGCTTCCTGTTTCTAGGTTGTTAACTGTTTTTGTCACAGGAGTGTTTGTGTCTGATGCTCCTTCTGCATCAATTGAGAGGATCGTATGGCTTTTAACCTACATTCTGTTGATACGGCATATTGTACCATCCTTGCATTCCAGGGATAAATCATACCTGGTCTTGGCATTTACCCTGTTCAATGTGCTGACCTCTGTGAGCATTCTATTAAAGATATGTGCATCAGTGTTCATTAGGAGTTTGAAGTTTTCTTACAGTGTCTTTGGCTTTGGTTATCAGGGTGATGTTGGTCTCATAGAATTAATTAGGAATCATTCTCTTCTCTTCAATTTTGGGGAAAAGCTTGAAAAAGACTGCTATTAGTTCTCCCTTAAATACTTGGTAGAATTCAACAATCAAGCCATTAGGTCCAGAACTTTTCTTTGGTGGGAAGTTTTTAATTACTAATTCAACATGCTAACTGGTTATATTCATGCTTTCTATTTCTTTGTAACACAGTCATGGTAGGTTTTGTGTTTCTTGGAGTCATTTCATCTAGGTTATTCAATTTGCTGGTGTACAACTGTCTACAGTACTTTCATATTTATTTCTGGAGAATTTGTAGCAATGTTCCCACTTCATTTTCTTATGTTAGTAATTTGAGACATTCTTTTTTTCTCAGTTCACCTAGCTAAAGTTTTGTCAGTTTTGTTGATATTTTTGAAGAGCCAACTTTTGGTTTCCTCAATTTTCTCCATTGTTTTTCTATACTCTATTTCACTTATCTCTGCTCTAATCTTATTTTCTTCCTTCTGCTAGCTTTGGGCTTATTTGTTCACTTTCCAGTTCCTTGAACTGTGAGGTCAGATTGTTGACTTGGGATTTTTTATTTTTCAATATAATATAGCACTTAGAGCTATAAATTTCCCCCTTAGCACCACTTTTGCTCCTTCCCAGAAGTCTCAGTATGCTGTTTTCATTTTGATTCATCTAAGTATTTTCTAATTTCCTTGAGATGTCTTTTTGAACCCATTAGTTGTTCAAGTGTTAATTTCCACACTTATGAATTTTCTAGGTTTCCTTTGTTAATGATTTCTAACTTTATGCCACTGTGGTCAGAAAATATACTTTGTATATTCATCTTTTTAAATCTACTGAGACTTGATTTGTGGCCTAACATATGGTCTATCTTGGAAAATGTCCCATGTACATTTGAGAAGAATGTGTATTCTATTGTTGAACAACAACACAAATACAGAATACTGTACCTAGTGTTCTGTATATGTTTGTGTTGTTTAAATCCTTTCCTTATCTTTTGTCTGGTTGTTTTATCCATTATTATGGGTGGGGTACTTAAGTCTCTAGCTAGGATTGCAGAACTATTTCTCCCTTCAATTCTGTCAGGTTTTGCTTCACATATTTTGGTCACTAAGTGTGTAAATGTTTATCACTGTTCTATCTTCTTGCTGTACTGAAGCTTTTATTAATATATAATGTCCTTTTTGTCTCATTAATCTTTTTTATTTAAAGTCTATCTTGTCTGATATTAGAAGTAGTTTTTGTTTAGTTGCTAGTGGTGTCTGACTCTTTTGTGACTCCATGGACTGTAGCCTGCCAGGTTTCTCTGTCCATGGGATATTAGTAGAGCCACCTTTAATCTTTTTTGATTCCTATTTGCATGGAATATCTTTTCCCATTCTTTCAGTTTCAGCCTGTTTGTGACTTTGGGTCAAAAGTGAGCCTCTCATAGACAGCATATAGCTGGACTATGTATTTTTATCCATTTTGCCAATCTCTTTTGAATGGAGAACTGAACTCATTTACATTTAACATAACTGGCAGTAAGAAATTATTTATGTCATCATGCCATTTGTTTTCTATATGTCTTATAGCCTCCCCCCTCGTTTATTGCATTATTATCTTATGTTTAGCTTATTTTTCTGTAGTGAAATGTTTCTTACTTCCTTTTGTGTATATTCTAGAGTTCTTTGTTGCTATCATGGGAATTATATTTAATATCCTAAAGTCACAACAGTCTACCTTAAACTTACACTAACTTAACTTTAACAATATACCAAGATTCATAGCTCCTTCCCTAGCCCTTTTGGTTACTGATGTCACAAAAGTGTATCTTCACACACTGTGTGCCCCCAATAATTCTTCTGAATGCAGTTTCTTAAATTACGTAGAAAACAAGATTTGAAGTCACAAAGCAGGGTAATATCAGCTTTTATACTAAAGTACTGGACCTTAAACATACTGCTCTTAAGGTCTACAGGAAGAAAAAAGCATAGTTACAAACCATTGTTATAACACTAGGTTTACTTTTACTGAGATCTTTATTTCTCCATACAGCCCTGGGGTACTGCTCAATCTTTTTATTTCATCTTGCAAGACTCCTTGAGTTTTTCTTGCAGGGCAGGTTTAAAGGTTCTGAATTCCCTTAGCTTCTGTTTATTTGGCAGTATCTTAGTGTCTCCCTCACTCTTTGAGAACAGTTTTTCTAGACAGAAGACTCTTGGTTGGTGTATATATATATTTTCTTTATAGCACTTCGAGTCTATCAGCCCAGTGCCTTCTGGCCTCCAAAGTTTCTAATAAGCAATCTGCTGATTAAGATTCCCTTCTATGTGATGATTTGCTTCTCCTGCTACTTGCAAGATTCTCTTTTGTCCTTTGCCCTCTCTGATTATACTGTCTCAAGTATCTCACTGTGGGTCTCTGAATTCACCTTAATTAGAATTTGTTAAGCTTCTTGGATGCTATACTCAGCAGACTTGGGAAGTCTTCAGTTGTTATCTCTTCAAATATTGTCTCTGCATCTTTATCTCTTCTCCTCTGAACTCCAATAATGCACCTGCTGGTCCCCTGGAATCCTATAAGTCCCTTAGGCTGTTCACCTTTCCTCAATCTTTGTGTGTTCCTCAGACTAGATAATTTCCATCACCCTCTCTTTAAGTTTGCTGATTCTTTCTTTCGTCTTCTCAAATCTGTCTTTGAATCCTCTAGAGTATTTTTTGTTTCAATCATTGTACTTTTCAGCTCCAGAATTTTTTTTTTCAGTTTCTTTTAAATTTGTCTACCTTTTATTGATGCTTCCATTTTTCTTCATGCATCACTTTTCTTTCTCCACATCTTTCCTTAATTCTTTAAGAATCTGTAAGAGTTACTTTAAAGACTGTCCAGAATATCTGCCATTTAGGTCTTTTCCAAAGACAGTTTCTGTTGATTTATTATTTTCTTTTGAATGGATCAGTCTTTTCTGTTTCTTTGTATGCCTTCTGATTTTTTTGTTTAACGCTGTTCATTTGAATCTATCTAGTAACATGGTACCTCTGGAAATCAGATTCTCCCCTTTCCCCAGTGTTTGCTCTTTTTGTTACCAGTTGCTGTGTTTGTGTTTGTTTTTTTTTTTTTTTCAATTGTTGCAGGCTATCTCTGTACAGAGAATTAGTCTTAGCTGTAAACTTAAGGTCTTCTCAGGTCTTTTTTGAGCCTTCCTTGGACATGCAGAGTAACTTTCTAATTTTTTCCTTATATGTAGCTGTTTTTTAATGTCCTAGTCTTTTATGCCGAGGTCCCAAAAGGAGAAAAAGCAAAAATTAAAGGAGTATGGTAAGTGGGTATTAGTCCATCAAATTTTCCGGAAATCACTTCAGTCAGAGGAAGGGACTTGTAACTATGAGAGGAGTTACAACAATGCTTGCCTGCCTCTCTGTCTGCACCTGTAATCAGAAGCCATGATCAGTAATCAAAGCAGAAATCCTCAGTATCTGAGGACATGGTCCACTTTGTCCATCCTGTCTTCCACCAGCTATAGGCAAGCTGCTCTAGGAACATGTACACAACACCTGCCATGTGGCTGGGGATGGAGGTGGGAGGCTACTGTGCTGAGTGGAAGTTGACCAAAATTAACTGCCAAGTCTTTCCCTGAAAGTTGCAAGACTTCAAAAGACCTCAAGAGTTCAAGAACAGTTTCATTAGACAGATTCTGCAAGGGCAATTGCTGTCCAGGTGGAGAGGTTGGTTCCTGGTGCTACCTACTCTGTCACCTTCCCCACATTTGCACTGTTCTTGCAATAGGGAATAAGGGCTTAAAAACGAGAGGAAGGAGTAGTCATAGAAACAGAAAGATGAGAGCAAGATATCACAAAAGAAAATTTCAGTGTCTTCATCTTGGTTCACCTCCTCAATTATCACCATTAGAAAGCACTAAATAATAATTTTCAACTTAGATGAGGTCAATCTTGCTAATGTCAAGGGTACTATATGAAAATATTATAGCATTCAGAATTAAACCTTGAGACTGTTTCTGGATTACAACTAATTAGAATAATTTATAGCATCTTCCCCACCATACCAACTGCCGTTTCATAAACACTGATTCACAAATACTTAACACTTCATCTGGGAAGGTCTTATCAAAGATCTCTAGACCAAAATCTTTATATCAGTGTCATCAATTCAAAGACAGCTACTGAAAAATCAGGATCAGGGCAAGATTTAGTAAGCTTAAGTCCCATTCAATTTTAGTATATTCTTCAATTTATCTTAAGACTAATTAACAAATTCAAGGAATAATAGATGACAACTTTAGGAATAACGATATAACTAGAAAGTTTTTTGTTATGTGGGTTGTAAAAAAAAAAAGTTTCTTGTTATGTAAAAAACATGAGTCAATTATAATTAAACCTGCTATAGTAAGCTCAACTATCAGTGTCAAAACGGAAAATAAAGATGGGGGAGTCCTTGCAAATGAATGTATAAACTCAACAGAAAGAAAAAGTACATTTCCCAAGTCTAACTGCAATAAATGTACACTTCTTGCACTCTGATGGCTGAACAGAAAACATGTATCTCAGAGTTACCACTAACCAGTAAAAGTTCTCACAACTCTCCTGGGATCAGGTGTCCAAATTCCTTCTTCATTAAGCTCTGTCATACTAATAAATTTTTCAACATACATCCACCCATTATCATGCCAAGAAAGTTAAGAAAGGAAAGCAAATATAAATATCATATTTACTAATGAAGATAGAGACCTATTTCTTAGGGTTCCATGGGAATGACTCTAGAACAAGCTCCAGCTCCAGTTCAGGTCCTGGGTTTGGTTCTGGCTTTCTTTGTGATATCATGCCTAGAGTACACTCTACTGCTCCAGCCCTGCTCAAGCAGTGACTCTAACTTCAGGCTTAGCTCTGGCCCCCTGTGCCAGTCTGGGCTCCCCCCTAATGATTCCAGTTCTGGCTCTAGTGGTTGTTTTAGCTCATCCACTTGTCTCTTAGAGACCACAATGAGCCTATGTTTCAGGTATTTCCTCTGTTCCTGAAAATTAACTTCCTCCTATAATTGCACCCAAAAGCCTCATCCCTCGGGCTTCAGGAGTAGAGAAGTACAGCAGGTTCTCAGGTAAGTTCTCCTCAAAGAGGTTGTTAGTAGTTGATGACTTCAGCTAGCAAGAATGACGGGAGTACATTCCTGCTGCACTTCATCATCATTCAACCAGGAGCAGATAATGCCCCCTTCCAATGATTCACTGAAGTACAGCAGAAAGGTGCCACAGATGGTCTTCAGAAGCTGGCATCCCTGGCAGTGCTGGAAAAGAACTGCTGATTCTAGGGGTCTGAACTGACCAGACTGAACCAAAGAATCAAGGACCAGGCAATCAAGAGTAGGTTCACATTAGAAACAATCATCAAAGAGAGGGTGTCTGTTTTCAGCTCCTGCTTCAGATCCTGGTAGTTGTATCCGACCATGAAGCTGATAATGTGCACTTCCTGTTGCACCCAGCAGTCCCCTACTGTTGCCCTTTCCAGAACCACCTGAACACTGCTCCGGAGTCAGGGAGCCAAAGACCCAAATTAAAATCTGACTCTGCTTCTTCTTGGGGCACAAAGTTTTCTGGTTTGAAGTCAGAAGGTTGAACTTCTATAAACTTTGTACAGCTGGTCATCAACATCCATGGGTTCCACCTATTCAAATTCAAGAATATTCAGAGGAGAAAAATTCCAGAAAAGTTCCAAAAAGCAAACTTGGATTTCTCTTGCGCCAGCAACTATTCGCCTAACATTTACACTGCATTAGGTATCTTAAGTAATCTAGAGATGATTTAAAGTATACACGAGGATGTGTGTAGGTTATGTGCAAATACCACACCATTTTATAGAAGGGACTTGAGCCTTCGAGGATTTTGGCATCCTAAGGAACCAATCTCCATGAATACCAAGGGAGGACTATAATTGAGGAAGATTACAGTCAGTGGAGACTTCCACAGTCAGTGGAGACTTCCACAGTCAGTGGAGACTTCCACAGTCAGTGACCCACAGCCTTCCTGGAATCTCTTCAGCAGCCTTGTTTGAACAGTAAACTTCCTCCCAGCCTTGAGGATGAGGGGCCAATGGGGAGTTCAGGCATTGCACAGCTGGGTTTCTACCACAGAGGCTTTGTGGAACAGACGTAAAAGCAACTCTCTGTATGGGACCTTTCAGAGGTCCGCCCCTTGGGTCAGAGGGTCATCCTGATATATAACTGAGCAACTCAATTCCATCAGCTTCTTCAGGTGAAACAACAGCTTAGCTGTGAACATTTCTCCAGCCAATCCAGCCAATGGTCCATGGGCACTGCTCTGCAGGCGTTGTGCTGCTGGACAATCCATGCCTCCACTTCAACAGCAATACTTTAATTAGGGTAATTGGCCCAGTAGTCCTTTGGATGCATCCAACGCCTCCTTACTCCTTTAAGCCAGTTCACTGAGAATTTCCTAAAAAAGCTGCTGCTGTATGGTCTGACAGGGGTCCAAAAAGGGTATCCTCACTGGGTCTGGCTCTTATATTGGAGGCAAAAGACATCCTGCTGGCATTTCAGTTGGCTGATGGATTTTACCAGTTTCTCCATCAAGCCCTTAATTCCAGGGTCCAGGATTCAATCTCATGCTGCTGGCTTTCCACAGGTTCTTTGAGGTTTTCCTCTCCTTGCTTCGACTGAGCCCTTTGAGCCTGGAGCAGAATTAAAGAGATCAAAGATCATCTCAGCCGATTAGGTATGGCCCCAAGAAAGGCCAGAATGTCCCAACAGAATTTTTGCAAGTTGGGCTGTAGTAACAAACACGCAAGGTCCTGGCTGCAGTGGTTACACTCATAGTTCAGTTGGTTTAAGAAGTGGAAGAACAGCATGTTAGGCTTGGAACCATCCTTGTCCAGTAACAATATGGAGAGAGAGAAATCAAGACACTTGAATCATACAGTTGACTGATAAGCACTGGTTTCAAGTGGGATTAGGAAATTCTAATAGGTAGTTAGGTTTCATAAAAAGTGAAACATAAGAAAGTGAAGAGGAACTGAAAAGCTTCTTGATAAAAATGAAAGAGTGAAAAAGCTGATTTAAAACTCAACATTCAAAAGACAAAGATCATGGCATCCAGTCCCATCATTTTATGGCAAATAGATGGGGAAACAATGAAAACAGTGACAGGCTTTACTTTCTTGGGCTTCAAAATCACTGCAGATGATGACTGCAGCCATGAAATTAAAATACACTTGCTCCTTCCTTGCAAGAAAAGCTATGACCAACCTAGACAGCATGTTAAAATCAACAGATATTACTCTGTTGACAAAGGTCCATCTAATCAAAGCTATGGTTTTTCCAGTAGTCAGGTGGGAGCTGGACTATAAAAAAAGCTGAGCGCCAAAGAATTGATGCTTTTGAACTGTGGTGTTGGAAAAGACTCTTGAGAGTCCCTTGGACTGCAAGGAGATCAAGGCAGTCAATCCTAAAGGAAATCAGTCCTGAATATTCATCAGAATTGATGCTGAAGCTGAAACTCCAATTCTCTGGCTACCTGATGTGAAGAACTGACTCATTGGAAAAGACCCTGATTCTGGGAAAGATTGAAGGCAGGAGGAGAAGGGGATGACAGAAGACGAGATGGTTGGATGGCATCACCAACTCGATGGACATGAGTTTGAGCAAGCTCCGGGAGTTGGTGATGGGCAAGGAAGCCTGGTGTGCTACAGTCCACGGGGTCACAAAGAGTGGAACACAACTGAGCAACTGAACTGAAGTTAGGTTTCATTACACAATCAAGGTATTATTTCTAGACGTAATGCTGTGTGTATAAATCCCTGTAGATAAAAATTTGTAAACATGTTTTCATACAGTCTCACTAAAAATTTTTTTAAAAATTCTAGTCCTAAATAGTTCTGAAATCTATGGTGAAATTACAGACTTCTCAGGACTAAATATTTTCCAGTTAACCCAACAGTTGGAATCTGGTGCTATGGAGCTTTGTAAAATATAAACATTTATATTTATTTATTTAAAGTATAGAGTCTATATCTAGATTCTGTCCTTGGAGATTCTGACTCAGTCCAAATTGAGATATTTGGTGTCTGAAGATCACTGTTCTAGTGGAAAAGGAATACAGTGAAAAAGTATCAAGTGTCCTCAAAGTCTCTGAAATTATTAGGCTTTAGAGCTAGAAGGAATCATTAACATCAAATTTAAATACTGTTTTACAGTTAAAGAAACCGAATTCACAACTATTTGCAAAGTGCCTCTCTCTGGATCTTCAGATACTCAGCCAACTTTGCTAGCTTCTAACTGGCCCACTGGGTAATTTTTGAGTTTGATTTCCTTTAATTTCCTTGGTGGTGACACCAACCAAATTCCTAAAGATAGTCTCTTGGCTGCTTTCTAAAAATTATAACATAAAACAAGCAATTATGTAGTAGAAGAAACAAAGAAAAAATCATTTTCAAGGACTGGGAGTTGGATAAGAAAAATAGTGAGGTTTATTTTCCTGGTTTATCATATTCAAAAGATAAAAATAGTCTTCAAGGTTGTACTAATTTTTGTTGCATTTTGAACATAAAGTAAAATTTAAGGCAAATGTCAGTATAATGGACATTTACAAATTTCTGTTGTGTTACTATATACCCAAGTACATACTTATACTGCTCCTAAATATTCCCTTATTCGTTGAGAATAATTCACTTTAATTTTTCATGCTCGCCAAAGTCTTAAATAACTGAGATAAACATTTGCTACTGCAAAGGACAAATTTAAGTTACAGACAGGAAGCTTGCTTTTAAAGACTTTATTTTGATACAGGGGCTTCAAATACACATTGACACTAAAATTACTTTGCTAGTAAAATATGGCCACATCTTAAGTTACATGACACAATTAACATGGCAAGAAAAAAATGCCTCAGGAAACCTAGACTGATTGTAGTTGGCAAGTATGATTCTAACTGCAAGTTTCTCATAACTCTAAGACATATCAAATATGAAAGAAAATAAATGCTTTTATTACTGGTAAGCACAAAAAATTAATTATCCTTAATATTAAAACTGAAAGATGGACATCCACCATCCTAAACATCACAGACTATTGCAAGCTTTCAAAAACAAAAAGTAAAATATCCATCTAT
This sequence comes from Ovis aries, assembly GCF_016772045.2. NCBI lineage: Eukaryota > Metazoa > Chordata > Mammalia > Artiodactyla > Bovidae > Ovis > Ovis aries. The sequence goes on from NC_056057.1 coordinate 100,684,805, forward strand.
TCATTATAATTTTGTATTTCAGTAATAAAGTTTGATCTTAAAAAGATATTTGACGTGTCTTTTCTTCTAAGAAATAAAGGCACCAAAAACTTCGATCTCTAACCCATTCCTACCAATCCCCACCCTTCCCCTCCTTTCCTTGCACTTATTACAACCACCCTCCAGAAAAAATACCATGGCTCTCTAAACTTTCAGAAAATATTGTACTTCAGTGGCGCAAGATACCAGAGCTGACTATTTTTCCAGTATGTTTGTGCACATGTGCAGTAACTTTATATATCCAAATATATCATGGGACTAAGTAAGATTTCTTAAGAAAAATAAGGAAAGACTGAGAAATAAGTTCAGAAAAATCTCATAATTCATGAATTTTAATATAAACACCCAATTTTAGCAAACTTTATCACCTACTTAATTTAACAGTAAGCAGCCTTAGCTTTATACAAAAATAAAAGTTCAGAACTGTAAATAATTTACCTACTTCAAAAGACAGAATGCCTTACTGGGGGGTCCACTTTACAAAAGCAATGTAGGCTACCTTTCATGACACTTGTCCATACTTTGAGAATTACTGCTTTATACTGCTCTTAAATTCACCTCTATAGGTATCTACATACACCAGTAATTTATAACTATTTTTAGGTCATGGATCCTCCCTCCAAAAAAGTATACATACACACACAAACACACACAATTTTACCTAAGATTTCAGAGTTTGCAGATATTCAGAAGTCTATATATGATTTAATACATTCTACTCAAGACTATTATATACAATTATCTGGACCATATCCTTTCTAAATTTCAGGGGTTTACCAAATTATATTAGGACAGAAGAATACGATTCAGGCAGTGCCTACTTCCATTCTGTTAAATAAATAAGGCACTCTCATTATGCCTTCAGTCTATTAGAGCTAATATTTGACTTTCAATATAAATATAGCTGCATATAGTTTTTAAAAATACACCTTTTCCTTCAATGTGATAAAATGGACAAATTTCTAGAGAAATTTTCTTTTCACCATTTCTTTAGCTTATCCTCTACTGCCACCAATCTGTGGTTTAGGGAAGGTTTTGCTTAAACCTTCCCTGAGATTAATAGTACATCCATTATATTTATCCTGAGTATAAGCCTTAAGTACCAGAGATCTTCAGGGTCAAACCACATACAGTTATGGCACAGTTTAACTGATTTAGTTTGATTCACGATAGAGTTTTTAATTCATGTTACAGTCTTAAATTTCGCCTCTTCTAGATTAAGAAATGGCACAGTGGAAGAATGAGCTTGGGCTTAAAACTGACAGACTTTTGGTCAGAATCTGGTCTATCACTTATTTGTGGAGGATACTGGTAAATTACCTAAACTCTCTGAGATTTGGTATTCTTGCCAGCAGTAAGATAACAATGATGTCTACCACACAGAACTACTAAATGAACACAGAAGACATCATATTTTTATTCAACCTTCTTTCTACCTGAATCTAAAGCTGAATATCTCAATTCCTTCAATGGTGTCTTCTCTGAATCACAACATCAAGTCATAAACTTGACTTGCGTGATCTGCACATTTCATAATCTGTCCCTCAAGGTAAGCTAGACCTGTACACTGTCCTGGGCATACAGCAGCCATTTAGCTACTACTACCCTGTCTAAAGGACTTCCCTGGTGGCTCAGATGGTAAAGCGTCTGTCTACAATGCAGGAGACCTGGGTTCGAGCCCTGGGTTGGGAAGATCCCCTGCAGAAGGAAATGGCAATCCACTCCAGAACTATTGCCTGGAAAATCCCATGGACAGAGGAGCCTGGTAGGCTACAGTCTAAGGGGCTGCAAAGAGTTGGACACGACTGAGCGACTTCACTTTCACTTTCACCCTGTCTAAATCCTTGATTGGTGCACAAATAGTACCTCAATGTAAATAAACGTATTTCAAAGCCCTGAACTTAAAAACAGAATATCCAGTCCTTACGCATCACTACTGCATGGCTCCCTTACTTCCCCTTCTCTACATTTTTATTCATCATTTCAAAATAACTAATAGAAAAACAGCGTATCCACAGTCAAAACCCAATCTGACTGATATACTCTCAAACGCATAATAATGGAGGGATGTGTGTGAAGAACAAATGATACACACCCTCTAATTAATTATTCATTTAAGTGATAGAGATAAGACATATTATAGAAAATTTCACTTACTAACATTAATGTGTATCAAGGGACCATGTTGGGGTTCCATGATGATTAGTAGCTATGATATTCTTAATATTTATAATCTGGCTTAATTACAACTGAGAAAAGTACATTTCAGTTTAATCTCAATATATAAATTTTCAAGTTTTGCTTTCTTGAAATTCTTCTAAAACTGCTGCTCACTACATAGGAATGCCAAGAAAAGAAGAAAAGGGGCCATTCTTTTTGTCCCCATAAAGTTTAATTCTCAACTCGAATAAGAAAAATGTTCTCTCTCTCAGGTACGACCACAGCAAGAGTTGTACTGCTCTTCATTCTAACTTGGCAGGTCTTGTCTGAGGGAAGAAGAAAACTTGTCTACAAATTCATCCCTACCTGTACCCTGTATGGTGGTGAGGTACAAGTGGAGACCAAAGCAGACGTTCAGTAATATTGACAGTCAAACTTACTCTCTGGCAGGGGTTGGCATGCAAAGGAAACAAGATATAGGAGCTTGCCAAATAAAACAAAACACCAATAACTCTATGTAACCTAGGCCATCAACTATCCTTAATAAATCCTGGGTGTGTGTGTGTGTGTGTGTGTGTGTGTGTGTGTGCCTTGCATTAAATAAACAAAACAAAACAAAACAAAAAAACCGTCCTCCCGCTCTCAAAAATCCTTCATTTATCATGTACTTATGTTAAACAAAGGTAACCACGTCAAAATCTATTCTGGTCCCAGCTAAAGTTCAGTTGCACTGATTTTGGCCAAAGTTACTAAATAGGTATACTGTTTCAATTCCCCCCTTTCTTTTCTCCCCTACAACTTGTGGTTGCTGACACTCCTCTCCTGTAATTGAAACAATTATAAATGTGCTCTGACTATACTTTATATGAAGGCAAAGTTAATAAAATATTAGTAAATCTATATTAATAAGTGATCACAAAAACATAAGTTAAAGACAGCTAACTACTGTTAAAATGCTGAAAAGACACGTTGGTAAATTCCAATTTTCACTTCTAATATAAAGAAAAAAGCCCAATAAATTAAAAATAATAAGGTGTTTTCATATTGTGATTATACCACTTTCTGATACTGTTGCTTAATTTTTAGTTCCTAGAGATTCTTAGACAGGAAGAAGTGATGGTAGATTTGATTTTAAAATGCAGGGAAAAGACCAAAAACAACTTTCTTGAGTGACACAGAAGACTTAAATATTTTGAAACAAATAGACTTGGTCAACTAATGGGGGAAGATAGCCTATATACTGCACAGAAAACACTTAAATACACCAATAAAACATGGCAAAGAGATATGAATTCACGGTGCACAAGAAGTTCAGTATATTAATCAAATATAAATTAAAGCAAGAAAGATTTTTATCAAATTTGGCAAATGTGCAGAAAAAAATTCAAGGAAAATACTCATTATCATTGACTTAGCAGTTTTAAGAGCATCAAAACTATAACCAAAATGTTTACATGAAAAAACATTTATCACAGTGTTATAAATAATAGCACCAAAATGAACGTAAGATAATATACACCAGTAGGAGATTGGTTTAATAAATGTGCAATACTCACATATAATGGAATACTACACAGTCATAAAAATTATGTTTTCATAACATGGGAAAATATTCATAATAATGGGTATTAAATTTTAAAATGTAACAAACCAATGCAATTTTCTGTATATATACATTCACAGAAAGGAAAAGGACTACAAGGAAACACACACTGCAAGGAAGATACACCAAATCATTTTAGTAAAAACGTCTGAGTATTGAGATCACATACAATATTTACTTTCTTCTTTATGCATTTGTATATTTTTCAGCTCTCCTTCAATAGCAACATTACTTTTATATTCAGGGAGTAACAAAATGCTGTCACAAAGAGATAATCTAAATTTTACATTTCTGCTCTGCATTCTCTAGGGGCTATAAACCCAGAACATGACTTTAATTAGAATGACAACACTTTTAATGAGAATAAAGACGTGTATTTAAAAGCATCTGAGATAAATTTTTACTACAAATTCTTACATAATGTACTACAAAGTTAGCAACCAATGAGGTAAATAATAGCATAGGTTCTTAATAAAATAAACATATGGGTAGGTACAAAAAGATCAATGGAAAGGGTCAAAGTTTATCAATCCCCAAAGATTTTAGACTTAACTTTTTCCTTAGCTTTGATAAAATAAATTTCATGTAGTTTACTATATAATAATTTTATGTTTTGCTCTATGGCCACCTATATATTTATATATATATATGTACATATGTGTGTGCAAATAAAAGGAAGTTTTTAAATTTGAATTGCATTTATAAATAATCTTTACTATCAAAGTGAATAAACTTAACAAGGACTTCTCAGAATTTAAATATAAGAACAAGTTTTGAAGAAACTGACTCTAACAACAATCCATGTGGTTATTATTAGCTACGCTTAAAAATGGCCCTTACATTATTCTAGTGCTAAATAGACATGGGACTGTAAAGGGACTATGTAATACCCAGACCTTTAAAGCATCATTTAAACAAATGTAACTTTGGAATAAATTTTTTAAAAAAGAAAACTGACCTATTTGATTACAGCTATTTACTTTAGATGAATTCACTTTACAAAAGTTAGACTTACCAAATTAAAAAAAAAAAAAACAACACCAAGATCCTAACACAAATGTAAGATAATTCAGAATAAAGTATAACCCCCAAATTATCATTTTTATTAATCATATCATTTTCTGACAGGCCAAACCCAAATACAATCCAAGATGTGACGATCACCATATCAGAATGAGATTCGATACATAAAATTATAAATTTGTTTAAATAGGAACAGAATATAGGTCTATGCAAAAACAAGCTGTCTCCAAGATGAAAAAGATCTGTATATGGGATACCCTCCTCACTCAGAGGACATAAGACTTTGGTGATTCCTGAGACAAGACAAACATGAATACTTGTATCCCCAACACAAAACGCTTCAGATTAATACCCTCTGTCCCTGTTACAGTATTTTGTGCCGCCCCCCCACCCCCGCACCCCACCATTACATCAGGAAGGAAACCTCCATTAGGTGACAAGAGCCTTTTAATAACCCACATCTCTTAATTTCCCTTTTTATCAAGGAGAGTGTTCCTGAGGCTCAGGGTAGTCTGCAAATCAATGCAAAGGGGAAGCATCGAGAGGCTCATCTGAAGTATTACCAAGGAGCAGCAGGCAGCAAATATTCAAACCCAGAAATTGTGACTCAACATTTCCTACAGTACAACAATTCTGCACAAATGACAGACACTGTCAAGAAGGATCCTGCCTGAAAAAGATGCAGAATGAAAAGAGAAGAATGATAGACAGGAAGGTTACGGTATTTGATTACACTAGTATCGGTACTTACGTATCATACCTCTGCAGTGGTGTCACTTTGTTCTTATTCTTATCAACTGAACCCGTAGACAGTTGAAGGAAATTGGGGTTTAATTTATATAATTCCTGAAGGAGCTTCTGTTCATATTCTTGGTGTTTACCCGCCTAGTGGAAGAAGAAATTAAAACTGCAGTGGGACTCACAAAGTGGCTGGTATAAAATGCTGATGCACTTTCTGAATTATTAAAGCTATCCTAAATAAAATACATAAGGATTTGTCACAGTGTCAGAGAAACCTGTGAGGAAGATGTCACAGAACTTCTAGACCAATGAAAGTTCTTTCAACAAAACTACAGGAGACATATTCCATTAATTAAGCATATCATCGACCACTTTATGTGGAGAAAAAAACATGTTAACGGACAACATTTTTGCTAGCTTAAAGAACTAGAGGGGCTCTTTTAAATTTACTTCCCCATCTTTCTACAAAAGAATTAAGTTTTTTAACAGGACATTGCAGAATTTTCTGAAGATCACTGGAAAATCAATCTCTCTTTTTAGAAGAGATTAACACTAAAAGTAACTCAAGGATGAAGGATTTTACTATATTTTTCATTATATTTTAGTCTATTTCCTAAGACTAAGTAACACATTTACATAAAAGTGAATACATTTAAACGTTGGACCAGAAGATGGCAATTTAGAGCCAGCCACTTTGTTTTTGTAAATAAAGTTTTAAGGGAACAGTAATGCGCGTTCATTTACATATTATCTATGACCTTGTTGGTGCTACAACAGCAAATCTGAGAGACCATGTGACCAGAAAAACTAAAACACTGACTAACTGTCCCTTTACAGAAAAAGTTTGCCAATCCCTGCTCTATACATGACAAAGAGAGCTCTGTATTTCCTGGAGTTGGTAGCTCTCTATCAAAATGCAGTGTTACAAACATGATGGAAGAAATCAGACAATTGACTGTGCAACTAGTCACACACAAAAATAAATTACCATGAAACTACACTGAATAACTTTCTATTCTTTGCATGTATATTATGACTGCAAGGACATTTTTACTTACCTTCAGGGTTGTTAAATTATTTTTAAAGTGTGATCTAAAGAGATGTTACGGGAAAACCAAAACCAGAACAGATCAAAACAAAAACAAAGCAATAAAAACAAGGGCAGTATGTGATCCAACACAACTGTCTCATATACACTGCACAATGCATCGCTCCCTGTTCTGAGAGGGCTCTTGCCTGTTCAATTATACAAATATTTCATATGGTACTGAATTTTGAGTTATGCAGTAACAAGGAAAGACCTAGTTTTTGCCATGATATAATTTGTCCGTTTCCTTTCTACACTGAGGAAATGTTTTAATGAAGAAACTCCCTTTCAAAGTAATTTTAAACTCAAAGAAGAGAGAGATTAATACAGGTCAACAATATGAAATGAATTTTAAACTGTCAAGAAAAAACACAGTTTAGATGCGGATTTTAAAAAACAGCCCTAAAAATTCTTTCTGTAAGCAATACTTCAGGAGATATTATGACTTTCATTAGCCACAAAGAGTTCAAACTGGTATTTAAATGGTTTAACAGGGGCAGTTTACAGAGACAGGTTAAACAGCATTACAAATAAATTCCAATGGACTGCCCATCCATTTTCTTTTACTTTTTAATAATACTTAAGTGAGATCAACTGGGGCTTAGAAACTCCTTGACAGATATTTTTATTGTAATAATACCCATAAGTAAAACATAGTTCCCATTAGTAAAAATACAGCATGAAATAGCTCAACCTTAGATTTCATCCAAGAAAGTTTCATTCAAAAGAAGAAAAAAGTCAAGAACCATTTACTGGATAAGCAAGAAATAAGTCAGTCATCTGTCCCCATTAAATATCATAGAGAACTTAGTTTTTGGGTTTTGGGTTTTTTTTTTTTTTTGACCTGGACCGACCATTTTTAAAGTCCTTACTGAATTTGTTACAATATTTATTGTTTGGTTTTTTTCGCTGTGAGGCATGAGATCTTAGCTTCCCAACCAGGGATCGAACCTACAGCGCCTGTGTTGGAAGGTGAAGTCTTAACCACTGGACCACCTGGAAAGTCTCTTAACACTGCTTCTGGATCATAAAGACCATACATACTGTAAAGAAATTCCAATGTATTTATTATAATGTGATTTAATCAGTGATAATGCCAAGTCAAAAAGGGTAATATTTCATTCCATTTAACAATCTGCTCTGAAAGGAGCCCCTCCTGTCTAGAGTCTAGACTGTCTCTAGTTTGACCTGGAGAATGAAAGGCAGTAGTCAATGCCCCCCACCTTCTAAATGAGAAGTATGCCTGCAAAGTCCACAGCAACAATCTGAAGTCTTCACCTATAACAGGGAAGGGCAGCATTGTGCTTTGGCATATGCTCATTTAATATGCCATATGGTCAATATTTTTACTTGTAAAGGCAAGTTAATACTACAAATTGAAAGAAGACAGGAGAACAGGAAATATAAAAAAGAATACAGGATAATAAGCCTTCAATTCACCCTTTACAGGACACTGACTCAGTGGACACTTTCATGGGTAGAATCATTTTATAAAAACAATTTAGCTTTTCAGTGGCGTTTAATAGAGTATTATTTTCTAGCATGCTCTTTGAAGAGCAGAGATAGCAGATGGGAACTTCATAATTACAATACTCCACTTAGCTTTCATTTTGCCTACATTTTCGAAACTTAGGGGACCACAGATGCATTTTTTATTATAATAATGTTCTGCAGAACTGATATTCCATAGAACAACCACATATTTGGAAAAAGCTAATTTAAAGTAATAACAGTTTAATAAAAAATAAAATTCTTAGTTTTTGCTTTTGCAATTTTAAGTTATAAAGAAAAATACTTCCTTTGCTGCAAAGTTGATAATTTACATTACTTTACTACCTGCATTTCCTCTTTTGTGAAGCTGGCCGCCTCGTCCCCCAATTCATGTAGGTACATGCAGTCAGGCTTTGGACACTGCATATTCTTTAAGAAGTAACTGCAGTATTTTGTTGTACCTAGAGATGCCTGCAGGAAAAGGAGGGAAGAAGGAAAAAGACCAAAAACGTAAACTGACACCAGAATGAGAATTTCCGTATCTAGTGTTTTCATTTCACCTAAAATGAGGCAAAGACACAATAAAACAAAGTACGGCTGTGAATACTAGAGAATTCAACTATTATTAGCAGAATTTATTAAATATGATGATCATTTGAAAGATAAAAAAAAAACCACCTCAATCTATGGTTTCCATAGCTTGAGCACCCAAATCCTTTCCCTAGAGATCAGGAGAGTAGGAAGGCAAAATCTGTTCCATGTTTTAAGCAGTTAGGCACATAAGACAAATTCCTTTTCCTAATTATGCCATCCTTCTTTCAACTTACTTAAAGCATTACTTGGTGGGACCCTTCACTCAAGCCTGAACTAATCAATGTCCAAATATTTAAGGACAACAAATTGGAACCATCATCTATTTCTTACAAGAAGAATAATAAATCCATTTTCACAAAGGAAAATATGTGTAAATACAGGAGATTTTTTCTTTAGGATTAATCCCCTAACAAGGTATGTATTTACTTCCACCTGGTAGAACAGGACCCTAACAGGTTAAGTGATAAGCAAATTAGCTGTCATAGGTTAGAATGGATACCTAGGAAGCAATCTTCAAATAAGACTCCTTCATTAATATGTAACAGCTATGTTCTTCTGTACTTACTACATGTTATCTCTTCCCCCTTAAAAAAAAAAGCAAACCCAGAGGACCACATTACCTTAAGTGTTCTGCCATCCACCACCACATTGTTAACACACTGTATGGCTCTGAGAGCATCTTCCGACCGTATATAGGTTACATATGCACTGGCACTTGGACCCTAAAGTGAAAAGCCACTGTTGTTAGAATCAAATTCAACAAAACTTAAAAAAAAAAATTAACTTGCAACCTGCCAAAGGAATTCTAAAGGCCTTTACTACCACTATCTTGAATAATAACGACAATGATTAGAAGTAGTAGTAGCTTATATTAAGCTATATACTAGCCCATCTTAAGATAATCATACTTAATGAATTTTATCTGATTTTAAGCAGACTAAAATAAATATGAATGAAATATCTTTGGCTTGGCAATTTTCTTATAAAAGTCATCTGACAGGCTTGTCAACATTATAAAAAAAAACAAACTTTGAAAATTAGATTTGAAAAAATAAGATGTGAAGACATTGTGTCTAACTATGTTCTCAGAATAAATGCAATCTTTAAAGAGTATTCTAGCTGCTAATATCAGCATAACAAAAATGCTCTATTAAGTTCACAATATCTGAAAATATTAATTAGAAATCACTATATAATTTAACTGCTTGATTATGATTCAATTCCCCCTCCCTTTCAAACCATCACTAAATCTATTACTACTTCTTTCTTTGTTTTTTTTTTTTTTTAATTTTAAAATCTTTAATTCTTACAGGCGTTCCCAAGCATGAACCCCCCTCCCACCTCCCTCCCCATAACATCTCTGTGGGTCATCCCCATGCACCAGCCCCAAGCATGCTGTATCCTGAGTCAGACATAGACTGGCGATTCAATTCTTACATGATAGTATACATGTTAGAATGCCATTCTCCCAAATCATCCCACCCTCCCCCTCTCCCTCTGAGTCCAAAAGTCCGTTATACACATCTGTGTCTTTTTTGCTGTCTTGCATACAGGGTCGTCATTGCCATCTTTCTAAATTCCATATATATGTGTTAGTATACTGTATTGGTGTTTTTCTTTCTGGCTTACTTCACTCTGTATAATCGGCTCCAGTTTCATCCATCTCATCAGAACTGATTTCTTAATACTATCAATTCACTGTTAAGTTTTAAAAGGATCAAACAAGCACCAAAAAATTCCCCCACCCTACCAATAGAGGTCACTATATGGTGTAAATGCTTGACCATCAAGCTTTCTAATCACAGAAACCAAGTTTTCCTTCTGAACAGCCCAGGTCAAGCCCTGACCATAGGGAAGAAAGGTAAAAATCCCTATAATTAGTTACCTGTGAGCCTGCATATGATGTGCTATTATTGATGACAACTTTATGTATTTTACCAAACTTCCCAAAATATTCTGGCCGTTTTAAAACCTATAAAAGAAGAAGAAATAAGGTATAAACTTTCCCCACTTCATCAACTTTATCCTTATAATGGGGACATGCACCATGCCTCTACAGTGAAAAGAAAATAATTGTTAAAGATTTTCAATAAATGTGACTACTTACTGATTACAATTTGTGTGGTTAACTTAACTGCAGGAAATCATCAACAAAAATCTAAAAGCTATTCTTTACTGACCCACTGAATAGAAACTGAGACTGAGTTAGTCACATTATCTACTACATTCTAACATGTGCACCAATAATCTATGGGATCTTAATTTGACAGTATTCTTAAACACAAAACAGATCAACTATCTTAACCACACTTTCATTAATAGATGATCCTTATAAGGTCTCAGAACAATGACCAAGATTATGTATTAAACAGAAACTCAAAAACAGACAAAAGTAGAGACCGTTTTACTCATAAATCTATTATACATAAAATACTGTGCATTGTATTAAAACACTGTTTATAACATACAAATTCCAAATATGGTAACAGAATGTATTTTTCAAACTTTCATGCTTTATGATTTATTACTTGGTGTGTGTCAACAAATTTTCCGTATGTCAATTTCACCATTTTTCAATTGTCTTCTGTGTTTTTCTCTTTCCCTGATAAATAATGAATGAATTTTTCTCTATTACCTGGTTAGTTCTTGGTGGTCATTTTCCCTCATACTTGTGTCATCTCCTTTACTATGTGATCACTATATGCATTCATTTAGCTTGTCCTACCAACTAACTTAATCCTCTCTCCCAGGATTTGCAACTACCTTAAAATTAAACTGTTCTTTTCCAAAATTTACCTATAGACCTACATAGTATTTATTTATAGGTTTAAAATTCAACATTCAAAAAATGAGTATCATGACATCTGGTCCCATCACTTCATGGCAAATAGGAAAAGTGGAAACAGTGTCAGATTTTAATTTCTTGGGCTACAAAATCACTGCAGATGCTGACTGTGGCCATGGAATTAAAAGATACTTGCTCCTTGTAAGAAAAGCTATGACAAATCTAGACAGCTAATTAAAAAGCAGAAATATTGTTTTGCCAACAAAGGTCCATATAGTCAAAACTGTGGTTTTCCCAGTAGTCATGTATGGATATGACAGCTGGACCATAAAGAAGGCTGAGTACCAAAGAATTAATGCTTTCAAAGTTGTGGTGCTAGAGAAGACTCGAGTGTCTCGGACTGCAAGAAGATCAAACAGTCAATCTAAAGGAAACCAACTCTGAATATTCTTTAGACAGACTGATGTTGAAGCCAAAGCTCCAATACTCTGGTCACTTGATGAGAAGAGCCAGCTCATTTGAAAAGATTCTGATGTTGAGAGATACTGAAGGGAGGTGGAGAAGGGCGGGAACAGATGAGATGGTTGGATGACATCGCTGACACAATGGACATGAGTTTGAGCAAACCCCAAGAGATAGTGAAAGACAGGAAAGCCTGGTGTGCCGCAGTCAATGGGGTTGCAAAGAGTTGGACACAACTTAGCGACTGAACAACAACAACCTATAGACCCACTGTTCCTACAATCTCTCCAAATAGCAAGCTATATCTCAACTGAAGCTTTCTGCACGTATCTGTTCAAGTGTGTGCAAAGTATCTTCCCCAAATACTCTAATTTTATAATAGTCTCGCATACTTAACATCTTAGCTAATATACTCTACATCTGACAGAACCAAAGTTTTGTGAAACAGTCTGCAGTTGGGGTGTCATGAATTCTTAACAGTTTTCAACTTGATTAATATGATTTTTTTTACCTTACTTTATTTTAGGTTTTTATAAGTATAGGGTTATTATGTTTTCTGCAGCCAATTTTAATGGATTAGAAGGTGCAATGACTACCCTGGCTTTTAATCTTTTTTCTACCCAAATCTTCTGAAGGATATGACATTTAGAGTGCTCTTGAGTTGTTCACAGAAAGTCTTAGGATAGAGGCTATGGGAAGAGTATGTATCTTGAAAAGCTTTCTGGCCAGTGGAGAACAGAACTGCATTCAACATTCCAGCTGGATGTATACCAATTCAGCAAAAGGCCTCAGCCAAAAGACCTGTTTCAAGGGACTCAGCCTGGTCAAAAGTTGTGGTGCATCAGCATCTCATATCACATCCAAGTTTACGGTAGTACTTCTCAATGAAGGCAGCATCAAGGGATGCTGGAATGTTATGTCAAAGTAATCGGGAGACACTACTGGCGCTCAGCGGATGGGAGCCCAGGACAGCTTACAGCACTCGGGCTAGCCCTGCACCACAAAGAACCATCCTACACAACTTCTGAATGTTCTAGAAGACATTCATCTAGCCAAGATACTTGTTTATAATTAAGTGAATCTAGAAACAAATCATAAACATAAAGCACTTTCCCACAGTTTCAACATATGTTGAATTTAAAAGCAAACACTATGTAATTAAGGTACAACTGCAAATGCTTTGTTTGAAATTTTACTAAGAATTCTTCAGAAAAATCACACACATCATTAACGCTTCATGGTACCTGTGCTGTCAGTACATACATCTGTAACAATCTGCACTTTTAGTTGTCATATTCACAGTGATTCTACAAACAGATGCAAGCTCCTATTTCATAATGTACTGGGAAAAAAAAATACTTTACAAACTTATATACACACACAAATCATTTGAGGATCCAGTTGAAATACTTATTTCGGCCCCTGAGAGTTTGCACCATAAGCTCCCAGGTGATACTAATGCTACCAGCCCAGAGGCCACACCCTAAGTAGCAGTACCAAGTATTTACACATAGAAACAGTCTTCTTATACTTTAATCTCTCCCTCATTTTTTCAAATTATGTACCTACCTAGACAAATTACATTATCAAGAAGTCATTTCATGAAACTCAAAGGTTGTTACAAAATACTATTTTTTAAAAAAAAGTGGGTACTGGGTCTGAAAAGGTTAAAGACTGACTTATGGAAATAAATTCTGGCCAATAATTGAGCAATACTTTCATAAGAAACATTAAGACTTGTATATAATTACGGTGCACAGCCATAACAGTATATCTAAAGCACAAATCTCTCCATGTCATTCTGTTCTTAAGATTAGTCAATAGCTTCCCATTGTCTTTAAGATAAAGTGCAAACTCATTAGCATGTTTTAAAAGCCCTTCGTTATCCCTTACCACTTACCTCCTCAGCCTCATCTCTCACCATTTCACTCTTAATTTTCCAGCCAAACAAATCATTTGAAGACCAAGCTTTAAAAAAAAAAAAAATCCAGAAGCACTTGTATAATCCCTATGCCTGATGCACTTTATACCAAAGATAGCCTCGGAAGTACGTACCTTCCCCGCCCCCCACCCCCCCACAGTCAGGTGCCATCTCTTGTGCCTCCACAACACACAGCACTCCTCACAGTATACAGCTGCTTTTATAAATAAACAGGGGCAACCTTTTATTGGTTTACGTTCAATGTCTCACACAGTGCCTGGCACACTGCAGGTACTCAATAAATGCTTATGGAACAATTAAACTCTGTTAGCATTGAACACAGAGAAGGTGCCTGGAAAATCCTACGGACAGAGGAGCTTGGCAGGCTTCAGTCCATGGGGTCGCTAGGAGTCAGACACGACTGAACGACTTCACTTTCACTTTTCACTTTCGTGCACTGGAAAAGGAAATGGCAACCCACTCCAGTGTTCTTGCCTGGAGAATCCCAGGGATGAGGGAGCCCAGTGGGCTGCCATCTATGGGGCTGCACACAGTCAGACACGACTGAAGCGACTTAGCAGCAGCAGCAGCATTGAACAAAAAGAGGAACCCATGTGTAAAACACTGGTGGGCCTTATTGTATTAGGAAATGATCTATGGGTGATAAAAACAGCCTGCCCAGGCAAGGGAAACTCAAGTAATTTCAATGTTCTATATTAAGTTGCACATTCGAGGTTCTATCTAAACATAAGTCAAGTAGCAAAACAGTAAATAAAAAAAGTAAAGAGTATGGGTAGTAGGCAGAACACCCTGCATATAACTACATTACCTATATATTCAAAGTCCTATATTTACTTCACAGTGAGTCAACTTGAGTACTAGCTGCTATATAAAAGGTTATATGATAGAATTATAAATGCCCAATGACATACCTAATGTGTAAAATGTCTTCCTATACTTTGGAAACACAAATGTTCATGGACATGTCATAGAAAATAAAAAATGTAGCGACAGGTGGAAAGATGAATAGACAAATGTGTGGATAAAGGAACCATATACACCACTGGTGTAAAATACACTGGAATAGGAGTCCTAAGACCAGGGAGGTGGGGTCAGTGGGGAATGAGGGTGGTTTCTAGTCCTGGCTCTGCTATGAAACAGCTAAGTCATCCTAGGCAAGTCATTCAACTTCTCTATGCCTCAGTTTCCCATTTGCAAAAGAAAATGGTTATGTTTTTAAAGTCTTTCAGTTCCTCAAACAAGCAGCTCTTTCACGCCATCATGCACCTGGGACACTTCTGCCCTTACTTGCTGCCCAGCTAATCCCTAGTCGTTTTTAATCATCCTTTCCTCAGGGAGGCTTTTCGTGGATCTCTGCACTAGCTAGATTACCTACTGTTTATATGTTCTCAAAAAGCCCTGTATCTCCCTATTTATAAATACTCAGCACACTTACAAATACTTAATTCTGTCTTCTCTACTGTCTGTAAGCTTTTAAGGGTAGAGACTGTGTCTGGCTTGCTAAACCATTTTATCTCCAACATCAAAGTACCTAACAGACTGCAAGTATTCAAGAGCTAATTTATAAAACAAATGAATACGGTTCTGACAAATCGAAATTTTTAGAATTTAGGAGATGATTACTCTAAGCATTATCTCTAACTACCATATCTTCTAAGATAGGTTTTTTTTCTATTAAGTGATAAATGGATAAATTTGATCATCAATCTTGGTGTGAAGTTGTCAGATATATAGAAATTATTTTCAAAATAAGCTTTAAATTTTCCTAAATGTTCCTATTCTGCTAATCAGAATTCAGCCAAATATCAAATTGTCCATCATCCAAAAATAAGTAAATGATAGGGATCTTCTTTGACTCAAAGTTACCCTAACAATTTGAAACTTGGCGATTTCTAACGAAGTCTTCCAATCTGAAAGAGTTAGGCAGTTACATTTTTTAAATTTTTTAAAGTATTATTTAGAAGTAGTAGGGTTTAATAACTAAAACACTAACGTTTGGTTTTCTTAGGGTTTCAAGAGAAACAAATGAGAGAAACTAATGCTTAAGAAAATTCACTGTCTTCTTACCAAGCAACATTGCTTTCAAAAGTATAAAACCAAGACAGTGATTTTTTAAGGTATATTTACATTCATGATAAAGTATTCTCTTTCATGAGTCATCCCCTAGATTAATTTCTTTCTGTGTAATAGTTCTTCAGATTAATCTTACTGACACTGTGTTATTTGAAATGAATATAAATCTCTGTACATAAGTAAAAACAAACTACAGATCTAAGTCACATCTCTAAGAAGCAGCAGAAACCCGTAAACCAAACATCAGACTGAGGCTATGGCTTCATTTTATCCAGCTTCTGGGTGGTACTTCTTTATCCAGCTTCTGTGGTAAGCCTCCAGTACCACAAGCGACTGGATTTGGTATTAATAAAACCAAGCACATCCATATCCAAGAGTTGTTAAATCAAAATTAAAGTTCCATTAATTTGCTGGAATAGCAGGAGTTCCTTGGTTGCCTAGTGGTTAGGGTTGCACACTTTCACTGCCATGGCCTAGGTTCAATCCCTGGTCAAGGGAAGGGAGATCCCACGAGGTGCATGAATGCCGCCCTCCCCCAATTTTTTTTTACTGGAGTAGCAGCTTCAGAAAAGCAAACACAGATTAGCAGGAATAAAAAGAGGTAGGTAAATTAAAAACTTGCTTAAGCAAGAAATGTTCTCTGGTTGGAAAAAAGTAATGTTTAAAGAGGGAGACAGAAGCACTGATACAAAGTTGTGGCAGTGTTCAAGAGTGTAACGGGATTCTGCCTGTCTGGGAAGTTAAATGCTGTATGATTTAGGAAAAAGGGAGAACTGGCTGCTGAGGTCAAATCACAGGCCTAAAATGAGCTCCTTCCTTATCATTTATTAAAGATATGAACTCTAGATCCACCCCTTTGGTTTTGGAAGAAACCTCGTCTCTTGAAGATCACTGTAGTCCACTAATGCCAGCGTCTTGGATCTGAAAGTGAAAGTGAAGTCACTCAGTCGTGTCTGACTCTTTGTGATCCCATGGACTGTAGTCTACCAGGCTTCTCTGGAGTGGACTACCATTACCTTCTTCAGGGAATCTTCCTGACCCAGGGATTGAACCCAGGTCTCCTGCATTGCAGGCAGACACTTTACCCTCTGAGCCAAAGGGTATAGACAAAGATAGCCAAAGGGTATCTTGGACCAAGACCCTAGTAATTCATGAGCTGCCTCCACAATTGTTACCAATGACAGAGACTTCTTAGTAAGGCCACCCTGATGTTCTCCTCTGCAGATCTTGAAGCCCTTCACAGCCTCAATACATAGTTAACTAATTAGCAATAAATATATCTTATTCTTTCTAAACTGATTTTTACAAAATCAATTTTTAGACACCTTGTGTTTCCTCCTTCTGGCACCTTTAGCCCTCTTAGACCAGTTCAAAGATTGCCGCCTCCCTAAGCATATTCACTATAATCCTTCCTCTGATTGCTGCCGCCCTGAGCATTTCTATAAACCCTTCTCTAGGAGTACTTCCGACAGATCCCGCAAATCCAGCTCTCTCCAACTTAAGTGAACATTCTGGCTGCCATTCAGTTTCTGTTTGCCTTCCCAACAATCTAGTCAGCATCTCCTGGTATATCAGGAACTAGACATTAGCAGACATGTATCCAAGAGCATTAAGGAAAGTAATGAGTTCGACGTTATTCTAATAAGCCTGGTAGAGGAAGGAGAGAAGAGTTAAGTAATAAACAGAAGGGTTAAGACCTCCCCTTTTCTCAACGAATGACAAAGAACCTCAACCACTGTTTCCCTCTGAATTCTCTCTCCTTCCCCACAATTGGCTTAAAATGAATGAATAAAGAATGATGACACAGTAGAGTAACAATTTTATCACTGTTTTATAATCAAGGTTCACCACTTCAGCATGATTAAAAAAAAAAATACAGATCTCTGGTGGGTTCATGAAAGTACATCTCCACTGTTGGTCCTTAATACAGCTACAGAAAAGAGGAAAGAAACAGAGGTCATGTCACATGAGCCTTAAGAGCACAACAGAGACACTATCCAACATCCACAGACTATGAGCACTGAAGGGGACTTCAGAGATCTAATTCAACTGCCCCGTTTCACAACAGAAGAAAATGAGCCAAGAAAGATTAAGACACTGGCCTAAGATCACAGCTGTCACTGGTTTCTTAGTGATTATTAAAAAATAATTTCCCATTATCTTCTAAGTTTTAGAATTTTCAGGTAAATCCTGCCATTGGGCAGGGCCAGCTACTATTTCCAAATAAACAAAAAGAAAAAATGCCAAGTTGAGAAAGAAAAGAGAAGACAACTTACCTCTGGGTCTGCTAGGCGCTGAGACAGACCTACAACAAAGACGAGGTTTTTTTGTACAACACGTACACTAGCCAAATGTTTGCGATTTTCTGATATTTTCTGTTTTCTCTCATTTTGTTTCTGTTTTTTCTCATTCTTTATCCTTTGCAGTTCTTCCTGGGAGAGTGGTTTATAAACTGCTGGGTCTTCTGGATATGGCTTTAGGCATAAAACAAACACAGAAGTTAGCATTAAATGAACAGAAAACTGTGAATATAGAATTTCCAAATGCTGGATGATGTGTATGCAGTTATTTGCTACATCTCCCTTGTTCTGAATCTTCTAATCTTCTAAACATTTTATTTAATATAAGTTAAATGTTACATAAATTAAATGTTTTTAAATACTTTTAAAACGACTTTTAGTGCTAAAACTTAAATATCACCAAAGGTTCTAAAATTTTAAAAAACCAACCTGGTATTACCGACAATGCCTAGCACACAGTTTACAGAAAAATTAGGCTTTTAAGGTATTATGTAAGGGGCAAAGAGTACAAAATATCATCTAAATATGGATTTACTGTATTACAATCAACAAATATTTAATGAAAACATACTATGTGTTTGAAGATTAATGAAGTACTTATTCTTTAATAGGTAGACATTTCCTGTCAAAGGAGATGGACAAATAAACAATACACAGATACTCTGGCTCAGCAGTTTGAACTGAGCTTCAGCACTTATTATCCACATGGCTTTAAACAAGTCAACAGAACTCTATGTCTCTATACCCGTGTAAGTAAAATGAAAATAATCTTAAAGGCTGATATAAAAATAACACTCGTAAAGCAATTATTGTAACTGGCCCACATTAATCTCTCAATAAATACTAGCAATTACACCACTGTAATGTTTTTCTCTCTCATCATTACAATTTTGTTTTCATTCCTACTGCTAATGCCAAGACTACCGATAGCCTGAATGAGAGCTGCAAACTGGCTTTGAATCTTGGATTTTTCTTTACTGAGAGACTTTGGCTAAGTTATACAATTCGTCTGCCTCAGTCTTCCATAAAATGGGAATCACAGTACTTTATTCAGAGGGTTTCTGTGAGAATTTTAAAAAGACAACACACTTATAAAGTGATTAAAACTGTGTCCTGCACAGAAGCATTCAATAAACCAGTTATTATTTCAGCTGGCCCTCTACAGGTTCTACATCCTCAGATTCAACCAAATGAAACTATTTGGGGGAAATAAATTCTAGAAAAAAAGTTCCAAAAACCAAAATTTGAATTTGTCATGCACCTAGCAACTATTTAATAGCATTTACATTGTATTTACAACTATTTATACAGCATTTACATTAGATATTAGAGACTATACATAATCTAGAGATGACTTAAATTACGTGGGAGGATGTGTGTAAGTTACACACAAACACTACACTATTTTATATGAGGAGCCTGAGCATCCACGGATTTTGGTATCTGTGCAAGTGGCGTGGAGGGGGCTGTTCCTAGAAAAAAGTGCCCCACAGATACAAGAGACAACTGTATTAACAAAAAGGTTAATAATAAATGGAAGATGGAACACACCAAACAGTAACATGTAAAGCTGAATGTGAAGAGATCCCAGAAATGGGAAACTGTGCCTATCAGAATACCAGAACCTGGGATTGACAGAAACGCTGCTGTCAAGAAAAAGTGGGAATGAGGACAAGAGAAGGGAGTATCCACAAGCACGGCACCGTGCATGCCTTTAATGTAAAGTTACTTTCCTCTTTTCCATACATAAGTTAAAAAAAAAAAATTAATTAAAAAAAAACAACACCCTCCAATATGTGTGCACACTCTGAGTAATGCTGAAGGCAATTAAGAAAGTGAGATTTCTTTTCCTGTTCCATTATTTTTACTAGTAATTGCATAAAGTCTCCAAAACTCCTGTTCTTAAATATTTAGCCATAACTTTTAGTGGTCCTGCAGAATGTAAGTGCCCATTCCATTCAATTCCCACATTTAGAAATGTGAATCTTTTAGCTAATTGGTCCTTTTTGGCATACTCCAACATATTAGTGAGTAAGAGGCATATAAAACAGCTGACTCAGTAATTTACCTGACTTTTGCATGACCTAAGGGTTTTATTCCAGGGTCAAATATATAGTTTGTGTCATACATTTTAGGAGCTTACTAATATTTGCCACATTAATACCAAGCTACTTCTAGAATTAGAAATTCAGCACTACTAATTTTCTTTTTTTAAAAAAATCTTATTTCAAAGAGTTCTTACATTTTAATTTGAGGAACTAAATGGTTAGAGATCTATTACAATAAATTCAATTCTTCAACCGATGTAACCGCGCCTATTTAAATTTTTTCTCTCTTTTCTATACTCACACTTCTTTACCTATATTATCTTCTTTCAAATCAATCCATCTGCCTGGATGATATTAATCCCATGAAACTATTTAAAACTACAGAGGCAAAAGTATAAAAATGAACTACATACAAACCAATTTAAATACCTTCCACAATATCACTTACATTTTCATTTGCTATTTTCTACCACAGGATTTCTGGAAAGCTCCTTTTAGAGCATTTATTAAGTTTATTTGAAAGCTGTTGCCCTTCACTAACATGTGTAGTGGTGATAATCCACTCCCTGAGTCGATCGAGCCTTTAGATTGTTCCCAGAGCCATTTCAAAGCCTGGTCCGTGCATCTTTCTAGCAGTCCATGATAAGTGTAAAAACTGAGAAAAAGCACTTGGAAACTTTTACAGCAACTTAACATTTCCACAGCGTTCAAGTATGTCATCAGTGGGCTCTAAAGAATAAGATATTTATCAGTGTGGTTGTTATCAAGCTTGGGTGGTAAATCACGTGACACAAGCTGGGTACTAGGCGCGCTCAACAGAACCTGTGTCAGTTCCCAGCAGGCTGTGCTGGGGCGGGCGCGGGGATACATCTGGTTCTGCATCAGAGAGTCTGAGAAACACTAGTGTAACTTTTCTGAGAACACGAAGATTTGACAAGCATTCAGGTTTTTTTCTTTGCAAGCCATCTCTGACATTGTAAAATCCTAATAAAAGATGATGCAAAATAATATAAACACCTCCAATAAATGAAGAATGAAAATGACCAAAAATCAGGTTGTGGTATCAATTCTCATAAAGTGTATTACTGATGTATCATTATATTGAGTTTGTAACACTGGTTATCCCAGTCTTTTTCTATATTACTCCAAGTTTTTTCTGTGGAAATTAACACTTCTATCAGTCTTCAAAGGCAACTTTCAGTTCAGTTCAGTTCAGTCGCTCTGGACTATAACTGCTATATAATGATAGATTACACATCCCAATACAGAAAGATACCACTACAGGAGAACAAGATAAATTAGTTCATTATGATTTATCCTCCAAAATCCTCTTACTCCAGGCAACTTAAAAGAGGTTATAAATACTAACTTTTTAATCAACATATTTGTGAATCTGCATCTCTGTTGTTAGGAAGAATTAAACAAATTGTTTCAGATAATAGAAATCTGGTAATTTAACCTAAACACAAATGAAAAATATACAAAATTTTATCAGTCTCAACCTGTCTAAAGGTTTCATAAAAAGTTGGTAAAGCACACATTCTATGATGGTTCCTCCTTCACACACACCACCATTAAATACCTACTCTACAAATCCAATAGAAAATTAATCATCTGATACAGTAAGATGAGGAAAGAAGCTAGATTAAAGATGGGAGACGAAAACACATAATTTGAACAGCTGCAGAAAAACACTGTGACTCACAAAACTAGTAACCTTAGTACTAAAAATGAATATAAAGAAAAATACATCTGGTCTACTTTTTGACTGAAACACATAATGTTAAACCTAATATTCTAGGAATACAGGATCAAATAAAAAGCTATAAGCAAAAATTTTTTCTTTAACTTTTCTACTGCATGTTACAAACTAGTGATAAATAGGATACTTATGGAGCAGCATTTTAAACGTGCAAAATATTTTTAGTAGTGTTAATTTGCCAACAGATTGCCAAACTACTAATTAAGATGGTTTATAGTCTTTAATATAATCACTTAATTCCTTTCATATGTATAGTTATGCTTCCACTTTTATTCCCAATTTACATGTATATTTAGATGTGTCGTCCGTTTTATTTTCTAATCAGATTTACCAGGACTTTGATTATTTTATTGGTTGTTTCAAAGAACCAGATTCAACTTTTATGGAAATACAGCTTTCCTATTTCATTAAATTCTACTTAATCCCTACTTTCTACTGTCATAATGTTTATTCTTTTCCTAGTTTCTTAACCCGGAAATATGTTCATTTATTTTTGCTCTTCATTTTCTAATAAACGCATTTACAGCTTCATCTTTTCCTCTTGCTAAAGACAATGAAAAATACTGGGTAAAACTTTTCGAACCAACATCTTAAAAACAATAATGATCTGCAGTGGTGAAGTCCCAAGCAAATTTCTGGATAAAAGTCAGAACCCAAAGAGATAAGCGGAAAGGCTGAGTAACAACCAATGGGAGAGAAGGACAAATGAGGGAAGAAGCACAGCATTCAAAATCCAAAACTAGTCCACAGTGAAGAGTTCTGGGGAGATCAGTCCCATGATAAGCTGAGACCAGTTCACCACCAAAGGGCTCATATTCTTTTAGGGTTAAGTACAGACTACAGAAAGGTCAGAACAAGATAAGAAAAAAGGAAAAGGGTGAAGGAAAAAACCATCCTAGAAAAGCTGAAACCAGCCCCAGGGAAGATGTGCACCTGAGAGAACAAAAGATTAAGGCATCCCTAATGGCAATGTTCACAGGTTCCAGCAAAAGGCAAACCAAAGCCTATCTACAGGACGGCAAATTTATCCTGGGCCTCAGAGAAATGCACAAATAACTCAGTGACAACCTCGAAGCCGATACAGACAACAAATCACAGAAAGAAAGAAATCAACAAGAAGAACAACCAGCAGAAACATCCCTCATGGACTTCAGCAACTGGAATTATTGGACAGATTTTAAAACAAGAATGATTATCTGTTTAAACAAATATATGACAAACTTGAAAATATCTGCAGGGTATAAAAATCTTTTTTAAAAAATCAAGTAGCAAAAAAGAACATACATTACTTTTAGAAATGGAAAACAAAATTTTAAAATTCGGTAGACTAGGCCTTATATAATATTTAACTTACATGCTGAGTACATCATGCAAAATGCTGGACTAGATGACTTCAAGCTGGAATCAAGAATGCAGGGGGAAATAACAATAACCTCAGATATGCAGATGACACCACCTCATGGCAGAAAGCAAAGAGGAACTAAAGAGCCTCTTAATGAAAGTTAAAGAGAAGAGCAAAAAAAGCTGGCTTAAAACTCAACATTCAGAAAACGAAGTTCATGGCATCAGATTCCAGAACTTCATGGCAAACAGATGGGGAAACAATTACAGACTTTATTTTCCTGGGCTCCAAAATCACTGCAGATGGGGACTGCACCCATGAAATTAAAAGACGCTTGCTTCTTGCAAGAAAAGCTATGACCAACCTAGACAGCACATTAAAAAGCAGAGAAATTACTTTGCCAACAAAGATTCATCTAGTCAAAGCTATGATTTTTCCAGTAGTCATGTATGGATGTGAGAGTTGGACTATAAAGAAAGCTGAGCACTGAAGAATTGATGCTTTTGAACTGTGGTGTTAGAGAAGACTGTTGAGAGTCCCTTGGACTGCAAGGAGATCAAAGCAGTCAATCCTAAAGGAAATCAAATCAGTCCTGAATATTCACTAGAAGGACTGATGCTGAAGCTGAACCTCCAATACTCTGGCCACCTGATGCGAAGAACTGATTCATCTGAAAAGACACTCATGCTGGGAAAGATTGAAGGCAGGTGGGGAAGGTGACGACAGAGGATGAGATGGTTAGATGGCATCACCGACTCGATAGACATGAGTTTGAGCAAGCTCTGGGAGTTGGTAATGGACAGGGAAACCTGGCATGCTGCAGTCCATGGGGTCACAAAGTGTCAGATACAACTGAGTGACTGAACTGAACTGAGACTAGACCTAAAAAAATTGATTAGAAGGAATCATCTATAATGCATTAAAGGAAGAAAAAGAAACAAAAAAGAGATTAAAAGACATGGCCAATAGTGATAAGAACTGGAAAATATTTAATCAGAGTCCCAGAAAGAGAGGAAAGAGAATAACGGCAACAGCTGACTAGATAACAGCTTAATTTTTTCCTGAACTAATGAAACTCTAGATTTGATGATTTTGAATTCTGGGGCTGGAGAAGACTCTTGACAGTCCCATGGACAGCAAAGAGATCAAACCAGTCAATCCTAAAGGAAATCAACCCTAACTATGCATTGAAAGGACTGATGCTGAAGCTCCAATACCTTGGCCACCTGATGTGAAGAGCCGACTCATTGGGAAAGACCCTGATGCTGGGAATGACTGAAGGCAGAAGAGGGCAAGAGAGGATGAGATGGTTGCATGGCATCACCAACTCACTAGACATGAATTGGAGCAAACTCCAGGAGATAGTGAAGGACAGGGACGCCTGGCCTGCTGTAGTCCATGGGGTCTCAAAGAGTCACACACAACTTAGCGACTGAACAGCAACAATGAAATCCACCAAATCCACAGATTCAAAAAGCCCTACAAACCTCAAGCAGAATAAATAGAAATACACAAGTGAGTTCTACATTTTGGAACTGATTGATAGTCAATTTTTGTGCCCAATACACTGTATTTTAAAGTTTTGTACAAATTTATTTGTACAAAGTTGTATGTGTGCACAAACACACATACTTGCTGTGTTAATCAAATTTTTCATTCCTTCTGTGTACTTCATGTGCATGTGTGCTAATAAGTCCCTTTAGTCGTGTCTGATTCTGTGTGACATAGTTCTAAACTACAGAAATTAGAAGCCCCTCGATTATAAAAGTGGGTGCAGTTTTTCCTGGTATTTACATCAGCTCAATATACTTCAAAGCTATACTATGTAAATAAATGTTTTATGACTCTAGGGGATCTTTCATCAGTAAGAAAAATATCCTCTTTAACTACTTTCAAAATGTGTTGATCTTGAATCTGATTATGACCAAGTCTGAGTCTGAGTGAACTCCGGGAGTTGGTGATGGACAGGGAGGGCTGGCGTGCTGCAATTCATGGGGTCGCAAAGAGTCGGACATGACTGAGCGACTGAACTGAACTGAACTGAATATCAGTACTATCATACTTTCTTTCCTATGGTTTCCATTTGTCTACTCTTCCCCTCCCCCTAGTTTCATGATCTATTTCTTACGTGTTCCCAGTCAAACAGTTCTACAAGGTTTATCAGGAAATAGAGCAGTCCCCTATATGCTGCCCCCTCAACAGCTGCCTCCCCCTATAAATAAGCTGTTTATTATTTCACATGATTCCTTTGTCATTTACTATCACATCACTAAATAACATGCTTGTACTACTACTTCTTGATTTTTTCAGTATTAAATATTATGCAAAATCAAGATTTAGCTTTCTTTCAGCCAGTCTAACAACATATTCCAAGTCCACTTTCTAACCTTCCATTCTAATTTCATTAGGCCAATAGTCATAATTACATTATTACAAAGTTCAAATATTATTTATACACTTTCACCTCCAGCTATGGCAGGTTAGATGGTTAACAGACTAGGGATACCAGCATAAACAACTAGAAAACTAGACAAAATGTATGAAATAACTGTTTTCAGACACTGAACAACAGGGAATGAACAGCAAGCAGATCTATGACCTCTGAGAGAAAAGAAATAAGGCAGATAAAAACCATGAGTGTCCCAGTTTTCTGCTCTTCTGGCACTTACTGGACTCTGGCACTGGTTCTAACAGTCACATTGAGCAGAAGGGACAGTGTTCAAAATTTGAAGAGGCTGAAGCAACTGAAATTTACAGGGCAAAAATACCACAAAGAGTGAACTAATACAAAAAGAGTTCCAGAAATCAATATAGAAGAATCCTGTGGTATCCAGTTTTCATAATAGCCCTCCTGATAGAATGTCAACAGTGAATCTGGAAAGGAAATCAAAAAGAATTAACACCAGTCACATGTACACTCTTTCAGAATACAGATGAGGAGGAAACACTTCTGAGGCAAGTATTTCTTTGGTACCAAATCTAAAAACAATATAAAAGAAAGCCACAGATAAATACTTCTCATAGCACAGATATAAAACTCCTTATGAAAATATTAGCAAATTGAAAATAAAAAGGATAACACATCATGACACATAAACCAAATAAGATTTACCCTTGGGAGGGAAGGTTGATTTAAAAAAAAAAAAATCAATCAACCTAAATCACTGTTTCTACAGAACAAAGGAGGTAACACACGATCACCTCGACAGAAGCAGAAAAGGCACTGACAAAATCCAACACCCACTCATGATTAAAAACTCAGTAACCAAAGAATAAAAGCAAATGTCCTCAACCTGATACAGATCATCTACAAAAAAATGGTGACATACTTAATAATGAAATACTCGATGCCTTCCCAATAAGATTGGAAACAAACAAGGATATGTGCTTGTAACACTTTCATCCAAGATTATAGTGTAGAGCTTTGTTGTTGTTCAGTCGCTAAGTCATGTCCAACTTATCCAAGTGCAATATGGCAAGAAAAATAATTTTTAAAAAATAAAGACTGAAAAGAAATAAAGCTGTCTTAATTTACAGAAGGCGTAACCATCTATTTAGAAAATCCCAACAAATCTATATAACAAAAATCAATTACTCTACCTATAAAAATGAACAATTAGAAAATGAAATCTTAAAAGGCATATCATGTGCCACAGCTCAAAAAACATAAAACAGTCATAGGCAAATATAACAAAACACGCTGTACTACTCTGTACACTGCAACTATAGAACAGTGTTTCTGAAATGTAGAAAAATAAACCTTATTCATGAACTACATGCTGCTGCTGCTAAGTCGCGT
Organism: Ovis aries; assembly: GCF_016772045.2. Classification (NCBI taxonomy): domain Eukaryota; kingdom Metazoa; phylum Chordata; class Mammalia; order Artiodactyla; family Bovidae; genus Ovis; species Ovis aries. The sequence goes on from NC_056057.1 coordinate 100,712,056, forward strand.
CAGTCGTGTCCGACTCTGTGCGACCCCATAGACAGCAGCCCACCAGGCTCCGCCGCCCCTGGGATTCTCCAGGCAACAGTACTAGAGTGGGTTGCCATTTCCTTCTCCAACGCATGAAAGTGAAAAGTGAAAGTGAAGTTGCTCAGTCATGTCCAACTCTTCGTGACCCCATGGATGGCAGCCTACCAGGCTCCTCCGTCCATGGGATTTTCCAGGCAAGAGTACTGGAGTGAGGTGCCATTGCCTTCTCCGCATGAACTACTTAAGTCAACATTTTTAAGATATAATTTTTCCTCAAATAGACCTGTCTACTCAATGCAATCTCAATCAAAATTCCAGTAGGCTTTTTGTACAAAATGACAAATGAATTAAAAAACTTATGTGGAAAGGCTAACGTTTAGCTACCCACATATCAGTCTGAAACGACCGATTCCTGATCTTTTATGTGCAATCTACCTCTTCCTCTTTGGAAACTTGTAGAACCTCTTTCTCTTTGGTACTTTAAAAGTTTGTGGGACTTCCTTGGGGGTTCAGTAGTTAAGAGTCTGCCTGACAATGCAGGGGACACGGGTTCAATCCCTGGTCCAAGAAGATTCCACATGGCACAGAGCAAGTAAGCAAGGGTGCGACAGCTGCTGAGTCCACGTGCCTAGAGCCTGTGCTCTGACGGCAATGAGAAGCTCATACACTGCAACAGAGAGAAGCAAGCCCTGCTCGCCATAACTCGAGAAAGCCTGCACAGAGCAACAAAGACCCAGTGCAGCCATAAATAAATATTTTTAAAAAGGTCCTTGACTTTGTTTAATACCTGAACAATTATTATTTAAAAAGTTTGTGCCTGGCACTTGATAGGCATTTTTGATTCTTGGGGGGTTTTTTCTCCTTTTTTTTTTGAGGTAACTCTAGTTTATAACCTTCTGTAAGTTTCAAGCGTACAACGTTTTATTTCTACTTCTGTGTACCATACAGCATGCTCACAACCAAAAATTTAGTTTCTGTCACCAGTTGATGCCGTTTATCTATTTCACCCTCCCTCTTTACCCTTTCCCCTCTGATGACCATTACCCTGTTCTCTGCATCTGTGTTTTTATTTTGTTTGTTCATTTATCTTGCTTTGTTTATGTATTCCACATATGAGTGAAATCATACAGTATTTCTTTCTCTAACTTATTTCGCTTAGCATTGACCCTTCAAGGTCCACCCATGCTGTTGCAAATGGCAAATGGCACTACTTAAGAGATCATTTCAACTTCGTCCTAAAACTCTTTCCTTGAGTTATTTCTGCTATCATATTTAATTTTCAATAACTGTTTATTGTTCCCTGAATTTTTTAATACCATCTTATTCTTGTTTCATGGATGCAGTAGCTTCCATTATTTCTGAGGTGAAAACAACACATTTGTTGAAGTTTTCATTTCCTTGACCAGTCTCTAATTTTCATGAGAATCAACACTGTATGGTGCTACGTCCGTGTACCACCCATATTCCCACATCTGCTGTTTCCACCAGGTATTTTTCTCAGGTATGCTGCACTAAAAGGACATGCAAAAGCAGTCTAAAGAATGACCTCTGCCTATGTTTAGGGAAGCACTAAGGTCTTCTTGACCCCACCAAGCTAAGCAACTAGGACCACAGAGAAATGCTCAACTTCATGTTTTTATAACCTTCCTCTCTCTGCTTTTCAAAGCGATGTAAACAAAAGAGGTCCTTTCTGCAAAAAGACAGGTATCATCTTGTGGGCCAAAATCAGGCACTGGCTTTGACTAGCCCCCACCTGCATCTCCAAGTTTATTTAAATCATCTCAATTGGCCATCTCACAGAATGCCTTCTACAGATTTTGCCCGCAGAGTTGGGCTACATGTAAATTATAGCTTCATGGTCCTCTCCAGAAACACCTGTGGTTTTCTTATGTGTTAACATAACCACTGAAGCTGGTCTCCAGAGATGTAAACATCTTCTGGTCCCTGACTGAGATGGGTAGCTTCATAATTTTGGGTGTCCAAAACTCTCCAGCAAAGCTAAGTCAGATTTGAAGACTTTGCCTGACCTGTACTATCTGCATTCCACAACTCACGCCATGAGATGGGTATGAGCAAGGTCTGACAGTTAAGAGACTAAGGAGAGGTTCTAAGAGTTGGATATTAAATCAACAGGAAGAAAAAAAATACTCCTGGTCTATTTACGATAAATGACTCATCTCATATTTCTTTAATCTGGATTTTTTTTCTTTTTCTATAAATGTTGGAAAGCATAATCTCACATCTTTTCCACTGACTGACTCTTGTGATTTCACTCAGTGTCATTAATTTACAAAAACATTCTATATATTAACTTCCAAATTTGTAACTCCATATCCAAACCAACTTGAATAAAATCACCTGTCTATTCACCACCTCCATTTACATCTCTAATAGGAATCTCAAACCTAACATATTTAAAACCAAATTCCTGATATTCTCAAAAAACCTATTCCTATTACAGTCTTCCCCATCTCAGTTAACAGCCATTCTCTACTTCTAGTTTTTCAGTTCAAAATCTTGCTGTCATCCTCAACTCTTCTACTTGTATTGTTAAAAAACATATATATATATAGTTTTGTAACTACATTAATTAACACTTAAATAGATCTCACCTTTTATCATTCATATAACATATGTTAACTGCCCACTAGATTTTAAATAAAAGACTGGACAATGCATTGTCTTCTGAGTTTCTGGTTGTTAATTTTTTTCTTTTTTAAATAATGCAGGTATCTGAAACACATTTCTACTTTATAAAAATTTGGTAATAATGAACCCAACAGCTCTTTTAATGGGTAAAAAGAAAAGAAAGCTTAAATCATACACAGACATTAAAGAGAAGGCAAAAAATAGATATTTGCATTAACCCCTAAAGTAACAAATAAAGAAAGACCTTCAAAAGAGAGATGCAGCAATTCTACTCATTCTAATACATCATTCACTACACTATAACTGCTGTATCTGCTTAGTAAAACAACCAGACGCAGAAAATTACTTTAAAAATCATAGATTTTTTTTTTTTTAGAAGGGATTCAAAGGACTTGAATTTGACCACCGAACCTACTACCCATCAGTCGATGCTTTAGACAAATTACTTAGAAGGCCTAGTTTCCTTGAGTGTACAATAGGGATAGCACCATCAGCCTAGAATTGTCAACAAATGAGTTAAGTGTTACCTTCTGAACCAGGATTTCTCTTGTCATTTTAAATCACACTCTTTTTCAGTAAACATCAAAACTTCTCTATTTTGTACTAGAAAACTAAAGTAAATTTCTCCCCAGATGTAAAACTGACTGTTTTTCTCCAATCTGACATCATCCTATCTAAGTCTACTGCCTCTCACTACTCCTAATCCTTGGTAAAGAATCTGCCTGCAGTGCAGGCGATCCGGGTTCAATTCCTGGGTTGGGAAGATCCGCTGGAGAAGGAAATGGGAACCCACTCCAGTATGCTTGCCTGGAGAATCCCATGGATGGAGGAGCCTGGCAGGCTACAGTCCATGTGGTCACAAGAGTCAAACACAACTTAGCGACTAAACCACCACCACTGACTGTCAATCTCCTCAGATAAGAAAACTAAAGGCCAACCAGAGAGGTTCTATGACTTCAGCAAGGTAATATACTTAGTTAACCATGTTGAGACTCTGATTCCCAGGGCAGTGTTTTTTACACTTCATGATATCTTAAGAATATAATGTCACACTTTATCTCACCTGAATTGTATAGATTCTATTAAAATCTACTTGCTCATAGGCATGGGGGAAAAAACTAAACACAAAGCTATTTTGGAGCATTTACCTTTCTACATGCAGGACAAAGCCCATTTTCATCAGTGCGAATTCGATGCCAACAAAAGCGGCAGATCTGGTAGCCACAGGTGCAAGGGAAAAAGTTGATGTCATCTATCTCCAAGGGCTCCATGCAAAGAGGACATTCCACAGGGTCTTCCTTTGCGTCAGGACTGCGAGACATCTTCACTTTTATTAAACAGCAGCAAAAGTTTATAATAATTTAAGGGAGAAGGAAGTTCAGCACTGAGAACTAAACTGTAGAACTTCAAAGACCTGCATGAGAAAAAACAAAATATACTGCTTACTACTGAAAAACAAGGGCATTTTCAACAATCAAGAATCATATTATCAACAATGAAAAATATTAATCAGATCAATTTTCGCTATCATCTCAAAGATGGAATTCTGAGCATTTTGCATGTCAAGATAAAAGACCTAAGAGGTTGTTAAATTTTTTGATTCAACAGAAAGAAAAAAGTCCCTCTTTTAGCTGAAACATTTAATACAAAACCAGTACTAATCATAGCACATTTTAGAGTAATGAATACTATACAGAAGCACATTCATCTTAAAACATATTCTAAATTTAAACTGTCTTATCTTTGACCTAAAAGCTAGTAGTAATAATACTGCCACATAACTAAGAGTATTATAGTAATCTAAAATGTCCTAATTTACAAATAAATTTAATAAAGAGAGGCTTTAGATGTTCATTACGTGTTAATATCAAACCAAAACCACAGAAAATATAAGAGCTGAAAAAATGTGCCACAGAAGCTAGCTGTTTACAATTAAACAGGTATTAACATGCCAATAAAAATTTCATTTCTGGGAAAATAAGCACATGTTAAACAAATGAAAATATTCCTTTTTATTGTAGAAATGCTACTAAAAGCCTAGAGAAAGGAGAAAGAGTCTTTTTAGATATTAAATAATTTATCTTTTTTGATTATGGAGAATTGAAAATTTTAGGCAAAGTCACTGTTAAAATGTTATGTCAAAATAACAGATTTTTGTTCATTTATATAATTTGACAAATTAATTCTAAAGTTTACACGAAAGAGTAAATGCATTAGAAATGCTTTGAAACTTTTCAAAGGGGGAACTTGGGAATTTGTGCTATCGGATATTGCACTGTACCACAAAGCTATAGTAACAAATAATTTGATACTGATACAAAAACAGACAAAAGATCAAAAAAACTAAATAAGGAATTTAGAAACAGACCATGAATTAGATTTCAATATTTGATAAAAGAGACATAACATCAATATGGCAAGGATGGACCCAATTTATAAAGAGTAACAGGATCCTGCTCTATCTGTTTTGAGAAAGAAACAGTATATAGCCATCTCACACTGCAATCAAAATAAATCTCAAATAATCTATCTAAAGAGTTTACGGTGAAATAAACTATTAAAGTGTTAGAAGAAAATAGAGTTTTTAAAAACTTGGGATACAGAAAGTCTTCCTAAGAAAAAAACATAAATTCATAAAAGATAAATATAATCAACTTAGCAAAGTAAAAACAGAAAGACAAAATCAAAGGCAAGCAACAGAATAAAGGATATATTCACTGTTTATAAGTGTTACTGTCCTGAATATACAAAGGAATCTTACAAGCAATGTTTAAAAAGCCAAATAAGTCAGAAGAAAAGATGAGAACAGAATATGATCAGTAGTTCACAAAAGAAGTACAAATGATTACAACATACAAAAAGATGATCAATCTCTTTAGTTAGTAAACAGTGAGACAGCATTTTCCCTGCACCAGCCTCTCAAAGTTAGTCGCCCCACAAAGCAGAGATCATCACTGAAATAAGTCCCGAGTAAATTCGAGCAAAAAGAGTACCTTGCCTTAAGTGTTAGTCGCTCAGTTGTGTCCGACTCTTTGCGACTTCACAGACTGTAGCCAGTCACGCTCCTCTGTCTATGGGATTCTCCAGGCAAGAATACTGGAGTGGGCTGCCATTCAGGGTATGCCATTCAGGGAATTCTTGCCCGGAGAATCCCATGGACAGAGGAGCCCGACGGTCTATAGTCCATGAGGTCGCAAAGATTCGGACTCAAGTGAGACAAAGTGAAGAAGAACAAAAGAGCCTCTTGATGAAAATCAAAGAGGAGAGTGAAAAGTTGGCTTGAAACTCAACATTCAGAAAACTAAGATCATAGCATCTGGTCTCAACACTTCATGGCAAATAGATAGGGAAACAGGGGAAACAGGGACAGATTTTATTTTGGGGGCCTCCAAAATCACTCCAGATGGTAACTGCAGCCATGAAATTAAGACATTTGCTCCTTGGAAGAAAAGTTATGACCAAGATAGACTGCATATTAAAAAGTAGAGACATTACTTTGCCAACAAAGGTCCATCTAGTCAAAGCTATGGGTTTCCCAGTGGTCATGTGTGGATGTGAGAGTGGGCTATAAAGAAAGCTAAAAGTAGAAGAATTGACTTTTATCATGAGCCTCTGCAGTTCCTCTTCGCTTTCTGCCATAAGAGTGGTGTCATCTGCATATGTGAAGTAACTGATTTCTCTCTGCAATCTTGATTCCAGCTTGTGCTTCATCCAGTCTGGCACTTCAAATGATGTACTCAGCATATAAGTTAAATAAGCAAGTTAACAATATACAGCCCTGACCTACTCTTTTCCCAATTTGGAACCAGTCTATTGTTCCATGTCTGGTTCTGTCACTTCTTGACCTGCATACAGATTTCTCAGGAGGCACGTATGGTGGTCTGGTATTTCCATCTCTTTCAGAATTTTCCGTAGTTTGTTATGATCCAGATAGTTAAAAGCTTTAGCAGAGTCAATGAAGCAGAAGTAGATGTTTTTCTGAAATTCTCTTGCTTTTTCTATGATCCAACAGATGTTGGCAATTCGATCTCTGGTTCCTCTGTCATTTCTAAACATCTGGAAGTTCTCGGTTCACGTACTGTTGAAGCCTAGCTTGGAGAATTTTGAGCATTACTTTGCTAGTGTGTGAGATGAGTGCAGTTGTGCAGTAGTTTGAACATTCTTTGGCACTGCCTTTCTTTGGGATTGGAATGAAAACTGACCTTTTCCAGTCCTGTGGCCACTGCTGAGTTTTCCAAATTTGCTGGCATATTGAGTGCAGCACTTTCACAGCATCAACTTTTAGGATTTAAAATAGCTCAGCTATAATTCCATTACCTCCACTAGCTTTGTTCGTAGTGATGCTTCCTAACGCCCACTTGACTTCACATTCCGGGATGTCTGGCTCTAGGTGAGTGATCACAGCATCGTGGTTATCTGGATCACTAAGCTCTTTTCTGTATAGTTCTTTATGTTACATATATTAAAAAATTAAAAATAAAATACACACTATATACACAAATGCAGTATATAATACACAGCACTTTTGAAAAAAGGTTTTTAAGTATCTGGTTGCTATATTTATTTTTATTTTTTTTTTTTTATTTTTATTTTTTTATTTTATTTTTTTTTAAATTTTAAAATCTTTAATTCTTACGTGTGTTCCCAAACATGAACCCCCCTCCCACCTCCCTCCCCATAACATCTCTCTGGGTCATCCCCATGCACCAGCCCCAAGCATGCTGCATCCTGCGTCAGACATTGACTGGCGATTCGATTCTTACATGATAGTATACGTGTTAGAATGCGATTCTCCCAAATCATCCCACCCTCTCCCTCTCCCTCTGAGTCCAAAAGTCCGTTATACACATCTGTGTCTTTTTTGCTGTCTTGCATACAGGGTCGTCATTGCCATCTTTCTAAATTCCATATATATATGTGTTAGTATACTGTATTGGTGTTTTTCTTTCTGGCTTACTTCACTCTGTATAATCGGCTCCAGTTTCATCCATCTCAACAGAACTGATTCAAATGAATTCTTTTTAACGGCTGAGTAATACTCCATTGTGTATATGTACCACTGCTTTCTTATCCATTCATCTGCTGATGGACATCTAGGTTGTTTCCATGTCCCGGCTATTATAAACAGTGCTGCGATGAACACTGGGGTACATGTGTCTCTTTCAATTCTGGTTTCCTCAGTGTGTATGCCCAGCAGTGGGATTGCTGGTCATAAGGCAGTTCTATTTGCAATTTTTTTTTTTTAATAGTATATATCTTGCTTTGTACTTTTATTTTATTTATTTATTTTTTTAATTTTAGTTTTTTATTTTTTAAATTTTAAAATCTTTAATTCTTACATGCATTCCCAAAAGGAATCTCCACACTGTTCTCCATAGTGGCTGTACTAGTTTGCATTCCCACCAACAGTGTAGGAGGGTTCCCTTTTCTCCACACCCTCTCCAGCATTTATTGCTTGCAGATTTTTGGATCACAGACATTCTGACTGGTGTGAAGTGGTACCTCATTGTGGTTTTGATTTGCATTTCTCTGATAATGAGTGATGTTGAGCATCTTTTCATGTGTTTGTTAGCCATCCGTATGTCTTCTTTGGAGAAATGTCTATTTAGTTCTTTGGCCCATTTTTTGATTGGGTCGTTTATTTTTCTGGAATTGAGCTGCATAAGTTGCTTGTATGTTTTTGAGATTAGTTGTCTGTCAGTTGCTTCATTTGCTATGATTTTCTCCCATTCAGAAGGCTGTCTTTCCACCTTGCTTATATTTTCCTTTGTTGTGCAGAAGCTTTTAATTTTAATTAGATCCCATTTGTTTATTTTTGCTTTTATTTCCAGAATTCTGGGAGGTGGATCATAGAGGATCCTGCTGTGATTTATGTTGGAGAGTGTTTTGCCTATGTTCTCCTCTAGGAGTTTTATAGTTTCTGGTCTTCCATTTAGATCTTTAATCCATTTTGAGTTTATTTTTGTGTGCGGTGTTAGAAAATGATCTAGTTTCATTCTTTTACAAGTGGTTATTAATTAATCCTCTAGTTTTCTGTCAATCTGACAGTGAATTTATGGTAAGTTAAATATGTGTGTGATACAAGTCCATTGAACAGTTACACAGAAATTACATTCCTGAATACATTATACAGGAATGGATACTATAATTACACATAATAGAAAAGCTATTTATAGATATGACATATACATACACACGTTTTGAATGGTAATTAGAACAGTATCTTAATTGGACTTTCAGAAAGAGACTCACAGACTTAGAAGACAAACCTATGGTTGCCAGTGGGAGGGTTAGAGGGAAGGGATAGTTAGGGAGTTTGGGCTAGTCATGTACACTCTGCTATATTTAAAGTGGACAAACAACGAGGACCTACTATACAGGACAAGGAACTCTGATCAGTGTCAAGTGGCAGCTTGCAGGGGAGGGAAGTTTGGGGGAGAATGGGTACATGTATATTTATGGCTGAGTCCCTTCACTGTTCACCTGAAGGTATCATAATATTGTTTGCTAATTGGCTATATCCCAATACAAAATAAAAATTAAAAAAAAAGAACAGCACCTTAAGTTTCCATTAAAACCTTACAATTAATATATACACAGAACTATAAACTAATATTTTAATATTTTTAAAAAACCTATAATAATTCTAAGTACAATACCACACAGCTCAGCTTCCAGTTGAGCTATTTCAAATCCTGAAAGATGATGCTACGAAAGTGCTGCACTCAATATGCCAGCAAATTTGGAAAACTCAGCAGTGGCCACAGGACTGGAAACGGTCAGTTTTCATTCCAATCCCAAAGAAAGGCAATGCCAAACAATGCTCAAACTACCACACAATTGCACTCCATCTCACACGCTAATAAAGTAATGCTCAAAGTTCTCCAAGCCAGGCTTCAGCAATATGTGAACCGTGAAATTCCAGATGTTCAAGCTGGTTTTAGAAAAGGCAGAGGAACCAGAGATCAGATTGCCAACATCTGCTGGATCATGGAAAAAGCACGAGAGTTCCAGAAAAACATCTATTTCTGGATTACTGACTATGCCAAAGCCTTTGACTCTGTGGATTACAATAAACTGGAAAATTCTGAAAGAGACAGGAATACCAGACCACCTGACCTGCCTCTTGAGAAACCTATATGAAGGTCAGGAAGCAACAGTTAGAACTGGACATGGAACAACAGACTGGTTCCAAATAGGAAAAGGAGTACATCAAGGCTGTATACTGTCACCCTGCTTATCTAACTTATATGCAGAGTACATCATGAGAAATGCTGGGCTGCATGAAGCACAAGCTGGAATCAAGATTGCCAGGAGAAATATCAATAACCTCAGATCTGCAGATGACACCACCCTTATGGCAGAAACTGAAGAGGAACTAAAAGCCTCTTGATGAAAGTGAAAGAGGAGAGTGAAACAGTTGGCTTAAAGCTCAACATTCAGAAAACGAAGATCATGGCATCTGGTCCCATCACTTCATGGGAAATAGATGGGAAACAGTAGAAACAGTGTCAGACTTCAGTTTTGAGGGCTCTAAAATCACTGCAGATGGTGTCTGCAGCCAAGAAATTAAAAGACACTTACTCCTTGGAAGAAAAGTTATGACCAACCTAGGCAGCATATTCAAAAGTAGAGACATTACTTTGCCAGCAAAGATTCATCTAGTCAAGGCTATGGTTTTTCCTGTGGTCATGTATGGATGTGAGAGTTGGACTGTGAAGAAAGCTGAGCGCCGAAGAATTGATGCTTTTGAACTGTGGTGTTGGAGAAGACTCCTGAGAGTCCCTTGGACTTCCAAGGAGATCCAACCAGCCCATTCTAAAGGAGATCAGCCCTGGATGTTCTTTGGAAGGAATGATGCTAAAGCTGAAACTCCAGTACTTTGGCCACTTCATGCGAAGAGTTGACTCACTGGAAAAGACTGATGCTGGGAGGGATTGGGGGCAGAAGAAGGGGACGGCAGAGGATGAGATGGCTGGATGGCATCACAGACTCGATGGATGTGAGTCTGAGTGAACTCCGGGAGTTGGTGTTGGATAGGGAGGCCTGGCGTGCTGCGATTCATGGGGTCGCGAAGAGTTGGACACAACTGAGCGACTGAACTGGACTGAACTGAACTGAGCACAGCTTACATTTTACTTAGTCAATGTTTCATAACTATAAATGTTTGTTTCTTTAACAATCAGTCTATTCTCAATAGAATGGAAACTTCAGGAGAGAAGTTAACTGATATGTCACATGTACCAAGCAGCTACACCTGGCTGGGAATAAACAGCACTCACGTATTTGATGAATGAATAATGAATAAAAGAAGGAATGAATTATTTGTTATACATCAGTTTTGACTGACAATCCTCTTAAAAAGTAGGAAAGAACATTCTAAGTTGTTCATTATATAAAGCATATATAAGCTACACAAAGGCAAAAGCAGATTGAATGGTAGCTATGAAGCGTTTGCTAAGTGAAAGAGCAAGGTAAGTCAACTGACTGAGAATCAGTGCCAGTACCTGTTCCCCTTCTTAAATTAAATACCAAAGTATCAATATACATATACCATAAATGTACATTTACAATAGAACTCAAGATTGCCTCCACCAAAGTTAGGAAAGCTTACTTATTTTCTCATAGAAATAAACATCATGTTTAGATATTTTCTTACAGAAAAATATCTACCTAAGAATTTAAAGTCTCTTTCATAAAAGACTTCCCTGGTGGCTCAGACAGTAAAGCGTCTATCTACAATGTGGGAGACCTGGGTTCGATCCCTGGGTCGGGAAGATCCCCTGAAGAAGGAAATGGCAACCCACTCCAGTATTATTGGCTGGAAAATCCCATGGACAGAGGAGCCCGGTAGGCTACAGTCCATGGAGTCTCAGAGAGTCAGACATGACTGAGCGACTTCACTTTCACTTTCATAAAAGGTTAAGCTGCAGTTATAAAAGAAAATTGATTATGTGGAATTACTCTCTACTTCCACACCAACTTGTTATTCAGCAACTTATTTGTACTTCAGATTATCTTCTTTTTTGGCAGCACTGTGAAGCTTGTGGGATCTTAGTTCCCCAGCCAGGGACTGAACCCAGGTATTGGCAGGGAAAGCACTGAGTCCTAACCACTGGACTGTCAGGGAATTCCCTGTACTCTTCAGCATACAAGTCACTTCACATAATATATCACGTCCCCCAGGCAGTTTTTGCAGAAGGGGCAGATAAGGGTGGAAGGAGACAAATAATGTTTATCCAACAGAAAGCGAACTCCATGAGGATAGAGACTGTTTTGCTTTGCTAATGTATCCAAAAATCCTAGAAGAATTCTTGGCAGAAGGAAAACAAGAAAGGATGGAGGAAGGAAGGGAGCTGAAGGAAAGTACCTCTTCATTCATCCATACATGTGTAAGCACATGAAAAGTCACTGAACAAAACTGTGCCAATCTCTACAAGTCTTCACGCAGCAAATACACAGCAGACGTAGTAATACACTTCTCTGAATGTATCGCTGAAAAAGGCAAAGTTTTTTCTACTTTCTTATGATGTAACACTACTGAAAAATTATTTCTAACTTGCATATAGTATTGATTTGCATAGAGCAATCTGATCGTTACTCTGGGGAAGTTGTTCATTAAAATCTACCAATTTATCAGTTATCAAGACAACAAAGATGACAAACCATCTATTCAAAGCCAGAAAGAAATGCAAACAAATGCAAACAAATATGTTTTCAAAAACCAAATGCTATGAAAACTTACATGTACAAAATACTTGAAGATCATTTTGTGAAAAATCAATTTTAAAGCAAAAAGTTAGCTACAACTTTCCTTTAAATAAAAGTTTTCAAACACATTTGAAACAGTTGAAGCAAAAGTATCTAATTCAAGCCAATTTGGTAAAGAGTTCTACTATGGAAAGTATGGTAGACATAACTTAATGATGATTAGTCTTTTTAAGGGGGTGAAATTTTATCTTTTTTTAAGGCATATTTAAGCTTTCTTACAAGAAAACTAACTGGTTGTTCTAACTGTATCCAGTATACCAATAACATTTCTTATGATTCTCTCTAGGCAAAAAGATTTTCACTTTATTAGAAAAGTCAGATGGCTGACCAGTGAAGGTTTTTGCCACCTAAAAGTTCACTGTATCTTTCACTCACTTAGTGACTCAATAAATAGTTATTAACCTCTTGTTTCAAATTCTAGCCTAAATCCTTGAGATACTTTGGTGACCCTAAAGGGCAAACCTTGGTTTCCTGTCCCAATTCAAACTCAAAACAAAAGTTATAATAAGTCAGTATATTAAGTATGATAAAAGTGATAATGGGGTGTGTGTGTGTGTGTGTGTGTTCAATCGCTAAGCTGTGTCTGACTGTTTGCAACCCCAAGGACTACAGCACATCAGGCTTCCCTGTCCATCTCCCAGAGTTTGCTCAAATTAATAGAAGGTACCAAAGTCAGGACGCAATTGACATTGGCCAATTGGAGTAGATTTCATTAAGAAGGTAACATTTTAATGGAGGAATCTGAATAAGCCATGCATATGAAAAAGCTGGCTTGAAATTCAACATTCAAAAAATTAAGATCATGGCATCAGCTGCCATCACTCCATGGCAAATAAATGGAGAAACAGTGACAGACTTTCTTTCGTGGGGTCCAAAATCACTGCAGATGGTGACTGCAGCCATGAAATTAAAATACGCTTGCTCCTTGCAAGAAAAGCTATGACCAACCTAGACAGCTAAAAACAACAGACATTACTTTGCTGACAAAGGTCCATCTAATCAAAGCTATGGTTTTTCCAGTGGTCATGTACAGATGTAACAGCTGGACCACAAAGAAAGCTGGGCACTGAAGAACTGTGATGCTTTTGAACTGTGGTGTTGAAGAAGACTCTTGAGAGTCCCTTGGACTGCAAGGAGATCCAACCGGTCCCTCCTAAAGGAAATCAGTCCTGAATATTCACTGGAAGGACTGATGCTAAACCTGAAACTCCAAAACTTTGGCCACCTGATGTGAAAAACTGACTCACTGGAAAAGACCCTGATGCTGGGGAAGATTGAAGGCAGGAGGAGAAGACGACAACATGGAATGAGATGGTTGGATGGCATCACTGACTCAACGGACATGTGTTTAAGCAAGCTCCGGGAGTTGGAGATAGACAGGGAAGCCTGGCATACTGCAGGTCATGGGTTTGCAAAGTCTGACATGAGTGAAAAACTGAACTGAACTGAACTGATCTGAACTGATATGTCAGAAAAGAACAGAAAAGGCAAGAAAAAAAATCAGTAGAGAAACCCCAAAAAGAAAACTGCCTAAAATGGTTGAAGAACAGCAAATTCAGAGTGGTTGGAACAGAATATGCAAGGAGAAGAACAATCTTAGATAAGGTCAGAGTAGGGGTTCAGGATCTCGGAAGGATTCATCACAAGCCACTAGAACAGTTTAGGCTTTTTTATTTTTAAGTTATTTATTTTTTAACTGAAGGATAACTGCTTTACAGAACTGTGATGGTTTCTACCAAACATCAACATGAATCAGCCATAGGTATACATATGTTCCTCACTCTTGAACCTCCCTAGTTTTGGCTTTCTTTGTAAAATAAATGAAGAGAACCAGAGTTTTAGAGAGAGGAATAGCTGTGGATTTGACTTTTATTTTCAAAAGTTTTCTCTGTGTTCTACTTCCAGACTGACAGTGTAAGTGGCACCATGACCTCATTCCCCAGCAAAACTGCTGAAAATTATTTAAAATGAATCATTTGAAGTATCTGGAAATACTAAGAGCACAAGAGAAATGAAGAAACACTCACTCAAGAAAATCAAGAAGAAAAACAATACTATGTGGTATTGGAACCAAAACCTGCCCCCTCTTTTCTTCCCTTCTCCGCTCGGTGAGATAGAAACTCTACTCCAGGTTGGCACTGCCAAGAACACAGGGTGCTCCTAAACAGTTACCACTCAGAGAGCATCTGCCTAGGAGGGACAGGACATCAGCACTTCTCATCCTCCCAAAGCCACCTGATGCTGTAGCTAAGTTCCAGGTAAGTGCAACCAATAGGTGAAGGGGCCCCTCCTCCACCCAACTGCCATTCACAGTAACGAACACCTTTGCTGCTGCTGCATGTTGAAAACACTAGGACCCAGATTGCCCTGCAACCAGCTACTTTATATCCCTGGTGGGATCCTGCACCAGGAAAGGTAAGACAAGACTTGAGGCCACCGTACACTCTTTCAATGAGTGCTCAGTTACTAAACTGGGAGTGTCACACAGAGAAAAAAAACACACCACTGCCTCTCCTTCTCAGTATCAGAGCTCAGCAAGAAATTCTGACAGGGAGGTAAAGCAGGTCTTAAAACTGGTGACTTTGGATCTCTTCCCCCCAAACCAACTTCATCTGGAATGGAGTCTTAAGTCCAAACCCAAGCACAATCGCAAAATCAGGAAGCTTGTGGTGAAAGACAAATGAGAGTAGTCAGACACAGGCTGAATGAAGTGTAAACCAGCTAGTTTGCAGGGAAGAAGAATGAGAATCAGGTTCTTCTTAACAGCTGGGATGATCCTGCCCCTGATAACAAAACAAACTTCAAGCTGTGACCTAAAAATCTACGCCTTCAAGTGAGCTCACTGGAAAAAAAAAAAAAAAAAATTAGGCTGAGAAGCAATTTATATCCTAGGGCATTGCTGAAATCAATGGAGCAGTCACTTGCAAAGTTGTAGACTTTAACATCTGGATGTGGTCAAGGAAAGCGTGGAAGAGGGCCCTGTCCAAAACACAGTCATCCCAGGATACATGTGGACATATCCAAGTTTGCATCCCCCAGGAACACAAACAGATGCTTAACACAGTCACAGAGTTCACTGAATTAAATGACCCAGGCATTAAACAAATAAGCAAATAATAACAACAAACCCTGGGAAAAGGACACTAGCACCCAGAGTCACTACAATACTATATAAAATGTCCAGTTTCCAACCAGAAATTACAACTGTGCAAAGAAACAGTAAAGTATAACCCATACACCAGGGGTAAAAAAAAGCAGACAACTTCCTGAGAGAGCCACAAGACATTGGATTTAATAGCCAAAATCTTCAAAGGAGCCATTTCTAATATGTTAAAAACTAAAGGAAATCATAATTAAAGAAGTAAAGGAATGGATGCAGTCCACTGGAGAAAGGAATGGCAAGCTACTCCAGTATTCCTGCCTCGAGAACTCCATGGACAGTATGAAAAGGCAAAAAGTATGACACCAGAAGATGAGGCCCCCAGGTCAGAAGTTGTCCAATATGATACTGGTGAAGAACAGATAAACAGCCCCAGAAAGAATGAAGAGGCTGGGTCAAAGCAGAAATGACACTCAGTTGCGGATGCATCTGGTGGTGAAAGCAAAGCCCAATGCTATAAAGAAAATACTGCATAGGAATCTGAAATGTTAGGTCAAGGTAAACTGTATACAGTTAAGTAGGAGATGGCAAGAGTGAACATCGACATTTTAGCAATCAATGAACTTAAATGGATAGGAATGGGAGAATTTAATTCACATGACCATTATATCTACAACTGTGGGCAAGAATCCCTTACAAGAAATGGAGTAGCCCACATAGTCAACAAGAGAGTCTGAAATGTAGTACTTGGGTGCATTCTCAAAAACAACAGAATGATCTTGGTTCGTTTTCAAGGCAAAGCATTCAACATCACAGTAATCCAAGTCTAAGCCTCAACCACTAATGTTGAAGAAGCTCAAGTTGAATGGGTCTATGAAGACCTACAAGACCTTCTAAAACAAATACCAAAAAAAGATGTCCTTTTCATCACAGAGGATTGGAATGCAAAAGCAGGAAGAGATACCTTGTTTGGCCCTGAAGTACAAAATGAAGCAGGGCAAAGGCTAGAGAATTTTGTCAAGAGAATGCACTGATCACAGCAAACACCCTCTTTCAACAACATAACAGACTACTTTACACATGGACATCACCAGATGGTCAATACCAAAATCATATTGATTACATTCTTTCCAGCCAAAGACAGACAAGCTCCATACAGTTAGCAAAAACAAGACCTGGAGCTGACTATGGCTCAGATCATGAGCTCATTATTGCAAAATTCAGACTTAATTTGAAGAAAGTAAGGAAAACCACTAGAACATTCAGGTACAACCTAAATCAACCCCCTTATGATTATTATACAGTGGAAGTGACAAACAGATTCAAGAGATTAGACCTGGCAGACAGAGTGACTGAAGAACTATGGACGCAGGCTCATGACACTATACAGGAGGCTGTGATCAAAACCATCCCCAAGAAAAAGAAATGCAAAAAGGTAAAGTGGTTGTCTGTGGAAGCCTTACAAATAGCTGAGGAAAGAAGAGAAGCAAAAAGTAAGGGAGAAAGGCGAAGATATACGCAACTGAATGCAGAATTCCAGAGAACAGCAAGGAGAGAAAAGAAAGCCTTCTTAACAGTGAACAATACAATGAAATAAGAGGAAAACAATAAGGAAAAGACTAGAGATCCCTTCAAGAAAACTGGAGATACCAAGCAAACATTTCATGCAATAAAGGACAGAAACAGCAAGGATGTAAAAGAAGCAGAAAAGATTAAGAAGAGGTGGCAAGAATACACAGAAGAACTATACAAAAAAGGTCCTAATGACCTGGATAAACACGATGGTGAGGTCACTCACCTAGAGCCAGACATCCTGGAATGTGAATGATTCCTGGAGTGGGCTTTAGGAATCATTATCATGAACAAAGATAGCAGAAGTGATGGAATTCCAGCTAAGCCATTTCAAATCCTAAAAGATGATGCTTTTAAAGTGCTGCACTCAATATGTCAGCAAATTTGAAAAACTCAGCAGTGGCTAGAGGACTGGAAAAGGTCAGTTTTCATTCCAATCCCAAAGAAGGGCAATGCCAAACACTGTTCACATTACCATACAATTGTGCTCATTTCACATGCTAGCAAGGTAATGCTCAAAATCCTTCAAGCTAGGCTTTGACACTATTGGAATCAAGAACATCCAGATGTACAAGCTAGATTTAGAAAAGGCAGAGGAACAAGAGATCAAATTGCCAACACTGACTGGATGTGCTGCTAAGTCACTTCAGTCGTGTCTGACTCTGTGCGACCCCACAGACGGCAGCCCACCAGGCTCTGCTGTCCCTGGGATTCTCCAGGCAAGAACACTGGAGTGGGTTGCCATTTCCTTCTCCATGACTGGATGTGAGGGAATTTAAAAAAAATAAAAATCTGCTTCTGCTTCACTGACTACACTAAAGCCTTTAACTATATGGATCACAACAAACTGGAAAATTCTTAGAGATGGGAATATCAGACCACATTACCTGTCTCCTGAGAAATCTGTTTGCAGGCCAAGAAGCAACAGTTAGAACTGGACGTAGAACAATGGACTGGTTCAAAATCAGGAAATGAGTACACCAAGGCTGTACATTGTCACTCTGCTTATTTAACTTAAGACACCCCAGTGGCTCAGACAGTAAAGAATCTGCCTGTGATGCAGGAGACCCGGGCTCAATCCCTGGGTCAGAAAGATCCCTTGGAGAAGGGAATGGCTATCCACTCCAGTATTCTTGCCTGGAAATCCCATGGACAGAAGAGCCTGGCAGGCTACAGTCCATGGGGTCACAAAGAGTCAGACACAACTGAGCAACTAACACTTTGCTTAACTTATATGCAGAGTACATCATGAGAAATGCCGGTTAAGATAAGACTGCCGGGAGAAATATCAATAACCTCTGATATGCACATGATACTACTCTAATGGCAGAAAGTAAAGAGGAACTAAAGAGCCTCTTGATAAGGGTGAAAGAGGAGAGTGAAAAGGTTGGCTTAAAATTCAAACTTCAAAAAACTAAGATCAAGGTATCCGGTCCCATCACTTAATGGCAAAAGGATGGAGGAAAAGTGGAAATAGTGACACATTTAATTTTCTTGGGCTCCAAAATCACTGTGGATGGTGACTGCAGTCATGAAACTAAAAGCCACTTGCTCCTTGGAAGGAAAGCTATGACAAACCTAGACAACACATTAAAAAGCAGAAACACCAGTTTGCCAACAAAGGTCCATCTAGTCAAAGCTATGGTTTTTCCAGTAGTCATGTACAGATATGAGAGTTGGACCATCAAGAAGGCTGAGTGCAAAGAATTTATGCTTTCAAATTATGGTGCTGGAGAAGACTCTTGAACGTCCCTTGGACTGCAAGGTGATCAAATCAGTCAATTCTAAAGGAAATCAACCTTGAGTATTCACTGGAAGGACTGATGCTGGAGCTGAAGCTCCAATACTTTGGAGACCCGATGGGAAAAGCTGACTCACTGGGAAAGACCCTGATGCTGGGAAAGACTGAGGGCAGGAAGAGAACAGGGCAACAGAGGAGGAAATGGTTGGATGGCATCACCGACTCAATGAACATAAGCTTGAGCAAACTCCAGGAGATGGTGAAGGAAGGGAAGCCTGGCGTGCTCTAGTCCATGGGGTCACAGAGAGTCGGACACGAGTTAGTGACTGAATAACAACAAAATGAATGTATGATGACAATGTCACAAATATCTAATTTCAATACAGAGAATTATGCTATTTTTAATAGAAATTCTGGAGTTGGAAGTACAATGACTGATATGAAGTCACTAGCGGGGCTCAAAGTCTGTACATGTAGACTAGCAGAAGAATGAACTGGTTAAAGAGAAGATAGATTAATAGAGATTATGCAATTTAGAAAACAGAGTGGGAAAAAAACTGAAGAAAATGAACAGAGCTTCAGAGAAATGTAAAACACCATTAAGTGCATCAACATACACATCATGAGAATACTAAGGAAAAAGAGAAAAATACTCGAAAAAACAATGGATGTACAAAAATGAAAAACTACAGCGACACTGGAACAAAGACAAATCCCACAAACACAGTACTGAACAAGGTAGAAAGAAGTAGAATGTAGCTGTGCTCATACAAAGTTGAACAGGTAAAATAAAACTTTTAGTTTTTGGCTGCGCCAATTACATTCCCACCAACAGAGTAGAAGGATTCACTTTTCTCTAAACCCTCTCCAGCATGTGTTGTTTGTAGACTTTATCATGATGGCTATTCTGACCAGTGTGATGTGGTACCTCAGTAAAGAATCTGCCTGCAATGTAGGAGACCTGGGTTCAATTCCTGGGTCAGGAAGGTCCCCTGGAGAAGGAAATCGCAATCCACTCCAGGGTTCTTGCCTAGAGCATTTCACAGACAGAGAAGATGGCAAGCTACAGTCCATGGGATCACAAAGAGTCAGATACAACTGAGTGACTAACACCTGCATTTTTCTCTCATAATTGTGGGTGTTAAGCATCTTTTCATGGGTCTACTGGCCATTGTGTCTTCTTCAGAGAAATATGTATTTGGGTCTTCTGCCCATTTTTCAACTGGGTTGCTTGGAGGTTTTTTATCGTTGTTATTTTTTTCTTATTCTTATTGAAATGCGTGAGCTGTTTTCATATTGTGGAAATTAAGCCCTCGTCAGCTGCATCATTTGCAAATATTTTCTTCCAGTCTGTAGGCTGTCTTTTCGTTTTATGTTTTCTTTTGCTGTACAGAAGCTTACAAGTTTGATTAGATCCCATTTGTTTATTTTTGCTTTGGTTTCTATTGTCTGGGGAGACAGACCTAAGAAAACATTGGTACGATTTATGTCAGAAAATGTTTTGCCTGTTGTTTTCTTCTAGGAGTTTTATGGTGTCATGCCTTTTATTTAGGTCTTTAAGCCATTCTGAGTTTATTTTGTGTATTTTGTGAGGATGTGCTCTAATTTCACTGATTTACAAGTGGCTATCCAACTTTTCCAACACAAGTTGTTGAAGAAAGTGGCTTTTTTCCATTGTAAGTCTTGCCTCCTCTATCAAAGATTAACTGACTTCAGTGTGATCACTATTGAAATAGGTGTGTGGATTTATTTCTGGGCTCTCTATTCTGTTCCATTGATTCATATGTCTGTTTTTGTACCAATACTATGCTGTTTTTTATAACTGTAGCTTTGTAGTATTTTTTAAAGTCTGGGAGGGTTATGCCCCCTGCTTTGGGATTCTGGGTCTTTTATAGTTCCATATAAACTTTAGGATTATTTGTTCTAGTTCTGTGGAAAACATCATCGGTATTTTGTAGGAATCACATTAAACCTGTAGATTGCTTTGGGTAGTACTGCCATTTTAACAATATTAATTCTTCCAATCCAAGAACATGGGATATCTTTCCATTTCTTTGACTCATCTTCAACAAAATATTCTATTTTTGACCTGAGAAATGGTTACAAAGATGTTTGCTATACACTTAAACTGTACATGCTCTACATGTACACATTTTATATGTTTCTGAATATGTAGTTCTTACATTCTTCAAAGTCTTAAAAGATAATACAGTTGCAATTTTCCTAGAATGGTTAAAAATAACCCCTTGTCCCACAAAGTACAACATACCCAAGTGAGATCAACAAATCCACACCCAGACATAAGACACTAAAACTGCAGAATACTAAAGGAAACAAGAATCTCAAAAGCAAACACTGAAAAAGAACCCTTCATCCAGTAAAATAATCAGACTTTACAGCAGATTCTCAGCAACGGAAAATTACTGTCAACCTACAATTGTGCTACTTGAAAACAATAACCCTTAAGAATGAAAGTAAATGATAAAACAACATTTGAGATAATGCAGCTTTTCACATGGACTGGTTATTAGAAGACATTAGTTAAATATCATACTAGTATTGAGTTTATTTTGTTAAAAAGCTCTTCTACAGGAAATACCTTCTAAAGTATTTACAGATCTCATGATGAGATATTCTAGCAGGAAAGAGACACAAAACGAGGAAGAGATGAATAGCAAAAGTCCATAACTATGGAAACTGAGAGGTAGTAATAACCTGATTCCATTATGATGTTTGGTCTATTTTCAAGTATGCTTACATTTACCACAATAACAAACTAAAAATAAGTGATTTAAAAAACAAGGTGAATGGGACTTACCTGGTGGCCCAGTGGTAAAGAATCCACCTTGGAGTGGTCGGGGAATTAAGATCCCACATGCTACAGAGCAACTAAGCACACAGGCCACAACTACTGAGCCTGAGAGCTCCAGAGTCCGTGTGCCACACTACTGAGGCTGCATGATGCAATGTGCCGCATCCAAAGATCCTGCATGGCACAACTAACACAGCCAACAACTAACTCAACACAGCCAAACAAATATTTAAATAAATAAAAATTTTAAAAAGTAAGGCTAGGCTTCCTGGTAGCACAGTGGATAAGAATTCACCTGCCAATGCAGGGACATGGGTTCAATCCCTGGTCAAGGAAGATTCCACATGCTGTGGAGCAATGGAGCCCCCTCGGCACAACTACTGAAGCCTGCACCCTTCGAAGGCCTGGGCCACAAGTGATGAGCCCTTGTGCTGCAACTACTGAATCCTGTGCGCCCTGGAGTCAGCAAGTAACAACTCCTGAGGCCATGTGTTGCAGCTACTGAAGCCTGTGCACCTAGAGCCTGTGCTCTAAAACAAGAGAAGCCAACACAACAAGAAACCTGTGCAATGCAACCAGAGAGGAGCCCCAGTCCTCCCCAACGAGAGAAAGCCTGCACGCAGCAACAAAGCCTCGGTGCAGACAGAAATAAAATATAAAGCCGTGTGTTTATGTCAAAAAATATTAACAAAAAAAAGGCTGACTTAAAAATTAAAACAAGCAATAAAAATAGAGACAGTTGTATCAGTAAGCCACCTCCATTACAGGCATTTGTGAAGATATTCTTCAGGATAAAGCAAAGTCAGAGATTTAAGTCAGAACAGTCAGAGATTTAAAAAGATGGTGAGGAAAGAATACAGTAAAAATATATGCAAACGGAATCATATTTCTATAGAATATTCTACTTCTACATAAAGTAATATAACTTGTTGGATTTGACAAGGATAAAATAAAACATTAAATAATAATAAAATGTCGGTTGGGAGAGGACTGATATAAACTGCTATAAGATCCAACTTTAAGAACAATACTAAAATCTCAAGGATAACCACATACATACTAAGATTCACTAATTCCCTTTCCTGTACCTTTGTTAGAGAAATCACTGCACATTTTAATAAGGTACCATGTACACCACCCTTATGGCAGAAAGTGAAGAGGAACTAAAAGCCTCTTGATGAAAGTGAAAGAGGAGAGTGAAAAAGTTGGCTTAAAGCTCAACATTCAGAAAACAAAGATCATGGCATCTGGTCCCATCACTTCATGGCAAATAGATGGGGAAACAGTAGAAACAGTGTCAGACTTCAGTTTTGAGGGCTCCAAAATCACTGCAGATGGTGTCTGCAGCCAAGAAATTAAAAGACACTTACTCCTTGGAAGAAAAGTTATGACCAACCTAGATAGCATATTAAAAAGCAGAGACATTACTTTGCCAACAAAGGTCTGCCTAGTCAGGGCTATGGTTTTTCCAGTGGTCATGTATGGATGTGAGAGTTGGACTGTGAAGAAGGCTGAGCGCCAAAGAATTGATGCTTTTGAACAGTGGTGTTGGAGAAGACTCTTGAGAGTCCCTTGGACTGCAAGGAGATCCAACCAGTCCATCTTAAAGGAGATCAATCCTGGGTGTTCTTTGGAAGGAATGATGCTAAAGCTGAAACTCTAGTACTTTGGCCACCTCATGCGAAGAGTTGACTCATTGGAAAAGACTCTGATGCTGGGAGGGATTGGGGGTAGGAGGAAAAGGGGACGACAGAGGATGAGATGGCTGGATGGCATCACAGACTCGATGGACATGAGTTTGAGTGAACTCCGGGAGTTGGTGATGGACAGGGAGGCCTGGCGTGCTGCGATTCATGGGGTCGCAAAGAGTCAGACACCACCGAGCGACTAAACTGAACTGATGTACAAATAGTTCCAGCACCATTTGTAATAGAGAAAAAAACTGGAAATCTAAACATCCATCAAGGAACTCACTGGCAGTCCAGTAGTTAAGATTCTGCAGTTCCACTTTAGAGAATATGGGTTCGATGCCTGGTCAGGGATCTAAAAGATCCTCATGCTGCAGCATAGCCAAAAAAAAAGTCCATGAATAGGAAATGGCAATATATCAATAAAATGAAACACTAGAGAGCAGTTTAAAAGACTAAGATAATTCCCTACATTACAAACAGATTGAATGAAAAGAGCTAACTGCAAGTACTATAAAACAGTTTTTAAAGAAGAAACCATATGCTTTCTTTATATACAGACATACAGATGGTCTTCAACTTATAATGATTCAACTTACAACTTTATCATGATGCAAAAGCAAAATGCATTCAATAGAAGCCAAAACGTACTTTGAATTTTGAATTCTGATCTTTTCCCAGGCCAGCAGTATGTAGTACAATGCTCTCTCATGACGCTGGGCAGCGGCAATGAGCCAGTGAGCCACGGCTACCAGACAGCCACACCTTCCGAAGGGTAAACAACAGATACACTTAAATTATCCTGTACCCAGACAACCATTTTGTTTCTTGCTTTCATTACAGTTATTCAATAAATTACCTGAGACAGTCGACACTTTACTATGAAAAAAGGCTTGTGTTGGGTAACTCTGCCCAACTGTACGCTAATATAAGTGTTCTGAGCACAAGGAGGGGTAGGTTAGCCTACGCTATGTTTGGCAGGCTAGGTGTACTAAATGTACTTTTGACTGACTGGATGTTCAATTTACTGGAAAGTAATTCCATAAGAAGATGAGACAAATCTATAATAACATATACAAAATCATAGAAAAATTAAACACAAGCTGGTAACAGTGGTTACATCTATGAAAGGATGAAGAAAAGGGAATGGATTGGAAACTTGAGCCTTGTCTATGATTTTTGTAAAGATGGCTAATGTATTTCTCAATAATAGCAAAATTAACTTTTAAAGATAATTTTAAAGCATTAAACTTTGAATTCTTTGAGTGTAAAGACTGTATCTACTGTGTTCAAGTACTGTACCATGGGCAAACGTATAGCAAGTAACAGATTCCCACAACTGGAAGAAATGGAGGGAGATACAGAGGCTGACTCAAAAGAAATATTCCAAAGTAGCAGACATTATCATGTAGCAGGGCAATTATGAGTAGTTTCTTGTCTTCCTTTTATTTTCTTCCGCTTCCTAATTTTTAGAAAATAAACATTTATAAAGGGAAAAATTATTTTAAAATTAAACCTATACAAAATCAAACCAAAGACTAATTAATCGGTGTGCCAATCAGTTCTCCACCATACTTGTGCAGGTTGTCAAGAGAAGTAGTTACCTTATCAAAAAAAACAGATCTATGCGGGAGCGGGGGCATAACAGTCTGGTTTCTAAAATAGGGGGTTACAAAAAATGACTCAAACATATGCACATGTAAATTCTGAGATGAAGAATACACTGTTTCTTTAATTGTGGAATGTACATTAAGTCATTCATACCACTGCTATCTTAGAAACTAAAAGCCCCATTTAAAATAATGTAACATTAAAAGAGAAGAAGCTCTAAAGCAAGGATCAGCAAATATTTTTTGACAACAGCTGAATGTAATTTTATGCTTTGTGGGCCATGTGGTGGCTCAGTCACTCAGTCGTGCCCAACTCTTGCAACCCCAAGGACTGTAGCCTTCCAGGACCCTCTATCCATGGGATTCTCCAGCCAAGAATACTGGAGTGGGTTGCCATTTCCTTCTCCAGAGGATCTTCCCAACCCAGGGATCAAACCTGGGTCTCCCGCATTGCAGGCAGATTCTTTACTGACTGAACTATGAGGGAAGCCATACAGACTTGCAATTACTCAACACTCTGCTGAAATGTAAAGGCAGTTACAGACAATACCTAAATGAGTGTGGCAATGTTCCAGTAAAATTTTATTTATAAACACTAAAATCGGAATTTCACTTAATTTTCCCATATCATAAAATATTACGTTTTTTATTTTTCAACCACCTGAAAATTTAAAAATCATTTCCTTTGGCCCTACAAAAATAAGCAGTATGACCCCCTGCTCTAAACTAATGGAAACCTCACAAATTTGAGCATGAGTCTGTCTTGGACTACTTTCAAATCCATTTCTCTTAACATTCCTGAGGAAATCTTTTTAGTATTTTATTAGGCAAATGATTTGCCTCCACTCTAAGCATTTACTTTTACATGTCCTGCTGAGTTGGCCCTAGCATGATATGAGAAACAAACTATAAGGACTATTTTAAGATACTAAAAATTCTTTCTGCATCCTCATACTCTTAACTATAAAACTCCACAGACCTGAAATAATTTGTGGACACAGGCTTGTTTGCCAATTAGACAAAATTCAGGAAATAAATAGAGTACCTGAGAAATATTGACATGAAATACTTAACCTACCACATGACAGCTACAATGAAACGAAGATCATTCTTAATAATACATGTTGAAGCAGTAAGTAAAACGATCCCTAATGATGTTAACCAGCACTAACTAAATGTTTACAAAATGGTCCTGATTTTGAGGGCCTCAGTAAACTTCTAGATATTCATAACTATTTGCATATAAAGAGTGAGAAAATGATCAAGATGTTTAGAATTGGGTGCAGTTTCATATTTCACAAAAAGAAGAAATTCTGTTGCAGCTGTAAAAGGAGTAATAATGAAAACAAATATAATGAAAAATGCAAGAAGTAAAAAAGTAAAGGTATAGAAGTGAGATATAACAATTAATAGAGTCTAAATTACATTTTAACAAGAAAAGACAACAGCCAAAGGTAGACTATTAAGTTTAGCAACACAAAGGAAGCAACTGGGTTTTATTAAAGAGCAGAGAAAACAGTTTATATGAATGATGGTGATGACGCCAGAAGAAAGAGGGAGTAAGAAAAGCAAATGATGAAAATAAAACATTAAAATGAAGCCACCATTTAGTTACCCAGTTACAATCTAACTCCAATCATTTCTGCAATATATTTATGGTCTTATTATATAGAAGTATGCAACCATTACTTTCCAATTACTGTAAAAATCACAATATATCTATTAATGGAAAAGTTTAAGAATCAAGATGGTAATATTAATAATATACGCACATAATAAAATGTCAAAGATAACTGTAAACTTCTGTTACTACACTTACAACCTGTGGAAGAGTCTAACTTTTGATAATGGCTAGAATTTTAGCACTTACTATTCATCAGTTTTGGGGAACAAGGCAAATTATAGTAAATTGTTACAAACATCTACAATGCTTCTAGAAGCCTGAATGCACAAAATGAGGATTTTAAAAAAATTCTCCTTCAAAGCAACAGGAATGTATAAGAATACACTAACCAAGCAGAAATCTATATCAAACTGAGAATCAGAAGAACTAGCTTGACGTTTTTGAGTAACAATCTAGACTACAATCTACTAGGTCAAAACTAAAATTGCTGAAGTAGCAAAATTAGATTTATAAGATTATGTCTCCTAAACAAAGACTAATCAATAAACAGGTCTTAGAGTTAGGAACAAGTATCAAGTGCCCTGTACTTTCGGTGTAGGTGTAACTGTAAAGAAGGATGAAGTTTGAGAAAATGAGAAGGGAGAGGAAAAACAGATGAGGAAACTATATCATAAGCTTAACAGCAAAATCTGAGTAAAGAAAACTACAGATCATTCTCATAAAAACATAAATACAAAAATCCTAACACAATATTAGCAAAACTAAATTCAACAATGTTAAACTAGAGTTTTCCCAGAAGTGCAAGACTTCATAATAGTAAAGTATTTATCTCCTCAAAAGGTCAAAACAAACAAAACAAAAAAAACAACTGTTCACCTCCAGAAGTACCTAAAAGTCACTTAATAAAAACCCACTACTATGTCCTTATGAACTCTCAATAAAACAGGAATAAAAAGATCATTCTATAACATGATAATGGGTATCTACCCTAACACATTCTAATGACAAACATTGAAGGAATTCTCAGTAAAATCAGGAATAATGTAGGATGCTATCATTACTATTAACATTATTTCAAAAGCTATAGTCAATGTTAAATAAAACTTTAAAATTAAGCAATATTATTATATGTGAAGAACAGTTAAAAACAGAAAATGAAGACAAACATGTATTACCAATATCATAATAAAATGGGAACATTACAGATACCACAAGAAGAAGTAAAAGCATAAAAGGAAATGCCTACATTCTGTTAAAAACAAACAAAAAAAACACAGGTTTTTAAAACTGACCCAGGGGACTTCCCTGGCAGTCCAGCGGTTAAGACGCCTCACTTCCACTGCCGGGGGCGTGGGTTCTATCCCTGGTTGGCGAACAAAGATACTGCAAGCCACAGAGCACAGCCAAAAATCATAAAATTGAAGAAAAAGAAAGAAAAAGAAAAACTGACCCCCAAACAAATAGAAAACCTAGACTGCCCTCTAAAGGTTAGTGCAATTTTAATTGTATTTTAAAATATTCTCAAATGGCTTCATGAAAGAGTCCTCAAAAAATTTAAAAGATAAGTAATACAAAACTCAGACAAAGTCTTACAGAGAAGATTAGACGAGGAAACACTCCTCAAGGCCTTTTATGAGGTGGTATATTCTGCTATCATAGCCTGACAAAACATGACAAGAAAAGAAAATTCCCAAAAAAGAATCTTCATGAACACAGGCCAAAAAGACCTTTGAAACTTAACACAATATAGCAAATACATTAAAGAAAATATATCATGACTGTGATTAAGCCAGGGATGAAAAATTACTTTAACATTCAAAAGTTAGTTAGTGGATAACCGAACAAACTGCCAAGGAGAGTATACCAGGATGCCAGTGACACTAAAGAATACAATGTCAAGTAGCCCAGATACCTGCACAACCCACTGCCTTAGTGAGCAAGTTCATGTGAAGATGAAGTTGCTTGATGGTCAGGAGATCAGAATAAAGCTGCTCAGATATAAATCAGTTATCAGTGGGCTCTAATAGCCCATTACTTTCATCCTCATTTATTCATTCATATGTATATTGTAAATGTATTATAAAGTAAACGACAAAAGGTATTTAAAATACAAACAATACTTTGAAATAAAACATTACAAATACAAACACACTAAAAAAAATCAATAAGTGGAAATCACCGCATTAACCAAATAAAGAATCATGATCAACTTGAAAGATGCAGAAAAGTGACAAAATTTAACACCTATTTATGATAAAAACTCAGTAAATCAGAAACAAAGAGAAACTTCCTCAATGTAATAGAGTATCTGTAATAACATCATACCTAAATGGTGAAATCCTGAAAACTTTTCCTGAAATCAAAAAGTCAAGACAGTCCACTCTCAACTGACTTATTCAAACCTTTTGCTAGACAGATGGGCAGGAGGGGACATAAGTCTAGATATAGCCAACTCATTTCATTCAACAGCAGAAACTAACACAACACTGTAAAGCAATTATACCCCAACTAAAAAAGAACAACTTTTTTTACTAGATGTCCCAGCCAGCACAGCAAGACAATAAGCAAATAAAGATTGTGAGACTAAAACCAATCTTTATTTGCAAATGATATAACTTCATACACAGAAGGTCCAAAGGAACAGAAAAACTACTTGAACTAAGTGAATTTAGCATGACCACTGGATACAAAAGGTATACACCAACATCTACTGCATTTCTAAAAACTAGTAACATACAATATAGACAGAAAGTAAAACCACAACACTACTTATAATTAAATAAAACACCAATTACTTAGGAATAAATTTACTGACATCTAGACTGAATCACAAAATACTGCAGAAATGAATGGAGAGATTCACGATGATTATAAATTGGAAGACATGATATTTTTAAGATATCAACTATCCTCAAATTAAAGCATTTATTCAAAGCAATCCAAATCCAAATGCATTTTCATGAAGTGAAAAGGCAAGCTAATACTGCAAGATAAAGCTCAAAACATCTAACAGAATTCATATCCAAAATATATAAAGAACTCCTACAAATCAATAATAAAAGACAATACAATTTACAAAAATGGTCAATAAGCAGTTAATGTGTTCACCACCACTGGTCATCAGGGAAAAGCAAATTAAAACTACACTTAGATATTACTACACAATCACCAGAATTGCTATAATCAATTTCAAGTGTTAGTGAGGACATGAAGCAACTAGAACTGCCATACTTTGATTAGAGTATAAAACAGGACAACTATTTTTAGAAACTAGCAGTTTTTAATGAAGTTAAACACACACCTACTCTACAATCCAGAAATTCCTTAGCTAGATATATACTCAAGTAAGTAACATGAGTGTGTATGACTAACAAAAGATTTGTACAAGAATGTTCATAACAGCATTATTCATAATAGCTTCCCTTCCTTCCCCCACAAAAAAAGGAAATGATTTAAACGTCCACCAACAGAGGAGTGGATGAACTGTGCTATATTCATACAATGGAATACTACTTCACAACAGAAAAGATACTACTATTACAAATAACTACTTCAATAAATTTCAAAAATTATTATTATGTCTAGAGCAAGGAGACAGCACAAAGGAGCACAAGGTTTCATTACATAAGCTAACCAAAAGTCAGATGCTTTTTCATCATGGGGGGTTGGAATGCAAAAGTAAGACGTCAAGAGACACTGGGAATAAGACGCAAGGTTGGCCCTTTAGTACAAAACAAAGCAGGGCAAAGGCTAACAGAGCTTAGAAAATGCACTGATCATAGCAAACACCCTCTTTCAATAACACAATAGACAACTTCTACATGGCCATCACCAGATGATCAATAGTGAAAACAGACTGATTCTATTCTTTGCAGCCAAAGGAGAAGCTCTATAAAGTCAGCAAAAACAAGACCTGGAGCTGACTGTGGCTCAAACTGTGAGCTCCTTATTGAAAAATTCAGGCTTAAAATGATGGAAGTAAGGAAAACCACTAGATCATTCAGGTATGACCTAAATTAAATTCTTCATGATTAGACAGTGGAGGTAACCAACAGACTCAAGGGATCAGATCTGGTAGATCAGAGTACTGGAAGAACCATGATGGAAATTCATAACACTGTACAGGAGGTGGTGACTAAAACCATTCCCAAGAAAAACAAATGCAAGAAGGCAAAGCAGTTGTCTGAAGAGGCCTTAAAATAGCTGAGCAAAGAAGAGACGTGAAAGCAAAGGAGAAAGTAAAAGATATACCCGATTGAATGCAGAGTTCCAGAGAATAGCAAGAAGAGATAAGAAAGCCTTCTTAAGTAAACACTGCAAAGAAATAGAGAAAAACAATACAGTGGGAAAGACTAGAGATCTCTTCAAGAAAATCGAAGGTATTGAGGGAACATTTCATGAAAAGATGGGTACAATAAAGGACTGAAATGGCAAGAACCTAACAGAAGCAGAAGAGATTAAGAAGAGGTGGCTAGAATACACAGAAAAACTGTACAAAAAAAGGTCTTAATGACTTGGATAACTGCAATGGTGTGGTCACTCTACTGAAGCCAGACATCCTGGAGTGTGAAGTCAAGTGCACCTTAGGACTCATTACCATGAACAAAGCTAGTAGAGGTGACAGAATTTCAGTTGAGCTATTCCAAATCCTAAAAAGATGATGCTGTTAAAGCACTGCATTCAATATGCCAGCAAATTTGGAAAACTCAGCAGTGGCACAGAACTGGAAAATGTCAGTTTTCATTCCAATCCCAAAGGCAACACCAAAGAATGTTCAAACTACTGGACAACTGAGCTCATTTTACATGTTAGCAATGTAATGCTCAAAATCCTTAGAGCTAGGCTTCAACAGTATGTGAACCAAGAACTTCTGGATGTACAAGCTGGTTTAGAAAAGGCAGAGGAATGAGAAATGAAACAGCCAACATCCGTTGGATCATAGAGAAAGCAAGGGAATTTTAAAAAAAAAATCTACTTCTGCTTCATTGATTATGCTAAAGCCTTTGACTCTGTGGATCATAACAAACTGTGGAAAATTCTTAAAAGAGATAGGAATATCAGACACTTTACCTGTCTCCTGAGAAACCTGTATGCAGGTCAAAAAGCAACAGCTAGAACCAGACATGTAATAACAGACAGGTTCCAAAATGGAAAAGGAGCATGAGGCTGTACATTGTCATGCTGCTTATTTAATTTATATGCAGAGTACATCATGCAAAATGCCGGGCTGGATCAATCACAAGTTGGAATTAAGACTGCCAGGAGAAATATCAACAATCTCAGATGGCAGAAAGCAAAGAGCAAAGAGACTCTTGTTGAGGGTAAAAGAGGAGAGTGAAAAAGCTGGCCTAAAACTCAACATTCAAAATAATAAGATCATGGCATCATGTCCCATCACGTCATGGGAAATAGATGGGAAAACAATGGAAACAGTGACAAATTTTCACTCCAAAATCACTGCGGACATTGACTGCAACCATGAAATTAAAAGACGCTTGCTCCTTGGAAGAAAGTGATGACAAACCTAGACAGTGTATTAAGAAGCAGAGACAACTTTGCCAAAAGAGGTCCATATAGTCAAAGCTATGGTCTTTCCCATAGTCATGTATAGATGTGAGAGCTGGACTATAAAGAAGGCTGAGAACTGGAGAACTGATGCTTTCAAACTGTGGTGCTTGAAGAGACTCTTGAGAGTCCCTTGGACTGCAAGGAGATCAAAGCAGTCAATCCTAAAGGAAATCAACCCTGAATATTCATTAGAAGGACTGAGGCTGAAGCTCTGGTACTTTGGCCACCTGATGCAAAGAGCTAACTCATTAGAAAAGACCCTAATGCTCTGAAAGATTGGGGACAGGAGAAGGGAGCAACAGAGGATGACATGGCTGGATGGCATTACCAACTCAATGGACATAAGTTTGAGCAAACTCTAGGAGATAGTGAAAGACAGAGGTGCCTGGCATCCTGCAGTCCATGGGGTCACAAAGATTCAGACAGGACTTACTGGCTAAACAACAAACAACAAAAGTCAGAATGCTTACTTCTCAGTGGGAACAGTGAAACTGCCTGGAAAGAGGGAACCACCTGATTATAAAAGTTTCATATTTTGATCTGGGTGTTGGAGACAAGCTTGCATACATACATAAAAGGTCAAGTGTCTAGTTTTATATAAGAATTGTCTCTCAATTTTGTACTGCACAAAGGAAAGGGAAAAGAACAAGTGACATTTTAATTTAAATTTTATGATCTAAATCAAAATTTTACCTCTTAAAATGACATCAACAAACTTTTTTGTGGAAGGGAGTGTTCTCTATGATACACAGTCCCTCAAATTGTTAGGAATATACCTCATATTGTATTATTTTTTGAATAGCCCACTGAAATGCCATTATTACACATTCAGCCTGTTGAATGTCTAAGGATAATACATTAAGAGGATTTCAACAGCAGTTCTATTTTCTCTCATTTGCCCAAAAACGTCTAAGCTTCAACAGAGCATTCATACTTCTAACACTATGTTAGCTCTTCTCTTTGTGACTTAAAACTAATTGTTAATTTTTTCAAATTCAATCATCTAAGTTCACTATAAAATAATTAGCAATTGCAAAACTGCAACAATTAAAAAAAATGCGAAGTTACCCACAATCCCATATTCTACTACATAAAGTTCTCTGTATCCACATACCT
Organism: Ovis aries; assembly: GCF_016772045.2. Classification (NCBI taxonomy): domain Eukaryota; kingdom Metazoa; phylum Chordata; class Mammalia; order Artiodactyla; family Bovidae; genus Ovis; species Ovis aries. The sequence goes on from NC_056057.1 coordinate 100,745,328, forward strand.
CATTACATATTATAAATGTTCACATAATTTAAAAGGGGGAAGGATCCTGCTGCACCCTATTCAGGAATCTGGCCCCATGCTTAATGCTCACAAGTCTTGAGTGATGTCTCTCAATGCATAATATTCTTCTACACAGCTGTCTTGTAATTTATTTAGTCAGTCCCCTGTTACTAAAAATTTGTTTTCAAAATTTTTTCACTGTGAACAATGTTGTAACTAACAGTACATTTCTGTTGATTTTTTTTTTTCATATCTTTTTACTATAACTTTAAATGGCCTAAAATGATTCTGTGTGACCATTTAGGGTCTTATTGGTGATTCTGGGCAGATAGTGAAGATTTTTTGTTCAAAGGCCAGATGGTTTAGGCACTGAGGGCCATGTACATTCTTTGTTGTTCATTCTTTTGTTTTCACAAACTTTTCAAATTGTAAAATACCATTCCTTAGCTCATGGACCTTACAAAAACAATCCAAGGACAGGATGTGGTCTGCAGGCCAGTTTGCTGACCCAATTTAGATCATGTTTTATAAAAAGACCCATGAAGACAGAAAGTTACCTTAGAATTCTTGGTTGGTGTGCCAGTCACCACATTTTATTGGACAGTGTAGCATAATAAGTTTAATTCTTACTTATTTTAGGAAAATTTTTATTTTCTTATGATCTCTTCTTTTAACCACCACAAGATCACCTCACCTCTAAGCTGATAAGATTATTAAAATGTTTTATTCAAATTTTAAAATTATAAAGGCTGCTGTGCAAAAAATGTACAGTTTTAAAGGTGCTTATCAGAATCAGCGATTTTGCTAATGATCATAACTCTTCAGCTTCGACATTCTAGGAATCAGAGAACTAAGATGGACTGGAATGGGTGAATTTAACTCAGATGACCATTATATCTACTACTGTGGGCAGGAATCCCTAAGAAGAAATGGAGTAGCCATCATGGTCAACAAAAGAGTCCGAAATGCACTGCTTGGATGCAATCTCAAAAATGACAGAATGATCTCTGTTAGTTTCCAAGGCAAACCATTCAATATTATAGTAATCCAAGTCTATGCCCCAATCAGTAATGCTGCAGAAGCGGAAGTTGAACAGTTCTATGAAGATTTATAAGACCTTTTAGAACTAACACCCAAAAGAGATGTCCTTTTCATTATATGGAACTGGAATGCAAAAGTAAGAAGCCAAGAAACATCTGGAGGAACAGGCAAATTTGGCCTTGGAGTACAGAATGAATCAGGAAAGGGCTAATAGAGTTTTGACAAGAGAATGCACTGGTCATAGCAAACACCCTCTTCTAACAACACAAGAGAAGACTCTACACATGAACACCACCAGAAGGTCAACACGGAAATCAGACCGATTATATTCTTTGCAGACAAAGATAGAGAAGCTCTATACAGTCAGCAAAAACAAGACCAGAAGCTGACTGTGCCTCAGATCATGAACTTCTTATTGCCAAATTCAGACTTAAATTGAAGTAAGTGGGGAAAAACACTAGACCATTCAGGTATGACTTATATCAAATCCCTTACAATTATACAGTGGAAGTGAGAAATAGATTTAAGGGACTATATCGGATAGACAGAGTGCCTGATGAACTATGGACTGAAGTTCGCGACACCGTACAGGAGAGAGGGATCAAGACCATCCCCAAGAAAAAGAAATGCAAGAAAAGCAAAATGGCTGTCTGAGGAGGCCTTACAAATAGCTGTAAAAAGAAGAGAAGTGAAAAGCAAAGGAGAAAAGGAAAAATATACCCATTTGAATAAAGAGTTCCAAAGAATAGCAAGAAGAGAT